>NC_140345.1:0-1200000 GCF_963514085.1 Chelon labrosus | reverse complement strand
AGTATTTAAAATAAGAAGGGTCATTATTGTTGCAGTTTCTTTAAGTGTTAAATAATTAGTCAGTAATGAATTGGTTAATAAAATAAGAACTAATTAAATATATTTTTTATTTAGACCACACGTTTCTTACAGATTTAAAATAGAAATGGTCATTACTACTTTTATTATTATTTGTTTTGACTGTGAGTCATGTGTGTATATTTTTTCCAGATTTAAATATTCATTCATTCATTCATTCATTCATTCATCTTCTATACCCGCTTATTCCTGTTAAGGGTCGCGGGGGTCTGCTGGAGCCTATCCCAGCTGTCATGGGGCGAGAGGCAGGGGTACACCCTGGACAGGTCACCAGTCCATCGCAGGACTAACACAGAGAGACAGACAACCATTCACAGTCACATTCACACCTATGGCCAATTTAGAATCACCAGTTAGCCTAACCAGTATGTCTTTGGATGGTGGGAGGAAGCTGGAGTACCTGGAGAGAACCCACACAGACACAAGGAGAACATGCAAACTCCACACAGAAAGGCCCAGCCGGCCCAGATTTAAATATTTTAAGTGAAATTAATTTGTCAATAATTAATTGGTTGGTATAAATAAATACATAAATAAATAAGTAAATAAAATCACATATTTATTCATTCTTTTATTTATTTTTTTTAATTTTCATGGACTAAACAGAAAATTGCGCGGGAAAAAAATAAAAATAAAATAAGATACAAACTAAAATGAGTTGGACATCCCTGCATTACAGTTTTTTCCAGTTGCTAACACAATAAAATGACATGGATAGTACAAATATTTAAACTGACACACAGGGAGCAAAACCTCATCTCAAATCTCCAAAACTTTAAACACATTTTCTGCTTTACACACATTTTGCAATTTGAAATGGCACTTTTTAAGTGTAGTGAACGCGGTTCTCTGCATAAGACACAACAATCTGACATAAAGTCACATGTTTGCGGTTTCAAAAAACTGCCATTTAAAATGACGCACTACATGAGCTCATTGGCCACTATATGTGCTACCTGGCCAAATAGGTGTTATATAATTGTTAACACTTCAATCAGGAAGTAAGCAATAAAAGACCACAGGTGAGCATCTTTTTTTCTTTTACAACAATGGAAGACATTGCTGAGAGAGGAAGAGGGAGGGTGAGAATGCGATGTTGATGGGGCGTTGTGGCCAGACCTAATTGTGTAATTATTTTGCTTTCCTCTTTATTTATTTATTTATTTTTATGTAAATTATGTTTTTTTTAGCTTACTGTGTTGTGAGCATATTTTAGTTCACTCAAATGTAAATATATCTGCTGTGCATATGTTGCACTGACTTTGGTGAAAAAAAAAAAAAAAAAATATTTCAATAGCACGTGTGTGTATCTGTAAATATTTCTGTGGATGTGAACAATCTGAAGAATTCTCTACAGTTTGAACTATGTTAGTATTATGGCAAAGCATACTAAAGATGAGAGTGCTTTTCATTATGCCCAACAGTGTGTAGTTGGTTAGACAAAAATGTGTCAAGACAAAAAAAGTGTGTGCCATTTGGTGCAAAAGTTTGATTTTGGTTGAAGTGCTTCATTTTGCGGGATATATGAGGTATTTTGCAGTTTGGGTGAGTGGTTTGGTGAATTGTGTTAGTATTTTGATAAAACCAGACCTAGTTTGCAAAATTGTGTTTAAGCAATTGGAAAAAACTGTAATGCAACCACCATGGATTCCCTCAGGGGAAAAAAAGGCAAATACGTTCGTCATGTGGTTCCATGGTGTAATACAGGGGTCACCAACATGGAGCCTGCGGGCACTTGGTCGCTGCAGGGTAATGTTCTAAAAATAGCACTTGTCGCCGTCAAGCTCCTCTAAAAATGGTATTTAATTGTGTTGCTGTTCTTTTTTTATCAATAATACTTGCATTAATGTAGAATGGAGCATGGTATTATTTAATATAAATGTATGTTTTTAGGTTTTACGTATATATGAACTCTGACCTCGTCTGGTGTCAAAGTTCAGTATCACACGCTGAATGCAATGACGTTGCATGGATCCCTATTATTTTTCATCCGATTTTTAGTCTCTACACAATATCTGTAAAATATTGTTTACACGCCCATCAAGTTGCATGACATTACGTCAACAGGGAGCACTACAGGTGACACGGAAACTTTTCATATGCCTTTAAGGCCTATAACTGTTGAAGTATTCACCCAACCCTTGTTAAAAGGGAGTTTTTCCTTGCCACCGTTGCCTTCAGGCTTGCTCTGGGGGTTTCAGGCCGGGTTTTTGTAAAGCGTCTTGAGACGATTTGTATTGTTATTGACGCTATATAAATAAAATTGAATTGAATTGAATTGAATTGAAACGTAGCAACCGTCATTATGATATGCTTGCATGCAATCATGCCAAGTGTTGTGAAATTCAGGTAGTAGGGGGAGCTACAATCACTACATGTTTATATCTCACAAACCACCACAGTAAACTGCTTGAAATTTGACAATAATAATCTGTGGATGACTCCTTACAAGCCCACCAAGTTTCGTGCAATATGGTCGATATGGGGGCACCACTGGTGACTCGTGCCTCTGCATCCCTCTTGGGTACGACTTCGCGACGGCATGGACCCCTTTATAATCGCTTGCGATCATCTAGTTATTATTATTATTATTATTATTATTATTAAGTACAATTAGAAATAATCATCTTTAAATGGCATAAATAATCAAAGACTCATCTGATTCATCAGGATCTTGTTGTGTGGTTTAGTACTAAGAAATACAAACAACACCCACGTTAACCTTCCTGAGGTACAGGTTAGAGCCAGACAGTAGGCTAATTCAACATGTAATCTAGGTTCCTAGAATCTACTGGTATCTGGAGTCTCTTCAAAGTCAAAAAAATAATAATAAATCACTGAAGACAATCAGAGTTTGATGCAAGCAGTTTATTCTTAAAAAGAAATAAACCATTTCAGGATGCCATGCGAGGTCTGCGGTGTTGTGCAATTGCTTATATACCTTTGGGCCTTTTTGTCCCTAATCTGCTGAGTTAGCATTACTCATACTTCCATAAGAGTCAGTCCTGTCCTCTGTATGTTGCCTGTTTTCTTGTACCTGTCTTCTTGGGTGCTTTGTGAGTGCAGTTTCATGCAGATCATCCATCGGTCACAGTCATATGGCTGTGTCCTTTTTTCCCTCTAACTACAGTTTGGTTACATGATTCAATCACCACGAAAAAAGAATAGAAAAAAACTGGGTGAATTGCTTCAGCCCAAAACACCAAGATGGTGGATATGAACACGTGATGCTCAGCAGTCTTGTTGGGGCACAGGAAAAACAGGAGAGCAAAGACCCTTTTAAACTGGACACCAGTAAGTTCTTCCCCAATCACATCCCAGCACACAGGAAGCTAAAAGACAAAAAGAAGAAACCAGCAATCCTTCCAGGCAGGGAGGGAGAACAATAGAACACAGGAAGAAAGATAAGATAGTACATTAATTTATCCCGTAGTGGGGAAATTTGCAACAGTCATTACACTGTTATTTTAAGTAGTATTTACAATACTTGGAAAGTTTTGGAAAGCTGTTTTGTATGTCATCAGAATAGGAAAAACACTTTTTTGTGTTTTAATTCAAGTGAGTGAAAACGATCTTTGAGTCCAGTACCACAATCCATGTGGAAAAGATTAACATGAGTGTCAAAGACCCACTCCAGCAGAAGTGCAAGAATCATAATTGCCATATTTCATATCCTCGCTTCCATATTAAAAAAAGAAAGGATTATTGTCCAGACTTTTCTTGAGGAAGGAAGGAACATTCTAGTTAATCCTGAATTTAATCCAGATCTGCAATCCAGATGCAGTATTAAGATCTTTAAGAACAGGGGAGAAAGAGCGAGAGAGAGAAATGCCAAGATCCCTTATCGGATCAGTACCTATATAAAAGAAGCAGCATGAAGCAAAGCAACAGCTTTCCAGAAGTGTGTGTTGGTGTTGGTGTTTTTTTGGACGTTTTTGGTGTTTTTATACTGTTCTTGGAAATGGATGACAAAGAATGCTGTTGCAAACTTATTCAAGCACTCATCATATTTGTAGGAATTGTGAGGACCTGCTCCAGGACAAAATGCAGAGTCTAGAAACAAACTGAACTAAAAGCCAAAAAACAACAGGCACAAAAATCATATGGGTAAACCATGTGCTGGCATGCAGGTTACGGGGATGCCAAATGAGCTGACATCTTTGTTACTAACTCAAGATATTTAACAAATAAAGAATCAGAGAACAGGTAGCATATTTATACCACGTCTCATAGGGTGAAACAAGGGCTAATGCTTTGGTGAAGACTTCCATTTCAGTGATTGTTTGGCGTAGAATACTTGTTAGTCCTGTTTAGTCTTCATGTGATTCTTCAAAACTGAGGGTGTAGCATGCCACTTCTCCGTGCTTGGGGTTGATTTACTGCAGGTGTTCAAGTCCAGGGTAGAAACAAAAACTTGAACTTGAATAGACTTTCTCTGGAAAAAGTCTGATGATATAGAGATGCAGTAAAAGAGGGGTGTATGAAAGGAGACAAGCAGGAGATAGAATGACACCACAGTGCATCAAACCAGCAGTAAAACTTGCTTCTAGAAATATTAAAGTCAATCAAGTCAGTCAAAGTCAAGTCAGTCAATCAGCTGTCCCCCAACCAAGGGGAAGTGGCACTCCATTTTTCAGAGACGTGCTACACTCTCTGGCTTGCATCTTTGAGTATAAGAATTAGTACTGCTTCAGGATAATGAGCCCAAATACACCTCAAAGTTTTGAAGAACTGCTTGAAGACCAAAATGGACTAAGACTGAATATTCAACTACAAACAAATACAAACGGGACATATCTTCACTCGTGGTTTTAAACATTTGGACCTGACGTACGTACATTGTTCATAGCCATAGCAGACATTAGTTTTGCTTCAGTGGTGAGTCCTTCTTTTGCATACTGGTATCACACAGGGACACAAACAATACATTTTTGCATGATATTTTACATGTTGCATTTATTTGAATGGTTATAACGTGAGGCAACCAAGTAAACAAATGGTAACTTAAGTAATTGACCTGTTTGCATCACAGACCATTTGGACAAGAAGTGGGTACTGTAACTTGTGGCTGTCGACATTAGTTTTTAGGATTTTGGTAAGTGTGCCAACTGATTTATATAGGCTACACAGTATTGATAAGCTCGTGTTCATGTTCAGTTCTGTTGTATTCTGTTAGGTGACATTGTTGCCGTGGTTGTAGAGCGTGTTTTTTTTGAGAACCACATATCAGAAGTGTCAGACTGACGGTGTTTATGGTGCTGACGTGGACTACGGCTGACAGTAGCCTATGTTCAAGCTTCAATAAACCTGCAGAAAAGCTTCTGTAGCTTCCTTTGTGTGACATGCTACAATATGCATTCATGTCAAGAATATAGGTTTCATTGTTGCAAAGCATTACTTTCTAATATGTTTTTATGTGTGATGTCATCGACTAGTCGACGTCGACTCGACTTTCACCACATATTATTTGACTTTAAAAAATCCGAAGTCGTTCAGCCCCTACTGCGTACACAAAATCCAATTTCCTTGTCTTAGCTTTTTGGACCTTGCACTCAATGTAAGTTAAAAGGAGATCAATCAGAGAAAGAAAAGAAAAGACTGCACTGGTGAGCTCTGCAATGTAACAAGGACCGGACGCACCGGTGAAGACAACAGAGGAGGATGATCTAAGGGTCCTTTCTATGTAAAAAAAAAAAAAAAAAACATCCAGCCAAGTGTGGAATACTCTATGGGAGTTTGGCAGATCATTATCAAACTCAGCCAGAAGATACTCAGAAAAACTTAGTCAACAATTTCACCTCAAAATAGTGCGTCATGAATAAAAATGAATGCAACGCCAAAGCTAAACTTTTTGTTCAATCCCTTGAATTAAAAGTGAGTCTCTATATTTGTTTTATTTATTTATGTAGTTGTTTTGGAGAGCTTTCAGCAGTGTTTGTGCCCTAGGGGACCGTGTATATGGCCTATGCCTCTGGCTGTTTATGAAGTTGTGCATGTTAAAATGAACACGCAAGTTTTCCCACATTTAGCTACAAAAACATTAAAAAATCGTGTGTGAATTTTTTAATGTCACTTCTTATATCAAATCTGCAGCAATATTAGTGGACTTTTTCATATTTAGTGTTCTTGTAAAATAAATGTTGAGCGTAAACAAAATAAATCAAAACATTAAATGTTAAATCTAAATGTTAAATGTTATCTAAATGTTATATCATCTAGTGCTTGGTGAAACTGAACATTTAGCTAATATGTTAATTCATGCTGCCGATCAGTCGTTTTTTATTCAGACATTTAAACATTTAACAGATAAAGACATAAATAAACATCAAGTCTGAAATGGAATAGGCAGAAGCTAAAGCTTATTGCGCCTATCAGCGGAAGTACCAAAATAAAAACTTCATTATGAGCTCTGGGTGGGCTTCCCAATGTTGTGGTCAGGTGGTGTGACCTAACGTTAGCTCAGTAGATGTGGCCTACTCACTACTCCTAGGTTAGTTAGCGATCAATGTGCTCTGTGCAAAGCGTCTTTGTTTTGATTCTGTAGCACTGTCTGTTGGACATCTACAATACACATAAAAAATGTATCATTTATGAAGCTAATGCTATCTGGACATAAATGTCTCCTCAGTGTTCCACCAGCACTGCACCAGGGTTCCACAATCTAAAAACCATGTGTATATAAAGTGAGCGTTCACTGTCTTTATACATTCGTATATTGTAAAACACCAACACCTTACAAGGAGATAACTGCAGTGGTGTTTTATGGTGTTTTATTTTTATATTAACTCTTCAGGGCTCCATCAGCATAAACAAAGCCGCATCAACAACATAAACAAGTGTAACCTCATTGACTGGTAAGTTATCTTTCACAGTCAAGATACATACAATTCAATTTTAGACTTCTCCCTCACTAGTTCTCAGATATCTCACAATCTTTTCTTTATAGGATGGTAACCAAGAACAGCTTAGTGAATCTGTATCCATTCTTTCTGTATCAAAGCCAACTTTCTAAAAGTTACTGCAAGACTACAATATCCTGCCATCTAAATTTAACAGCTTCAGTGACGAACAATTGGATCTGAAAGTGTCACAGATAAAAACTGTGCATCCCAATATTGGAGAAGTGATGCTTAGGGCACATCTGTGCTCGAAAGACTCTGTGGTTTGTCATGTAAAACCATATCTGCGAAGGATGTACTCAGCAGGTGTTTCATCCAGGAGAAGAACTGCTACAGCTCGGCGAGTACATTGTGTTCAAATATCATTTGTCTCTTCTTTTGTCCTCCTGAGAACTTCATGAGTGTAGGCTCTGTCTTATTGGGAGGTTATGTGCACAACCAGAGGATTCAATGTTTCAACTGAGACTTGGACAACTGCACCCATTTCTTTTCTATAGTGCTATGCTTATTTGGCTGGCATAGTTGTTTTTAATGTATGAAAATGATCAGACGAGAACTTTACATATCAGGGGGCAGAACAGATTTCAAGTGTTTGCCCTTATGTAGCACAAGAAACGCTGTTACAGCATTTAAGATTATTTACACATTTAAAAGTTAGTTGAAAATAAAATGGTGTGTCCTTTGAAACATTTTACCATTACTGTTGTCCTTTTCAAGAGGGTTAATGGTATTCATTCATTCATTCATTCATCTTCTGTAAACCCCCATCCTATGAAGGGTCGCGGGGGGGCTGGAGCCTATCCAAGCTGTCAACGGGCGAGAGGCGAGGTACACCCTGGACAGGTCGCCAGTCTATCGCAGGGCTAACACAGAGAGACAGACAACCAGCTTTACAAATGGGGTAGCACATTGGCGTGGTAGTTCGCACTGATGCCTCAAACAAGAAGGTTCCAGGTTCGAATCCATGGGTGTACCCCGTCTCTTGTCCAGTGACAGCTGGGATAGGCTCCTGCCCCCCGCTGCAACCCCTCACAGGACAAGCGGTTACAAAAGATGAATGAATGAACTTTACAAATGTCACCCCATATGCCAAGAGCCAGAACAAGAACAAAAATCAACCCTGAGACTGTTGACTGACCAGTCTGAAGACTCTTCAAAGGTTTAGTGTCATGCATTTTAAGGCAACGGGTTCAGATTCATTTCATTTTACCATTTGCTCCCAACTAGACAGAGCCTTCACTCATGAAGCTCTCAGGAAACATCAACTTTACAACTGCAACTTTACAAACGTCATCCCATAGAGCCAGATCTCGGCAGTAGAATTATTTGCATAGTCAGAATATAAAATGCTCTTACCATGAGTGAAGGAGAGGAGAAAGAAGCTAATGCAATAACTGAGAAACTGAGACTCACCAAATGCTTGGTAAGTTTCTTGTTCATTTTCAGGCTTCTCAAACATCCTATAGCTGTTCTCTAATCTATTTAATGATTAATACTGCACTAATGCCTATTCACAGCAGAAGGCTCTTCCCTTGAACATTTAAAGAAGTGTCACCAAAGGAAAACTATGGCAAGGATCATGATATATCTGATTCTTTTAGGTCAGTGTTACTGCTTTTATTATGTGTACATTACATTGACATCTCAGCTTAAGTTTCTCTCACTCTGTGTGTTTTTTTTTTCTCGAATAGTTAAATATAGTGGCTTTATTTCACTTAAAAGCAGCCTTTCACTATTACAATTCCATATGTATTTTAGCGATTCTTTTAGCATTTCATTATTTACAGTACCAGTCTGAAATGTGATGACTTCATGACTACATGAAGCTGATTACATGAACACCTCTGGTGTTGCTACCAATTCATGTATTGAGCCATGTGCTTACTCATATTAGCCACAATGATGCCTGACAGGGCCTTCCATGTTGTGCAGAGACAGGTTATTGGCCAGGATTTGGATGGGATGGGTCCCTTCACAGGGTTCTTCAGGATTAGGACTCTACTGCATTGTACTGGTTACTGGTTCTTGTTCTGGGAGGTTGCTGTGGTCAGCTCTTATGTCCACTAGCCATTGGGCTTCTGGGTGGTGTGATGCCTCTCTTTCCCCATATGCCCTTCCAGTATTCTTCCACCTCAGCTCTTGGTGGGTCTGACCGGTTGTTATTTCCCTGCCACTGAGAATACACCATGACTGGTTCAGGGGAGAACAGCTTGTTTATTCTTCTGGCATCTGCCTTGTTGTATCTCTTCAACCGGGTGGCCAGGGCTGTTTGTTTCTTTTCTGCAGTCTCGAGTGCTTCAGGTATGGAGAGCTTGTTGTATTTCTTAGGTGCCCCTTTATTCACCATGTTGCCTTTCTGTAACTTCTCTCCATGTTGCCCTTTTCTTGGCCTCTAACCATATCTTCCATGGTAGGTGCTGCCTGTTATGTTCTGAGCCCATCTTGTGTCCAAGCATTTCTAGGATTACTGTTGCTGTACTGTGTATCAGCTTATTGGTCTCACTGATGGTTTCCGTAGGGATTGTTGTTGGTGCAGCATTCACATCCACTAGCAGATCTTCTGAGGGTACTTATAAGTCAGTTTCGGTATTCATTGGGGGTTCCATGTTTCTAATTGGGCCATGATCTTCCTTCTCAGGTCAGCAGCTCTTGTACTGAGGCTGTGGGTATCTGTTGGGACTTGGTACCCAATCTCTGATTGTGCTGGTGATGGTATCATCCCCCCGCTGACCTGTCGTCCTGGCGCCCCCTTGCCATAGCACTGTTGTTGTACCTCATCGATCTCTAGTTGTGAAAGGAGTTTTCGATTGCGGATGTTGGAACACTGGGCTAACAGCTGTTTCGCTGTTAACCTTGATTGTGGGTTTCGTAGTAATCATTGGTCCCACATTCGCTGCATGTATCCCCTTTCTCTGAGGTTGCTCATATAGTAGCAGCGTTCCAACAATTCCATGTTTTCCGCCCTTGTCCACCTATGTCTTATTTCAGTAGCCCATTTCTCATCAGGTCTCATCATTATTATTAATATGATCATTTTGACAAGGAGAATTGCTATTATGAAAATGTGAATATTGATGTGTGGTTAGATTAAAAGGTAAAGCAGCTTGTCATGCTTTGTACAGTGTGTGTTTAACTTTTCTTCCACAGGGCAGTGCTCTCTACTGTCATGTGAACTTCAGTCCCAGTTTGTCGTATTCCAAACACCAAAAACCTGGATTGAGGCACAGAGCTTCTGCAGAGAGAAATGTTTTGACCTGGCCACCATAAATGACATGAAAGAGATGGAAACTGTGCTTCAAATTGTCCAAGGCAAATACAATGACACCGTGTGGTTCGGGCTCTGGAGAGGGACGAATCCGAAGTGGCACTGGTCTCTGACAGGTGATGATTTCTACAAGGAGGGAGAAAGAAATCATTTGAAGTGGTACAAAGACATGTCATATAACTGTGGAAGTTACAAGGATGGGATACTTTTTATGACGAACTGCGGAAACCTTTACAATTCACTTTGCTTTGATGGTAAGTTGTTCTGTTGCACACTGGCATCAAACATTCAATGTGTCTGCTGATTAATGTTCAACATGTGGTTATATGTGGGACATTTGTGTTAAATGGAAACACAAGTATAGGGTCAAGAGGGCACCCACAGAAGGCTTGTCTCATTTTTTAGCTTTATGTAATCTGAACACTCAAATACACAAATATTTTTACAAGACACATGATCTTCTAAAGGGACGGCACAGGAGAGAGGTGGTTAGCACTGATGCCTCACAGCGAGAAGGTCCCGAGTTCGAATCCATGGGCCGACTGGGCCTTTCTGTGTGGAGTTTGCATGTTCTCCCTGTGTCTGGGTGGGTTCTCTCCGGGTACTCCGGTTTCCTCCCACCGTCCAAAGACATGCTGGTTAGGTTAACTGGTGATTCTAAATTGGCCGTAGGTGTGCATGTGAGTGTGTTGTCTCTCTGCGTTAGCCCTGTGTTAGCCCTGTGTTACCCCCTATGATAGCCCTGTAATATTACAATTTTTATTCCCAAAGAGGAGTAATGAGCAACGGAACTCAACCAGTGAATACATGCTAAATGGTTTGTATTGATTGAGATAGATACAATGCCTGCTAAACTATGTCAAACAACACAGAATAAGCTCCTGGAAATCAAGATATCAGCATCAAAACCTTAAGAATGAGTCTGAGAGAGTTCATCAAACAATAAAAGTGGTCTTCCATTTAGGAACCAAACAAGGAACAGATCAGTACATTGTCACAACACAAAAACTGGAGTGGATTGCTGCTAAAGAGTACTGCAGAGCACACTACACAGATCTGGCCAGTCTGAGGAATGATGCAGAGTACCAGATAGTCCAGGAAGTAACCAAGGGCCTGGAAGTCTGGGTGGGCCTTTCCAGAGATCCCTGGGAATGGTCAGACCAGACTGATTCCTCGTTGAGGTACTGGACAGCAGACAAAAATGTATTGACTCCAGTTGGCAAAGACTGTGGCGGCTTATTGATGCAACTATCTGGTAGATGGGCAGAAGAAATGTGTGACAACATTTATCCATTCATCTGTGACTGCAGTGAGTAAAGATTTAAAATGTTTTTACTTGCTTCTTTGTCATATAAATCTTCTACATGAAGAGGGAACCCCAAACAAGTGAACAGATCAAATGTGTTTGTTCTTTTACTCTAGGAAAGAAACGTAGAGTTATTAAAGTGAAGGTCAGCCTACAGGACTCAGTGTTCGATCCAAATGACCCTTCAGTACAAGAAAGCATCTTGAAGCAAGTGAGTATTACAGATGTATCTAGTGTTGTCACAGTTTAGTAGAATTTAATGAGGCAGATTAATTTGACAAATTTGAATTCTGATATACACTTCAGTCCATATATATTTGGATATTTGCAACATAAAAAGTTATGACTATATAATAAATAAGTAAAATAAAAAGTAAAGTGCAGTCTTTGCAAAAACTAATCAAATCCTTCAGAAGAACATTGAGTGTGGGCAGATCAGAACAGTTTGGTACATTCTGAGATCAACCAGCCAGCCACCAGGAGGAGGTCTGCATGCCCTGGTTTCACTTTTGAGGAGTCCTGGCATCCACGTTTTTTATAGTCTATGGTTCAGTTCAACAGATTCGTTGTAAAATAAATGTTTAATTGCATTATGAGCATGGTCTTTTTGCTCTGGTAAATGGAAATGTGGATATTTTATGTTTCTCAGATGACGCAGAAGCTGCATGATAGTGTGGCCGATGTTTTCAATATACACTGGAGGAAGAACGCTGATGGAAGAATTTTTATTGAGGAACCTCAAGCAAATGACTGAAGAGTGAAGAATTAGAGGATCAAACCCATTTGTATCAATACATAAACATGAGTGCAAAACTAGTAGCTATGGAACATTTACAACTATGTTCAATACACCTGCTTCTCCTCTACCGTCCTGTTATTAGATAAAACTGAATATATTTGGTTGTAAGGAATGCTTTTATGAAACTGCATGTTTCCTTGCAGTTTGTGTTTGTTATTTTAGAACAGTATAAAAATGACTGAGGACTAGGGTGTTTGAGCCTTCATGACAAGCAATGACAAACAAGTTGATGCAATCATCTTTAATCCTTACAAATACGCCAGTAACAGTCAAACAACATTGAAGACAGTTTTCAAGCTCAGTGATCAAAGCACCTTGACTTTGAACTGAATCTGGCAAAGAAATGTAAAGAAAATGGAGATATAAAAGTTTAAGTGCTTTTAAATGGGTCCAAGATGTTGTCTGGTTATACGTGATCAACCCAATGTCACAATTTCTGAGCTGCAAAACCAAATGTGTGTTATGTCCGTTATGAGATTAGTCCAAGCATTTTGAAAGGAGGTCATTCATGTTCCTAAGGCACATTTACATACCTTTTAAGTACCTTTGAACCCAAACTGCTGTAGCTATACATAGTTAATGTTAATGTGGTGTACTCTGGGGTGGTGAGCACCTGGAAATTTAACTAAATACCTAACATGAAGTGTACTGTTGACATCAACAATATCTTTTCAAACATGGCCACTACTAAAGCATCACTCTTATCCCATAGTGAATTTGATTGTTAGATCATTATACCATTCACACACACACCCAGCCAAGAGGAATTATCCATTAAAACATCTTTTGTAATTATTCATCTTGTTTCTATGTGATAGCGCAGAGTACAGTACCTTGTATTTTATCATCGTACTACGCATTTTAACTATTAAATAATCATCATCCTCTAACGATTTGTCTTTTACTTGCCCTTCAAGTGCATTTGAGAAAACTTTGCATTTTCTTCCATGTGGTTTCCATATGTTTTACATCATAAGGAATAAACATTTTAGTACATGAGAGGATGTGGCACACACTGAATCAATCTAACCCAGTTCTGAATGATCAATACAGTGAATAAGAGAAAGAAAGGACCAACTTCTCCTCCAGCTTCACTGCACTTCTTCAAATGAAGAAAGAAGTGCAAGTGCTAATGCTATAATCCAAACTTTAGGTCAATTTATGTCTTTTTCTTTCTTTTAGGAGGAATTTGGGGAGGTGGCATAATGTACAATTCTACCAATAACAATTAAAAAGAGACCTTTTTTGGAATAAAGGCAAAACCCTCGTAGGTGACTACCAGAGAGAAAGACACTTAATAGATTATTTTCATCTTATTTTCAACAATGACAGCTATCACAAATCTAATTGTTCATGTTTCAGATCAGTCTTGTTCCTTATGTTTGTCTAATTTTCAACCCTGCTTCCAGTTGTGTGTTAATATGTTCATTTGTTTTCACAGTCACAGGAAGTGATTTAGGTGTGTCTTTACAAGGCATGCAGTGGAGACAGGTTTGGTATTTTACCAGGAAAATATGTTAAGTCACATTTTTTGTTTTGCTTGGTTCCACCCGACAACTGAGTCTTTAAATCTCCTTTATAAAGGTGTTACAAGACATAGATAGTCCTCACAGTTCACTAACAATCAACAGATTTTATCACTACCTTAATTAACAACTGATCACAGTAAGACTACACATTTATAAACCATGTATTAATACACTTAGTAACTATTATTACATTTATAATGTGTATAATGTATAAATGTACATTTAAATAGTTTATTAATCATTTATTACACTTTCTAAATGATATGGACCACTGATAAATCCCTAATAACCATTTGTAAATTCTTTATTCTTTGATCATTAGCAAAGTATAAAGATACAATTATTAAACACATTATATAGAATCTTATGAATTAAGAATGAATATAACTGTATGTATAATGTATAACCGCATTTATAAACTACTTACTAATGTCTGTGTTGGAGTAATGCTTTATGAATGATGAATTAAGTATTTAATAATGCTTTACTGATGCTTCATAGTGTGCAGTTATTATGAAGTGTTTTTGGAAATTTTGGAAATTTTGAAAATTTTGAAAATTTTGAAAGGCTCATACATGTTTTCATTGGTCTCATATTGGCTGCTGTGATATCCTGTATGTTGGTGTCTGCCAGGGTTCTCTTCTTTTAACAAGAACATGTACCCGAGTCTCATAATCCTCCCACAACCAATCAGAGCCATTTTGTTGTAAACAAATTCAGCTTAGATCAGATGAAGTTTATGTGTATGTCATAGCTGCTGTCCATCAACACATAAATTGACACACATATTTTGACTGGTGGGTTTGAAACATTTATAAAACTGTCATAATGACCGCATCCATTTTGACTTTATCTTGCAATACAGTCTGTTTCGGTTGATTCCACTAGATGGCGCACTCCAAACACTAATGGCCTTTGCTAAACCTGAGTCTACCAACTCTGCTCACATATAATAGCACAAATTAGGTTGTATAAGGACTGCCTATCGCCTAACCTACATATACACTATGAATAGTCTGTCTTAATGCTCTGAACCAAGTATACACATCATGTGCATATGTTGCAGCCATGTTGACTATTGTGGTATGTGACATATACTGCTTTTTAAAGGTTTATATTGTGTTGCAAGACTTGACAGACAGTTAACAAATGAGTGACAGGTATTCGTGAATAATTAATCCACTCTTTATTTCCTTAGAATTGTGCTTCACATTAAACTGAAATATTTAAATCTTGTCTGTGCCTGGATTTTGTGTCCTTACAGGTTTTAAAGAAGCCTGCACTAATAAAAAAAAAAACTCTTGTTGCTAATCACGTTGATAGTGTTAGGGTAAAATTATACTATTTTACCTTCACCTATCCCTTTAGCCATGAAAATGTAGATTTTTTTACACTTTGTTTATGATTGTATTCCCACAGGGTTGTGTTGTTTATTTTTGTGCACCAGCCAGCACAAATATGTTTTATTTCAAATGGCAAAAACCTGGTACGAGGCTCAGACCTACTGCAGAGAGAACTGTTTTGACCTGGCCACCATAGACGACATGAACGAGATGCAAGAAGTTCTTAAAACTGTGGCGGGCAAGTACAATGATGCTGTGTGGTTTAGGCTTTGGAAAGCAGACACGCTCTTTCTACAGAGAAGGAGAAAAATCTTATTTGACTGGAAACAGGCAACATACGACTGTGCGACTTATAAACAGGGATTTCTTTATGCGATTGCCTGTCATCATCTCAAAACGGTAGTTAGCTATGGTGGTGAGAGCCTTACACATACACACACCAAACATTTTACAACTAAAATTAACACAGATTTTAACTGCAAGTCCTAAAAGGGTATATAAAGCATTATACAAAGAATAGAAGTGCACACTGAAGTCAACAGTATCCAAATAACAAACCAATCATTGCCCACTGGAAAAGAAACTAGCTTATATTGACTGTGAACAAACCAGTTTTTACACATCAACCAAGAATATAAAAATAAAGTGTTTTCCAGGTTAACTGAATTTAACTTCTGGTTGAGTTGAACCTCTGCTAACCACACCAAAAATCTTATTGAACATTGCCTGCATACATTTTAACACTAACTTGTCACACATTTATTTTTTTTTGTTTTCAAATTTATTGTGATACATATTATTGTAAATCAACTTTTTCCAACATCCAGCCTCTGTAATTGTTTTTGCACCTGACTTTTTGCTGTTTTGTCCCATTCTTTCTGGCTCGAACTCTGCCAGAATGGATAGGAAGCTGAAGATGGGAGAATACATATTTTCAAAACTCATCATAGAAATGTAAAGAATAAAGACGTATTTTGGTTTACGTGTCTCACAGTTGTAACCCTTCCACTACTGAGATACTTTTTAACTGCCTTGGCTCACTGGCATCTAAATTATTAAAATGAAAAATACTAAAATGTAAATTAAATAACAATATTTATATCTAGGCCACAACATACTTATATACTGTATTCTTTGTCTATTTATGCTAATGAGCTTACTTCTGTTAGCTTTCTGTCATTAACAGTCCCACCTCACTGATTTCAATTTGCGTGATTTTTATTTAATGTCATTGGAGGTTTTTGTGCATAATGTGCACCAGCTTAATTATAAATATTATTGCAAAATTATTCAATTAATACAATTAAAATAAAAATGCTAATTAACTGTATTTATGCTACGATAATAAAGAATTTTTATTTGTTTTGCTTTTAGGAAATGTTTCAGATGCCTCAAGGCTGGGCTGTGAAGATGTCCAAGTCAACTGTTTGGATGAGGTAACAGAGCATTTCTGACAGGAGTAAACTCTCAATACAGTCAACAAAAATCAACCCTGAGACTGTTGACTGACCAGTCTGAAGACTCTTCAAAGGTTTAGTATCATGCATTTTAAGGCAATAGGTTCCTTCTCTCATGAGCCTTCACTCATGAAGCACTCAGGAGGCATCAACTTTACAACTGCAACTTTACAAACGTCATCCCATAGAGCCAGATCTGGGCGGAAGAATTATTTGCATAGTCAGAATATAAAATGCTCTTCCCATGAGTGAAAGAGAGGAGAAAGAAGCTAATGCAATAACTGAGAAACTGAGACTCACCAAATGCTTGGTAAGTTTATTGTTCATTTTCAGGCTTCTCAAACATCCTATAGCTGTTCTCTAATCTATTTAATGATTAATACTGCACTAATACCTATTCACAGCAGAAGGCTCTTCCCTTGAATATTTAAAGAAGTGTCACCAAAGGAAAACTATGGCAAGGATCATGATATATCTGATTCTTTTAGGTCAGTGTTACTGCTATTATGTGTACATTGCATTGATATGTCAGCTTAAGTTTCTCTCACACTGAGTTTTTTTTCCTGAATAGTTAAATTATTTTCTTTGTCTTAATTGCTTTCATTGGCTAAATGGCTTTATTTCACTGTAAAGCAGCATTATCACTATTACCTTTTCCATATGTTTTTTAGCAATTCCTTCAGCATTTCAGTATTTACAGTACCAGTCTGAAATGTGGTGACTTCATGACTACATGAAGTTGATTGAGAGAATACCAAGAGTGTGCAAAAATGTCATCAAAGTGAAAGGTAGCAGTAATGTAAGGTGGCTACTTAAAATAATCAAAATATAAAACATACCTGTTTAGCAGTTTTTGTTTCCTACATCATTTCATATGTGTGTGCATTGTATTAATCTACAATGGAGAAAAAAATAAAAAGGAAAAAACATTTAATGAGAAACATTTAATACTTCTGACTGGTACTGTAATTCTGAGTAATAAGTAAGTAATGAACGTTTATATTTATTTTTATATATGTGTGTGTTTGTGTGCATGAGAGAGAGAGAGAGAGAGAGAGAGAATATCACTGTTGATATCTCTAGTAATCATTATCTTAAGATTATTAATATAATAATTTTGACAAGGAGAAATGCTATTATGAAAATGTGAATATTGATGTGTGGTTATATTAAAAGGTAAAAGTGGATCCGGGTGCGCACATCCAAATAAAATAGTCCAGGTGCTAGACAAAAAGGATATATATTGAAAAAATGGTCTGCACACTGTGTATGCTCCAAGTGCAATTTATTTATTTTAAACAGGCAACGTTTCGATCCTATGGGTTCTTCACCAGGCAATGAGGGAAATGGTTGGGATGACTTATGTCACGTGACCCCCCCCACAGGGCACCTGTCTAGAAAAAAGAGTGCACCATGTGAGGTGACAATTGGCATAGCATGTGCTCAAAGGCACTGGCTTACATGCATTAAACCACAAGAATGATCAAAGTTAGGTGTGTATCACAATTAGGTGTGTATCACAATTAGCAAACAATTAAAAAGACATCCTTCTGCCATAAAATCTTAATGTGGCGTAGATACATTGATGATATTTTCCTTCTATGGTTGGGTACATCCAGTGAACTGTCTGTCTTTCAAGCATATCTTAATGATAAAAGTGAGCATCTCAGGTTCACTGGAGATTTTAACCACAGTGAAATCAGTTTCCTAGATCTTTTGATCTCCAAAGATGGTGATTCTTTAAAAACCGATTTGTACAAAAAACCTACTGATAAAAACACTATTTTACATGGGAGAAGTTACCATCCCACCAGTTTAAAAAGAAGCTTACCGATCAGTCAATTTAACAGAATACGCCGTATATGTAGCTCTGACCAAGAATATGCTTTACGCAATGCCCAAATGGTTCAGCGCTTCAGAGAAAGGGACTACGCAGAGTCTTGGATCCAATCGGCCTCAGGCCGTTTTAAAGATATGGATCAAGAGGAATGTCTGGGAGGAAAAAAACAGGCCAAAACTGACAATAGATTAACATGTGTTTCGCGATATTCTCCACTAAGTAGAGAATTTGAAAATATTTTACGAAACACTGGCCCATTCTAAGTTCCGATCCTACTCTGAAGGATGCGTCATTTGGAAAGCCTCCTCGTTTTGCCTATAAGCGCTCACCCAGTATCTCCAATATGATCGTCAGAGCAGACCAACCACTCGATAAGCCCCCGCAGTTTTTCCCACCACCTCCCGATGGAAATTATAGGTGCGCAGTGTGCGCAGCGTAATTTCACTCATAAGTGTAAAACATACTGCCATCCACACACAGGGAAGACACTAAAAATAAAAGGGGTCATATCATGCAACACTAAGAACGTGATCTACATGATAAAGTGTCCTTGCGGCCTTGCTTATATAGGTAAGACTACACGCTGCATTAAAACACGGATCTCGGAACATAGAAGCAGCATAAGGTCAAATGACCAAAAGAACCCAGTGGCTGTTCATTTTAATGCTTTTAAACATAATTTGTCTACCTTAAGATACATTGGTATTGAACATGTTTCCACCCCCAGACGTGGAGGAGACACTGACAATCTTCTCCTTAGGAGGGAGGCATTTTATATATATATGCTAAATACACTGTCTCCTAAGGGCCTCAATATGGAGTTTGACCTTAGGCCTTTCCTTTGATTGCTCACTCTCTACATTCAAAAGTTTATATATGACTTTGCTTGTAATGTACTTGTGTATATATGTATATATCAATGTGTACTATCAAAAACTTCTTTTGATTGTCTTTTTAATTGTTTGCTAATTGTGATACACACCTAACTTTGATCATTCTTGTGGTTTAATGCATGTAAGCCAGTGCCTTTGAGCACATGCTATGCCAATTGTCACCTCACGTGGTGCACTCTTTTTTCCAGACAAGTGCCCTGTGGGGGGTCACGTGATATAAGTCATCCCAACTATTTCCCTCATTGCCTGGTGAAGAACCCAAATGTTGCCTGTTTAAAATAAATAAATTGCACTTGGAGCATACACAGTGTGCAGACCACTTTTTCAATAGATTAAAAGGTAAAACAGCTTGTCATGCTTTGTACAGTGTGTGTTTAACTTTTCTTCCACAGGGCAGTGCTCTCTACTGTCATGTGAACTTCAGTCCCAGTTTGTCTTATTCCAAACACCAAAAACCTGGATTGAGGCACAGAGCTTCTGCAGAGAGAAATGTTTTGACCTGGCCACCATAAATGACATGAAAGAGATGGAAACTGTGCTTCAAATTGTCCAAGGCAAATACAATGACACCGTGTGGTTCGGATTCCGGAGAGGGACGAATTGGAAGTGGCACTGGTCTCTGACGGGTGATGATTTCTACAAGGAGGGAGAAAGAAATCATTTGAAGTGGTACAAAGAAATTTTGGAGTATAACTGTGGAAGTTACAAGGATGGGACACTTTTTGTGAGGAACTGCATAAACCTTTACAATTCACTTTGCTTTGATGGTAAGTTGTTCTGTTGCACACTGGCATCAAACATTCAATGTGTCTGCTGGATTCGTGTTCAACATGTGGTTATATGTGGGACATTTGTGTTAAATGGAAACACAAGTATGGGGTCAAGAGGGCACCCACAGAAGGCTTGTCCCATTTTTTAGCTTTATATAATCTGAACACACAAATATTTTTACAACAACATGAACTTCTAAAATCAGTATGATCCAGAAGAGGCTAGTTTTTAATAGTTTTTAATTGTAATCTTTTTTTTTTTCCAATAATTATCAAAAGAAATGAATGCATGCTAAAGGGTTTGTATTGATTGAGATAGATACAATGCCTGCTAAACTATGTCAAACAACACAGAATAAGTTCCTAGAAATCAAGATATCAGCATCAAAACCTTAAGAATGAGTCTGAGAGAGTTCATCAAACAATAAAAGTGGTCTTCCATTTAGGAACCAAACAAGGAACAGATCAGTACGTTGTCACAACACAAAAACTGCAGTGGATTGCTGCTAAAGAGTACTGCAGAGCACACTACACAGATCTGGCCAGTCTGAGGAATGATGCAGAGTACCAGATAGTCCAGGAAGTAACCAAGGGCCTGGAAGTCTGGGTGGGCCTTTCCAGAGATCCCTGGGAATGGTCAGACCAGACTGACTCCTCGTTGAGGTACTGGACAGCAGATAAAGTTGTACTGACTCCAGTTGGCAAAAACTGTGGCGGCTTATTGATGCAGCTATCTGGTAGATGGGCAGAAGAAATGTGTGACAACATTTATCCATTCATCTGTGACTGCAGTGAGTAAAGATTTAAAATGTTTTTACTTGCTTCTTTGTCGTATAAATCTTCTACATGAAGAGGGAACCCCAAACAAGTGAACAGATCAAATGTGTTTGTTCTTTTACTCTAGGAAAGAAACGTAGAGTTATTAAAGTGAAGGTCAGCCTACAGGACTCAGTGTTCGATCCAAATGACCCTTCAGTACAAGAAAGCATCTTGAAGCAAGTGAGTATTACAGATGCATCTAGTGTTGTCACAGTTTAGTAGAATATAATAAGGGGGATTAATTTAACAATAATGAAAGTCCTTGAAAGTATTTTGAGTTGAATTTTGATAAAGAATTCAGTCCATATATATTTGGATATTTACAACAAAAAGTTATATATAACTATATAATAAATAATTAAAATGAAAAGTGAAGTGCGGTCTTTGTAAAAACTTATCAAATCCTTCAGAGAGACAGCAGGAACATTAGGCATGGGCAGATTAGAACAGTTTGGTACATTCTGAGAAACATACAACACACTGGTGAGCTCAGATGATCGTCCGCTGTTGTCATAGTCCTCCAAAACGGAAAGATGAGATTAGATTTTAACAACATCTAAAAAATACTTTTGGAAGAACATTCTTTGCACAGGTCATTTTAGATCAACCAGCCAGCCACCAGGGGGAGGTCTGCATGCCTTGGTTTCACTTTTGAGGAGTCCTGACGTCTACGTTTGTTACAGTCTGATTGGTTGTAAAATAAATGTTGAATTGCATTATGAGCATGGTCTTGTTTCTCTGGTAAATGGAAATGTGGATATTTTATGTTTCTCAGATGACGCAGAAGCTGCATGATAGCGTGGCAGATGTTTTCAAAATACACTGGAGGAAGAACGCTGATGGAAGAGTTTTTACTGAGGAGCCTCAAAAAAATGACTGAAGAGAGAAGAATTAGAGGATCAAACCCATTTGTATCAATACATAAACATGAGTGCAAAACTAGTAGCTATGGAACATTTACAACTATGTTCAATACACCTGCTTCTCCTCTACCGTCCTGTTATTAGATAAAACTGAATATATTTGGTTGTAAGGAATGCTTTTATGAAACTGCATGTTTCCTTGCGGTTTGTGTTTGTTATTTTAGAACAGTCTAAAAATGACTGAGGACTAGGGTGTTTGAACCTTTATGACAAGCAATGACAAACAAGTTGATGCAATCATCTTTAATCCTTACAAATACGCCAGTAACAGTCAAACAACATTGAAGACAGTTTTCAAGCTCAGTCATCAAATCTATCCATCTATCTATCTATCTATCTATCTATCTATCTAAAACACAAAGCATGAAGTGTACTGCTGATGAGGTTATAACATCAACAATATGTTAGCCTCATAGCATAATTGCCTAAGTAATGTTTTGGCCACTGTTACAATATCAATAAAAAATACCTATGTGCTTGCTAAAAATTGTGTTTTTTCTCGTTGTCACTGTCACTGCTAAAGCATCACTCTGGTCTCATAGTGAATTTGATTGTTAGATCATTATACCATTCACACACACACACAGTCAAGAGGAATTATCCATTAAAACATCTTTTGTAATTATTCATCTTGTTTCTATGTGATAGCGCAGAGTACAGTACCTTGTATTTTATTATCGTACTACGTATTTTAACTGTTAAATAATCATCATCCTCTAACGATTTGTCTTTTGCTTGCCCTTCAAGTGCATTTGAGAAAACTTTGCATTTTCTTCCATGTGGTTTCCATATGTTTTACATCGTAAGGAATAAACATTTTAGTACATGAGAGGATGTGGCACACACTGAATCAATCTAACCCAGTTCTGAATGATCAATACAGTGAATAAGAGAAAGAAAGGACCAACTTCTCCTCCAGCTTCACTTCACTTCTTCAAATGAAGAAAGAACAAGTGAAAGAGCTAATGCTATAATCCAAAGTTTAGGTTAGTTTATGTCTTTTTCTTTCTTTTAGGAGGAATTTGGGGAGGTGGCATAATGTACAATTCTACCAATAACAATTAAAAAGAGACCTTTTTTGGAATAAAGGCAAAACCCTCGTAGGTGACTACCAGAGAGAAAGACACTTGATAGATTATTTTTATCTTATTTTCAACAATGACAGCTATCACAAATCTAATTGTTCTTGTTTCAGATCAGTCATGTTCCTTATGTTTGTCTAATTTTCAACCCTGCTTCCAGTTGTGTTTTAATATGTTCATTTGTTTTCTACATATTTTAACTATTAAATAATCATCATCCTCTAACGATTTGTCTTTTACTTGCCCTTCAAGTGCATTTGAGAAAACTTTGCATTTTCTTCCATGCGGTTTCCATATGTTTTACATCGTAAGGAATAAACATTTTAGTACATGAGAGGATGTGGCACACACTGAATAAGAGAAAGAAAGGACCAACTTCTCCTCCAGCTTCACTGTTGAAGCTGATGAAACTTGTAAGGAGCAGGTAAATTAATTGAAGAATTGAAGAAGTGAAAGAGCTAATTCTATAAGCCAAACTTTAGGTTAGTTTATGTCTTTTTCTTTCTTTTATGAGGAATTTGGGGAGGTGGCATAATGTACAATTCTACCAATAACAATTAAAAAGAGACCTTTTGGAATAAAGGCAAACCCTCGTAGGTGAAAGACACTTGATAGATTATTTTTTTCTTATTTTCAACAATGACAGCTATCACAAATCTAATTGTTCTTGTTTCAGATCAGTCTTGTTCCTTATGTTTGTCTAATTTTCACAGTCAGAGGAAGTGATTTAGGTGTGTCTTTACAAGGCATGCAGTGGAGACAGGTTTGGTATTTTACCAGGAAAATATGGGACAGTTAAGTCACATTTTTTGTTTTGCTTGGTTCCAACAGACATCTGAGTCTTTAAATCTCCTTTATAAAGGCGTTACAAGACACAGATACATAGTCTTCACAAACGTAATCCACTAATAATCAACAGATGTTTTATAACTACCTTCATTAAGTCTGGGCTGGGTTCCAAGCTCGGATAATGTTGTTGTTTTTTTTACATTAACATTTTTGAAAATTTGAAGTTGAAAATGACTGTGTTTTGCCCCAGTGTATACAACAATGTTGTTGTTTTTTTACATTAACATTTTTGAAAATTTGAAGTTGAAAATGACTGTGTTTTGCCCCAGTATCCACAAATCTCTACCAAGGATGTGAAGAGTGCAAACTTTATTATGCTATGTTCTCATTGAGTCACAGTTGAAGTGTTGCTCAAGTTCTTGTTGTTATGTTGTTGTCCATTTAATGATGAAAATGAATAATGAAATGGTTAAACATGTGAAGGGAAGATCGACAGACCAGATGATAGCCTTTCAGACATTTATAAAATTGTCCTAATGGCCGCATCCATTTCGACTTTATCTTGCAATACAGTATGTTTCTGTTGATTCCACTAGATGACACTCCAAACACTTATGGCCTTTGAAGATGAGTCTATCATCTCTGCTCACATGTGATTTACTGTATTTTAGATCTACCCCAGTCTGCTACTGGCCCAGCCAACCTTTTAAAACCCAGTGTGAGTGTGAATGGTTGTCTGTCTCTCTGTGTTGGCCCTGCGATAGACTGGCGACCTGTCCAGGGTGTAGCCCCGCCTCTCACCCAATGACAGCTGGGACAGGCTCCAGCACACCCCGCGAACCTTAACAGGAACAAGTGGGTACAGAAGATGAATGAATGAATGAATTAATTAATTAATAATCCTGTGTATCCTTTCATATACTTAAATCTCAAATAAATAATGGCATCTTAAATACACTGTAAAAATAGCAAATTATAATCTTTGTCCTCATTATAGTAAGTGATAGTCCAGATTACTGAGAATATTGCAACAAGTCCTCCAATTTATACGACCACAGTGGTCGTTTGTACATGCTCTGGAAAACGACCCCATGGGGTCGCATAACGTTATAAGTGCTAACGTTACATTAAAACAACTAGCCAAAAGTTATTTTTTTGAAAAGTAAGCTAGCTAGCTAGCTATCATGATAACAGCTATGTAAATATGACTTTTAGAAGACGTCAGGACATGCACAGGTGAATATTATAGAGCTGTAATCATGTCTGTAACCATGTTGCTAAAGCTAAATAAAGTTGTTTAAAAAGTGAAAACCTAGAATGGAAAAGGACAGACAGATAAGACAGGTGTCCATTGGTGCCTGTAAGCCGATTTTCAAATGTTATTATCATACTTTACATACTTAATTTACCAATCGCAGTATCTATTGTTCTGAAGAGAAAGCGTTTGTTGAAGTAGTTAAGTAATATATTAATTTATAACTGCCCTATGTCTGAAATCAGGCATGGTCCCTGAGAACCTGAGGCCCTCATGACAGGTCAGAGTGATCATTGGATCATTTAAAAGTGTGAAGTAGTACACAATGTACATACTAGATTGTGTACTACATGCATACTGTGTTACATAATGCACCTTTTTATCTAACTTGGCTACACTAATTTATCGCGTCATCGTCAGATATAGACTCTTGCATACATATACAGAATGTGGATCATTTTACCAGGTATTCTGATTACAAAATGTCTGCATAACTGAGGAATCAATGTGTCATTGGAAATTGTACATTTTCCAGTAATCTTAAAGCAATTTAACAGTAGTACTTAATGCTGTCTATCTATCTGTCTTGCAGTGGGACAAAGTGGAAAAACTCCTGGGAGCCAAAAGACAACATTCAAAGGTAACATCCTGAAATAGACAATAAATTGTTTGACACTGTTACTGTGTCATAGTGATTTTGTTATTGTTGCTGTGTTGTATGCCAGTTATGGAGACTGACAGTTATTATATATTCTTTGATATAACTGCTTTATGATCTGTTTTGCTTGATCTTTGAGGAGACAGGCTACATGAATTAATTCATTCATTCATCTTCTATACCCGCTTATTCCTGTTAAGGGTCGCGGGGGTCTGCTGGAGCCTATCCCAGCTGTCATCGGGCGAGAGGCGGGGTACACCCTGGACAGGTCACCAGTCTATCGCAGGGCTAACATAGAGAGACAACCATTCACACTCACGTGCACACCTATGGCCAATTAGAATCACCAATGAACCTAACCAGCATGTCTCTGCATGGTGGGAGGAAGCAGGAGTACCTGGAGAGAACCCACGCAGACACAGGGAGAACATGCAAACTCCACACAGAAAGGCCCAGTCGGCCCATGGATTGGATGTTAATGTCTGGTAATGTTTTAAAATAAAATACCTGCCACCTGTCTCTGTCTGTGTCCATTTCCATTCAATTCAGTTTCATGATTGTTTATAGTTTATAAATTAGCAGCCTGAATAGGTTTGTTTTCACTAAAAAAAGGTGAGGGGTTAACAGACAACTTCATCCAATCACACCCATTACAGTAGCTTAGCCAGCATAAAAGACAAGCCCATGTCATCGAGAAGTACATTCTTACCCATCAGCTGAATTTCTGTGCTTATACTGCTTGTTAATCACTCAGAGTTGATTTCGTTTTGATTAACATTTATTGTTAAAGGCATAAGCCGTGAATCTGTAGTTACACTATAGGTTAGGATAGGAGTTACAATATTCTGAAATCAAGGAATGCCCCTGTCGCATATCCACATTAGTGTTTTGTTGAGATTCTGTTTTTTCATTGAAACACACAGATGTCAGAAAAGTACTTATTGGACATCATAACGACGGTATGTGTAACTGATTTACTCAAAGTCCCTTGACAAATAGCTGTTGTGATCATAGTTTTCACACAGGTTCAAGATGTTTGGTGGAATTAATTGGCAAAAACAAATGAGCAGATACAATATAAATTACTAATTCAGTTGTAAATCTGTCAGATATGTTTACCTTACATGATTTTTTTCTCATTGTTAAAAAAAGTACTTATATCATGGGCTGAGCCCTCAAAAGGCTCTCTGAATCTAAGCCTGAGCACAGCTGTGTTCATGAAATGTGAAAATCCATACTTTGTTGTAGGACTATAATAAAGATACTGTTGGAAAGGTCTCAACATGGGGAATAACATATCTTAGTTTAGGGGTTGTAACTGACTCCTTCTTTGAACTATTGACCTTTGAACCCTGACTTCTGAGAATTTTTGAAGGCTTGTAATTCTGCATCAAAAGGGGCTATAGACATGTGACAAATGCTGTAGAAAGCTTATGAACTCTGCCTTTTGTGCCTGTGTGACTATACCTAGTGGATATAGACAGCAAGTGAGAGCGCTGTCCAAAATGGTATCTTTTCACCCACTTGACAATTATATGCTTAAATTCTGGTCACTGAAATGTGTTTCCCACACCCTTAAAGCCCCAGCTATGTATTCATGTTATTATTTATAACCTCCTATTCAAGGAAATCACTAATCGCGGTAGAAACTGCAAATCCCTTGAGCTGCGACATGTAGCTTGATACCAAGTCACGTGATATTTGTAGTTTTTTCAGTTTTCAAACACATATGTTAAAATAGGGTTGTAAAAAGATATATATACTGATTACATCGAATATAAGAGAGTTTATTTAAGATGTGTTTAGAACCGCGCAATATAGATTTACGCCAAACAGCAATGCAGTTTGGTTCTCCCGCTTCAGTAGGCTTACAGTAGGCATGGTTTGGATTGGTTTATCTGCTGAACTAGGGTTTAATATTTTTCCCGAAAATTAGATGAATCAGATCCCGGGAAAAGATGACCCATTTCCCGGGAATCCCGAGAAACAGCTGTTTTTTGTTGTTGTTGTTTTTGCCCAAGTAATGTATCGATATCATTCAAATATGCGTTCCCAGCATGTTTTATATTATTTGTAACATTATTAGGGCAAGAAACACAGTTAATGTCCATATCAACAAAGTTTGCAATGATCAATTCTGCTGCGTGATCAAGTGAGCTGCGTGCGTGACAGCCTATCTGCCAAAAAGCAGCTACCGTATTGGTGTAGAACGATCACATGACCAACCGTGCCACCAGTCGCGACCAAGATCTTACCCTCTGAAGAAACTAGTTCTGCATAAAACATAGACGCATCGGCAATCGACTGGAATTTTTGCGACAAACTTTTTTTGGGTAGCTTAGCATGACTCGTTATGTTTTATGAACTAAAGATTGTGTAGATGCCAGACTGTGGAGCGGGATGAAACGATAACAGGGTTCACCTTACGGCCTAACAAAGCTGGCTGCAGACATCATTAGGAGGTTGGTAGCCTACTGCTGCAAATGACATTTGCTGCCGCTAGGGTGCGTGGATTTCTAGGCTATAGCCTACTGCTGCACTGAATTCAACGTTAACGTAAGACAACAATAGAAGCGCACGTGTAACAAAAAATAAATATATATTTCCCGTTTCCCGTCATAACCTTTCCTGGGAATCGGGAAATAGTCTTGATCAGATTTCCCGGGAATCCCGTTTCCCGGGATTAAACCCTATGCTGAACACATGAAATATTTACTACAGCCGAACTTGTAACGGCAGTGATTATAGTTGCTTTAAGTCAGTGGTTCCCAAACACCTGAACCTAAACTTGAACCTAAACTGCCATAAACGACAGGTTGCAATAAACTTCAACTTCTTTTGGAATGAGAAATAAATAACTGTTTTCAAGCACCTTAACTATGTAACTATGTTCAGTGCAACAGGTTTCTTTTTTTAATATTCAACATTGCATGCTTTTTTCAAAAATTGCCTCTGCAAAAACAGGTTTTAAAACATGACCAACTCCATGAGAGGAAAAAAACAAAAACCTAAAGGTTTGCTGTGCAAAAATTACATCTTTAATTCTCACATCTTTTCAGTGACCTGTGTGGGCCTGCTTCATGCTGCAGATCTGCTCAAATCTGGGTTGCAGTTTTGAAACTGCCACTCTGAGTTCATTTTCAATGTCCAGCTTTGATCTGTATTTTGTCTTTATGGTGGCCACTGCAGAAAAACCTATCTCACATAGGTAGGATGTGGCAAAAGGAAGAAGTATGGCCAGGGCTCTCTTACCTAGCAGTGGGTAATCTTTCTCCACTCCAATCAAAAATGCAGCCAGTGTCTTTGACTGAAACTGCAGCCTCAATGTTGAATCAGAGGTGACATCAATGAACTGTTCCTCCTCTGATGTGCTGAAGTTGGCAGGTGGTGTTGCACTGAAGGGGTCACGAATCCAGTCATATTCCTTGGGATCCTGCGTCATGAAATATTTCTGGAATTTTTTTGAAGGGCAGAGATGTGTGCTGTCATGCATGGGACCACTGTGTTCTGCAGCTTGTTGTCTTCAATGAATAATTTCAGATTCTCAAATGAGTCCACATTTCCATTTTTCACTCGCTGCAGCCACATCTCAAGTTTTCTGATGAATGATGTGATTTTATCTGCCAGATGTGGAAGGTGTGTATTTGTGCCCTGCAACTGCAAATAAATTCATTTCATTGAGTTTCAGAAACATGTCACTGAGGTATGCAAGTTTCATGAGGAACTTGTTACAGTAAAATTTGTGAGCAAGGTCATTGCCCTCTTCCTTCAAAAAGATGCAGATTTCATCTCGCAGTTCAAATACCCTGGACAGCACTTTCCCACGTGACAGCCATCGGGACTCGCTGTGAAACAGAAGAGCTGTGTGGTCGGAGCCCATTTCCTCGCACAGTGCCGAAAAAATCCGGACTTTGACAGGTCGTGTTTTGATGTAATTGACTGTGGCAATGACGTCGGTCATTACATCATTCAGCTCGGGACTCAGCTGTTTAGACGCCAGTGCTTCGCGGTGTAGCCTATCATGCAGTGCGTCCACTGCACATTGGGGGAGACGCGCTTGATGAGTGCGTGCAGCCCCCCCCGTTTCCCAGCCATAACCTGCGCCCCATCTGTGCAGATCCCCACACAGTCCTCCCATTTCAGATTGGCCTCTTTCAAATAAGAGTCAATGATTTTAAACAGTTCTTCTGCTGTGGCTCTGCCAGGAACTTGTTTACAAAAAAGCAATTCCTCCCTTATGCCATCTCCATCTATGAATCTGACATAAGTTATTAATAAACAATCCTTGTTACTGTCAGTGGCTTCATCCATCTGCAGAGAAAAGCGGCTGTCACGCACCTTGTCATTAAGCTGCTCCTCTATGTCCTTAGACATGTCATAAATGCGCCTGCTGATGGTGTTGTTGGACAGAGGAATAACCCTTAGTTTGCTGGCTGCAGTGGCATTGAGCATAGATGAAACCATGTCCATAGCACAGGGAAGTATTAACTCCTCCGCTATTGTGTGGTGCTTTTTACACTGTGCCACTCGGTAGGCTACTTTATATGAGGCGAGTTGAGCATTTTCCGGCACGGATGCAGCTTTAGTAAAGAGAGACTGTTGAGCACGGCATCCTATGAGTTTTTGTCTGAAGAACTCAACTGGCTTGTCTTTGTGCTCTGGATGATTTTTCTCCAAGTGGCGTCTTAGCTTGTTCGGTTTCAAGCTGTCACTAGCTAGCATTTTAAGACAAACAACACACTGCGGTCTCTCCTCATTACCCACCGTTATACAGGTGAAGCCAAAAGCAAGATATGTGTCGTCATATTTTCTAGTCTTTGCCTCGGAAGGAAATTGCTTTGGAAGCACATTTGGTGATGGTTCATCCTCTGCTTTGCGTTTGCGTGGGAGCCCAGTCCAAAACCTGTCCATGTTATGCTAGCACTATCACTTATTGATTCATTCATTCCATTCGCGGCCCACGCTCCGTGCCCCCACACTTTGGGAACCACCGAACTTTAAGTTAAGAAATGACACACAACACTGCATTTTAGTCGTTTATTTGAAAATATTATGAAGCTTTTCTGTAGCTTGGTTGAGCGACAGAAACCGAACGCAGCCAATCCACGGCGGACAGCTATAGACAGGAACCGAATGAGCTCATCTACGTCACTAGGCTTTCTGCCGATCTCATAAGATTCTTTTAATAATACAGTTCAAAATGCACAGGTGGACCAGAGTAACACGGCATTACTAGCATTCACTTTGAGGATGTGGGTAGTATTTTCACACTAATCGGCTCGTTTTCTAGCCTGCTTATTAGATGATTTTAATTGTGTGATTTATGTCTACTGTACAGAGTTGTGCCGCATAACTTCACCTAAAGGTTTCTACTGTGTTGCAAGACTTGACAGACAGTTAACATATAAGTGACAAGTATTCTTGAATAATGAATCCATTCTTTATTTCCTTAGAATTGTGATTCACATTAAATAGAAATATGTAAATCTTGTCTGGCTTTTGTGTCCTTACAGGTTTTAAAGAAGCCTGCACTCATGAAAAACTCTTGTTGCTGATCACGTTGAGTGTTAGGGTAAAATTAAACTTACTAATTTACCTTCACCTATGCCTTTAGCCTCCTTCTCCAATGGTACAAGTACAGCAACCAAATCCATATTTACACACCCTATCACAGAAAACAAGAGGCCCAGTTAGATAGAAAAGCATCCATTATGGCAACACTCTGCGTCAGCATTAAAAGCGTTTCCTTTTTATTTGCCCTTCAAATGAATTGACACAATTTAAATTGTCCCCACTTCCAGATTTCCTTATGGTTTGCATACAAAGGAACAAGATCCTCACATGTTTTGTTTCAGCTGTCTGTTTTGTGACAGTGACATTAGAGATGGGCGATACTGAAAAATTTGGTATCAATCTGAGGAGGAGGAGGTGGGGGGCAAAGTGAGCCTGAGCAGAGTGAGAGAGGACCGCTGTTTGCAGAGAAGGACTGGGAGAGAAGCTGCGCTCACACAAACCCGTCGAGGAAATATGAGTAATTTGATCAACATATAGAAGAGAAACTGCAACAAAGATATCAATCTCATCAGGTTAGTATCTATCTGATACTGATACTAACTTTGTCATCGATATTATAGATATTTAGATCGATCCGGCCAAGCGACTACGGCACTCTCTTGTTGTTACTGTCACAATCAGTGGCTGAACCTGGGCTAAAATAATTAGCAAAGGTGCAAAAACATCAGCTCATAGTAAAAATAAATATAAAATGTACTGAGGTTTGGAGAATTTTGACTCATTAGACATTAGGTAAGTCTCTACATTCTTTATTGTTGTGCACAACCTTTTTTTTTAATAATGCAGTTCTTATTTTTTCAATTATCTCGTCCTTCTCTCTATTTTAAATTATGACTTTTATGATAGTATTTCATGACTTTTTCATTCAATAAATTGTTTGAGTGAAATCCATAATTACGATTAAGGTGAAAGTAAAATTTTAATGTGGCAGTGTAACAGTGTCAGGTTGTGAACACAAAGATGTGCAGGAAAAATAAAACAATAATCTAGTCCTTTCATTTGCTTAAAACCTTTATGTGTTTACAATCTTATTATATGTATGGCATTAGAATGTATGGGTGACTTAGGAAGTGTAGTACGTAAATCCTCTTCTATTCACTATTTTTACCTTATTCAGCTATGGAAAGAATGGCTCTATTTCTACTTACAGGTCAGTGTTAATTCAAATATATTCCAAAGTTCTGTCACATTTCTCTTGTTCTTTAAATAAACTTTATTTTAAGGAATTAATCTAAGTGGCATGAAACTGTAGATTTTTACACTTTGTTTGTGATTGTATTCCCACAGGGTTGTGTTGTTTATCTTTGTGCACCAGCCAGCACAAATATGTTTTATTTCAAATGGCAAAAACCTGGTACGAGGCTCAGACCTACTGCAGAGAGAACTGTTTTGACCTGGCCACCATAGACGACATGAATGAGATGCAAGAAGTTCTTAAAACTGTGGAGGGCAAGTACAATGACGCCGTGTGGTTTGGGCTTTGGAAAGCAGACACTCTGTCGTGGCACTGGTCTCTGCCAGAAAAAGATTTCTACAGAGAAAAATCTTATTTTCCTTGGGGTTCTAATCCAACATTCAACTGTGCGACTCATAAACAGGGATTTCTTTATGCGATTCCCTGTCATCATCTCAAAAAAGCAGTTTGCTATGATGGTGAGAGTCTTACACATACACACACCAAACATTTTACAACTACAATTAACACAGATTTTAACTGCAAGTCCTAAAAGGGTATATAAAGCATTATGGAAAGAATAGAAGTGCACACTGAAGTCAATAGTATCCAAATAACAAACCAATCATTGCCCACTGGAAAAGAAACTAGCTTATATTGACTGTGAACAAACCAGTTTTTACACATCAACCAAGAATATAAAATTAAAGTGTTTTCCAGGTTAACAGAATTTAACTTCTGCAGGTTGAGTTGAACCTCTGCTAACCACACCAAAAATCTTATTGAACATTGCCTGCATACATTTAAACACCAACTTGTCACACATTTATTTTATTTTTTTTTCAAATTTATTGTGATACATATTATTGTCAACTTTATCAACTTTTTCCAACATCCAGCCTCTGTAATTGTTTTTGCACCTGACTTTTTGCTGTTTTGTCCCATTCTTTCTGGCTCGAACTCTGCCAGAATGGATAGGAAGCTGAAGATGGGAGAATACATATTTTCAAAACTCATCATAGAAATGTAAAGAATAAGGATGTATTTTGGGTTACATGTCTCACAGTTGTAACCCTACCACTACTGAGACACTTATAAAAGGCTGCATGCTGAATCATCTGTGCAAATGAGTAAGTAACTGTGTAGCTCATTATAAGCAAATTGGGGCTTAGGTGGTTGCTTAAGGCACCTTATTCACATTCCACAAATGTTTTGCAAGTTTAGCCTTAATATGTATTGCTCATTAAATTGTAGTTGATTAAGTTGTATATAAATGAGGCTGAGGTCTGAAAGGATGACTCTCACATGTTTCCCACCCTCCTTTAGTTCTGAATGAACATTCTGGGCTTCTGTGGAAATGATTGTACCACACTACTATCTTAACTCCAAAATACTAGCACAGTACCCCCAATTTTCTGTACTTATTAAAATAAATGTTCAGATAACCTGTTTCTATATCCTGTAATATGTGTCAGTTACCACATCCTGATGAACTATAACTCATGTAGCAAATCAAAAATAAACTAACTTATTAAATTGTCTCGTGTGTGTGCGTGACTCTCCAATCAAATGCTGCAAGTCGCGAATCCCTTCGGAAAGCAGGGAGTCAACAGCCACTCACTTGGTCGGTAGAGAAACGAAACTTAACCAAAAACACAAATGCTCTTTATCTGTTGCCGCCTATAGCCAGTCCAAAGACGGAAAAAAATGACCATATTTTAAAATTTAGACCATGAATAACAGACAAGAATGTCTGTTTTCTTCTAGACTGTGAGTAACGTTATGATATTGAGTCTCACTGGAGCCTATGTTGTGAGTGAATTAGCCACTCTGCATCCACTCCACATACATTTTAGATAAGAAAATAAATTATTCTCAATACAGTCAACAAAAATCAACCCTGAGACTGTTGACTGACCAGTCTGAAGACTCTTCAAAGGTTTAGTGTCATGCATTTTAAGGCAATAGGTTCCTTCTCTCATGAGCCTTCACTCATGAAGCACTCAGGAGGCATCAACTTTACAACTGCAACTTTACAAGCGTCATCCCATAGAGCCAGATCTGGGCGGAAGAATTATTTGCATAGTCAGAATATAAAATGCTCTTCCCATGAGTGAAAGAGAGGAGAAAGAAGCTAATGCAATAACTGAGAAACTGAGACTCACCAAATGCTTGGTAAGTTTCTTGTTCATTTTCAGGCTTCTCAAACATCCTACAGCTGTTCTCTAATCTATTTAATGATTAATACTGCACTAATACCTATTCACAGCAGAAGGCTCTTCCCTTGAACATTTAAAGAAGTGTCACCAAAGGAAAACTATGGCAAGGATCATGATATATCTGATTCTTTTAGGTCAGTGTTACTGCTATTATGTGTACATTGCATTGATATGTCAGCTTAAGTTTCTGTCACACTGAGTTTTTTTTCCTGAATAGTTAAATTATTTTCTTTGTCTTAATTACTTTCATTGGCTAAATGGCTTTATTTCACTGAAAAGCAGCCTTATCACTATTACCTTTTCCATATGTATTTTAGCAATTATTTTAGCATTTCAGTATTTACAGTACCAGTCTGAAATGTGGTGACTTCATGACTACATGAAGTTGATTGAGAGAATACCAAGTGTGCAAAACTGTCATCAAAGTGAAAGGTAGCAGTAATGTAAGGTGGCTACTTAAAATAATCAAAATATAAAACATATCTGTTGAGCAATTTTTGTTTCCTACATCATTTCATATGTGTGTGCATTGCATTAATCTACAATGGAGAAAAAAATAAAAAGGAAAAAACATTTAATAAGAATTTGTGTCCATACTTCTGACTGGTACTGTAATTCTGAGTAATAAGTAATAAGTAAGTAATGAACGTTTATATTTATTTTTATATATGTGTGTATTTGTGTGCGTGAGAGAGAGAGAGAGAGAGAGAGAGAGAGAGAGAGAGAATATCACTGTTGATATCTCTAGTAATCATTATCTCGAGATTATTAATATAATAATTTTGACAAGGAGAAATGCTATTATGAAAATGTCAATATTGATGTGTGGTTAGATAAAAAGGTAAAGCAGCTTGTCATGCTTTGTACAGTGTGTGTTTAACTTTTCTTCCACAGGGCAGTGCTCTCTACTGTCATGTGAACTTCAGTCCCAGTTTGTCGTATTCCAAACACCAAAACCTGGATTGAGGCACAGAGCTTCTGCAGAGAGAAATGTTTTGACCTGGCCACCATAAATGACATGAAAGAGATGGAAACTGTGCTTCAAATTGTCCAAGGCAAATACACTGACACCGTGTGGTTCGGGCTCTGGAGAGGGACGAATCCGAAGTGGAACTGGTCTCTGACAGGTGATGATTTCTACAAGGAGGGAGAAAGAAATCATTTGAAGTGGTACAAAGAAATTTTGGAGTATAACTGTGGAAGTTACAAAAATGGGACACTTTTTATGACGAACTGCATAAACCTTTACAATTCACTTTGCTTTGATGGTAAGTTGTTCTGTTGCACACTGGCATCAAACATTCAATGTGTCTGCTGGATTCATGTTCAACATGTGGTTATATGTGGGACATTTGTGTTAAATGGAAACACAAGTATGGGGTCCAGAGGGCACCCACAGAAGGCTTGTCTCATATTTTAGCTTTATGTAATCTGAACACACAAATATTTTTACAACAACATGAATTTCTAAAATCAGTATGATCCAGAAGAGGCTAGTTTTTAATAGTTTTTAATTGTAATCTTTTTTTTTTTCAGTAATTATCAACAGAAATGAATGCATGCTAAAGGGTTTGTATTGATTGAGATAGATACAATGCCTGCTAAACTATGTCAAACAACACAGAATAAGCTCCTGGAAATCAAGATATCAGCATCAAAACCTTAAGAATGAGTCTGAGAGAGTTCATCAAACAATAAAAGTGGTCTTCCATTTAGGAACCAAACAAGGAACAGATCAGTACGTTGTCACAACACAAAAACTGCAGTGGATTGCTGCTAAAGAGTACTGCAGAGCACACTACACAGATCTGGCCAGTCTGAGGAATGATGCAGAGTACCAGATAGTCCAGGAAGTAACCAAGGGCCTGGAAGTCTGGGTGGGCCTTTCCAGAGATCCCTGGGAATGGTCAGACCAGACTGACTCCTCGTTGAGGTACTGGACAGCAGGTAAAGGTGTATTGACTCCAGCTGGCAAAAACTGTGGCGGCTTATTGATGCAGCTATCTGGTAGATGGGCAGAAAAAATGTGTGACAACATTTATCCATTCATCTGTGACTGCAGTGAGTAAAGATTTAAAATGTTTTTACTTGCTTCTTTGTCATATAAATCTTCTACATGAAGAGGGAACCCCAAACAAGTGAACAGATCAAATGTGTTTGTTCTTTTACTCTAGGAAAGAAACGTAGAGTTATTAAAGTGAAGGTCAGCCTACAGGACTCAGTGTTCGATCCAAATGACCCTTCAGTACAAGAAAGCATCTTGAAGCAAGTGAGTATTACAGATGCATCTAGTGTTGTCACAGTTTAGTAGAATTTAATGAGGCGGATTAATTTAACAATAATGAAAGTCCTTGAAAGTATTTTGAGTTGAATTTTGATAAAGAATTCAGTCCATATATATTTGGATATTTACAACAAAAAGTTATATATAATTATATAATAAATAAATAAAATGAAAAGTGAAGTGCGGTCTTTGTAAAAAACTTATCAAATCCTTCAGAGAGACAGCAGGAACATTAGGCGTGGGCAGATTAGAACAGTTTGGTACATTCTGAGAAACATACAACACACTGGTGAGCTCAGATGATCGTCCGCTGTTGTCCACGGAAGACATTAGTGGTGGATGATCTCAGGATCTTCAGAAGGTCGGCATATAATTACCCAAGTCTAACATAAAGAGGGCCTTCATGAGAGCAAATACAGAGGTTCACCACAAAGCGCACAGCATTCATAGTCCTCCAAAACGGAAAGATGAGATTAGATTTTAACAACATCTAAAAAATACTTTTGGAAGAACATTCTTTGCACAGGTCAGTTTAGATCAACCAGCCAGCCACCAGGGGGAGGTCTGCATGCCTTGGTCTCACTTTTGAGGAGTCCTGGCGTCCACGTTTGTTACAGTCTGATTGGTTGTAAAATAAATGTTTAATTGCATTATGAGCATGGTCTTTTTGCTCTGGTAAATGGAAATGTGGATATTTTATGTTTCTCAGATGACGCAGAAGCTGCATGATAGCGTGGCAGATGTTTTCAATATACACTGGAGGAAGAACGCTGATGGAAGAGTTTTTACTGAGGAGCCTCAAAAAAATGACTGAAGAGAGAAGAATTAGAGGATCAAACCCATTTGTATCAATACATAAACATGAGTGCAAAACTAGTAGCTATGGAACATTTACAACTATGTTCAATACACCTGCTTCTCCTCTACCGTCCTGTTATTAGATAAAACTGAATATATTTGGTTGTAAGGAATGCTTTTATGAAACTGCATGTTTCCTTGCAGTTTGTGTTTGTTATTTTAGAACAGTCTAAAAATGACTGAGGACTAGGGTGTTTGAACCTTCATGACAAGCAATGACAAACAAGTTGATGCAATCATCTTTAATCCTTACAAATACGCCAGTAACAGTCAAACAACATTGAAGACAGTTTTCAAGCTCAGTGATCAAAGCACCTTGACTTTGAACTGAATCTGGCAAAGAAATGTAAAGAAAATGGAGACATAAAAGTTTAAGTGCTTTTAAATGGGTCCAAGATGTTGGATGTTGTTCGGTTATACCTGGAAATCTAACAAAACAACTATATGCATCTGGTATCTTTCTATTTATGCAACAACCATGTATGTACAGTACAGTCACAGTATTTATTATTATTATTATTATTCTTTTCTGGGTGTTTGGTATTTGGGTTAATACTTCGTGTACATGTCTGACAGTGCTGTATGCGATGGAGATGTCAATTTCCCTGAGGGAACCTCCCAAAGGGATCAATAAAGTTATCTATCTATCTATCTATCTATCTATCTATCTAAAACACGAAGCATGAAGTGTACTGCTGATGAGGTTATAACATCAACAATACGTTAGCCTCATAGCATAATGTTTTGGCCACTGTTACAATATCAATAAAAAATACCTATGTGCTTGCTAAAAATTGTGTTTTTTCTTGTTGTCACTGTCACTGCTAAAGCATCACTCTGGTCTCATAGTGAATTTGATTGTTAGATCATTATACCATTCACACACACACACAGTCAAGAGGAATTATCCATTAAAACATCTTTTGTAATTATTCATCTTGTTTCTATGTGATAGCGCAGAGTACAGTACCTTGTATTTTATTATCGTACTACGTATTTTAACTGTTAAATAATCATCATCCTCTAACGATTTGTCTTTTGCTTGCCCTTCAAGTGCATTTGAGAAAACTTTGCATTTTCTTCCATGTGGTTTCCATATGTTTTACATCATAAGGAATAAACATTTTAGTACATGAGAGGATGTGGCACACACTGAATCAATCTAACCCAGTGCTGGATGATCGATACAGTGAATAAGAGAAAGAAAGGACCAACTTCTCCTCCAGCTTCACTGCACTTCTTCAAATGAAGAAAGAACAAGTGAAAGAGCTAATGCTATAATCCAAAGTTTAGGTTAGTTTATGTCTTTTTCTTTCTTTTAGGAGGAATTTCGGGAGGTGGCATAATGTACAATTCTACCAATAACAATTAAAAAGAGACCTTTTTTGGAATAAAGGCAAAACCCTCGTAGGTGACTACCAGAGAGAAAGACACTTGATAGATTATTTTTATCTTATTTTCAACAATGACAGCTATCACAAATCTAATTGTTCTTGTTTCAGATCAGTCTTGTTCCTTATGTTTGTCTAATTTTCAACCCTGCTTCCAGTTGTGTGTTAATATGTTCATTTGTTTTCTACATATTTTAACTATTAAATAATCATCATCCTCTAACGATTTGTCTTTTACTTGCCCTTCAAGTGCATTTGAGAAAACTTTGCATTTTCTTCCATGTGTCACAAAGGGGGGTAGCGGAGGTTGGGAGTTTGGACCCAGATGCAGGACTTGAGAGGCAGGAGTAGGCAAAAGGGGTTTTAATTAATAAAAAACAAAACTTACAAAAACTAAAGACGCTGCTGACAGGGCAGGAAATCCAAAAAGCAAAACTCTAACACACAAACAAATCTATGACGTAGCATGAAACTATGGCAAGGAACATGAACAATGACATGAAACGAGGGAACATGCAGTAACAAGTAGTATGACGCGACAGGGACAAAGGGGAAGGCAGGGCTATATATACACACACAAGGAGCAGGGGTGACAAGACACAGGTGAAGCAAATCAAGAATTAACACCAGGTGAAAGCAATGATCTAATCAAAAGAAAACATGGAATAAGAAAACAGGAAATTCAAAACTTAACAAAATAAAACAGGAAACAGAAAACCTAAACCCTAAACCATGACTATGAAAAACACAACAGAAAATCCAAGAAACTAAACCCGTGACTGAGAAATGACATGATGGAAAGACAAGACTGAAAACTAAACCATGACGGGACAACATGGAAAACCAGAACTTAACAAAATACAATAAACAGAAACACAGGAAACTAAACCATGACGAAGAACTAAACCATGACGGAAGACCAAGAACGGAGGACATTACAAAACATGACAGAAACTAAGACATGACAAAAGACATGACGAAGGACAAGACATGACAAAAGACGTGACACCATGCGGTTTCCATATGTTTTACATCGTAAGGAATAAACATTTTAGTACATGAGAGGATGTGGCACACACTGAATCGATCTAACCCAGTGCTGAATAATCGATACAGTGAATAAGAGAAAGAAAGGACCAACTTCTCCTCCAGCTTCACTGTTGAAGCTGATGAAACTTGTAAGGAGCAGGTAAATTAATTGAAGAATTGAAGAAGTGAAAGAGCTAATTCTATAAGCCAAACTTTAGGTTAGTTTATGTCTTTTTCTTTCGTTTATGAGGAATTTGGGGAGGTGGCATAATGTACAATTCTACCAATAACAATTAAAAAGAGACCTTTTGGAATAAAGGCAAACCCTCGTAGGTGAAAGACACTTGATAGATTATTTTTGTCTTATTTTCAACAATGACAGCTATCACAAATCTAATTGTTCTTGTTTCAGATCAGTCTTGTTCCTTATGTTTGTCTAATTTTCACAGTCAGAGGAAGTGATTTAGGTGTGTCTTTACAAGGCATGCAGTGGAGACAGGTTTGGTATTTTACCAGGAAAATATGGGACAGTTAAGTCACATTTTTTGTTTTGCTTGGTTCCAACAGACATCTGAGTCTTTAAATCTCTTTCATAAAGGTGTTACAAGACACAGATACATAGTCTTCACAAAAGTAATCCACTAATAATCAACAGATGTTTTATAACTACCTTCATTAAGTCTGGGCTGGGTTCCAAGCTCGGATAATGTTGTTGTTTTTTTTACATTAACATTTTTGAAAATTTGAAGTTGAAAATGACTGTGTTTTGCCCCAGTGTATACAACAACCTTTGTTTCCACAAATCTCTACCGAGGATGTGGAGAGTGCAAACTTTATTATGCTATGTTCTCATTGAGTCACAGTTGAAGTGTTGCTCAAGTTCTTGTTGTTATGTTGTTGTCCATTTAATGATGAAAATGAATAATGAAATGGTTAAACATGTGAAGGGAAGATCGACAGACCAGATGATAGCCTTTCAGACATTTATAAAATTGTCCTAATGGCCGCATCCATTTCGACTTTATCTTGCAATACAGTATGTTTCTGTTGATTCCACTAGATGACACACTCCAAACACTAATGGCCTTTGAAGATGAGTCTATCATCTCTGCTTACATGTGATTTACTGTATTTTAGATCTACCCCAGTCTGCTACTGGCCCAGCCCACCTTTTAAAACCCAGTGTGAGTGTGAATGGTTGTCTGTCTCTCTGTGTTAGCCCTGTGATAGACTGGTGACCTGTCCAGGGTGTAGCCCCGCCTCTCGCCCGATGACAGCTGGGATAGGCTCCAGCAGACCCCTGCGAACCTTAACAGGAACAAGTGGGTACAGAAGATGAATGAATGAATGAATGAATGAATAATCCTGTGTATCCTTTCATATGCTTAAATCTCAAATAAATAATGGCATCTTAAATACACTGTAAAAATAGCAAATTATAATCTTTGTCCTCATTATAGTAAGTGACAGTCCAGATTACTGAGAATATTGCAACAAGTCCTCCAATTTATACGACCACAGTGGTCGTTTGTACATGCTCTGGAAAACGACCCCATGGGGTCGCATAACGTTATAAGAGCTAACGTTACATTAAAACAACTAGCCAAAAGTTATTTTTTTGAAAAGTAAGCTAGCTAGCTAGCTATCATGATAACAGCTATGTAAATATGACTTTTAGAAGACGTCAGGACAAGCACAGGTGAATATTATAGAGCTGTAATCATGTCTGTAACCATGTTGCTAAAGCTAAATAAAGTTCTTTAAAAAGTGAAAACCTAGAATGGAAAAGGACAGACAGATAAGACAGGTGTCCATTGGTGCCTGTAAGCCGATTTTCAAATGTTATTATCATACTTTACATACTTAATTTACCAATCACAGTATCTATTGTTCTGAAGAGAAAGCGTGTATTGAAGTAGTTAAGTAATATATTAATTTAAAACTGCCCTATGCCTGAAATCAGGCATGGTCCCTGAGAACCTGAGGCCCTCTTGACAGGCCAGAGTGATCATTGGATCATTTAAAAGTGTGAAGTAGTACACAATGTACATACTAGATTGTGTACTACATGCATACTGTGTTACATAATGCACCTTTTTATCTAACTTGGCTACACTAATTTATCGCGTCATCTTCAGATATAGACTATTGCATACATATACTGAATGTGGATCATTTTACCAGGTATTCTGATTACAAAATGTCTGCATAACTGAGGAATCAATGTGTCATTGGAAATTGTACATTTTCCAGTAATCTTAAAGCAATTTAACAGTAGTACTTAATGCTGTCTATCTATCTGTCTTGCAGTGGGACAAAGTGGAAAAACTCCTGGGAGCCAAAAGACAACATTCAAAGGTAACATCCTGAAATAGACAATAAATTGTTTGACACTGCTACTGTGTCATAGTGATTTTGTTATTGTTGCTGTGTTGTATGCCAGTTATGGAGACTGACAGTTATTATATATTCTTTGATATAACGGCTTTATGATCTGTTTTGCTTGATCTTTGAGGAGACAGGCTACATGAATTAATTCATTCATTCATCTTCTATACCCGCTTATTCCTGTAAAGGGTCGCGGGGGTCTGCTGGAGCCTATCCCAGCTGTCATCGGGCGAGAGGCGGGGTACACCCTGGACAGGTCACCAGTCTATCACAGGGCTAACATAGAGAGACAACCATTCACACTCACGTGCACACCTATGGCCAATTAGAATCACCAATGAACCTAACCAGCATGTCTCTGGACGGCGGGAAGAAGCGGGAGTACCCGGAGAGAACCCACGCAGACACAAGGAGAACATGCAAACTCCACACAGAAAGGCCCAGTCGGCCCATGGATTGGATGTTAATGTCTGGTAATGTTTTAAAATAAAATACCTGCCACCTGTCTCTGTCTGTGTCCATTTCCATTCAATTCAGTTTCATGATTGTTTATAGTTTATAAATTAGCAGCCTGAATAGGTTTGTTTTCACTAAAAAAAGGTGAGGGGTTAACAGACAACTTCATCCAATCACACCCATTACAGTAGCTTAGCCAGCATAAAAGGCAAGCCCATGTTATCGAAAAGTAGATTCTTACCCATCAGCTGAATTTCTGTGCTTATACTGCTTGTTAATCACTCAGAGTTGATTTAGTTTTGATTAACATTTATTGTTAAAGGCATAAGCCGTGAATCTGTAGTTCCACTATAGGTTAGGATAGGAGTTACAATATTCTGAAATCAAGGAAAGCCCCTGTCGCATATCCACATTAGTGTTTTGTTGAGATTCTGTTTTTTCATTGAAACACACAGATGTCAGAAAAGTACTTATTGGACATCATAACAACGGTATGTGTAACTGATTTACTCAAAGTCCCTTGACAAATAGCTGTTGTGATGATAGTTTTCACACAGGTTCAAGATGTCTGGTGGAATTAACTGGCAAAAACAAATGAGCAGATACAATATAAATTACTAATTCAGTTGTAAATCTGTCAGATATGATTACCTTACATGTTTTTTTCTCATTGTTTAAAAAAAAAATACTTATATGATGGGCTGAGTCCTCAAAAGGCTCTCTGAATCTAAGCCTGAGCACAGCTGTGTTCATGAAATGTGAAAATCCATACTTTGTTGTAGGACTATAATAAAGATATTGTTGGAAAGGTCTCAACGTGGGGAATAACATATCTTAGTTTAGAGGTTGTAACTGACTCCTTCTTTGAACTATTGACCTTTGAACCCAGACTTCTGAGAATTTTTGAAGGCTTGTAATTCTGTATCAAAAGGGGCTATAGACATGGGACAAATGCTGTAGAAAGCTTATGAACTCTGCCTTTTGTGCCTGTGTGACTATACCTAGTGGATATAGACAGAAAGTGGGAGCGCTGTCCAAAATGGTATCTTTTCACCCACTTGACAATTATATGCTTAAATTCTGGTCACAGAAATGTGTTTCCCACACCCTTAAACCCCCGGCTATGTATTCATTTTATTATTTATAACCTCCTATTCAAGGAAATCACTAATCGCGGTAGAAACTGCAAATCCCTTGAGCTGCGACATGTAGCTTGATACCAAGTCACGTGATATTTGTAGTTTTTTCAGTTTTCAAACACATATGTTAAAATAGGGTTGTAAAAAGATATATATGATTACATCGAATATAAGAGAGTTTATTTAAGATGTGTTTAGAACCGCGCAATATAGATTTACGCCAAACAGCAATGCAGTTTGGTTCTCCCGCTTAAGTAGGCTTACAGTAGGCAGGGTTTGGATTGGTTTATCTGCTGAAATAGGGTTTAATATTTTTCCCGAAAATTAGATGAATCAGATCCCGGGAAAAGACGACCCATTTCCCGGGAATCCCGAGAAACAGCTGTTTTTTGTTGTTGTTGTTTTTGCCCAAGTAATGTATCGATATCATTCAAATATGCGTTCCCAGCATGTTTTATATTATTTGTAACATTATTAGGGCAAGAAACACAGTTAATGTCCATATCAACAAAGTTTGCAATGATCAATTCTGCTGCGTGATCAAGTGAGCTGCGTGCGTGACAGCCTATCTGCCAAAAAGCAGCTACCGTATTGGTGTAGAACGATCACATGACCAACCGTGCCACCAGTCGCGACCAAGATCTTACCCTCTGAAGAAACTAGTTCTGCATAAAACATAGACGCATCGGCAATCGACTGGAATTTTTGCGACAAACTTTTTTTGGGTAGCTTAGCATGACTCGTTATGTTTTATGAACTAAAGATTGTGTAGATGCCAGACTGTGGAGCGGGATGAAACGATAACAGGGTTCACCTTACGGCCTAACAAAGCTGGCTGCAGACATCATTAGGAGGTTGGTAGCCTACTGCTGCAAATGACATTTGCTGCCGCTAGGGTGCGTGGATTTCTAGGCTATAGCCTACTGCTGCACTGAATTCAACGTTAACGTAAGACAACAATAGAAGCGCACGTGTAACAAAAAATAAATATATATTTCCCATTTCCCGTCATAACCTTTCCCGGGAATCGGGAAATAGTCTTGATCAGATTTCCCGGGAATCCCGTTTCCCGGGATTAAACCCTATGCTGAACACATGAAATATTTACTACAGCCGAACTTGTAACGGCAGTGATTATAGTTGCTTTAAGTCAGTGGTTCCCAAACACCTGAACCTAAACTTGAACCTAAACTGCCATAAACGACAGGTTGCAATAAACTTCAACTTCTTTTGGAATGAGAAATAAATAACTGTTTTCAAGCACCTTAACTATGTAACTATGTTCAGTGCAACAGGTTTCTTTTTTTAATATTCAACATTGCATGCTTTTTTCAAAAATTGCCTCTGCAAAAACAGGTTTTAAAACATGACCAACTCCATGAGAGGAAAAAAACAAAAACCTAAAGGTTTGCTGTGCAAAAATTACATCTTTAATTCTCACATCTTTTCAGTGACCTGTGTAGGCCTGCTTCATGCTGCAGATCTTCTCAAATCTGGGTTGCAGTTTTGAAACTGCCACTCTGAGTTCATTTTCAATGTCCAGCTTTGATCTGTATTTTGTCTTTATGGTGGCCACTGCAGAAAAACCTATCTCACATAGGTAGGATGTGGCAAAAGGAAGAAGTATGGCCAGGGCTCTCTTACCTAGCAGTGGGTAATCTTTCTCCACTCCAATCAAAAATGCAGCCAGTGTCTTTGACTGAAACTGCAGCCTCAATGTTGAATCAGAGGTGACATCAATGAACTGTTCCTCCTCTGATGTGCTGAAGTTGGCAGGTGGTGTTGCACTGAAGGGGTCACGAATCCAGTCATATTCCTTGGGATCCTGCGTCATGAAATATTTCTGGAATTTTTTTGAAGGGCAGAGATGTGTGCTGTCATGCATGGGACCACTGTGTTCTGCAGCTTGTTGTCTTCAATGAATAATTTCAGATTCTCAAATGAGTCCACATTTCCATTTTTCACTCGCTGCAGCCACATCTCAAGTTTTCTGATGAATGATGTGATTTTATCTGCCAGATGTGGAAGGTGTGTATTTGTGCCCTGCAACTGCAAATAAATTCATTTCATTGAGTTTCAGAAACATGTCACTGAGGTATGCAAGTTTCATGAGGAACTTGTTACAGTAAAATTTGTGAGCAAGGTCATTGCCCTCTTCCTTCAAAAAGATGCAGATTTCATCTCGCAGTTCAAATACCCTGGACAGCACTTTCCCACGTGACAGCCATCGGGACTCGCTGTGAAACAGAAGAGCTGTGTGGTCAGAGCCCATTTCCTCGCACAGTGCCGAAAAAATCCGGACTTTGACAGGTCGTGTTTTGATGTAATTGACTGTGGCAATGACGTCGGTCATTACATCATTCAGCTCGGGACTCAGCTGTTTAGACGCCAGTGCTTCGCGGTGTAGCCTATCATGCAGTGCGTCCACTGCACATTGGGGGAGACGCGCTTGATGAGTGCGTGCAGCCCCCCCCGTTTCCCAGCCATAACCTGCGCCCCATCTGTGCAGATCCCCACACAGTCCTCCCATTTCAGATTGGCCTCTTTCAAATAAGAGTCAATGATTTTAAACAGTTCTTCTGCTGTGGCTCTGCCAGGAACTTGTTTACAAAAAAGCAATTCCTCCCTTATGCCATCTCCATCTATGAATCTGACATAAGTTATTAATAAACAATCCTTGTTACTGTCAGTGGCTTCATCCATCTGCAGAGAAAAGCGGCTGTCACGCACCTTGTCATTAAGCTGCTCCTCTATGTCCTTAGACATGTCATAAATGCGCCTGCTGATGGTGTTGTTGGACAGAGGAATAACCCTTAGTTTGCTGGCTGCAGTGGCATTGAGCATAGATGAAACCATGTCCATAGCACAGGGAAGTATTAACTCCTCCGCTATTGTGTGGTGCTTTTTACACTGTGCCACTCGGTAGGCTACTTTATATGAGGCGAGTTGAGCATTTTCCGGCACGGATGCAGCTTTAGTAAAGAGAGACTGTTGAGCACGGCATCCTATGAGTTTTTGTCTGAAGAACTCAACTGGCTTGTCTTTGTGCTCTGGATGATTTTTCTCCAAGTGGCGTCTTAGCTTGTTCGGTTTCAAGCTGTCACTAGCTAGCATTTTAAGACAAACAACACACTGCGGTCTCTCCTCATTACCCACCGTTATACAGGTGAAGCCAAAAGCAAGATATGTGTCGTCATATTTTCTAGTCTTTGCCTCGGAAGGAAATTGCTTTGGAAGCACATTTGGTGATGGTTCATCCTCTGCTTTGCGTTTGCGTGGGAGCCCAGTCCAAAACCTGTCCATGTTATGCTAGCACTATCACTTATTGATTCATTCATTCCATTCGCGGCCCACGCTCCGTGCCCCCACACTTTGGGAACCACCGAACTTTAAGTTAAGAAATGACACACAACACTGCATTTTAGTCGTTTATTTGAAAATATTATGAAGCTTTTCTGTAGCTTGGTTGAGCGGCAGAAACCGAACGCAGCCAATCCACGGCGGACAGCTATAGACAGGAACCGAATGAGCTCATCTACGTCACTAGGCTTTCTGCCGATCTCATAAGATTCTTTTAATAATACAGTTCAAAATGCACAGGTGGACCAGAGTAACACGGCATTACTAGCATTCACTTTGAGGATGTGGGTAGTATTTTCACACTAATCGGCTCGTTTTCTAGCCTGCTTATTAGATGATTTTAATTGTGTGATTTATGTCTACTGTACAGAGTTGTGCCGCATAACTTCACCTAAAGGTTTCTACTGTGTTGCAAGACTTGACAGACAGTTAACATATAAGTGACAAGTATTCTTGAATAATGAATCCATTCTTTATTTCCTTAGAATTGTGATTCACATTAAATAGAAATATGTAAATCTTTTCTGGCTTTTGTGTCCTTACAGGTTTTAAAGAAGCCTGCACTCATGAAAAACTCTTGTTGCTGATCACGTTGAGTGTTAGGGTAAAATTAAACTTACTAATTTACCTTCACCTATGCCTTTAGCCTCCTTCTCCAATGGTACAAGTACAGCAACCAAATCCATATTTACACACCCTATCACAGAAAACAAGAGGCCCAGTTAGATAGAAAAGCATCCATTATGGCAACACTCTGCGTCAGCATTAAAAGCGTTTCCTTTTTATTTGCCCTTCAAATGAATTGACACAATTTAAATTGTCCCCACTTCCAGATTTCCTTATGGTTTGCATACAAAGGAACAAGATCCTCACATGTTTTGTTTCAGCTGTCTGTTTTGTGACAGTGACATTAGAGATGGGCGATACTGAAAAATTTGGTATCAATCTGAGGAGGAGGAGGTGGGGGGCAAAGTGAGCCTGAGCAGAGTGAGAGAGGACCGCTGTTTGCAGAGAAGGACTGGGAGAGAAGCTGCGCTCACACAAACCCGTCGAGGAAATATGAGTAATTTGATCAACATATAGAAGAGAAACTGCAACAAAGATATCAATCTCATCAGGTTAGTATCTATCTGATACTGATACTAACTTTGTCATCGATATTATAGATATTTAGATCGATCCGGCCAAGCGACTACGGCACTCTCTTGTTGTTACTGTCACAATCAGTGGCTGAACCTGGGCTAAAATAATTAGCAAAGGTGCAAAAACATCAGCTCATAGTAAAAATAAATATAAAATGTACTGAGGTTTGGAGAATTTTGACTCATTAGACATTAGGTAAGTCTCTACATTCTTTATTGTTGTGCACAACCTTTTTTTTTAATAATGCAGTTCTTATTTTTTCAATTATCTCGTCCTTCTCTCTATTTTAAATTATGACTTTTATGATAGTATTTCATGACTTTTTCATTCAATAAATTGTTTGAGTGAAATCCATAATTACGATTAAGGTGAAAGTAAAATTTTAATGTGTCAGTGTAACAGTGTCAGGTTGTGAACACAAAGATGTGCAGGAAAAATAAAACAATAATCTAGTCCTTTCATTTGCTTAAAACCTTTATGTGTTTACAATCTTATTATATGTATGGCATTAGAATGTATGGGTGACTTAGGAAGTGTAGTACGTAAATCCTCTTCTATTCACTATTTTTACCTTATGCAGCTATGGAAAGAATGGCTCTATTTCTACTTACAGGTCAGTGTTAATTCAAATATATTCCAAAGTTCTGTCACATTTCTCTTGTTCTTTAAATAAACTTTATTTTAAGGAATTAATCTAAGTGGCATGAAACTGTAGATTTTTACACTTTGTTTGTGATTGTATTCCCACAGGGTTGTGTTGTTTATCTTTGTGCACCAGCCAGCACAAATATGTTTTATTTCAAATGGCAAAAACCTGGTACGAGGCTCAGACCTACTGCAGAGAGAACTGTTTTGACCTGGCCACCATAGACGACATGAATGAGATGCAAGAAGTTCTTAAAACTGTGGAGGGCAAGTACAATGACGCCGTGTGGTTTGGGCTTTGGAAAGCAGACACTCTGTCGTGGCACTGGTCTCTGCCAGAAAAAGATTTCTACAGAGAAAAATCTTATTTTCCTTGGGGTTCTAATCCAACATTCAACTGTGCGACTCATAAACAGGGATTTCTTTATGCGATTCCCTGTCATCATCTCAAAAAAGCAGTTTGCTATGATGGTGAGAGTCTTACACATACACACACCAAACATTTTACAACTACAATTAACACAGATTTTAACTGCAAGTCCTAAAAGGGTATATAAAGCATTATGGAAAGAATAGAAGTGCACACTGAAGTCAATAGTATCCAAATAACAAACCAATCATTGCCCACTGGAAAAGAAACTAGCTTATATTGACTGTGAACAAACCAGTTTTTACACATCAACCAAGAATATAAAATTAAAGTGTTTTCCAGGTTAACAGAATTTAACTTCTGCAGGTTGAGTTGAACCTCTGCTAACCACACCAAAAATCTTATTGAACATTGCCTGCATACATTTAAACACCAACTTGTCACACATTTATTTTATTTTTTTTTCAAATTTATTGTGATACATATTATTGTCAACTTTATCAACTTTTTCCAACATCCAGCCTCTGTAATTGTTTTTGCACCTGACTTTTTGCTGTTTTGTCCCATTCTTTCTGGCTCGAACTCTGCCAGAATGGATAGGAAGCTGAAGATGGGAGAATACATATTTTCAAAACTCATCATAGAAATGTAAAGAATAAGGATGTATTTTGGGTTACATGTCTCACAGTTGTAACCCTACCACTACTGAGACACTTATAAAAGGCTGCATGCTGAATCATCTGTGCAAATGAGTAAGTAACTGTGTAGCTCATTATAAGCAAATTGGGGCTTAGGTGGTTGCTTAAGGCACCTTATTCACATTCCACAAATGTTTTGCAAGTTTAGCCTTAATATGTATTGCTCATTAAATTGTAGTTGATTAAGTTGTATATAAATGAGGCTGAGGTCTGAAAGGATGACTCTCACATGTTTCCCACCCTCCTTTAGTTCTGAATGAACATTCTGGGCTTCTGTGGAAATGATTGTACCACACTACTATCTTAACTCCAAAATACTAGCACAGTACCCCCAATTTTCTGTACTTATTAAAATAAATGTTCAGATAACCTGTTTCTATATCCTGTAATATGTGTCAGTTACCACATCCTGATGAACTATAACTCATGTAGCAAATCAAAAATAAACTAACTTATTAAATTGTCTCGTGTGTGTGCGTGACTCTCCAATCAAATGCTGCAAGTCGCGAATCCCTTCGGAAAGCAGGGAGTCAACAGCCACTCACTTGGTCGGTAGAGAAACGAAACTTAACCAAAAACACAAATGCTCTTTATCTGTTGCCGCCTATAGCCAGTCCAAAGACGGAAAAAAATGACCATATTTTAAAATTTAGACCATGAATAACAGACAAGAATGTCTGTTTTCTTCTAGACTGTGAGTAACGTTATGATATTGAGTCTCACTGGAGCCTATGTTGTGAGTGAATTAGCCACTCTGCATCCACTCCACATACATTTTAGATAAGAAAATAAATTATTCTCAATACAGTCAAAAATCAACCCTGAGACTGTTGACTGACCAGTCTGAAGACTCTTCAAAGGTTTAGTGTCATGCATTTTAAGGCAATAGGTTCCTTCTCTCATGAGCCTTCACTCATGAAGCACTCAGGAGGCATCAACTTTACAACTGCAACTTTACAAACGTCATCCCATAGAGCCAGATCTGGGCGGAAGAATTATTTGCATAGTCAGAATATAAAATGCTCTTCCCATGAGTGAAAGAGAGGAGAAAGAAGCTAATGCAATAACTGAGAAACTGAGACTCACCAAATGCTTGGTAAGTTTCTTGTTCATTTTCAGGCTTCTCAAACATCCTGTAGCTGTTCTCTAATCTATTTAATGATCAATACTGCACTAATACCTATTCACAGCAGAAGGCTCTTCCCTTGAATATTTAAAGAAGTGTCACCAAAGGAAAACTATGGCAAGGATCATGATATATCTGATTCTTTTAGGTCAGTGTTACTGCTATTATGTGTACATTGCATTGATATGTCAGCTTAAGTTTCTGTCACACTGAGTTTTTTTTCCTGAATAGTTAAATTATTTTCTTTGTCTTAATTACTTTCCTTGGCTAAATGGCTTTATTTCACTGAAAAGCAGCCTTATCACTATTACCTTTTCCATATGTATTTTAGCAATTATTTTAGCATTTCAGTATTTACAGTACCAGTCTGAAATGTGGTGACTTAATGACTACATGAAGTTGATTGAGAGAATACCAAGTGTGCAAAACTGTCATCAAAGTGAAAGGTAGCAGTAATGTAAGGTGGCTACTTAAAATAATCAAAATATAAAACATATCTGTTGAGCAATTTTTGTTTCCTACATCATTTCATATGTGTGTGCATTGCATTAATCTACAATGGAGAAAAAAATAAAAAGGAAAAAACATTTAATAAGAATTTGTGTCCATACTTCTGACTGGTACTGTAATTCTGAGTAATAAGTAATAAGTAAGTAATGAACGTTTATATTTATTTTTATATATGTGTGTATTTGTGTGCGTGAGAGAGAGAGAGAGAGAGAGAGAGAGAATATCACTGTTGATATCTCTAGTAATCATTATCTCGAGATTATTAATATAATAATTTTGACAAGGAGAAATGCTATTATGAAAATGTCAATATTGATGTGTGGTTAGATAAAAAGGTAAAGCAGCTTGTCATGCTTTGTACAGTGTGTGTTTAACTTTTCTTCCACAGGGCAGTGCTCTTTACTGTCATGTGAACTTCAGTCCCAGTTTGTCGTATTCCAAACACCAAAAACCTGGATTGAGGCACAGAGCTTCTGCAGAGAGAAATGTTTTGACCTGGCCACCATAAATGACATGAAAGAGATGGAAACTGTGCTTCAAATTGTCCAAGGCAAATACACTGACACCGTGTGGTTCGGGCTCCGGAGAGGGACGAATCCGAAGTGGCACTGGTCTCTGACAGGTGATGATTTCTACAAGGAGGGAGAAAGAAATCATTTGAAGTGGTACGAAGAAATTTTGGAGTATAACTGTGGAAGTTACAAAAATGGGACACTTTTTGTGACGAACTGCATAAACTTTTACAATTCACTTTGCTTTGATGGTAAGTTGTTCTGTTGCACACTGGCATCAAACATTCAATGTGTCTGCTGGATTCATGTTCAACATGTGGTTATATGTGGGACATTTGTGTTAAATGGAAACACAAGTATGGGGTCCAGAGGGCACCCACAGAAGGCTTGTCTCATTTTTTAGCTTTATGTAATCTGAACACACAAATATTTTTACAACATGAACTTCTAAAATCAGTATGATCCAGAAGAGGCTAGTTTTTAATAGTTTTTAATTGTAATCTTTTTTTTCTTTCAATAATTATCAACAGAAATGAATGCATGCTAAAGGGTTTGTATTGATTGAGATAGATACAATGCCTGCTAAACTATGTCAAACAACACAGAATAAGCTCCTGGAAATCAAGATATCAGCATCAAAACCTTAAGAATGAGTCTGAGAGAGTTCATCAAACAATAAAAGTGGTCTTCCATTTAGGAACCAAACAAGGAACAGATCAGTACGTTGTCACAACACAAAAACTGCAGTGGATTGCTGCTAAAGAGTACTGCAGAGCACACTACACAGATCTGGCCAGTCTGAGGAATGATGCAGAGTACCAGATAGTCCAGGAAGTAACCAAGGGCCTGGAAGTCTGGGTGGGCCTTTCCAGAGATCCCTGGGAATGGTCAGACCAGACTGATTCCTCGTTGAGGTACTGGACAGCAGGCAAAGCTGTACGGACTCTAGTTGGCAAAAACTGTGGCGGCTTATTGATGCAACTATCTGGTAGATGGGCAGAAAAAATGTGTGACAACATTTATCCATTCATCTGTGACTGCAGTGAGTAAAGATTTAAAATGTTTTTACTTGCTTCTTTGTCATATAAATCTTCTACATGAAGAGGGAACCCCAAACAAGTGAACAGATCAAATGTGTTTGTTCTTTTACTCTAGGAAAGAAACGTAGAGTTATTAAAGTGAAGGTCAGCCTACAGGACTCAGTGTTCGATCCAAATGACCCTTCAGTACAAGAAAGCATCTTGAAGCAAGTGAGTATTACAGATGCATCTAGTGTTGTCACAGTTCAGTAGAATTTAATGAGGCGGATTAATTTAACAATAATGAAAGTCCTTGAAAGTATTTTGAGTTGAATTTTGATAAAGAATTCAGTCCATATATATTTGGATATTTACAACAAAAAGTTATATATAATTATATAATAAATAAATAAAATGAAAAGTGAAGTGCGGTCTTTGTAAAAACTTATCAAATCCTTCAGAGAGACAGCAGGAACATTAGGCGTGGGCAGATTAGAACAGTTTGGTACATTCTGAGAAACATACAACACACTGGTGAGCTCAGATGATCGTCCGCTGTTGTCCACGGAAGACATTAGTGGTGGATGATCTCAGGATCTTCAGAAGGTCGGCATATAATTACCCAAGTCTAACATAAAGAGGGCCTTCATGAGAGCAAATACAGAGGTTCACCACAAAGCGCACAGCATTCATAGTCCTCCAAAACGGAAAGATGAGATTAGATTTTAACAACATCTAAAAAATACTTTTGGAAGAACATTCTTTGCACAGGTCAGTTTAGATCAACCAGCCAGCCACCAGGGGGAGGTCTGCATGCCTTGGTCTCACTTTTGAGGAGTCCTGGCGTCCACGTTTGTTACAGTCTGATTGGTTGTAAAATAAATGTTTAATTGCATTATGAGCATGGTCTTTTTGCTCTGGTAAATGGAAATGTGGATATTTTATGTTTCTCAGATGACGCAGAAGCTGCATGATAGCGTGGCAGATGTTTTCAAAATACACTGGAGGAAGAACGCTGATGGAAGAGTTTTTACTGAGGAGCCTCAAAAAAATGACTGAAGAGAGAAGAATTAGAGGATCAAACCCATTTGTATCAATACATAAACATGAGTGCAAAACTAGTAGCTATGGAACATTTACAACTATGTTCAATACACCTGCTTCTCCTCTACCGTCCTGTTATTAGATAAAACTGAATATATTTGGTTGTAAGGAATGCTTTTATGAAACTGCATGTTTCCTTGCAGTTTGTGTTTGTTATTTTAGAACAGTCTAAAAATGACTGAGGACTAGGGTGTTTGAACCTTTATGACAAGCAATGACAAACAAGTTGATGCAATCATCTTTAATCCTTACAAATACGCCAGTAACAGTCAAACAACATTGAAGACAGTTTTCAAGCTCAGTGATCAAAGCACCTTGACTTTGAACTGAATCTGGCAAAGAAATGTAAAGAAAATGGAGACATAAAAGTTTAAGTGCTTTTAAATGGGTCCAAGATGTTGGATGTTGTTCGGTTATACCTGGAAATCTAACAAAATAACTATATGCATCTGGTATCTTTCTATTTATGCAACAACCATGTATGTACAGTACAGTCACAATATTTATTATTATTATTCTTTTCTGGGTGTTTGGTATTTGGGTTAATACTTCGTGTACATGTCTGACAGTGCTGTATGCGATGGAGATGTCAATTTCCCTGAGGGAACCTCCCAAAGGGATCAGTAAAGTTATCTATCTATCTGTCTATCCATCTATCCATCTATCTATCTATCTATCTATCTATCTATCTAAAACACGAAGCCTGAAGTGTACTGCTGATGAGGTTATAACATCAACAATATGTTAGGCTCATAGCATAATTGCCTAAGTAATGTTTTGGCCACTGTTACAATATCAATAAAAAATACCTATGTGCTTGCTAAAAATTGTGTTTTTTCTTGTTGTCACTGTCACTGCTAAAGCATCACTCTTATCCCATAGTGAATTTGATTGTTAGATCATTATACCATTCACACACACACACAGTCAAGAGGAATTATCCATTAAAACATCTTTTGTAATTATTCATCTTGTTTCTATGTGATAGCGCAGAGTACAGTACCTTGTATTTTATTATCGTACTACGTATTTTAACTATTAAATAATCATCATCCTCTAACGATTTGTCTTTTGCTTGCCCTTCAAGTGCATTTGAGAAAATTTTGCATTTTCTTCCATGTGGTTTCCATATGTTTTACATCGTAAGGAATAAACATTTTAGTACATTAGAGGATGTGGCACACACTGAATCAGTCTAACCCAGTGCTGGATGATCGATACAGTGAATAAGAGAAAGAAAGGACCAACTTCTCCTCCAGCTTCACTTCACTTCTTCAAATGAAGAAAGAACAAGTGAAAGTGCTAATGCTATAATCCAAAGTTTAGGTTAGTTTATGTCTTTTTCTTTCTTTTAGGAGGAATTTGGGGAGGTGGCATAATGTACAATTCTACCAATAACAATTAAAAAGAGACCTTTATTTGGAATAAAGGCAAAACCCTCGTAGGTGACTACCAGAGAGAAAGACACTTGATAGATTATTTTTATCTTATTTTCAACAATGACAGCTATCACAAATCTAATTGTTCATGTTTCAGATCAGTCTTGTTCCTTATGTTTGTCTAATTTTCAACCCTGCTTCCAGTTGTGTTTTAATAAGTTCATTTGTTTTCTACATATTTTAACTATTAAATAATCATCTTCCTCTAACGATTTGTCTTTTACTTGCCCTTCAAGTGCATTTGAGAAAATTTTGCATTTTCTTCCATGTGGTTTCCATATGTTTTACATCGTAAGGAATAAACATTTTAGTACATGAGAGGATGTGGCACACACTGAATCAATCTAACCCAGTGCTGAATAATCAATACAGTGAATAAGAGAAAGAAAGGACCAACTTCTCCTCCAGCTTCACTGTTGAAGCTGATGAAACTTGTAAGGAGCAGGTAAATTAATTGAAGATTTGAAGAAGTGAAAGAGCTAATTCTATAAGCCAAACTTTAGGTTAGTTTATGTATTTTTCTTTCTTTTATGAGGAATTTGGGGAGGTGGCATAATGTACAATTCTACCAATAACAATTAAAAAGAGACCTTTTGGAATAAAGGCAAAACCCTCGTAGGTGACTACCAGAGTGAAAGACACTTGATAGATTATTTTTATCTTATTTTCAACAATGACAGCTATCACAAATGTAATTGTTCATGTTTCAGATCAGTCTTGTTCCTTATGTTTGTCTAATTTTCAACCCTGCTTCCAGTTGTGTGTTAATATGTTCATTTGTTTTCACAGTCAGAGGAAGTGATTTAGGTGTGTCTTTACAAGGCATGCAGTGGAGACAGGTTTGGTATTTTACCAGGAAAATATGGGACAGTTAAGTCACATTTTTTGTTTTGCTTGGTTCCAACAGACATCTGAGTCTTTAAATCTCCTTTATAAAGGCGTTACAAGACACAGATACATAGTCTTCGCAAACGTAATCCACTAATAATCAACAGATGTTTTATAACTACCTTCATTAAGTCTGGGCTGGGTTCCAAGGTAGGATAATGTTGTTGTTTTTTTTACATTAACATTTTTGAAAATTTGAAGTTGAAAATGACTGTGTTTTGCCCCAGTGTATACAACAACCTTTGTTTCCACAAATCTCTACCGAGGATGTGGAGAGTGCAAACTTTATTATGCTATGTTCTCATTGAGTCACAGTTGAAGTGTTGCTCAAGTTCTTGTTGTTATGTTGTTGTCCATTTAATGATGAAAATGAATAATGAAATGGTTAAACATGTGAAGGGAAGATCGACAGACCAGATGATAGCCTTTCAGACATTTATAAAATTGTCCTAATGGCCGCATCCATTTCGACTTTATCTTGCAAGACAGTATGTTTCTGTTGATTCCACTAGATGACACACTCCAAACACTAATGGCCTTTGAAGATGAGTCTATCATCTCTGCTTACATGTGATTTACTGTATTTTAGATCTACCCCAGTCTGCTACTGGCCCAGCCCGCCTTTTAAAACCCAGTGTGAGTGTGAATGGTTGTCTGTCTCTCTGTGTTGGCCCTGCGATAGACTGGCGACCTGTCCAGGGTGTAGCCCCGCCTCTCGCCCGATGACAGCTGGGACAGGCTCCAGCACACCCCGCGAACCTTAACAGGAACAAGTGGGTACAGAAGATGAATGAATGAATGAATGAATGAATAATCCTGTGTATCCTTTCATATGCTTAAATCTCAAATAAATAATGGCATCTTAAATACACTGTAAAAATAGCAAATTATAATCTTTGTCCTCATTATAGTAAGTGATAGTCCAGATTACCTAGAATATTAACCTGTGAGGAAGTTGTGTGGAATTCTGATGAGCAATACACATGTAGAAATTTGTATGATTCATTCACCTTAGATCCAAATCAAAAGCAAACATGGTCTACCATGACAGGGGTCGCATGGAGGAGCAATATTCCCAGGCTTATTGTTGACAGATTGTGAATGATGACATATAATATAAACCAAGAATTAAATTTTCATACTTTTACTGTAAATAGATCAACAGGTCAAATGAAATCAAGTAAGTTGTGCTCATGTAAATATGATGGAATTAAAACTATAATTTATAAGTTGAAATAAGGTTTGACATGAAGTTAAACTGGCTAAATTATTACTGTGTTTACTGTGTACTACTAAGTTTGTGGCCTTGAAATTTTGATTTGTATTAATTTTTCCAGTGTGAAGTCAGTCCACATCTTTTTATTTAGATGATTTTAATTGTGTGATTTATGTCTACAGAGTTGTGCCGCATAACTTGACCTAAAGGTTTCTACTGTGTTGCAAGACTTGACAGACAGTTCACATATAAGTGACAAGTATTCTTGAATAATGAATCCATTCTTTATTTCGTTCAGATTCAAGATGAATGGCGTGCTTGATTCCTTTTGAGTTTGATTTGGGTGCTCTTCGGTCCAAGGTAGAACATCTAAGAGGCAGTGTAGAGAAGGAATTCTCTGATAGCCGAGGCACTCCTTAATTAAAATGTCTTTATTACAAAAATGACATGTCCTAACTGGACAACTTTAAAATGCCCACGCATAGCGGCATGGGGCCTTCTTCTCGGCTATCAGAGAATTCCTTCTCTACACTGCCCATTCTTTATTTCCTTAGAATTGTGATTCACATTAAATAGAAATATGTAAATCTTGTCACGTCTTTTGTCATGTCTTGTCTTTCGTCATGTCTTAGTTTCTGTCATGTCCTCCATTCTTCGTTTTCTGTCATGGTTTTGTCATGTCTTTCGTTCTTGGTGTTCTGTCATGTCTTTTCACGGTTTAGTTTCTGTCATGGTTTCTGTTTATTGTATTTTGTTAAGTTCCTGGTTTTTCAGTCAGTCTTGTCATGGTTTAGTTTCTTGGGTTTTCTGTTTATTGTGTTTTGTTCATGGTTTAGTGTTTAGTTTTTCAATTTTCTGTTTCCTGTTTTATTTTGTTATGTTCTTGACTTCCTGTTTGTCTCTACCATGTTTTCTTTTGATTAGCTCATTGGTTTCACCTTGTCCCTTGATTTGCTTCACCTGTGTCTCGTCACCCCTGTTCCTCATGTGTGTGTATATATAGCCCTGCCTTCCCCTTTGTCCCTGTCGCGTCATACTGCTTGTTTCCCATGTTCCATGTTACTACTTGTTACTGCTTGTTTCCCATGTTCCATGTTACTACTTGTTACTGCTTGTTTCCCATGTTCCATGTTACTACTTGTTACTGCTTGTTTCCCATGTTCCATGTTACTACTTGTTACTGCTTGTTTTCTGCTTGTTTCTCATGTTCCATGTTCACGGTTTGTCTACCATGTTCCACGTTTCATGTCCCTGTCCTTGTTCTTGTTCCAGTTCCATGCCAAGTCATAGTTTTGTTCATGTTTTTTGAGTTTTGCTTTTGGATTTCCTGCCACCTCGGCAGCGCTATTGGTTTTTGTAAGTTTTGTTTCTTTTTTGTTAATTAAACCCTTTTTTCGCCTACTCCTGCCTCCTCAAGTCCTGCATCTGGGTCCAAACTCCCAACCCTCGCTACCCCCGTTGTGACAGAATGACGCGACCAAAGAAGGACCCAGCAGACTTTATTTTTGATGAGGAGGAGGACAAAAGGCGAGTTATATCCTATTATCAGGATCAAATGCTGGAGTGCAAGCCGTGGCTCATGCCAGAGTTTTTGTTTCCTTTTGTGGACGCTCGTTTGGCCATGGAGGCTCCGAAGAGGAAGCATGGTCCACGTGGACGCCAAGGAGGGAGGTCTGCTGGCCGGCAGCCTCTGGAATCCCGTCCTGTCAGCCATGTGGTGGCGTCTCCCCGGCCAGCTAGCCACCGGCCAGCTAGCTTGCAGCGAGCCGCTCCTGCCTCCGTTCCTGCTCCAGCTCCCATACCGGCCTCGAGGGGTGGCCCATGCCCTGCTCCTGCACCTGTACCGGCCTCGAGGGTCGGCTCATGCCCCGCTCCTGCTCCTGTACCGGCCTCGAGGGTCGGCCCATGCCCCGCTCCTGCTCCTGTACCGGCCTCGAGGGTCGCATCAGCTCCGGCTCCTCTCCCGGCTCCGAGGGTCGCATCAGCTCCGGCTCCTCTCCCGGCTCCGAGGGTCGCATCAGCTCCGGCTCCTCTCCCGGCTCCGAGGGTCGCATCAGCTCCGGCTCCTCTCCCGGCTCCGAGGGTCGCATCAGCTCCGGCTCCTCTCCCGGCTCCGAGGGTCGCATCAGCTCCGGCTCCTCTCCCGGCTCCGAGGGTCGCATCAGCTCCGGCTCCTCTCCCGGCTCCGAGGGTCGCTTCAGCTACGGCTCCTCGCCCGGCTCCGAGGGTCGCTCCGGCTCCTCTCCCGGCTCCGAGGATCCGCTCATGTCCTGCTCCAGCGCTGCTTCCTGTCCCTGTCCCGGCTCCGAGGATCCGCTCATGTCCTGCTCCAGCGCTGCTCCCTGTCCCTGTACCGGCTCCGAGGATCCGCTCATGTCCTGCTCCAGCGCTGCTTCCTGTCCCTGTTCCGGCTCCGAGGGCCGGCTCACGTCCTGCTCCAGCGCTGCTTCCCGTACCTGTACCGGCTCCGAGGGTCGGCTCACGTCCTGCTCCAGCGCTGCTTCCCGTCCCTGTACCGGCCCCGAGGGTCGGCTCACGTCCTGCTCCAGCGCTGCTTCCCGTCGCTGTACCGGCCCCGAGGGTCGGCTCACGTCCTGCTCCAGCGCTGCTTCCCGTCGCTGTACCGGCCCCGAGGGTCGGCTCACGTCCTGCTCCAGCGCTGCTTCCTGTACCGGCTCCGAGGACCCGCTCATGTCCTGCTCCAGCGCTGCTACCTGTCCCTGTTCCGGCTCCGAGGATCCACTCGCTTCTGGCTCCTGTTCCGGCTCCGAGGATCCACTCGCTTCTGGCTCCTGTTCCGGCTCCGAGGGTCGCCTCTGCCCTGGTTCCCGTTCCGGCTCCGAGGGTCGCCTCTGCCCTGGCTCCCGTTCCGGCTCCGAGGGTCGGCTCAACGACGGCTCCTGTCCCGGCTCCGAGGGCCGCCTCTTCCCTGGTTCCCATTCCGGCTCCGAGGGCCGCCTCTTCTCTGGTTCCCGAGGTGGCTCGGACCCCGGCTCCTGGTCCTGTACCCGAGGTGGCTCGGACCCCGGCTCCTGGTCCTGTACCCGAGGTGGCTCGGACCCCGGCTCCTGGTCCTGTACCCGAGGTGGCTCGGACCCCGGCTCCTGGTCCTGTACCCGAGGTGGCTCGGACCCCGGGTCCTGGTCCTGTACCCGAGGTGGCTCGGACCCCGGATCTAGGTCCTGTTCCTGTGCCGGATCCTGCTTCTGTTCCTGTTCCCGTTCCTGTGCCGGATCCTGCTTCTGTTCCTGTTCCCGTTCCAGTGCTGGATCCTGTTCCTGATCCCGTTCCCGTGCTGGATCCTGCTCCCGTTCCCGTGCTGGATCCTGCTTCCACTCCCGTTCCTGTGCTGGCTCCGGTTCCTGCTCCTGTTGTCGAGGTGGGTCCGGTCTCTGCCGTGTCTGCCCGGCCTCCTGGTCGGCCCCCTGAACTCTCTGCCGTGTCTGCCCGGCCTCCCGGTCGGCCCCCTGAACTCTCTGCCGTGTCTGCCCGGCCTCCCGGCCGGCCCCCAGAACTCTCTGCCACGTCCGCTCGGCCTCCCGGCCGACCCCCAGAACTCTCTGCCACGTCCGCTCGGCCTCCCGGCCGACCCCCAGAACTCTCTGCCACGTCCGCTCGGCCCCTCGGCCGAACCCCAGAACTCTCTGCCACGTCCGCTCGGCCTCCCGGCCAACCCCCAGAATTTTCGGTCCTGTCTGCTCAACCTCTTGGTTGCCCTGGATCCCTCCTGCCATGCCCCCTCCACCCACCCTGTCCAGTACTGACTTTTGTTTAAGTTTTTGTTTTGTTAGGGACGTCTGGGATCCGTCCCTTAAGGAGGGGGTTCTGTCACGTCTTTTGTCATGTCTTGTCTTTCGTCATGTCTTAGTTTCTGTCATGTCCTCCATTCTTCGTTTTCTGTCATGGTTTTGTCATGTCTTTCGTTCTTGGTGTTCTGTCATGTCTTTTCACGGTTTAGTTTCTGTCATGGTTTCTGTTTATTGTATTTTGTTAAGTTCCTGGTTTTTCAGTCAGTCTTGTCATGGTTTAGTTTCTTGGGTTTTCTGTTTATTGTGTTTTGTTCATGGTTTAGTGTTTAGTTTTTCAATTTTCTGTTTCCTGTTTTATTTTGTTATGTTCTTGACTTCCTGTTTGTCTCTACCATGTTTTCTTTTGATTAGCTCATTGGTTTCACCTTGTCCCTTGATTTGCTTCACCTGTGTCTCGTCACCCCTGTTCCTCATGTGTGTGTATATATAGCCCTGCCTTCCCCTTTGTCCCTGTCGCGTCATACTGCTTGTTTCCCATGTTCCATGTTACTACTTGTTACTGCTTGTTTCCCATGTTCCATGTTACTACTTGTTACTGCTTGTTTCCCATGTTCCATGTTACTACTTGTTACTGCTTGTTCACTGCTTGTTTCGGCTTGTTAACCATGTTCCACGTTCCACGTCAGTGTTCTTGTTCCATGCCATAGTTTCATGCTACGTCTTAGTTTTGTTCATGTTTTTTTTGAGTTTTGCTCTTGGAATTCCTGCATCCTCGGCAGCGCCTTTGGTTTTGTTCTTTGTTAATTAAAAACCTTTTTTTGCCTACTCCTGCCTCTCAAGTCCTGCATCTGGGTCCGCACTCCATTCCCCGCTACCCCCGTTTGTGACAAATCTTGTCTGGCTTTTGTGTCCTTACAGGTTTTAAAGAAGCCTGCACTCATGAAAAACTCTTGTTGCTGATCACGTTGAGTGTTATTACACTTACTAATTTACCTTCACCTATGCCTTTAGCCTCCTTCTCCAATGGTACAAGTACAGCAACCAAATCCATATTTACACACCCTATCACAGAAAACAAGAGGCCCAGTTAGATAGAAAAGCATCCATTATGGCAACACTCTGCGTCAGCATTAAAAGCGTTTCCTTTTTATTTGCCCTTCAAATGAATTGACACAATTTAAATTGTCCCCACTTCCAGATTTCCTTATGGTTTGCATACAAAGGAACAAGATCCTCACATGTTTTGTTTCAGCTGCCTGTTTTGTGACAGTGACATTAGAGATGGGTGATACTGAAAAATTTGGTATCAATCTGAGGAGGAGGAGGAGGTGGGGGGCAAAGTGAGCCTGAGCAGAGTGAGAGAGGACCGCTGTTTGCAGAGAAGGACTGGGAGAGAAGCTGCGCTCACACAAACCCGTCGAGGAAATATGAGTAATTTGATCAACATATAGAAGAGAAACTGCAACAAAGATATCAATCTCATCAGGTTAGTATCTATCTGATACTGATACTAACTTTGTCATCGATATTATAGATATTTAGATCAATCCGGCCAAGCGACTACGGCACTCTCTTGTTGCTACTGTCACAATCAGTGGCTGAACCTGGACTAAAATAATTAGCAAAGGTGCAAAAACACCAGCTCATAGTAAAAATAAATATAAAATGTACTGAAGTTTGGAGAATTTTGACTCATTAGACATTAGGTAAGTCTCTACATTCTTTATTGTTGTGCACAACCTTTTTTTTTTAATAATTCAGTTCTTATTTTTTCAATTATCTCATCCTTCTCTCTATTTTAAATTATGACTTTTATGATAGTATTTCATGACTTTTTCATTCAATAAATTGTTTGAGTGAAATCCATAATTACCATTAAGGTGAAAGTAAAATTTTAATGTGTCAGTGTAACAGTGTCAGGTTGTGAACACAAAGATGTGCAGGAAAAATAAAACAGTAATCTAGTCCTGTCATTTGCTTAAAACCTTTATGTGTTTACAATCTTATTATATGTATGCCATTAGAATGTATGGGTGACTTAGGAAGTGTAGTACGTAAATCCTCTTCTATTCACTATTTTTACCTTATGCAGCTATGGAAAGAATGGCTCTATTTCTACTTACAGGTCAGTGTTAATTCAAATATATTCCAAAGTTCTGTCACATTTCTCGTGTTCTCTAAATAAACTTTATTTTAAATAATTAACCTAAGTAGCATGAAAATGTAGATTTTTACACTTTGTTTGTGATTGTATTCCCACAGGGTTGTGTTGTTTATCTTTGTGCACCAGCCAGCACAAATATGTTTTATTTCAAATGGCAAAAACCTGGTACGAGGCTCAGACCTACTGCAGAGAGAACTGTTTTGACCTGGCCACCATAGACGACATGAATGAGATGCAAGAAGTTCTTAAAACTGTGGAGGGCAAGTACAATGACGCCGTGTGGTTTGGGCTTTGGAAAGCAGACACTCTGTCGTGGCACTGGTCTCTGCCAGAAAAAGATTTCTACAGAGAAAAATCTTATTTTCCTTGGGGTTCTAATCCAATATTCAACTGTGTGACTCATAAACAGGGATTTCTTTATGCGATTGCCTGTCATCATCTCAAAAAAGCAGTTTGCTATGATGGTGAGAGTCTTACACATACACACACCAAACATTTTACAACTACAATTAACACAGATTTTAACTGCAAGTCCTAAAAGGGTATATAAAGCATTATGGAAAGAATAGAAGTGCACACTGAAGTCAACAGTATCCAAATAACAAACCAATCATTGCCCACTGGAAAAGAAACTAGCTTATATTGACTATGAACAAACCAGTTTTTACACATCAACCAAGAATATAAAAATAAAGTGTTTTCCAGGTTAACAGAATTTAACTTCTGCAGGTTGAGTTGAACCTCTGCTAACCACACCAAAAATCTTAGTGAAGATTGCCTGCATACATTTAAACACCAACTTGTCACACATTTATTTTATTTTTTTTTTCAAATTTATTGTGATACATATTATTGTCAACTTTATCAACTTTTTCCAACATCCAGCCTCTGTAATTGTTTTTGCACCTGACTTTTTGCTGTTTTGTCCCATTCTTTCTGGCTCGAACTCTGCCAGAATGGATAGGAAGCTGAAGATGGGAGAATACATATTTTCAAAACTCATAGAAATGTAAAGAATAAAGATGTATTTTGGGTTACATGTCTCACAGTTGTAACCCTACCACTACTGAGACACTTATAAAAGGCTGCATGCCTAATCATCTGTGCAAATGAGTAAGTAACTGTGTAGCTCATTATAAGCAAATTGGGGCTTAGGTGGTTGCTTAAGGCACCTTATTCACATTCCACAAATGTTTTGCAAGTTTAGCCTTAATATGTATTGCTCATTAAATTGTAGTTTATCAACTTGTATATAAATGAGGCTGAGGTCTGAAAGGATGACTCTCACATGTTTCCCATCCTCCTTTAGTTCTGAATGAACATTCTGAACTTCTGTGGAAATGATTGTACCACACTACTATCTTAACTCCAAAATACTAGCACAGTACCCCCAATTTTCTGTACTTATTAAAATAAATGTTCAGATAACCTGTTTCTATATCCTGTAATATGTGTCAATTACCACATCCTGATGAACTATAACTCATGTAGCAAATCAAAAATAAACTAACTTATTAAATTGTCTCGTGTGTGTGCGTGACTCTCCAATCAAATGCTCCAAGTTGAGAATCCCTTCCTAACGGAAAGCAGGGAAGTCAACATCCACTCACTTGGTCGGTAGAGAAACGAAACTTAACCAAAAACACAAATGCTCTTTATCTGTTGCCGCCTATAGCCAGTCCAAAGACGGAAAAAACTGACCATATTTTAAAATTTAGACCATGAATAACAGACAAGAATGTCTGTTTTCTTCTAGACTGTGAGTAACGTTATGATATTGAGTCTCACTGGAGCCTATGTTGTGAGTGAATTAGCCACTCTGCATCCACTCCACATACATTTTAGATAAGAAAATAAATTATTCTCAATACAGTCAACAAAAATCAACCCTGAGACTGTTGACTGACCAGTCTGAAGACTCTTCAAAGGTTTAGTGTCATGCATTTTAAGGCAATAGGTTCCTTCTCTCATGAGCCTTCACTCATGAAGCACTCAGGAGGCATCAACTTTACAACTGCAACTTTACAAACGTCATCCCATAGAGCCATATCTGGGCGGAAGAATTATTTGCATAGTCAGAATATAAAATGCTCTTACCATGAGTGAAAGAGAGGAGAAAGAATCTCATGCAATAACTGAGAAACTGAGACTCACCAAATGCTTGGTAAGTTTCTTGTTCATTTTCAGGCTTCTCAAACATCCTACAGCTGTTCTCTAATCTATTTAATGATTAATACTGCACTAATACCTATTCACAGCAGAAGGCTCTTCCCTTGAACATTTAAAGAAGTGTCACCAAAGGAAAACTATGGCAAGGATCATGATATATCTGATTCTTTTAGGTCAGTGTTACTGCTATTATGTGTACATTGCATTGATATGTCAGCTTAAGTTTCTGTCACACTGAGTTTTTTTTCCTGAATAGTTAAATTATTTTCTTTGTCTTAATTACTTTCATTGGCTAAATGGCTTTATTTCACTGAAAAGCAGCCTTATCACTATTACCTTTTCCATATGTATTTTAGCAATTCTTTTAGCATTTCAGTATTTACAGTACCAGTCTAAAATGTGGTGACTTCATGACTACATGAAGTTGATTGAGAGAATACCAAGTGTGCAAAACTGTCATCAAAGTGAAAGGTAGCAGTAATGTAAGGTGGCTACTTAAAATAATCAAAATATAAAACATATCTGTTGAGCAATTTTTGTTTCCTACATCATTTCGTATGTGTATGCATTGCATTAATCTACAATGGAGAAAAAAATAAAAAGGAAAAAACATTTAATAAGAATTTGTGTCCATACTTCTGACTGGTACTGTAATTCTGAGTAATAAGTAATAAGTAAGTAATGAACGTTTATATTTATTTTTATATATGTGTGTATTTGTGTGCGTGAGAGAGAGAGAGAGAGAGAGAGAGAATATCACTGCTGATATCTCTAGTAATCATTATCTCGAGATTATTAATATAATAATTTTGACAAGGAGAAATGCTATTATGAAAATGTCAATATTGATGTGTGGTTAGATAAAAAGGTAAAGCAGCTTGTCATGCTTTGTACAGTGTGTGTTTAACTTTTCTTCCACAGGGCAGTGCTCTCTACTGTCATGTGAACTTCAGTCCCAGTTTGTCGTATTCCAAACACCAAAAACCTGGATTGAGGCACAGAGCTTCTGCAGAGAGAAATGTTTTGACCTGGCCACCATAAATGACATGAAAGAGATGGAAACTGTGCTTCAAGTTGTCCAAGGCAAATACACTGACACCGTGTGGTTCGGGCTCCGGAGAGGGACGAATTGGAAGTGGCACTGGTCTCTGACGGGTGATGATTTCTACAAGGAGGGAGAAAGAAATCATTTGAAGTGGTACAAAGAAATTTTGGAGTATAACTGTGGAAGTTACAAGGATGGGACACTTTTTGTGAGGAACTGCATAAACCTTTACAATTCACTTTGCTTTGATGGTAAGTTGTTCTGTTGCACACTGGCATCAAACATTCAATGTGTCTGCTGGATTCATGTTCAACATGTGGTTATATGTGGGACATTTGTGTTAAATGGAAACACAAGTATGGGGTCCAGAGGGCACCCACAGAAGGCTTGTCTCATATTTTAGCTTTATGTAATCTGAACACACAAATATTTTTACAACAACATGAACTTCTAAAATCAGTATGATCCAGAAGAGGCTAGTTTTTAATAGTTTTTAATTGTAATCTTTTTTTTTTTTTCAATAATTATCAACAGAAATGAATGCATGCTAAAGGGTTTGTATTGATTGAGATAGATACACCTGCTAAACTATGTCAAACAACACAGAATAAGTTCCTAGAAATCAAGATATCAGCATCAAAACCTTAAGAATGAGTCTGAGAGAGTTCATCAAACAATAAAAGTGGTCTTCCATTTAGGAACCAAACAAGGAACAGATCAGTACGTTGTCACAACACAAAAAGTGGAGTGGATTGCTGCTAAAGAGTACTGCAGAGCACACTACACAGATCTGGCCAGTCTGAGGAATGATGCAGAGTACCAGATAGTCCAGGAAGTAGCCAAGGGCCTGGAAGTCTGGGTGGGCCTTTCCAGAGATCCCTGGGAATGGTCAGACCAGACTGACTCCTCGTTGAGGTACTGGACAGCAGGTAAAGCTGTATGGACTCTAGTTGGCAAAAACTGTGGCGGCTTATTGATGCAACTATCTGGTAGATGGGCAGAAAAAATGTGTGACAACATTTATCCATTCATCTGTGACTGCAGTGAGTAAAGATTTAAAATGTTTTTACTTGCTTCTTTGTCATATAAATCTTCTACATGAAGAGGGAACCCCAAACAAGTGAACAGATCAAATGTGTTTGTTCTTTTACTCCAGGAAAGAAACGTAGAGTTATTAAAGTGAAGGTCAGCCTACAGGACTCAGTGTTCGATCCAAATGACCCTTCAGTACAAGAAAGCATCTTGAAGCAAGTGAGTATTACAGATGTATCTAGTGTTGTCACAGTTCAGTAGAATTTAATGAGGCGGATTAATTTAACAATAATGAAAGTCCTTGAAAGTATTTTGAGTTGAATTTTGATAAAGAATTCAGTCCATATATATTTGGATATTTACGACAAAAAGTTATATATAACTATATAATAAATAATTAAAATGAAAAGTGAAGTGCAGTCTTTGTAAAAACTTATCAAATCCTTCAGAGAGACAGCAGGAACATTAGGCGTGGGCAGATTAGAACAGTTTGGTACATTCTGAGAAACATACAACACACTGGTGAGCTCAGATGATCGTCCGCTGTTGTCCACGGAAGACATTAGTGGTGGATGATCTCAGGATCTTCAGAAGGTCGGCATATAATTACCCAAGTCTAACATAAAGAGGGCCTTCATGAGAGCAAATACAGAGGTTCACCACAAAGCGCACAGCATTCATAGTCCTCCAAAACGGAAAGATGAGATTAGATTTTAACAACATCTAAAAAATACTTTTGGAAGAACATTCTTTGCACAGGTCAGTTTAGATCAACCAGCCAGCCACCAGGGGGAGGTCTGCATGCCTTGGTCTCACTTTTGAGGAGTCCTGGCGTCCACGTTTGTTACGGTCTGATTGGTTGTAAAATAAATGTTTAATTGCATTATGAGCATGGTCTTTTTGCTCTGGTAAATGGAAATGTGGATATTTTATGTTTCTCAGATGACGCAGAAGCTGCATGATAGCGTGGCAGATGTTTTCAAAATACACTGGAGGAAGAACGCTGATGGAAGAGTTTTTACTGAGGAGCCTCAAAAAAATGACTGAAGAGAGAAGAATTAGAGGATCAAACCCATTTGTATCAATACATAAACATGAGTGCAAAACTAGTAGCTATGGAACATTTACAACTATGTTCAATACACCTGCTTCTCCTCTACCGTCCTGTTATTAGATAAAACTGAATATATTTGGTTGTAAGGAATGCTTTTATGAAACTGCATGTTTCCTTGCAGTTTGTGTTTGTTATTTTAGAACAGTCTAAAAATGACTGAGGACTAGGGTGTTTGAACCTTTATGACAAGCAATGACAAACAAGTTGATGCAATCATCTTTAATCCTTACAAATACGCCAGTAACAGTCAAACAACATTGAAGACAGTTTTCAAGCTCAGTGATCAAAGCACCTTGACTTTGAACTGAATCTGGCAAAGAAATGTAAAGAAAATGGAGACATAAAAGTTTGAGTGCTTTTAAATGGGTCCAAGATGTTGGATGTTGTTCGGTTATACCTGGAAATCTAACAAAATAACTATATGCATCTGGTATCTTTCTATTTATGCAACAACCATGTATGTACAGTACAGTCACAATATTTATTATTATTATTCTTTTCTGGGTGTTTGGTATTTGGGTTAATACTTCGTGTACATGTCTGACAGTGCTGTATGCGATGGAGATGTCAATTTCCCTGAGGGAACCTCCCAAAGGGATCAGTAAAGTTATCTATCCATCTATCTATCTATCTATCTATCTATCTATCTATCTATCTAAAACACGAAGCCTGAAGTGTACTGCTGATGAGGTTATAACATCAACAATATGTTAGGCTCATAGCATAATTGCCTAAGTAATGTTTTGGCCACTGTTACAATATCAATAAAAAATACCTATGTGCTTGCTAAAAATTGTGTTTTTTCTTGTTGTCACTGTCACTACTAAAGCATCACTCTTATCCCATAGTGAATTTGATTGTTAGATCATTATACCATTCACACACACACACAGTCAAGAGGAATTATCCATTAAAACATCTTTTGTAATTATTCATCTTGTTTCTATGTGATAGCGCAGAGTACAGCACCTTGTATTTTATCATCGTACTACGTATTTTAACTATTAAATAATCATCATCCTCTAACGATTTGTCTTTTGCTTGCCCTTCAAGTGCATTTGAGAAAATTTTGCATTTTCTTCCATGTGGTTTCCATATGTTTTACATCGTAAGGAATAAACATTTTAGTACATTAGAGGATGTGGCACACACTGAATCAGTCTAACCCAGTGCTGGATGATCGATACAGTGAATAAGAGAAAGAAAGGACCAACTTCTCCTCCAGCTTCACTTCACTTCTTCAAATGAAGAAAGAACAAGTGAAAGTGCTAATGCTATAATCCAAAGTTTAGGTTAGTTTATGTCTTTTTCTTTCTTTTAGGAGGAATTTGGGGAGGTGGCATAATGTACAATTCTACCAATAACAATTAAAAAGAGACCTTTATTTGGAATAAAGGCAAAACCCTCGTAGGTGACTACCAGAGAGAAAGACACTTGATAGATTATTTTTATCTTATTTTCAACAATGACAGCTATCACAAATCTAATTGTTCTTGTTTCAGATCAGTCTTGTTCCTTATGTTTGTCTAATTTTCAACCCTGCTTCCAGTTGTGTTTTAATATGTTCATTTGTTTTCTACATATTTTAACTATTAAATAATCATCTTCCTCTAACGATTTGTCTTTTACTTGCCCTTCAAGTGCATTTGAGAAAATTTTGCATTTTCTTCCATGTGGTTTCCATATGTTTTACATCGTAAGGAATAAACATTTTAGTACATGAGAGGATGTGGCACACACTGAATCAGTCTAACCCAGTGCTGAATAATCGATACACTGAATAAGAGAAAGAAAGGACCAACTTCTCCTCCAGCTTCACTGTTGAAGCTGATGAAACTTGTAAGGAGCAGGTAAATTAATTGAAGATTTGAAGAAGTGAAAGAGCTAATTCTATAAGCCAAACTTTAGGTTAGTTTATGTATTTTTCTTTCTTTTATGAGGAATTTGGGGAGGTGGCATAATGTACAATTCTACCAATAACAATTAAAAAGACCTTTTGGAATAAAGGCAAAACCCTCGTAGGTGACTACCAGAGTGAAAGACACTTGATAGATTATTTTTATCTTATTTTCAACAATGACAGCTATCACAAATCTAATTGTTCATGTTTCAGATCAGTCTTGTTCCTTATGTTTGTCTAATTTTCAACCCTGCTTCCAGTTGTGTGTTAATATGTTCATTTGTTTTCACAGTCAGAGGAAGTGATTTAGGTGTGTCTTTACAAGGCATGCAGTGGAGACAGGTTTGGTATTTTACCAGGAAAATATGGGACAGTTAAGTCACATTTTTTGTTTTGCTTGGTTCCAACAGACATCTGAGTCTTTAAGTCTCCTTTATAAAGGCGTTACAAGACACAGATACATAGTCTTCGCAAACGTAATCCACTAATAATCAACAGATGTTTTATAACTACCTTCATTAAGTCTGGGCTGGGTTCCAAGGTAGGATAATGTTGTTGTTTTTTTTACATTAACATTTTTGAAAATTTGAAGTTGAAAATGACTGTGTTTTGCCCCAGTGTATACAACAACCTTTGTTTCCACAAATCTCTACTGAGGATGTGGAGAGTGCAAACTTTATTATGCTATGTTCTCATTGAGTCACAGTTGAAGTGTTGCTCAAGTTCTTGTTGTTATGTTGTTGTCCATTTAATGATGAAAATGAATAATGAAATGGTTAAACATGTGAAGGGAAGATCGACAGACCAGATGATAGCCTTTCAGACATTTATAAAATTGTCCTAATGGCCGCATCCATTTCGACTTTATCTTTTAAGACAGTATGTTTCTGTTGATTCCACTAGATGACACACTCCAAACACTAATGGCCTTTGAAGATGAGTCTATCATCTCTGCTTACATGTGATTTACTGTATTTTAGATCTACCCCAGTCTGCTACTGGCCCAGCCCGCCTTTTAAAACCCAGTGTGAGTGTGAATGGTTGTCTGTCTCTCTGTGTTGGCCCTGCGATAGACTGGCGACCTGTCCAGGGTGTAGCCCCGCCTCTCGCCCGATGACAGCTGGGATAGGCTCCAGCACACCCCGCGAACCTTAACAGGAACAAGTGGGTACAGAAGATGAATGAATGAATGAATGAATGAATAATCCTGTGTATCCTTTCATATGCTTAAATCTCAAATAAATAATGGCATCTTAAATACACTGTAAAAATAGCAAATTATAATCTTTGTCCTCATTATAGTAAGTGATAGTCCAGATTACCTAGAATATTAACCTGTGAGGAAGTTGTGTGGAATTCTGATGAGCAATACACATGTAGACATTTGTATGATTCATTCACCTTAGATCCAAATCAAAAGCAAACATGGTCTACCATGACAGGGGTCGCATGGAGGAGCAATATTCCCAGGCTTATTGTTGACAGATTGTGAATGATGACATGTAATATAAACCAAGAATTAAATTTTCATACTTTTACTGTAAATAGATCAACAGGTCAAATGAAATCAAGTAAGTTGTGCTCATGTAAATATGATGGAATTAAAACTATAATTTATAAGTTGAAATAAGGTTTGACATGAAGTTAAACTGGCTAAATTATTACTGTGTTTACTGTGTACTACTAAGTTTGTGGCCTTGAAATTTTGATTTGTATTAATTTTTCCAGTGTGAAGTCAGTCCACATCTTTTTATTTAGATGATTTTAATTGTGTGATTTATGTCTACAGAGTTGTGCCGCATAACTTGACCTAAAGGTTTCTACTGTGTTGCAAGACTTGACAGACAGTTCACATATAAGTGACAAGTATTCTTGAATAATGAATCCATTCTTTATTTCGTTCAGATTCAAGATGAATGGCGTGCTTGATTCCTTTTGAGTTTGATTTGGGTGCTCTTCGGTCCAAGGTAGAACATCTAAGAGGCAGTGTAGAGAAGGAATTCTCTGATAGCCGAGGCACTCCTTAATTAAAATGTCTTTATTACAAAAATGACATGTCCTAACTGGACAACTTTAAAATGCCCACGCATAGCGGCATGGGGCCTTCTTCTCGGCTATCAGAGAATTCCTTCTCTACACTGCCCATTCTTTATTTCCTTAGAATTGTGATTCACATTAAATAGAAATATGTAAATCTTGTCTGGCTTTTGTGTCCTTACAGGTTTTAAAGAAGCCTGCACTCATGAAAAACTCTTGTTGCTGATCACGTTGAGTGTTATTACACTTACTAATTTACCTTCACCTATGCCTTTAGCCTCCTTCTCCAATGGTACAAGTACAGCAACCAAATCCATATTTACACACCCTATCACAGAAAACAAGAGGCCCAGTTAGATAGAAAAGCATCCATTATGGCAACACTCTGCGTCAGCATTAAAAGCGTTTCCTTTTTATTTGCCCTTCAAATGAATTGACACAATTTAAATTGTTCCCACTTCCAGATTTCCTTATGGTTTGCATACAAAGGAACAAGATCCTCACATGTTTTGTTTCAGCTGCCTGTTTTGTGACAGTGACATTAGAGATGGGTGATACTGAAAAATTTGGTATCAATCTGAGGAGGAGGAGGAGGTGGGGGGCAAAGTGAGCCTGAGCAGAGTGAGAGAGGACCGCTGTTTGCTGAGAAGGACTGGGAGAGAAGCTGCGCTCACACAAACCCGTCGAGGAAATATGAGTAATTTGATCAACATATAGAAGAAAAACTGCAACAAAGATATCAATCTCATCAGGTTAGTATCTATCTGATACTGATACTAACTTTGTCATCGATATTATAGATATTTAGATCAATCCGGCCAAGCGACTACGGCACTCTCTTGTTGCTACTGTCACAATCAGTGGCTGAACCTGGACTAAAATAATTAGCAAAGGTGCAAAAACACCAGCTCATAGTAAAAATAAATATAAAATGTACTGAAGTTTGGAGAATTTTGACTCATTAGACATTAGGTAAGTCTCTACATTCTTTATTGTTGTGCACAACCTTTTTTTTTAATAATTCAGTTCTTATTTTTTCAATTATCTCATCCTTCTCTCTATTTTAAATTATGACTTTTATGATAGTATTTCATGACTTTTTCATTCAATAAATTGTTTGAGTGAAATCCATAATTACCATTAAGGTGAAAGTAAAATTTTAATGTGTCAGTGTAACAGTGTCAGGTTGTGAACACAAAGATGTGCAGGAAAAATAAAACAGTAATCTAGTCCTGTCATTTGCTTAAAACCTTTATGTGTTTACAATCTTATTATATGTATGGCATTAGAATGTATGGGTGACTTAGGAAGTGTAGTACGTAAATCCTCTTCTATTCACTATTTTTACCTTATGCAGCTATGGAAAGAATGGCTCTATTTCTACTTACAGGTCAGTGTTAATTCAAATATATTCCAAAGTTCTGTCACATTTCTCTTGTTCTTTAAATAAACTTTATTTTAAAGAATTAATCTAAGTGGCATGAAAATGTAGATTTTTACACTTTGTTTATGATTGTATTCCCACAGGGTTGTGTTGTTTATCTTTGTGCACCAGCCAGCACAAATATGTTTTATTTCAAATGGCAAAAACCTGGTACGAGGCTCAGACCTACTGCAGAGAGAACTGTTTTGACCTGGCCACCATAGACGACATGAATGAGATGCAAGAAGTTCTTAAAACTGTGGAGGGCAAGTACAATGACGCCGTGTGGTTTGGGCTTTGGAAAGCAGACACTCTGTCGTGGCACTGGTCTCTGCCAGAAAAAGATTTCTACAGAGAAAAATCTTATTTTCCTTGGGGTTCTAATCCAATATTCAACTGTGCGACTCATAAACAGGGATTTCTTTATGCGATTGCCTGTCATCATCTCAAAAAAGCAGTTTGCTATGATGGTGAGAGTCTTACACATACACACACCAAACATTTTACAACTACAATTAACACAGATTTTAACTGCAAGTCCTAAAAGGGTATATAAAGCATTATGGAAAGAATAGAAGTGCACACTGAAGTCAACAGTATCCAAATAACAAACCAATCATTGCCCACTGGAAAAGAAACTAGCTTATATTGACTATGAACAAACCAGTTTTTACACATCAACCAAGAATATAAAAATAAAGTGTTTTCCAGGTTAACTGAATTTAACTTCTGCAGGTTGAGTTGAACCTCTGCTAACCACACCAAAAATCTTATTGAACATTGCCTGCATACATTTAAACACCAACTTGTCACACATTTATTTTTTTTTGTTTTCAAATTTATTGTGATACATATTATTGTAAATCAACTTTTTCCAACATCCAGCCTCTGTAATTGTTTTTGCACCTGACTTTTTGCTGTTTTGTCCCATTCTTTCTGGCTCGAACTCTGCCAGAATGGATAGGAAGCTGAAGATGGGAGAATACATATTTTCAAAACTCATCATAGAAATGTAAAGAATAAAGATGTATTTTGGGTTACATGTCTCACAGTTGTAACCCTACCACTACTGAGATACTTATAAAAGGCTGCATGCTGAATCATCTGTGCAAATGAGTAAGTAACTGTGTAGCTCATTATAAGCAAATTGGGGCTTAGGTGGTTGCTTAAGGCACCTTATTCACATTCCACAAATGTTTTGCAAGTTTAGCCTTAATATGTATTGCTCATTAAATTGTAGTTTATCAACTTGTATATAAATGAGGCTGAGGTCTGAAAGGATGATTCTCACATGTTTCCCACCCTCCTTTAGTTCTGAATGAACATTCTGAACTTCTGTGGAAATGATTGTACCACACTACTAGCTTAACTCCAAAATACTAGCACAGTACTACCCCCAATTTTCTGTACTTATTAAAATAAATGTTCAGATAACCTGTTTCTATATCCTGTAATATGTGTCAGTTACCACATCCTGATGAACTATAACTCATGTAGCAAATCAAAAATAAACTAACTTATTAAATTGTCTCGTGTGTGTGCGTCAGTGCGTGACTCTCCAATCAAATGCTCCAAGTCGCGAATCCCTTCGGAAAGCAGGGAGTCAACAGCCACTCACTTGGTCGGTAGAGAAACGAAACTTAACCAAAAACACAAATGCTCTTTATCTGTTGCCGCCTATAGCCAGTCCAAAGACGGAAAAAAATGACCATATTTTAAAATTTAGACCATGAGTCACAGACAAGAATGTCTGTTTTCTTCTAGACTGTGAGTAACGTTATGATATTGAGTCTCACTGGAGCCTATGTTGTGAGTGAATTCATAGCCACTCTGCATCCACTCCACATACATTTTAGACCATAAGAAAATTAATTATTATATTTCGTAGTAGTGACCCTGTCCCCATTCATGTTTTTTGCACAGCCTAATATTGAGCTTTAGGTTTTGGCTTATAAGCTACTTGATATGATTTCCAGTGGCCATGTTTACATGATCACAATGAACTGATAAATGGCAATAACAGGTAACTGTAATAAGCCTTTATTAGGTGTTTACTATGCTTTATGATGTCTCGAGTGAATGTACTGGAAACACTTTCTATCGCAATCGGGCCATTTTGGGTCATATCAGTGATATCAGTGAGTGACTTAGAATGATCCGAATCCCTCGAAAGATCCGGGTTTTATACTACCAGATTCACTCTCTCACAGTTTGGCAACTTTATTTTTCCTGGTTCTACTTCCGTTTCTTAGGCATACACAGGCTTGGGAAACACACATACATAAAACCAAACGAAAAAACTGCTCCTCCTGCTCTTCTTTGGGCGATGATATCGCTTGAACTCTGACTTCAGTCTAAGTAATGTAAAATATAAACAAAGTTAAAATACAACTTGAATAACAAACATTTACTTTTAACTGCCATGGCTCACTGGCATCTAAATTATTAAAATGAAAAATATTAAAATGTAAATTAAATAACAATATTTATATCTCGGCTGCAACATACTTATATACTGTATTCTTTGTCTATGTATGCTAATGAGCTTACTTCTGTTAGCTTTCTGTCATTACAGTCCCACCTCACTGATTTGAATTTGCGTGATTTTTACTTAATGTCATTGGAGGTTTTTGTGCATAATGTGCACCAGCTTAATTATAATATATTATTTTATTGCAAAAATATTCAATTAATAAAATAAAAATAAAAATGCTAATTAACTGTATTTATGCTAAGATAATAAAGAATTGTTTTGCTTTTAGGAAATGTTCAAGATGCCTCAAGGCTGCTGGGCTTTAAAGATGTCCGAGTCAACTGTTTGGATGAGGTAACAGAGCATTTCTGACAGGAGTAAACTCTCAATACAGTCAACAAAAATCAACCCTGAGACTGTTGACTGACCAGTCTGAAGACTCTTCAAAGGTTTAGTGTCATGCATTTTAAGGCAATAGGTTCCTTCTCTCATGAGCCTTCACTCATGAAGCACTCAGGAGGCATCAACTTTACAACTGCAACTTTACAAGCGTCATCCCATAGAGCCAGATCTGGGCGGAAGAATTATTTGCATAGTCAGAATATAAAATGCTCTTCCCATGACTGAAAGAGAGGAGAAAGAAGCTAATGCAATAACTGAGAAACTGAGACTCACCAAATGCTTGGTAAGTTTATTGTTAATTTTCAGGCTTCTCAAACATCCTACAGCTGTTCTCTAATCTATTTAATGATTAATACTGCACTAATACCTATTCACAGCAGAAGGCTCTTCCCTTGAATATTTAAAGAAGTGTCACCAAAGGAAAACTATGGCAAGGATCATGATATATCTGATTCTTTTAGGTCAGTGTTACTGCTTTTATTATGTGTACATTACATTGATATGTCAGCTTAAGTTTCTCTCACACTGAGTTTTTTTCCTGAATAGTAAAATTATTTTCTTTGTCTTAATTATCTTCATTGGCTAAATGGCTTTATTTCACTGTAAAGCAGCCTTATCACTATTACCTTTTCCATATTTAGCAATTCCTTCAGCATTTCAGTATTTACAGTACCAGTCTGAAATGTGGTGACTTCATGACTACATGAAGCTGATTGAGAGAATACCAAGAGTGTGCAAAAATGTCATCAAAGTGAAAAGCAGTAATGTAAGGTGGCTACTAAAAATAATCGAAATATAAAACATATTTGTTGAGCAATTTTTGTTTCCTACATCATTTCATATGTGTGTGCATTGCATTAATCTACAATGGAGAAAAAAATAAAAAGGAAAAAACATTTAATAAGAATTTGTGTCCATACTTCTGACTGGTACTGTAATTCTGAGTAATAAGTAAGTAATGAACGTTTATATTTATCTTTATATGTGTGTGTGTTTGTGTGCGTGAGAGAGAGAGAGAGAGAGAGAGAATATCACTGTTGATATCTCTAGTAATCATTATCTCGAGATTATTAATATAATAATTTTGACAAGGAGAAATGCTATTATGAAAATGTGAATATTGATGTGTGGTTAGATAAAAAGGTAAAACAACTTGTCATGCTTTGTACAGTGTGTGTTTAACTTTTCTTCCACAGGGCAGTGCTCTCTACTGTCATGTGAACTTCAGTCCCAGTTTGTCTTATTCCAAACACCAAAAACCTGGATTGAGGCACAGAGCTTCTGCAGAGAGAAATGTTTTGACCTGGCCACCATAAATGACATGAAAGAGATGGAAACTGTGCTTCAAGTTGTCCAAGGCAAATACAATGACACCGTGTGGTTCGGGCTCTGGAGAGGGACGAATTGGAAGTGGCACTGGTCTCTGACAGGTGATGATTTCTACAAGGAGGGAGAAAGAAATCATTTGAAGTGGTACGAAGAAATTTTGGAGTATAACTGTGGAAGTTACAAAGATGGGACACTTTTTATGACGAACTGCGGATACCATTACAATTCACTTTGCTTTGATGGTAAGTTGTTCTGTTGCACACTGGCATCAAACATTCAATGTGTCTGCTGGATTCATGTTCAACATGTGGTGATATGTGGGACATTTGTGTTAAATGGAAACACAAGAATGGGGTCCAGAGGGCACCCACAGAAGGCTTGTCCCATTTTTTAGCTTTATGTAATCTGAACACACAAATATTTTTACAACAACATGAACTTCTAAAATCAGTATGATCCAGAAGAGGCTAGTTTTTAATAGTTTTTAATTGTAATCTTTTTTTTTTTTTCCAATAATTATCAACAGAAATGAATGCATGCTAAATGGTTTGTATTGATTGAGATAGATACAATGCCTGCTAAACTATGTCAAACAACACAGAATAAGCTCCTGGAAATCAAGATATCAGCATCAAAACCTTAAGAATGAGTCTGAGAGTTCATCAAACAATAAAAGTGGTCTTCCATTTAGGAACCAAACAAGGAACAGATCAGTACATTGTCACAACACAAAAAGTGGAGTGGATTGCTGCTAAAGAGTACTGCAGAGCACACTACACAGATCTGGCCAGTCTGAGGAATGATGCAGAGTACCAGATAGTCCAGGAAGTAACCATGGGCCTGGAAGTCTGGGTGGGCCTTTCCAGAGATCCCTGGGAATGGTCAGACCAGACTGACTCCTCGTTGAGGTACTGGACAGCAGGTAAAGGTGTATGGACTCCAGTTGGCAAAAACTGTGGCGGCTTATTGATGCAACTATCTGGTAGATGGGCAGAAAAAATGTGTGACAACATTTATCCATTCATCTGTGACTGCAGTGAGTAAAGATTTAAAATGTTTTTACTTCAAAAATCAAAATGCTTCTTTGTCGTATAAATCTTCTACATGAAGAGGGAACCCCAAACAAGTGAACAGATCAAATGTGTTTGTTCTTTTACTCTAGGAAAGAAACGTAGAGTTATTAAAGTGAAGGTCAGCCTACAGGACTCAGTGTTCGATCCAAATGACCCTTCAGTACAAGAAAGCATCTTGAAGCAAGTGAGTATTACAGATGCATCTAGTGTTGTCACAGTTTAGTAGAATTTAATGAGGCAGATTAATTTAACAATAATGAAAGTCCTTGAAAGTATTTTGAGTTGAATTTTGATAAAGAATTCAGTCCATATATATTTGGATATTTACAACAAAAAGTTATATATAACTATATAATAAATAATTAAAATGAAAAGTGAAGTGCGGTCTTTGTAAAAACTTATCAAATCCTTCAGAGAGACAGCAGGAACATTAGGCGTGGGCAGATTAGAACAGTTTGGTACATTCTGAGAAACATACAACACACTGGTGAGCTCAGATGATCGTCCGCTGTTGTCCACGGAAGACATTAGGGGTGGATGATCTCAGGATCTTCAGAAGGTTGGCATATAATTACCCAAGTCTAACATAAAGAGGGCCTTCATGAGAGCAAATACAGAGGTTCACCACAAAGCGCACAGCATTCATAGTCCTCCAAAACGGAAAGATGAGATTAGATTTTAACAACATCTAAAAAATACTTTTGGAAGAACATTCTTTGCACAGGTCATTTTAGATCAACCAGCCAGCCACCAGGGGGAGGTCTGCATGCCTTGGTCTCACTTTTGAGGAGTCCTGGCGTCCACGTTTGTTACAGTCTGATTGGTTGTAAAATAAATGTTTAATTGCATTATGAGCATGGTCTTTTTGCTCTGGTAAATGGAAATGTGGATATTTTATGTTTCTCAGATGACGCAGAAGCTGCATGATAGCGTGGCAGATGTTTTCAATATACACTGGAGGAAGAACGCTGATGGAAGAGTTTTTACTGAGGAGCCTCAAAAAAATGACTGAAGAGAGAAGAATTAGAGGATCAAACCCATTTGTATCAATACATAAACATGAGTGCAAAACTAGTAGCTATGGAACATTTACAACTATGTTCAATACACCTGCTTCTCCTCTACCGTCCTGTTATTAGATAAAACTGAATATATTTGGTTGTAAGGAATGCTTTTATGAAACTGCATGTTTCCTTGCAGTTTGTGTTTGTTATTTTAGAACAGTCTAAAAATGACTGAGGACTAGGGTGTTTGAACCTTTATGACAAGCAATGACAAACAAGTTGATGCAATCATCTTTAATCCTTACAAATACGCCAGTAACAGTCAAACAACATTGAAGACAGTTTTCAAGCTCAGTGATCAAAGCACCTTGACTTTGAACTGAATCTGGCAAAGAAATGTAAAGAAAATGGAGACATAAAAGTTTGAGTGCTTTTAAATGGGTCGAAGATGTTGGATGTTGTTCGGTTATACCTGGAAATCTAACAAAATAACTATATGCATCTGGTATCTTTCTATTTATGCAACAACCATGTATGTACAGTACAGTCACAATATTTATTATTATTATTATTATTCTTTTCTGGGTGTTTGGTATTTGGGTTAATACTTCGTGTACATGTCTGACAGTGCTGTATGCGATGGAGATGTCAATTTCCCTGAGGGAACCTCCCAAAGGGATCAGTAAAGTTGTCTATCTATCTATCTATGTATCTATCTATCTATCTATCTATCTATCTATCTATCTATCTAAAACACAAAGCATGAAGTGTACTGCTGATGAGGTTATAACATCAACAATACGTTCGCCTCATAGCATAATGTTTTGGCCACTGTTACAATATCAATAAAAAATACCTATGTGCTTGCTAAAAATTGTGTTTTTTCTTGTTGTCACTGTCACTACTAAAGCATCACTCTTATCCCATAGTGAATTTGATTGTTAGATCATTATACCATTCACACACACACAGTCAAGAGGAATTATCCATTAAAACATCTTTTGTAATTATTCATCTTGTTTCTATGTGATAGCGCAGAGTACAGTACCTTGTATTTTATTATTGTACTACGTATTTTAACTGTTAAATAATCATCATCCTCTAACGATTTGTCTTTTACTTGCCCTTCAAGTGCATTTGAGAATATTTGCATTTTCTTCCATGTGGTTTCCATATGTTTTACATCGTAAGGAATAAACATTTTAGTACATGAGAGGATGTGGCACACACTGAATCAATCTAACCCAGTTCTGAATGATCAATACAGTGAATAAGAGAAAGAAAGGACCAACTTCTCCTCCAGCTTCACTGCACTTCTTCAAATGAAAAAAGAACAAGTGAAAGAGCTAATGCTATAATCCAAAGTTTAGGTTAGTTTATGTCTTTTTCTTTCTTTTAGGAGGAATTTGGGGAGGTGGCATAATGTACAATTCTACCAATAACAATTAAAAAGAGACCTTTATTTGGAATAAAGGCAAAACCCTCGTAGGTGACTACCAGAGAGAAAGACACTTGATAGATTATTTTTATCTTATTTTCAACAATGACAACTATCACAAATGTAATTGTTCTTGTTTCAGATCAGTCTTGTTCCTTATGTTTGTCTAATTTTCACAGTCAGAGGAAGTGATTTAGGTGTGTCTTTACAAGGCATGCAGTGGAGACAGGTTTGGTATTTTACCAGGAAAATATGGGACAGTTAAGTCACATTTTTTGTTTTGCTTGGTTCCAACAGACATCTGAGTCTTTAAATCTCTTTTATAAAGGCGTTACAAGACACAGATACATAGTCTTCACAAACGTAATCCACTAATAATCAACAGATGTTTTATAACTACCTTCATTAAGTTTGGGCTGGGTTCCAAGGTAGGATAATGTTGTTGTTTTTTTCACATTAACATTTTTGAAAATTTGAAGTTGAAAATGACTGTGTTTTGCCCCAGTGTATACAACAACCTTTGTTTCCACAAATCTCTACTGAGGATGTGGAGAGTGCAAACTTTATTATGCTATGTTCTCATTGAGTCACAGTTGAAGTGTTGCTCAAGTTCTTGTTGTTATGTTGTTGTCCATTTAATGATGAAAATGAATAATGAAATGGTTAAACATGTGAAGGGAAGATCGACAGACCGGATGATAGCCTTTCAGACATTTATAAAATTGTCCTAATGGCCGCATCCATTTCGACTTTATCTTGCAAGACAGTATGTTTCTGTTGATTCCACTAGATGACACACACTCCAAACACTAATGGCCTTTGAAGATGAGTCTATCATCTCTGCTCACATGTGATTTACTGTATTTTAGATCTACCCCAGTCTGCTACTGGCCCAGCCAACCTTTTAAAACCCAGTGTGAGTGTGAATGGTTGTCTGTCTCTCTGTGTTGGCCCTGCGAAAGACTGGCGACCTGTCCAGGGTGTAGCCCCGCCTCTCACCCGATGACAGCTGGGACAGGCTCCAGCAGACCCCCGCGAACCTTAACAGGAACAAGTGGGTACAGAAGATGAATGAATGAATGAATGAATGAATAATCCTGTGTATCCTTTCATATGCTTAAATCTCAAATAAATAATGGCATCTTAAATACACTGTAAAAATAGCAAATTATAATCTTTGTCCTCATTATAGTAAGTGATAGTCCAGATTACTGAGAATATTAACCTGTGAGGAAGTTGTGTGGAATTCTGATGAGCAATACACATGTAGACATTTGTATGATTCATTCACCTTAGATCCAAATCAAAAGCAAACATGGTCTACCATGACAGGGGTTACATGGAGGAGCAATATTCCCAGGCTTATTGTTGACAGATTGTGAATGATGACATATAATATAAACCAAGAATTAAATTTTCATACTTTTACTGTAAATAGATCAACAGGTCAAATGAAATCAAGTAAGTTGTGCTCATGTAAATATGATGGAATTAAAACTATAATTTATAAGTTGAAATAAGGTTTGACATGAAGTTAAACTGGCTAAATTATTACTGTGTTTACTGTGTACTACTAAGTTTGTGGCCTTGAAATTTTGATTTGTATTAATTTTTCCAGTGTGAAGTCAGTCCACATCTTTTTATTTAAATGATTTTAATTGTGTGATTTATGTCTACAGAGTTGTGCCGCATAACTTGACCTAAAGGTTTCTACTGTGTTGCAAGACTTGACAGACAGTTCACATATAAGACAAGTATTCTTGAATAATGAATCCATTCTTTATTTCCTTAGAATTGTGATTCACATTAAATAGAAATATGTAAATCTTGTCTGGCTTTTGTGTCCATACAGGTTTTAAAGAAGCCTGCACTCATGAAAAACTCTTGTTGCTGATCACGTTGAGTGTTAGGGTAAAATTAAACTTACTAATTTACCTTCACCTATGCCTTTAGCCTCCTTCTCCAATGGTACAAGTACAGCAACCAAATCCATATTTACACACCCTATCACAGAAAACAAGAGGCCCAGTTAGATAGAAAAGCATCCATTATGGCAACACTCTGCGTCAGCATTAAAAGCGTTTCCTTTTTATTTGCCCTTCAAATGAATTGACACAATTTAAATTGTCCCCACTTCCAGATTTCCTTATGGTTTGCATACAAAGGAACAAGATCCTCACATGTTTTGTTTCAGCTGTCTGTTTTGTGACAGTGACATTGGGGATGGGCGATACTGAAAAATTTGGTATCAATCTGAGGAGGAGGTGGGGGGCAAAGTGAGCCTGAGCAGAGTGAGAGAGGACCGCTGTTTGCTGAGAAGGACTGGGAGAGAAGCTGCGCTCACACAAACCCGTCGAGGAAATATGAGTAATTTGATCAACATATAGAAGAGAAACTGCAACAAAGATATCAATCTCATCAGGTTAGTATCGATCTGATACTGATACTAACTTTGTCATCGATATTATAGATATTTAGATCAATCCGGCCAAGCGACTACGGCACTCTCTTGTTGTTACTGTCACAATCAGTGGCTGAACCTGGGCTAAAATAATTAGCAAAGGTGCAAAAACACCAGCTCATAGTAAAAATAAATATAAAATGTACTGAAGTTTGGAGAATTTTGACTCATTAGACATTAGGTAAGTCTCTACATTCTTTATTGTTGTGCACAACCTTTTTTTTTAATAATGCAGTTCTTATTTTTTCAATTATCTCGTCCTTCTCTCTAATTTAAATTATGACTTTTATGATAGTATTTCATGACTTTTTCATTCAATAAATTGTTTGAGTGAAATCCATAATTACCATTAAGGTGAAAGTAAAATTTTAATGTGGCAGTGTAACAGTGTCAGGTTGTGAACACAAAGATGTGCAGGAAAAACAAAACAGTAATCTAGTCCTGTCATTTGCTTAAAACCTTTATGTGTTTACAATCTTATTATATGTATGGCATTAGAATGTATGGGTGACTTAGGAAGTGTAGTACGTAAATCCTCTTCTATTCACTATTTTTACCTTATGCAGCTATGGAAAGAATGGCTCTATTTCTACTTACAGGTCAGTGTTAATTCAAATATATTCCAAAGTTCTGTCACATTTCTCTTGTTCTTTAAATAAACTTTATTTTAAAGAATTAATCTAAGTGGCATGAAAATGTAGATATTTAGACTTTGTTTATGATTGTATTCCCACAGGGTTGTGTTGTTTATCTTTGTGCACCAGCCAGCACAAATATGTTTTATTTCAAATGGCAAAAACCTGGTACGAGGCTCAGACCTACTGCAGAGAGAACTGTTTTGACCTGGCCACCATAGACGACATGAATGAGATGCAAGAAGTTCTTAAAACTGTGGAGGGCAAGTACAATGACGCCGTGTGGTTTGGGCTTTGGAAAGCAGACACTCTGTCGTGGCACTGGTCTCTGCCAGAAAAAGATTTCTACAGAGAAAAATCTTATTTTCCTTGGGGTTCTAATCCAATATTCAACTGTGCGACTCATAAACAGGGATTTCTTTATGCGATTCCCTGTCATCATCTCAAAACGGTAGTTAGCTACGGTGGTGAGAGCCTTACACATACACACACCAAACATTTTACAACTACAATTAACACAGATTTTAACTGCAAGTCCTAAAAGGGTATATAAAGCATTATGGAAAGAATAGAAGTGCACACTGAAGTCAACAGTATCCAAATAACAAACCAACCATTGCCCACTGGAAAAGAAACTAGCTTATATTGACTATGAACAAACCAGTTTTTACACATCAACCAAGAATATAAAAATAAAGTGTTTTCCAGGTTAACTGAATTTAACTTCTGCAGGTTGAGTTGAACCTCTGCTAACCACACCAAAAATCTTAGTGAAGATTGCCTGCATACATTTAAACACCAACTTGTCACACATTTATTTTTTTTTTCAAATTTATTGTGATACATATTATTGTAAATCAACTTTTTCCAACATCCAGCCTCTGTAATTGTTTTTGCACCTGACTTTTTGCTGTTTTGTCCCATTCTTTCTGGCTCGAACTCTGCCAGAATGGATAGGAAGCTGAAGATGGGAGAATACATATTTTCAAAACTCATCATAGAAATGTAAAGACTAAAGATGTATTTTGGGTTACATGTCTCACAGTTGTAACCCTTCCACTACTGAGATACTTATAAAAGGCTGCATGCTGAATCATCTGTGCAAATGAGTAAGTAACTGTGTAGTAGAGGTGTGCGATACCGCTAGATTTGGTATCGATCCGATACCAAGTAAATACTGGGCCAGTATCGCCGATACCGATACCGATATCGATACTTTTTAAAAATTAAGGTGGACGCACCATCAATCTGAATCAATCTAAATCTGAATTAATTCTCATGACATTTTAAGTGTTTTCGTGATTTGCCTTTTGGATTGTTAATCAATTAAAGTTCAGTACATTTGGTTTATAAGTAAATAGAAAATACTTTATCACAATAAAAGTTTTTGTTCAGAAACAACACAAAATGATCACTTGAGGACAAATAAAAACAAATTATTTTTCAGGCAGAGTGTTCAGAAACTACAATAAAAACTAAATCTCTCCCTTCATTTAACTTCTTTCTGGATTTTTTTTTCTTAAATAAACAAAGTGTAGAAAATTATCACTCCACAACAAATATTATAAATAATGTAAGGAAGTGTTTAGGAAGTACAATACAATACAAAAATAAGACAACATTTCTCCCCTTTCGTGCACTTTTTTTCGTCGTAGCCTATCATCGATCTGTATAGGGCCAAGTGGGCGGCAATTTTAAAAATTTCTATATGCTTTTACAAGTTTGTTGTGTTACCACTGTATCTTACCACCTTTTTACAAATAACACAACTTGCTATCGTTTCATTTTCGGCCCGAAAATATAACCAAACAGCTCCATTCTTTCTCTCGTTGTGTGTAATGCCTTGCTGCTGGCCGAGCCTGGCTGGTAGCGGTGGGCGGTGTTCGGTCACCTGGCGCTGCAGAGTCACATGACAGTACAACAAACACACGCGAGGGGGAGGGGGAGCAAAATGAGCCTGATCTGCTCTGACAGCAGCGGCATCTAGACAAACAGAGTCAGGTCGCTTCTTTAATGAAACGAGAGAAACTGAAACTTAAGTATCGATATCATTACATTGGTATCGATCAATCTCGATACCAACGTTGGTATCGATATTATCGATATTTGGATCGATCCGCCCACCTCTACTGTGTAGCTCATTATAAGCAAATTGGGGCTTAGGTGGTTGCTTAAGGCACCTTATTCACATTCCACAAATGTTTTGCAAGTTTAGCCTTAATATGTATTGCTCATTAAATTGTAGTTTATCAACTTGTATATAAATGAGGCTGAGGTCTGAAAGGATGACTCTCACATGTTTCCCACCCTCCTTTAGTTCTGAATGAACATTCTGGGCTTCTGTGGAAATTATTGTACCACACTACTATCTTAACTCCAAAATACTAGCACAGTACCCCCAATTTTCTGTACTTATTAAAATAAATGTTCAGATAACCTGTTTCTATATCCTGTAATATGTGTCAGTTACCACATCCTGATGAACTATAACTCATGTAGCAAATCAAAAATAAACTAACTTATTAAATTGTCTCGTGTGTGTGCGTCAGTGCGTGACTCTCCAATCAAATGCTCCAAGTCGCGAATCCCTTCGGAAAGCAGGGAGTCAACAGCCACTCACTTGGTCGGTAGAGAAACGAAACTTAACCAAAAACACAAATGCTCTTTATCTGTTGCCCCCTATAGCCAGTCCAAAGACGGAAAAAAATGACCATATTTTAAAATTTAGACCATGAGTCACAGACAAGAATGTCTGTTTTCTTCTAGACTGTGAGTAACGTTATGATATTGAGTCTCACTGGAGCCTATGTTGTGAGTGAATTCATAGCCACTCTGCATCCACTCCACATACATTTTAGACCATAAGAAAATTAATTATTATATTTCGTAGTAGTGACCCTGTCCCCATTCATGTTTTTTGCACAGCCTAATATTGAGCTTTAGGTTTTGGCTTATAAGCTACTTGATATGATTTCCAGTGGCCATGTTTACATGATCACAATGAACTGATAAATGGCAATAACAGGTAACTGTAATAATCCTTTATTAGGTGTTTACTATGCTTTATGATGTCTCGAGTGAATGTACTGGAAACACTTGCTATCGCAATCGGGCCATTTTGGGTCATATCAGTGATATCAGTGAGTGACTTAGAATGATCCGAATCCCTCGAAAGATCTGGGTTTTATACTACCAGATTCACTCTCTCACAGTTTGGCAACTTTATTTTTCCTGGTTCTACTTCCGTTTCTTAGGCATACACAGGCTTGGGAAACACACATACATAAAACCAAACGAAAAAACTGCTCCTCCTGCTCTTCTTTGGGCGACGATATCGCTTGAACTCTGACTTCAGTCTAAGTAATGTAAAATATAAACAAAATTAAAATACAACTTGAATAACAAGCATTTACTTTTAACTGCCATGGCTCACTGGCATCTAAATTATTAAAATGAAAAATATTAAAATGTAAATTAAATAACAATATTTCTGCAACATACTTATATTCTGTATTCTTTGTCTATGTATGCTAATGAGCTTACTTCTGTTAGCTTTCTGTCATTAACAGTCCCACCTCACTGATTTCAATTTGCGTGATTTTTACTTAATGTCATTGGAGGTTTTTGTGTGTAATGTGCACCAGCTTAATTATAATATATTATTTTATTGCAAAATTATTCAATTAATAAAATAAAAATAAAAATGCTAATTAACTGTATTTATGCTAAGATAATAAAGAATTGTTTTGCTTTTAGGAAATGTTCAAGATGCCTCAAGGCTGGGCTTTAAAGATGTCCGAGTCAACTGTTTGGATGAGGTAACAGAGCATTTCTGACAGGAGTAAACTCTCAATACAGTCAACAAAAATCAACCCTGAGACTGTTGACTGACCAGTCTGAAGACTCTTCAAAGGTTTAGTGTCATGCATTTTAAGGCAATAGGTTCCTTCTCTCATGAGCCTTCACTCATGAAGCACTCAGGAGGCATCAACTTTACAACTGCAACTTTACAAGCGTCATCCCATAGAGCCAGATCTGGGCGGAAGAATTATTTGCGTAATCAGAATATAAAATGCTCTTCCCATGAGTGAAAGAGAGGAGAAAGAAGCTAATGCAATAACTGAGAAACTGAGACTCACCAAATGCTTGGTAAGTTTCTTGTTCATTTTCAGGCTTCTCAAACATCCTATAGCTGTTCTCTAATCTATTTAATGATTAATACTGCACTAATACCTATTCACAGCAGAAGGCTCTTCCCTTGAACATTTAAAGAAGTGTCACCAAAGGAAAACTATGGCAAGGATCATGATATATCTGATTATTTTAGGTCAGTGTTACTGCTTTTATTATGTGTACATTACATTGATATGTCAGCTTAAGTTTCTCTTACACTGAGTTTTTTTTTTTCCTGTATAGTTAAATTATTTTCTTTGTCTTAATTACTTTCATTGGCTAAATGGCTTTATTTCACTGAAAAGCAGCCTTATCACTATTACCTTTTCAATATGTATTTTAGCAATTCTTTTAGCGTTTCAGTATTTACAGTACCAGTCTAAAATGTGGTGACTTCATGACTACATGAAGTTGACTGAGAGAATACCAAGAGTGTGCAAAACTGTCATCAAAGTGAAAGGTAGCAGTAATGTAAGGTGGCTACTTAAAATAATCAAAATATAAAACATATTTGTTGAGCAATTTTTGTTTCCTACATCATTTCATATGTGTGTGCATTGTATTAATCTACAATGGAGAAAAAATTAAAAAGGAAAAAACATTTAATGAGAATTTGTGTCCATACTTCTGACTGGTACTGTAATTCTGAGTAATAAGTAATAAGTAAGTAATGAACGTTTATATTTATTTTTATATATGTGTGTATTTGTGTGCGTGTGGGAGAGAGAGAGAGAGAGAGAGAGAGAGAGAGAGAGAGAATATCACTGTTGATATCTCTAGTTATCATTATCTCGAGATTATTAATATAATAATTTTGACAAGGAGAAATGCTATTATGAAAATGTGAATACAGTATTTTTTTAGTGCAATTTTGCATACTTTTTTTTTTTTAACAGCACATTGTTTTCTGCGTCCTGATTAGCTAAGGAAGAGCCCGCGTGTCGTCTTCTGCATCCTGATTGGCTAAGGGACTGTAGACCATTGTCAATCAGGTGTCTCTTGTACAGACTGTCCTCCTCTACATTACGACCACAGTTGTCGTTTTTCATGCACCCAAATTACGACCCAGTGTTACGTTTGGGGGTGACGAGCCGCGCTAGTGCCCTCTAGCGGCATCGTAATAAGCAGGCTAAAAGCTGTTTTAACTCCCGCTCTATAGCTGTTAATACGTCACTTTATTAAGTTTTAATATTTTTTCATGCTAGAAAGTAACGGTGTAGATCCCCAATATGTGATCAGTTTATCCAAATAACGCCTGGTTGGAAGTTTGCTCCGATGTTTTCGGAGAAGTGAAGCGCCACCTGTGGAACAGGAGCAGCGAGTCATCTCAGAGACGAACGGCCGGCCTCCTGAGGTGATGGCCGGTCAACCTCCGTCGTCATCCCGTGGGTAGAAAACGAGCCGATTAGTGTAAATATACTACCCACATCCTCAAAGTGAATGCTAGTAATGCCGTGGTACTCAATGCATTCGTTAAACCTGGTGCATTTTGAACTGTATTATTAAAAGAAGGCTTATGAGATCGGCAGAAAGCCTAGTGACGTAGCCGTGGATTGGCTGCGTTCGGTTTCTGCCGCTCAACCAAGCTACAGCAAAGCTTCATAATATTTTCAAATAAACGACTAAAATGCAGTGTTGTGTGTCATTTCTTAACTTAAAGCAACTATAATCACTGCCATTACAAGTTCGGCTGTAGTAAATATTTCATGTGTTCAGCAGATAAACCAATCCAAACCCTGCCTACTGTAAGCATACTGAAGCGGGAGAACCAAACTGCATTGCTGTTCGGCGTAAATCTATATTGTGCGGTTCTAAACACATCCTAAATAAACTCTCTTTACTTTTTCTTAACATATATCGACTTAAAGCAATGTCATCGCTAGTTCGGCAATACTAGATATTCGATGTAATCAGTATATTTGCTGGCTCTCAGGAAGACCACACACGGAGAAAGGCACAACATCCCAGCGGAGTTGCGGAGGAGGTACCGGGGCTGCAAAGCCGGGGCTAAGCTAAAGGCTAGGCTAGCGGAAAATCGGAGGCGTTATAAACCATCGCTTCCCTCCGTGATTATGGGGAACGTCAACTCGCTGCCGAATAAGATGGACGAGCTGTCCGCTCTGGAGAACCAACGGATTTACCGTGAGTGCAGCTTGTTCATTCTGACGGAGACATGGCTAACCGATAGCGTACCGGATGCTAACGTGGATCTGCGGGGATTTACAGCAGTAAGAGCCGACAGAGACACGAAGGCGTGCGGGAAAAGCAAAGGTGGGGGACTCATCATCTACATCAACAACCGTTGGTGTAACCCTGGCCATGTCACAGTCAAGACAGCGTGGTGTTGCCCTAATCTGGAACTGTTAGCCGTTAGTCTGCGGCCATATTATCTGCCCAGGGAGTTCAGTCACGTGATCTCCATCTGTGTTTACATCCCTCCGAGGGCGGAAGCAGCCGCTGCCTGTGAGAAAATACACAGTGTCACAGCACGGCTGCAGATGCAACATTCTGATGCCTTCATAATAATTTCTGGAGACTTTAATCATGTCACCCTGGACTCCACCCTGGCTACCTTCCATCAGGTCGTGAACTGCCCCACCAGGAAGAACAGGACAATAGACTTACTGTATACCAACGTGAAGGAGGCATACAGAGTCACCGCCCTGCCCCCCCTGGGCAAGTCAGATCATAACCTGGTGTACATTCAGCCCCAATACACACCCCTGGTCCAGAGGCAGGCTGTCTCTACTCGTTCCATCAGGAGGTGGACTCCTGAAGCAGAGGAGGCCCTGAGAGACTGCTACAACACCACGGACTGGGATGTACTGCTGGGTGTACATGACGAGGACATAGAGGGGATGACTCACTGCATCACAGACTATCTCAACTTCTGTGCAGATGTGGTCGCCCCCACCAAGACTGTTCGGTGTTACCCAAACAACAAACCATGGGTAACACAGGGAGTCAAGGCTGTCCTCAACCAGAAGAAGAAGGCCTTCAGGACCAAAGACAAGGAGGAGATGAAAGCAGCACAGAGGGAGGTGAAACAATGCCTGAGGGAAGCAAAGGACTGCTACAGGAAGAAGGTGGAGCAGAAGCTGAGGGAGAACAACATGAGGGACGTCTGGGAAGGTGTCAGAACCATCACAGGACACAAAGCAAGGACCAGCACAGAGGGGGGAAGTGTAGAGAGAGCCAACGACCTGAACATGTTTTTCAATAGGTTCAGTGAAAACACTCCACTCCCCACCGTTACTGTAGCCTGCCCTCCCCCCAACGTATCTTCACCCACAGACATCAGCAGCCCCTCCTCCTCTCCTCCCCCCCAGCTGCCACAGCCATCCCCCCACCTAGCCCTCCCACTCGCACCTTTCTTGCACAGAATCCCCCGACTCTCCCCTCCTCTTCCATGGGAGCTGGACAGCCCCCCAACCCCCTCACCCTCCTCTCAACCCCCCCCTTGCTTCACAGCTGATCAAGTGAGGGGTGAACTGAGGAAGCTCCGTCCCCGGAAGGCAGCAGGACCCGACATGGTGTGTCCACGGCTTCTGAAGACCTGCGCTGCTGAACTCGGGGAGCCGCTACAACGCATCTTCAACCTGAGCCTGCAACTCGGGAGAGTGCCCACCCTCTGGAAGACTTCATGCATCGTTCCTGTCCCCAAGAGGAACCGGCCCAGCGAGCTGAATGACTTCAGACCGGTGGCACTCACATCACATCTGATGAAGACGATGGAGCGGCTCTTCCTCCAGCTCCTCAGACCTCAGGTGCAGCACGCTGAGGACCCTCTACAGTTTGCCTACCGGGCAGAGGTTGGTGTAGAGGATGCCATCCTCTACCTCTTACACAGAGCCCACTCGCATCTGGACAAGGGAAAAGGCACTGTCAGGATTACCTTCCTGGACTTTTCGAGTGCCTTCAACACGATCCAGCCCCTTGTACTCCAGGAAAAACTCTCCAGAATGCGAGTGGACCCCTGCCTGGTTGCTTGGATTTCCAGCTACCTCACCGATAGACCACAGTACGTCAGGCTGAAGGACATCACGTCTGACACTGTGGTCAGCAGCACTGGAGCTCCACAGGGGACTGTACTTTCCCCTATCCTCTTCACCCTGTACACCGCGGACTTCTGCTACATCTCAGACACGTGTCACGTCCAGAAGTTTGCAGATGACACGGCCATTGTGGGGTGTATCAGTGGCGACGAAGAGGAGGAGTACAGGAGCCTGGTGAGGGATTTTGTTGTCTGGAGCCACACAAACAATCTACAGCTCAACACCTCAAAGACTAAGGAACTGGTCATTGACTTTGGGAGGGACAGACCCAACCCCAGACCAGTTCTGATAGGAGCAGAGGAGGTGGAGGTCGTGCAGACCTACAAATATCTTGGGCTGTGGCTGGACAACAAACTGGACTGGACGAGCAACACGGGGCAGCTGTACAAGAAGACCCAGAGCAGGATGTACTTCTTGAGGAGGTTAAGATCCTTCAACATCTGCAAGAAGCTCCTGGGGATCTTCTATCAGTCTGTGGTCGCCAGCGTCCTGTCCTACGCTGTGGTGTGCTGGGGTGGGAGCACCTCCAAGGCAGACCTCTCCAGGTTGGAGAAACTAATCAGGCGGGCTGGCTCTGTGGTTGGCACGAGGCTGGACCCTCTGGCTACTGTAGCAGAGAGCAGGACACTTAAAAAACTAACAAGTATCCTGGACAATGCCAGTCACCCTCTGCACACGACCATCAGTAGCCAGAGAAGCACCTTCAGCGAGAGGCTGCTCCTCCCAAGGTGCAGGACAAATAGACTGAGGAACTCTTTTGTCCCCCGTGCCATCAGACTGTACAACCACCACTCACTTGGGGGGAGGAGGACAAAAAGGAAAGGGCCTGAATGACTTTTTTAACTAATCTGCAATAGTAAAGTAAAGTGCAATAACAGTGTATGTACAGTCATGTACAGTCACAATATTTATTTCTCTATTTATGCAACAACCATGCATGTACAGTCAATATTTATTTTTGTATTACTATTTTTATTATTCTTCACTGGGTGTATTGGTATTCTGGGCTTTTTATACTGTCTCCTACATGTATGTCTGAAAGTGCTGGTTGCGATGGAGATGTCAATTTCCCTGCGGGAACCTCCCAAAGGGATCAATAAAGTCGTCTATCTATCTATCTATCTATCTATATCTTTTTTACAACCCTATTTTAACATATATGTTTGAAAACTGAAAAAACTACAAATATCACGTGACTTGGTATCAAGCTACATGTCGCAGCTCAAGGGATTTGTAGTTTCTACCACGATTAGTGATTTCCTTGAATAGGAGGTTATAAATAATAAAATGAATACATAGCTGGGGCTTTAAGGGTGTGGGAAACACATTTCTGTGACCAGAATTTAAGCATATAATTGTCAAGTGGGTGAAAAGATACCATTTTGGACAGCGCTCCCACTTTCTGTCTATATCCACCAGGTATAGTCACACAGGCACAAAAGGCAGAGTTCATAAGCTTTCTACAGCACTTTGTCCCATGTCTATAGCCCCTTTTGATGCAGAATTACAAGCCTTCAAAAATTCTTAGAAGTCAGGGTTCAAAGGTCAATAGTTCAAAGAAGGAGTCAGTTACAACCCCCAAACTAACATATGTTATTCCCCAGGTTGAGACCTTTCCAATGATATCTTTATTATAGTCCTACAACAAAGTATGGATTTTCACATTTCATGAACACAGCTGTGCACAGGCTTAGATTCAGAGAGCCTTTTGAGGACTCAGCCCATGATATAAGTATTTTTTTTAAACAATGAGAAAAAAATCATGTAAGGGTAATCATATCTGACAGATTTACAACTGAATTAGTAATTTATATTGTATCTGCTCATTTGTTTTTGCCAATTAATTCCACCAGACATGTAGCCTGGGTGCCAGCCGAACTTAGTCCCGCCCACAACATTTTTTGGTCTGGAAGTTTGGTCTGGTGTCGCTCCGTTAAGGTGCAATTATGCCATACCTGTCAAGTATCCCGTTTTGGCCGGGAAAGTCCCGTATTTTACCCTTCTTTCCCGCCGTCCTCCCGTATTAGTATTTTCCCGTAAATCTCCCGTATTTTAACATGCGTTATTAAAAAATAATAATACCCCGGGCCGAGTAAAAAAAATAAAATAAAAATATTCCCAATCTGGGCTCTGTCACTAGCCTCGCGATAACTGCCACCTGCAGTAGCATACTACAGGTACTGTAGATCGCGATGGTAGTGCGGGTGGATCGCGTGCCATTGAATTTTTTTTTTTTTTTTTTTTTTTTTTATGTTAGTCTAAAACATGTATCCATTGCAACTCCAAAACAAACAGCAAGCACTTCATCTTTATTTTTACTTTATAGTTGCAACATGCCCTCAGTTCAGAGGCACACATCCACAGCCACGAACAACTCCAGACTACCGTCTTTCTTAAAGAGACAGCGCTATTTTTGTAAAGGTGCAGTGCACCAATTTTTCTTGATAAAAATAAAAGGAAAGATGGATAGAGCTTTTAACACTGTAACAACTATTAATATGACAATTAAAAAAAATGTATATATATATATATATATATATATACGGGTAGATCACTTTGACTTGGTCATTGTAAAAGTAGCTCGCAAGCCAGAAAAATGTGGGCTCCCCTGATATAAGGGATACTGGCTTGGTTGGGGTGGTGGGACTGCTTGCGGCGGGCGCCGGAGAATTTCCCTTATTTTTAAATCCAAAACTTGACAGGTATGAATTATGCTCGAACAGAAACTGTTCGGACCAATCAGATTCTCAGGGCGGGCTTTATACGATGATGGACAGATGATTAACAGTAACGTAACCACGTCACCAAAGAGCGCTTGGGTTGAATTTAAGCGCGTTCGACTTCATGCAGATCTGTGCAGATCTGACTTGACGTGATCCATGCTGGGTTGTTCTGCTCATAGACCTCGAATATGATTGGTTAAAATGAACTTGTTCTACCCAGCATGCATCACGTCAAGTCAGATCTGCACAGATCTGCATGAAGTTGAACCATTGAGTCGAACGCGCCTTTTGTTTACAACAAAGATGGCTGCCGCTGGAGAACTGAGATGTGTAGATTCTGCCATCGAGTCTGTTCTAGAAGATATCGACAGCGCATTAATTTTAAAAGAGGAACAGATAAATGCGATCAAGGCATTTGTTAATCGGAAAGATGTTTTTGCCGTCCTTCGTACGGGATTCGGCAAAAGTTTAATTTATCGGCTGGCTCCGATGTTTTTTTTTTTTTTTTCCAAACTTTATTTAACGGACAGTCAAACAAGCTGGCTCCGATGGTCGCTAAGAAGATGGGACACAACATGCGTCGCACACTCCGTTGCTCTGATTGGTTATAGGTCTATCCAATTGAGTGCAGAGGCATTTTTTTGTCCTGGTTCGGTTGAAACACGCCCCATAATCACAGCCCTATGGAGCGGTATCAGACTCACATTCTGACTAGAATTGAGTATGGCTACGCCAGGCTACCAGACATCTTGAACCGGTGTGTAAACTAACATCACAACAGCTATTTGTCAAGGGACTTTGAGTAAATCAGTTACACATACCGTTGTTATGATGTCCAATAGGTCATTTCTGACGTCTGTGTGTTTCAATGAAAAAACAGCATCTCAACAAAATACTAATGAGGATATATGACAGGGGCATTCCTTGATTTCAGAATATTGTAACTTCTGTCCTCACCTATAGTGTAACTACTGGTTCACAGCTTATGCCTTTAACAATAAATGCAATATAAGCACAAAAATTCAGCTGATGGGTAAGAATGTACTTCTCGATGACATGGGCTTGTCTTTTATGCTGGCTAAGCTACTGTAATGGGTGTGATTGGATGAAGTTGTCTGTTAACCCCTCACCCTTTTTTAGTGAAAACAAACCTATTCAGGCTGCTAATTTATAAACTGTAAACAATCATGAAACTGAATTGAATGGAAATGAACACAGACAGAGACAGGTGGCAGGTATTTTATTTTAAAACATTACCAGACATTAACATTCATCATTCATGTAGCCAGGGTGGTTAGCACTGATGCCTCACAGCGAGAAGGTCACCGGTTCGAATCCATGGGCCAACTGGTTCCTTTCTGTGTGGAGTTTGCATGTTCTCCCTGTGTCTGCGTGGGTTCTCTCCGGGTACTCCAGCTTCCTCCCGCCGTCCAGAGACATGCTGGTTAGGTTCATTGGTGATTCTAATTGGCCATAGGTGTGCACGTGAGTGTGAATGGTTGTCTCTCTATGTTAGCCCTGTGATAGACTGGTGACCTGTCCAGGGTGTACCCCGCCTCTCGCCCGATGACAGCTGGGATAGGCTCCAGCAGACCCAGCGACCCTTAACAGGAATAAGCGGGTACAGAAGATGAATGAATGAATTAATTCATGTAGCCTGTCTCCTCAAAGATCAAGCAAAACAGATCATAAAGCCGTTATATCAAAGAATATATAATAACTGTCAGTCTCCATAACTGGCATACAACACAGCAACAATAACAAAATCACTATGACACAGTAACAGTGTCAAACAATTTATTGGCTATTTCAGGATGTTAGCTTTGAATGTTGACTTTTGGCTCCCAGGAGTTTTTCCACTTTGTCCCACTGCAAGACAGACAGATAGACAGCATTAAGTACTACTGTTAAATTGCTTTAAGATTGGAAAATGTACAATTTCCAACGACACATTCCTCAGGTATGCAGGCATTTTGTAATCAGAATACCTGGCTAAATGATCCACATTCTGTATATGTATGCAACAGCCTATATTTGAAGATGATGCGATAAATTAGTGTAGCCAAGTTAGATAAAAAGGTGCATTGTGTAACACAGTATGCATGTAGTACACAATCTAGTATGTACATTGTGTACTACTTCACACTTTTAAATGATCCAATGATCACTCTGACCTGTCAAGAGGGCCTCAGGTTCTCAGGGACCATGCCTGATTTCAGGCATAGGGCAAATTAATATAATTAGTGACTCGGCTACGCACGAGACACGACTCCCCATATAGCTCTAAGCTATTTAGTGACTCGAGGCTACGCACAAGACACGACTATTGTTCTTCTGCGTGTTTCTTCTATATTATTATTCATCTTCCGTACCTTTTTTCGATTTCAAACTCGCCCCGCAATTTTACTGCGGTCAAGCCAGCCGTCTCTCGTTTTCGCGTGGTCAAGCCAGCCGCTCCAACGTTTTCCAGTGCGCTCTTATTGCCGACTTTATGGGAAATACTTTGAGACAATTGGGAAAGTCGGCGCGATCTTACTGCAGCGTGTGGAAGCTTCCGGTTTTCAAAATAAAACGAGGGCATTCAATGTATTAAATGTTTATTTTAAAAATATGAAGAGCATTAAGATTTGATTAAAAAAAAAATAAGAGTGTCTCATAAAACACGTATGATCCTGATTCTTATAGAATAGGTCACATGACCTGGAAGCTATTGAGCTATAATATTCATATTGAAATGAATTCAAAATTCATTAAAAAATATGAAAGCTGTTAAAATGCTATACGTAGAGGTGTGTCTCATACAACAAGTGTAGTTCTACTGTCCTACAGTGATTTTGAGCCAATAGGTCACATGACCTGGAAGCTATTGAGCTTTAATGCTCATATTTACATTATAAAATGTATTAAAAATTCATTTAAAATATGACAAGTGGTAAAATGCTATAAAAAGAGGCGTGTCTTATACAGCATGTGTAGTTCTAGTGTCCTACATTGTATTGAGCCAATAGGTCGCATGACCTGGAAGCTATTGAGCTATAATGCTTATAATTACATTATAAAATGTATTAAAAATTCATTAAAAATATGAGAAGTGGTAAAATGCTATAAAAGGAGGTGTGTCTCATACAGCAAGTGTAGATCTACTGTCCTACACTGATTGTGAGCCAATAGGTCACATGACCTGGAAGCTATTGAGCTACAATGCTCATATTTACATTATAAAATGTATTAAAAATTCATATAAAATATGAGGGTAAGTAAAATGCTATAAAAGAGGTGTGTCTCATACAGCAACTGTAGTTCTAGTGTCCTACACTAACTTTGAGCCAATAGGTCACATGACCTGGGAGCTATTGAGCTATAATTCTCATCTTTACATGATAAAATGTATTAAAAATTCACTAAAAATATGAGGGTAAGTAAAATGCTATAAAAAGAGGTGTGTCTCATACAGCAAGTGTAGATCTACTGTCCTACACTGATTTTGAGCCAATAGGTCACATGACCTGGAAGCTATTGAGCTATAATGCTCATATTTACATGATAAAATGTATTAAAAATTCATATAAAATATGAGAAGTGGTAAAATGCTATAAAAGGAGGTGTGTCTCATACAGCAAGTGTAGATCTACTGTCCTACACTGATTGTGAGCCAATAGGTCACATGACCTGGAAGCTATTGAGCTACAATGCTCATATTTACATTATAAAATGTATTAAAAATTCATATAAAATATGAGGGTAAGTAAAATGCTATAAAAAGAGGTGTGTCTCATACAGCAACTGTAGTTCTAGTGTCCTACACTAACTTTGAGCCAATAGGTCACATGACCTGGGAGCTATTGAGCTATAATTCTCATCTTTACATGATAAAATGTATTAAAAATTCACTAAAAATATGAGGGTAAGTAAAATGCTATAAAAAGAGGTGTGTCTCATACAGCAAGTGTAGATCTACTGTCCTACACTGATTTTGAGCCAATAGGTCACATGACCTGGAAGCTATTGAGCTATAATCCTCATATTTACATGATAAAATGTATTAAAAAATCATATAAAATATGAGAAGTGTTAAAATGCTATAAAAAGAGGTGTGTCTCATACAGCATGTATTGCTATACTGTCATACACTAATTTTGAGGCAATAGGTCACATGACCTGGAAGCTATTGAGCTTTAATGCTCACATTTACATTATAAAATGTATTAAAAATTAATTTAAAATATGACAAGTAGTAAAATGCTATAAAAAGAGGTGTGTCCCATACAGCAACTGTAGCTCTAGTGTCCTACACTGATTGTGAGCCAATAGGTCACATGACCTGGAAGCTATTGAGCTATAATGCTCATATTTACATGATAAAATGTTTTAAAAATTCATATAAAATATGAGAAGTGTTAAAATGCTATAAAAAGAGGTGTGTTTCATACAGCACGTGTAGATCTACTGTCATACACTGATTTTGAGCCAATAGGTCACATGACCTGGAAGCTATTGAGCTATAATGCTATATTTACATTATAAAATGTATTAAAAATTCATATAAAACATGAAAAGTGTTAAAATGCTATAAAAAGAGGTGTGTTTCATACAGCACGTGTAGATCTACTGTACTACACTGATTTTGAGCCAGTAGGTCACATTACCTGGAAGCTATTGAGCTGTAATGCTCATATTTACATTAGAAAATGTATTAAATATTCATATAAAATATGAAAAGTGTTAAAATGCTATAAAAAGAGGCGTGTTTCATACAGCACGTGTAGATCTACTGTCCTACATTGATTTTCAGCCAATAGGTCACATGACCTCGGCACTATAGAGCAAAAATTCGGTATCATTCATAAAAACATTCATAGAAATTACGAGGAATATTCAAAGCTACTGAAAAGAGGTGTGTCTTAATCTGCCAGTATAGTCATGCGATCCACCACTGATTTGGGTCATAAGGGCACATGACCTGGCAGCGATTGAGAATTGCTGTATTTTTCATAAAAAAATTAACATCAATTTTGAGGACCATTAAAAGCAAATAGAAAGAGGTGTGTCTTTTCCATCTGGCCTCATTCGAGGGAAATTATAAATTTAAACAGAAAAATAACACTATTGAAAAGATTGGAGTTCTTCCTATTTGATTTTTAATTTGAAATATTTGTATAGTAGGTTATGTCAGTTAGTACAAGTGAAAAAGAGAAATAAAAGAAAATTAAAAAACGTATACATCTGTTTATAGTCTTCACACATTGCCCTTCAGCAACCAAGGTTTTGCTTCACTTTTGTTTTTTTCAGAACTAAAAGACCCCATACAAAAACCATTGCCTTCCACCGGCAGCCATTCTAAGTGGTAACTATGATCACTGCCAACACCCTAACCTCAGGTGGATGGAGCACTGGCTTAGCAATGGCCAGAATAATATGGGCAACTGCTGCTGCGGGCATGCAATGCCAGACAGTCAACATGACTAATGCTGTGCCTTGCTGCTTCTGTACAGCTGCTGTAATGTGTGCTGATTACACAGGCTGATTAAGACACACCTCGTTTCAGTAGCTTTGAATATTCCTCAGAATTTATATTAATATTTATTATGAATATATGAATGAATATGAGCATTAAAGCTAAACGACTTCCAGATGATGTGGCTTATTGGCTGAAAATCAGTGTATGACAGTAGTTCCAATGCTATTTTTATAGCATTTTAACACTTCTCATATTGTAGATGAATTTTTACTACATTTCATAATGTAAATGTCAACATTGCAGCTCAATAACGTCCAGGTCATGTGACCTATTGGCTCAAAATTAATGTAGGACTGTACAACTACTCTTCCTGTATGAGACACACCTCTTTTTATAGCATTTTAACACTTCTCATATTTTATATGAATTTTTAATACATTTTATCATGTAAATATGAGCATTATAGCTCAATAGCTTCCAGGTCATGTGACCTATTGGCTCACAATCAGTGTAGGACACTAGAGCTACAGTTGCTGTATGGGACACACCTCTTTTTATAGCATTTTACTACTTGTCATATTTTAAATGAATTTTTAATACATTTCATTATGTAAATATGAGCATTAAAGCTCAATAGCTTCCAGGTCATGTGACCTATTGGCTCAAAATCAGTGTATGACAGCATAGCTACCACTTGCTGTATGAGACACACCTCCTTTTATAGCATTTTACCGCTTCTCATATTTTTAATGAATTTTTAATACATTTTATAATGTAAATGTGAGCATTAAAGCTCAATAGCTTCCAGGTAATGTGACCTATTGCCTCAAAATTAGTGTATGACAGTATAGCAATACATGCTGTATGAGACACACCTCTTTTTATAGCATTTTAACACTTCTCATATTTTATATGAATTTTTAATACATTTTATCATGTAAATATGAGGATTATAGCTCAATAGCTTCCAGGTCATGTGACCTATTGGCTCAAAATCAGTGTAGGACAGTAGATCTACACTTGCTGTATGAGACACACCTCTTTTTACAGCATTTTACTTACCCTCATATTTTAAATGAATTTTTAATACATTTTATCATGTAAAGATGAGAATTATAGCTCAATAGCTCCCAGGTCATGTGACCTATTGGCTCAAAATTAGTGTAGGACACTAGAACTACAGTTGCTGTATGAGACACACCTCTTTTTATAACATTTTAACACTTCTCATATTTTATATGAATTTCTAATTCATTTTATAATGTAAATATGAGCATTGTAGCTCAATAGCTTCCAGGTCATGTGACCTATTGGCTCAAAATCAGTGTAGGACAGTAGATCTACACTTGCTGTATGAGACACACCTCTTTTTATAGCATTTTACTTACCCTCATATTTTTAGTGAATTTTTAATACATTTCATTATGTAAATATGAGCATTAAAGCTCAATAGCTTCCAGGTCATGTGACCTATTGGCTCAAAATCAGTGTATGACAGCATAGCTACACTTGGTGTATGAGACACACCTCCTTTTATAGCATTTTACCGCTTCTCATATTTTTAATGAATTTTTAATACATTTTATAATGTAATTATAAGCATTATAGCTCAATAGCTTCCAGGTCATGCGACCTATTGGCTCAATACAATGTAGGACACTAGAACTACACATGCTGTATAAGACACGCCTCTTTTTATAGCATTTTACCACTTGCCATATTTTAAATGAATTTTTAATACATTTTATAATGTAAATATGAGCATTAAAGCTCAATAGCTTCCAGGTCATGTGACCTATTGGCTCAAAATCAGTGTAGGACAGTAGATCTACACTTGCTGTATGAGACACACCTTTTTTTATAGCATTTTTCTTACCCTCATATTTTTTGTGAATTTTTAATACATTTTATCATGTAAAAATGAGAATTATAGCTCAATAGCTTCCAGGTCATGTGGTCTATTGGCTCAATACAATGTAGGACAGTAGAACTACACATGCTGTTTGAGACACGCCTCTTTTTATAGCATTTAAACACTTCACATATTTTATATGAATTTGTAATACATTTTATAATGTAAATATGAGCATTATAGCTCAATAGCTTCCAGGTCATGTGACCTATTGGCTCAAAATCACTGTAGGACAGTAGAACTACACTTGTTGTATGAGACACACCTCTAGGTATAGCATTTTAACAGCTTTCATATTTTTTAATAAATTTTGAATTCATTTCAATATGAATATTATAGCTCAATAGCTTCCAGGTCATGTGACCTATTCTATAAGAATCAGGATCATACGTGTTTTATGAGACACTCTTATTTTTTTTAATCAAATCTTAATGCTCTTCATATTTTTAAAATAAACATTTAATACATTGAATGCCCTCGTTTTATTTTGAAAACCGGAAGCTTCCACATGCTGCAGTAAGCTCGCGCCGACTTTCCCAATTGTCTCAAAGTATTTCCCATAAAGTCGGCAATAAGAGCGCACTGGAAAATGTTGGAGCGGCTGGCTTGACCACGCGAAAACGAGAGACGGCTGGCTTGACCGCAGTGCAATTTTGAGGCGACACCGACAAAAATTACATCAAAACGTGCGCCTTTATCGGGATCGGTGTGCTATTACTTTTATAAGGAATCCACGAATTTTTCGCGAATTTATTCGCGAAAAACTGCGAAAATCGTCCCATTGAAATGAATGGGAAACTGTGAAAAAAAAAGGAAAAACTGACACTTTTGAGGGGCATTTTCAAAAGCTAACTCCTCCCGCAAAATTTCACCTAGAGACTTCATTTAAACTTTAAAATGTAGGTAAATTTGTCCTCTATAAAAATACCATTCAGATTTGTGACATCTTTTATACTTTTCGATCAATCACTCGTCAATCATCGTGATCAATCATGTGAAATTTCTGAGTTTATAATGGGTGTGTATTGCGTGGAATGTTCGGCCTAGAGTGGGGGACCTCACAGGCTAGAGTGAGAGAGGCTGTCTGAAATTCACTGAAATTTTTCTCTTTCCACGCTGCTCCTGGGCACATCTTACATCGTAGACATTAGATTTTTTCCACTTTTGTAGAGGAACTTGTCCTGATTCATACAATGTGCTCGCCTAAGACGAGACATTTTCTGAATTTGAATGGCGTGCCCCAGAGTGAGGAGTGTCCCGCTCCAACTGCCCATGAACTCCCATTCAAAATTTGAAGCTGATTTTCGAGGAAAGCTGAATCCACCCTCTTCTTATACTCGCCACAGTTTCCATATTTACTCCAGAGACACCAAAATTACATCAGTGTGTTCGGGAACTTCTCCTGCCAATCACTGTCTGTTTTTTTTTCTGATGTGAGCTTTGGTTTTGCCTCAGTGAGCCCAAATGCGAGGACTGTCAGAGGGCAAAAAATCAAAATTTCTTCCTTCTCCTCTCCTGTGTCTGTAAGTAGTCATGGCAACCAGCAAAGTCACCATGGTAGTAGCAAAGGCCTCAGGCCAGGGCCACAGCTGCAGCCATTTTTGTAGTCCTTGGCAGTTAATTTCAGTTTATTTAAGTAAATAACAAAGAAAGAGACAGAGAGAGGGTAAAAGACAGACAGGCAGTAACAGAGAGGTACAGCAAGAAATTTTTTGAGGCGACTGTCACTCTGCTTGCTCTGTGTGTACATCTGAGCTGAATGTTTTCTATTGTGTGTGTGCGTGACTGTGTTAATCTCTAGCCTTAGCCTAGTTTAGTGCGTCAGCGCCGCGCGTTAGCGTGGCAAATGGTAATGCCAACATTAGTAATGGTAATGCTTACATCTTTTTCCTTTTCTTTTTTTAATAACCCCGGCAGCAGCCCTCGAGTCACTCTCAAAATTTCCTGCGGGAATTTTCTAGTTCTAGATAGTATACTAGAAGGCGAATCAACATTCTCAAATGTTAATTAAACACATTTGCTGTACTTACCTTAATTCGTCCAACTATCCTGTTAACGGTAGGAGCGCTTGTGCAAGAAAGGGTCGTTTTCCAGAGCATGTACAAACGACCACTGTGGTCGTATAAGTTGGAGGACTTGTTGTTGCTCTTGTAGCTACAGTACAGAATGCGTTCAGCTTGCCAAATTTACATATACAGTATCTCTGATCGCTGGCAGTGTGACTGAAGTGTGGTATGTTTGCAAGTTATTGAGAAAAGTGTACAAAGTGTTTAGTGAGGGGTTTTGCAACCTTAAAACATTTATAATCATTGTGCGTGTGGGAGAGAGAGAGAGAGAGAGAGAGAGAGAGAGAGAGAGAGAATATCACTGTTGATATCTCTAGTAATCATTATCTCGAGATTATTAATATAACTAGACAATTCCCCTGCTGGAAATCGCGAGAGTGATGCAGTGGCCGCAGCAGTCAGCGATACCATGCTATATTGCTGTGATAGTACGATGCTACGATGCTATGATGATGCTACTATGCCAAGATGCTACTACAATGCTATGATGCTAAGATACTAAGATGCTATGATACTAAGATGCTACAAAGCTAAGATACTATGTTGCTACGATGCTAAGATGCTACAATGCAATTATACTAAGATGCTATGATGCTAAGATACTACAATGCATCATAGCAATGTAGCATCATTAAAGCATCATAGCATGGTAGCATCATTAAAGCATCTTAGCATCATAGCATTGTAGCATCTTAGCATCATAGCATTCAAATAGTCATTTAAGGCCTGGTTCCTACTGACTGGATGGGTGTGAGTTTGATGTCATGCAGGGTACAACAAACCAAACAGGATGAGGAGGATGCAGTAGGCCTGGCTGAGAGAGAGAGACACTGAGAAGGGTCGTCCTTTACGCCCTTCTACAAACTGAAGGGCAGGTACAGGCAGCAGACCCCTCCCAGCTCCACCTGAAAGCCAGCATCAAATAAGGAAGAGAGTGGGAGGGATCGTCACACCCCCACCTTTAAGAGGGGCGTCCTCACTAGGATCCCCAGACAAAGAACGAGCAAATCGTAATAATTGATCGTTAATCATAATAATTTTAACAATAAAACTCATTACTCCTACCTGAGCAATAGTTTAACAGTTTACGGCACAGTCTTACAGTTAGAAAAACAATAATATTAAACTTATTACTTAACAGTTTGACACAGTTTTAGTGGCTAACACCACTAGCCTCCGCGTTAGCTCGCGGCTAACTCCCGCGGGTCCGCGGTTAAATCCCGGTTAGCTCGCGGTTAAGTCCCGGTTAGCTCGTGGTTAAATCCCGGTTAGCTTGCGGTTAGCTCGAGGCTAGCTTGCGGTTAGCTCGAGGCTAGCTCGCGGTTAGCTCGAGGCTAACTCCGCGGTTTAGTCCGCGGCGGTTAGCTAGCTGCTAGCTCCGCTAGCTCGCTAACATACATGAGCTATGTTGGAAGGCTAGCCTAAGGCTAAAACATTGGGCGGCGAGTAGTTAACTTCTATTAACAGTTCAGCTATGTTGGGCACAAACACTTAACATATAAATAATTCTAGAAATTCACTTACCTAATAAAGTGATAGCACCAACAGAGGAGGGAGGGAGAGAGAGAGGGAAGGAGGGAGAGAGAGGGGGGGGGGGGGTCATGGAGTGTTCTGTCTCCCCATTGTAACAGTCTGAGAGTCCCTAATGTTTTGTCAGTCTGTGTCTGTAATGCTATAGTGGGAGGGGAGGTGGGGGGGTTGGAGTGGGGGGGTCATAGTGTCAGGTTCTGGCCCCCTACTATAGTCCTGTAATGGGTTAAGTGGTCATAATGTTTTGGCAGTCTCTTACTGTAATGGTTAAATGGAGGGGGGGTCATAGTGTCGGATTCTGGCTCCCAACTATAGTCCTGTAATGGGTTAAGTGGTCATAATGTTTTGGCAGTCTCTTACTGTAATGGTTAAATGGAGTGGGGGGGGGGGGGTCATAGTGTCAGATTCTGCCACCCTACTATAGTCCTGTAATGGGTTGAGGGGTCATAATGTTTTGGCAGTCTGTGTCTGTAATGCTATAGTGGGAGGGGGGTGGGGGGGTTGGAGTGGGGGGGTCATAATGTCAGGTTCTGGCCCCCTACAGTACTGCAGTAATGGTTTGAGGGGTTTTAATGTTTTGGCAGATACTGTTATCCACTGAGAGCTGTTTTCCCGCCTCGGGTCTGGTTGTCATGGCTACCAGGGTCAACTGCTGCTCCTTCTCCTTCTCCCTCTCACCTCTGCCTGAGTCAGAGGGAAAGTGCAGACAAGGATTTGCCCTCCGAACAAATGCTTGTATCTCAAAAACTACAAGTGCTATCGAGAAAACAAACACATCGTGAGCGTCAGCCAAGGGTTTTCTACAATTTAGTGTTGTTGCCACGCGCGTACTGCCAAAATTGTGGCCGTAGTCGTTTTGGAAAGAAAGTATGCGACACGAAAATCGTCGAGAAATCCCTCTCGATTTCCACATACACACACATGGGGAAAAATTCGAAAAGCTGTCGCCGCACTCCTCGCTCAGAGGAGCCTCCAGTCCAAACCGTACGTCCCACACAAATTAAACCAACACCATCTTAAAGCCAACAAAAATCCCTACGTTTTTATGTATTTTTTATCTCTGTACCTCAAAAACTGTGGCCACCACGTGAGATTGAACCTTTTTTTTTCAGAATATCACCGAAACTGTGAAGTTAGAGTGTCGGTCAGAGGGAGCCCATTTTAATTTTTTTCCCCAAATTTCCCCAAAACGTAAACTGCGACCCTGACCAAACCGTAAAAGGTATCGATACGCCGTTTTCAGGAAGAGAAAGCTACACTTCCCGTGCCTCGTACAAACTTCCAAGCAAGTTTCTACTACAAAGCATGGCCGAGTAATCACTCGACAAAGCCAAGCTGTAAATTTTGGAATGTTGCCGCTTTTTTCGGGCTTCTCCATTCATTTCAATGGGAAATTTATCGCAGTTTTTTCGCGACTACGCCGCGAAAAAATCTTGTTTGAAAAAACTATTTTGTGTCTGTGTGCGACGAACAGTATTTGAGTTGAAAGGTTTCGAAAATGCGGAGGAAAAAGTTTAATAATAATAAGAAAAAACGTAGTAGTGCTTCGCACTGCAAACTATTGACTCCCATAGCTTTGCTATGAGGGTCAATAGTTTGCATTGCGTAGCACTGCATCACTAATAATTTTGACAAGGAGAAATGCTATTATGAAAATGTGAATATTGATGTGTGGTCATGCTGTTTACAGGGTGTGTTTAACTTTTTTTCCACAGGGCAGTGCTCTCTACTGTCATGTGAACTTCAGTCCCAGTTTGTCGTATTCCAAACACCAAAAACCTGGATTGAGGCACAGAGCTTCTGCAGAGAGAAATGTTTTGACCTGGCCACCATAAATGACATGAAAGAGATGGAAACTGTGCTTCAAATTGTCCAAGGCAAATACAATGACACCGTGTGGTTCGGGCTCCGGAGAGGGACGAATTGGAAGTGGCACTGGTCTCTGACGGGTGATGATTTCTACAAGGAGGGAGAAAGAAATCATTTTAAGTGGTACAAAGACACGTCATATAACTGTGGAAGTTACAAAGATGGGACACTTTTCTTGAGGGACTGCATAAACCTTTACAATTCACTTTGCTTTGATGGTAAGTTGTTCTGTTGCACACTGGCATCAAACATTCAATGTGTCTGCTGGATTCATGTTCAACATGTGGTTATATGTGGGACATTTGTGTTAAATGGAAACACAAGAATGGGGTCCAGAGGGCACCCACAGAAGGCTTGTCCCATATTTTAGCTCTATGTAATCTGAACACACAAATATTTTTACAACAACATGAACTTCTAAAATCAGTATGATCCAGAAGAGGCTAGTTTTTAATAGTTTTTAATTGTAATCATTTTTTTTTTTTCAATAATTATCAACAGAAATGAATGCATGCTAAAGGGTTTGTATTGATTGAGATAGATACACCTGCTAAACTATGTCAAACAACACAGAATAAGTTCCTAGAAATCAAGATATCAGCATCAAAACCTTAAGAATGAGTCTGAGAGAGTTCATCAAACAATAAAAGTGGTCTTCCATTTAGGAACCAAACAAGGAACAGATCAGTACGTTGTCACAACACAAAAAGTGGAGTGGATTGCTGCTAAAGAGTACTGCAGAGCACACTACACAGATCTGGCCAGTCTGAGGAATGATGCAGAGTACCAGATAGTCCAGGAAGTAACCAAGGGCCTGGAAGTCTGGGTGGGCCTTTCCAGAGATCCCTGGGAATGGTCAGACCAGACTGATTCCTCGTTGAGGTACTGGACAGCAGGCAAAGGTATACGGACTCCAGCTGGCAAAAACTGTGGCGGCTTATTGATGCAACTATCTGTTAGATGGGCAGAAAAAATGTGTGACAACATTTATCCATTCATCTGTGACTGCAGTGAGTAAAGATTTAAAATGTTTTTACTTGCTTCTTTGTCATATAAATCTTCTACATGAAGAGGGAACCCCAAACAAGTGAACAGATCAAATGTGTTTGTTCTTTTACTCTAGGAAAGAAACGTAGAGTTATTAAAGTGAAGGTCAGCCTACAGGACTCAGTGTTCGATCCAAATGACCCTTCAGTACAAGAAAGCATCTTGAAGCAAGTGAGTATTACAGATGCATCTAGTGTTGTCACAGTTCAGTAGAATTTAATGAGGCGGATTAATTTAACAATAATGAAAGTCCTTGAAAGTATTTTGAGTTGAATTTTGATAAAGAATTCAGTCCATATATATTTGGATATTTACAACAAAAAGTTATATATAACTATATAATAAATAATTAAAATGAAAAGTGAAGTGCGGTCTTTGTAAAAACTTATCAAATCCTTCAGAGAGACAGCAGGAACATTAGGCGTGGACAGATTAGAACAGTTTGGTACATTCTGAGAAACATACAACACACTGGTGAGCTCAGATGATCGTCCGCTGTTGTCCACGGAAGACATTAGGGGTGGATGATCTCAGGATCTTCAGAAGGTTGGCATATAATTACCCAAGTCTAACATAAAGAGGGCCTTCATGAGAGCAAATACAGAGGTTCACCACAAAGCGCACAGCATTCATAGTCCTCCAAAACGGAAAGATGAGATTAGATTTTAACAACATCTAAAAAATACTTTTGGAAGAACATTCTTTGCGCAGGTCAGTTTAGATCAACCAGCCAGCCACCAGGGGGAGGTCTGCATGCCTTGGTCTCACTTTTGAGGAGTCCTGGCGTCCACGTTTGTTACAGTCTGATTGGTTGTAAAATAAATGTTTAATTGCATTATGAGCATGGTCTTTTTGCTCTGGTAAATGGAAATGTGGATATTTTATGTTTCTCAGATGACGCAGAAGCTGCATGATAGCGTGGCAGATGTTTTCAATATACACTGGAGGAAGAACGCTGATGGAAGAGTTTTTACTGAGGAGCCTCAAAAAAATGACTGAAGAGAGAAGAATTAGAGGATCAAACCCATTTGTATCAATACATAAACATGAGTGCAAAACTAGTAGCTATGGAACATTTACAACTATGTTCAATACACCTGCTTCTCCTCTACCGTCCTGTTATTAGATAAAACTGAATATATTTGGTTGTAAGGAATGCTTTTATGAAACTGCATGTTTCCTTGCAGTTTGTGTTTGTTATTTTAGAACAGTCTAAAAATGACTGAGGACTAGGGTGTTTGAACCTTTATGCCAAGCAATGACAAACAAGTTGATGCAATCATCTTTAATCCTTACAAATACGCCAGTAACAGTCAAACAACATTGAAGACAGTTTTCAAGCTCAGTGATCAAAGCACCTTGACTTTGAACTGAATCTGGCAAAGAAATGTAAAGAAAATGGAGACATAAAAGTTTAAGTGCTTTTAAATGGGTCCAAGATGTTGGATGTTGTTCGGTTATACCTGGAAATCTAACAAAATAACTATATGCATCTGGTATCTTTCTATTTATGCAACAACCATGTATGTACAGTACAGTCACAATATTTATTATTATTATTCTTTTCTGGGTGTTTGGTATTTGGGTTAATACTTCGTGTACATGTCTGACAGTGCTGTATGCGATGGAGATGTCAATTTCCCTGAGGGAACCTCCCAAAGGGATCAGTAAAGTTATCTATCTATCTATCTATCTATCTATCTATCTATCTATCTATCTATCTAAAACACGAAGCATGAAGTGTACTGCTGATGAGGTTATAACATCAACAATACGTTCGCCTCATAGCATAATGTTTTGGCCACTGTTACAATATCAATAAAAAATACCTATGTGCTTGCTAAAAATTGTGTTTTTTCTTGTTGTCACTGTCACTACTAAAGCATCACTCTTATCCCATAGTGAATTTGATTGTTAGATCATTATACCATTCACACACACAGTCAAGAGGAATTATCCATTAAAACATCTTTTGTAATTATTCATCTTGTTTCTATGTGATAGCGCAGAGTACAGTACCTTGTATTTTATTATCGTACTACGTATTTTAACTATTAAATAATCATCATCCTCTAACGATTTGTCTTTTACTTGCCCTTCAAGTGCATTTGAGAATATTTTGCATTTTCTTCCATGTGGTTTCCATATGTTTTACATCATAAGGAATAAACATTTTAGTACATGAGAGGATGTGGCACACACTGAATCAATCTAACCCAGTGCTGGATGAGCGATACAGTGAATAAGAGAAAGAAAGGACCAACTTCTCCTCCAGCTTCACTGCACTTCTTCAAATGAAGAAAGAACAAGTGAAAGAGCTAATGCTATAATCCAAAGTTTAGGTTAGTTTATGTCTTTTTCTTTCTTTTAGGAGGAATTTGGGGAGGTGGCATAATGTACAATTCTACCAATAACAATTAAAAAGAGACCTTTATTTGGAATAAAGGCAAAACCCTCGTAGGTGACTACCAGAGAGAAAGACACTTAATAGATTATTTTCATCTTATTTTCAACAATGACAGCTATCACAAATCTAATTGTTCTTGTTTCAGATCAGTCTTGTTCCTTATGTTTGTCTAATTTTCAACCCTGCTTCCAGTTGTGTTTTAATAAGTTCATTTGTTTTCTACATATTTTAACTATTAAATAATCATCATCCTCTAACGATTTGTCTTTTACTTGCCCTTCAAGTGCATTTGAGAAAATTTTGCATTTTCTTCCATGTGGTTTCCATATGTTTTACATCGTAAGGAATAAACATTTTAGTACATGAGAGGATGTGGCACACACTGAATCAGTCTAACCCAGTGCTGAATAATCGATACAGTGAATAAGAGAAAGAAAGGACCAACTTCTCCTCCAGCTTCACTGTTGAAGCTGATGAAACTTATAAGGAGCAGGTAAATTAATTGAAGAATTGAAGAAGTGAAAGAGCTAATTCTATAAGCCAAACTTTAGGTTAGTTTATGTCTTTTTCTTTCTTTTATGAGGAATTTGGGGAGGTGGCATAATGTACAATTCTACCAATAACAATTAAAAAGACCTTTTGGAATAAAGGCAAAACCCTCGTAGGTGACTACCAGAGTGAAAGACACTTGATAGATTATTTTTATCTTATTTTCAACAATGACAGCTATCACAAATCTAATTGTTCATGTTTCAGATCAGTCTTGTTCCTTATGTTTGTCTAATTTTCAACCCTGCTTCCAGTTGTGTGTTAATATGTTCATTTGTTTTCACAGTCAGAGGAAGTGATTTAGGTGTGTCTTTACAAGGCATGCAGTGGAGACAGGTTTGGTATTTTACCAGGAAAATATGGGACAGTTAAGTCACATTTTTTGTTTTGCTTGGTTCCAACAGACATCTGAGTCTTTAAATCTCCTTTATAAAGGTGTTACAAGACACAGATACATAGTCTTCACAAAAGTAATCCACTTACAATCAACAGATGTTTTATAACTACCTTCATTAAGTTTGGGCTGGGTTCCAAGGTAGGAAAATGTTGTTGTTTTTTAGATTAACATTTTTGAAAATTTGAAGTTGAAAATGACTGTGTTTTGCCCCAGTGTATACAACAACCTTTGTTTCCACAAATCTCTACCGAGGATGTGGAGAGTGCAAACTTTATTATGCTATGTTCTCATTGAGTCACAGTTGAAGTGTTGCTCAAGTTCTTGTTGTTATGTTGTTGTCCATTTAATGATGAAAATGAATAATGAAATGGTTAAACATGTGAAGGGAAGATCAACAGACCGGATGATAGCCTTTCAGACATTTATAAAATTGTCCTAATGGCCGCATCCATTTCGACTTTATCTTGCAAGACAGTATGTTTCTGTTGATTCCACTAGATGACACACTCCAAACACTTATGGCCTTTGAAGATGAGTCTATCATCTCTGCTTACATGTGATTTACTGTATTTTAGATCTACCCCAGTCTGCTACTGGCCCAGCCCACCTTTTAAAACCCAGTGTGAGTGTGAATGGTTGTCTGTCTCTCTGTGTTGGCCCTGCGAAAGACTGGCGACCTGTCCAGGGTGTAGCCCCGCCTCTCGCCCGATGACAGCTGGGACAGGCTCCAGCAGACCCCCGCGAACCTTAACAGGAACAAGTGGGTACAGAAGATGAATGAATGAATGAATGAATGAATGAATGAATGAATAATCCTGTGTATCCTTTCATATACTTAAATCTCAAATAAATAATGGCATCTTAAATACACTGTAAAAATAGCAAATTATAATCTTTGTCCTCATTATAGTAAGTGATAGTCCAGATTACCTAGAATATTAAAGGTGACAGAGAATGAAAAAACGTTTTTACCTTGTCTTAGTTGAATTACGGTAGTCTGCCCGCATTCACGAACATACGAAAAGTGCTAGACATTCTGAACATCTCCGTTTCATAGAAATTCCTCTTTTAGAAATGTCAGCCAGAAAATGCCCCAATCTGAACAACGGATACATATTACGTAAAATGCATCTCACTGCCCCCCCACTCTCATTCAATTCCCTCCCCTTCAAAATAATTTGCATACATCCGCCCTCTCGCCTCCAACGGGAAGTACATTGCAGCAGTGCTTGCGGAGTTCAAGGCGAAATGGCGAGTCGCGTTCCGAGGTGTGCTCTTCCAGGCTGTGCAAGCGGTGTGCAAACTTTCCATTACATTCCCACCGAAAGAAATGCACGAGATGCGTGGCTGCTGTTCATTTATAATCGGATTCCAACTACATTCAACCACAGACTGCTACTTCGTTTGTGAACGGCAGTCTATGGCGAAAGATAAATTATTTTCTGGTCCCGATCGACTTGTGCCTTGGATTATACATATGTTGTTTTTCAGAATAAAAAATGATTTTACATGTCAAGAATGTCACAGTTTGTCGCAAGATAGTTAAGTAAAACGCTATGGAAAATACGTAATTAAACGAACTACAAGTCCCGCATGCTGGCGCGTACAGAACCGACCAAAACTCCCTTCGGTAAGTAGAGGGGCGGGACTTCGGCTCTCTTGAGTGGCAGCAAATGCAGCCAATCAGCGTCAAGTGCTTGCATTTCATAATGAGGTTGCCAGTTAAGCCCGAAGGGGCGCCAAATAGGTGCAAAACCACGCGTTTAAAATACCCCACCCTAATATAGCTTTCTGAGAGAGGTTTTTAGGAAGCTTCTAAGGCATTACAGACCCAACCAACATTTTTTTGTCTGCATGTCACATCACAGATCAAGGATAAATACCCCGTTCAATCATTCTATGTCACCTTTAACCTGTGAGGAAGTTGTTTGGAATTCTGATGAGCAATACACATGTAGACATTTGTATGATTCATTCACCTTAGATCCAAATCAAAAGCAAACATGGTCTACCATGACAGGGGTTACATGGAGGAGCAATATTCCCAGGCTTATTGTTGACAGATTGTGAATGATGACATATAATATAAACCAAGAATTAAATTTTCATACTTTTACTGTAAATAGATCAACAGGCCAAATGAAATCAAGTAAGTTGTGCTCATGTAAATATGATGGAATTAAAACTATAATTTATAAGTTGAAATAAGGTTTGACATGAAGTTAAACTGGCTAAATTATTACTGTGTTTACTGTGTACTACTAAGTTTGTGGCCTTGAAATTTTGATTTGTATTAATTTTTCCAGTGTGAAGTCAGTCCACATCTTTTTATTTAGATGATTTTAATTGTGTGATTTATGTCTACAGAGTTGTGCCACATAACTTGACCTAAAGGTTTCTACTGTGTTGCAAGACTTGACAGACAGTTAACATATAAGTGACAAGTATTCTTGAATAATGAATCCATTCTTTATTTCCTTAGAATTGTGATTCACATTAAATAGAAATATGTAAATCTTGTCTGGCTTTTGTGTCCATACAGGTTTTAAAGAAGCCTGCACTCATGAAAAACTCTTGTTGCTGATCACGTTGAGTGTTAGGGTAAAATTAAACTTACTAATTTACCGTCACCTATGCCTTTAGCCTCCTTCTCCAATGGTACAAGTACAGCAACCAAATCCATATTTACACACCCTATCACAGAAAACAAGAGGCCCAGTTAGATAGAAAAGCATCCATTATGGCAACACTGCGTCAGCATTGAAAGCGTTTCCTTTTTATTTGCCCTTCAAATGAATTGACACAATTTAAATTGTCCCCACTTCCAGATTTCCTTATGGTTTGCATACAAAGGAACAAGATCCTCACATGTTTTGTTTCAGCTGCCTGTTTTGTGACAGTGACATTAGGGATGGGCGATACTGAAAAAATTGGTATAAATCTGAGGAGGAGGAGGAGGTGGGGGGCAAAGTGAGCCTGAGCAGAGTGAGAGAGGACCGCTGTTTGCAGAGAAGGACTGGGAGAGAAGCTGCGCTCACACAAACCCGTCGAGGAAATATGAGTAATTTGATCAACATATAGAAGAGAAACTGCAACAAAGATATCAATCTCATCAGGTCAGTATCGATCTGATACTGATACTAACTTTGTCATCGATATTATAGATATTTAGATCAATCCGGCCAAGCGACTACGGCACTCTCTTGTTGTTACTGTCACAATCAGTGGCTGAACCTGGGCTAAAATAATTAGCAAAGGTGCAAAAACACCAGCTCATAGTAAAAATAAATATAAAATGTACTGAAGTTTGGAGAATTTTGACTCATTAGACATTAGGTAAGTCTCTACATTCTTTATTGTTGTGCACAACCTTTTTTTTTAATAATGCAGTTCTTATTTTTTCAATTATCTCGTCCTTCTCTCTATTTTAAATTATGACTTTTATGATAGTATTTCATGACTTTTTCATTCAATAAATTGTTTGAGTGAAATCCATAATTACCATTAAGGTGAAAGTAAAATTTTAATGTGGCAGTGTAACAGTGTCAGGTTGTGAACACAAAGATGTGCAGGAAAAATAAAACAGTAATCTAGTCCTGTCATTTGCTTAAAACCTTTATGTGTTTACAATCTTATTATATGTATGGCATTAGAATGTATGGGTGACTTAGGAAGTGTAGTACGTAAATCCTCTTCTATTCACTATTTTTACCTTATGCAGCTATGGAAAGAATGGCTCTATTTCTACTTACAGGTCAGTGTTAATTCAAATATATTCCAAAGTTCTGTCACATTTCTCTTGTTCTTTAAATAAACTTTATTTTAAAGAATTAATCTAAGTGGCATGAAAATGTAGATTTTTACACTTTGTTTATGATTGTATTCCCACAGGGTTGTGTTGTTTATCTTTGTGCACCAGCCAGCACAAATATGTTTTATTTCAAATGGCAAAAACCTGGTACGAGGCTCAGACCTACTGCAGAGAGAACTGTTTTGACCTGGCCACCATAGACGACATGAATGAGATGCAAGAAGTTCTTAAAACTGTGGAGGGCAAGTACAATGACGCCGTGTGGTTTGGGCTTTGGAAAGCAGACACTCTGTCGTGGCACTGGTCTCTGCCAGAAAAAGATTTCTACAGAGAAGGAGAAAAATCTTATTTGCCTTGGGGTTCTAATCCATCATACAACTGTGCGACTTATAAACAGGGATTTCTTTATGCGATTGCCTGTCATCATCTCAAAAAAGCAGTTTGCTATGATGGTGAGAGTCTTACACATACACACACCAAACATTTTACAACTAAAATGAACACAGATTTTAACTGCAAGTCCTAAAAGGGTATATAAAGCATTATGGAAAGAATAGAAGTGCACACTTAAGTCAACAGTATCCAAATAACAAACCAATTATTATTATTAACTGAATTTAACTTCTGGTTGAGTTGAACCTCTGCTAACCACACCAAAAATCTTATTGAAGGTTGCCTGGATACATTTTAACACCAACTTCAGATTTTTTACTGAATGGTGAATGGTGCACATTCAGCTCTTCACCTCACTGATATAGCTTGTTAAACATCTGCTATGTTATGTGTTGCTGCTAAGGGTGTATATGTAAAGCAGGATGTTATCTGCATAATAGTGACAGAAATGCATTTACTATAAACTATAAATTAAAAAATGCAAACAATGCAACACATAGAAAACAATGCAAGAGACAAGACAAGAAAAGACAAGGCAAGATGTTGATATTGATGTTCTGAGCAGTGTACACTCCAAATGACCTCAGTAAGGTACAGCTGTTTTAGGCATTATTGCCACTTACATGTAAAATCTTGCTTGGACATGAGTTGAGATGATTAAATTCAGAGATTAAATCCAAAATCGTCTCCGACTCCATCTTATACTCATGTCTTTATGCCCACATGTTAATGGAGAAAAAATTTACAGATGAAAAAGAAAAAACCTTTCTAATGTATTATTGCAGATTTTGCAATTGTTATTTTGTCCAAGTTAGAAATGCACAGTGTAGCAATAGTCAAAAAGACAGTAACAACGACTTGTTCTTCGTTTTAGGAGAAGGACAAGGTGTTGATAATTACTTTCTCACTGAAGCTGAAATGACTTGGAATGAGGCGCTGAACTACTGCAGGACCAACCACAGAGACCTGACTAGTATGAGGAATGAAACAGAGCATCTGATAGTCCAGAACCTAACCTTGGGCCAGGAGGTGTGGATCGGCCACTTCAAAGACCCATGGATGTGGTCAGACCAGACAGCCTCCTCAATGAGATACTGGCCACCAGAAACGAAAGTGTGGAGCGGGGATGGTGAAGCCTGCGGTGTTTTGTTGAAGGCAGAATCTGGTAGATGGGGATCAGGGAACTGTTCAGTAACTTACCCGTTCCTCTGTGCCTGCGTCGACAACGGTTCAAAATTTATCATCTAAATTACTTGGAATGTCAAAGAGTCTTCATGATGCAATTTTTTTTATATCTGTTTGTCTTTCTCTCTATGTTAGGAAGCAAACTGAGAGTCATTAAAGTAAAGGTTCGTCTACAGAACTCATTGTTGGATCTAAATGAACCACCAGCACGAGACAGCCTCTTGCAGCAGGTAAGTACAAATCTATGTAATTGTCTGGCGCAGTCTGTTCAGTAAATAGAACAGCTGCACACATCTACTTGAAAGTATTCTCAGTTTTCTGGTTTCTGATATAACTGATATATGGACATGGACATGAGAATGGACATGAGTTATAGTGTGTGTATACACCAATCAGGCATTACCATTCTGACCAGAAGACAGGGGAAGTTATATTGACCAGCTTGTGACAATACAAACTTCTGCTGGGAAACTTATGGACCTGGTATTCATGTGAATGTTACTTAGACATGTACCACCCACCTACACCAGACCAGACACCCCCACCCCATAGCAATGACACTCCTTGATGGCAGCAGCCATTCCCAGCAGGATGCAGCCTGGCACAGACACTCCCACAAAAACACTTTAGGAGCAACTCAAAAAAACATGAAAAAGGCCCATGTCCATAATGTTATGCCTGATTGGTGTATGTAAATATATCGCTGATATAAAGAATTATATACAAATATATAATATATATAATCTGTAAGATATAAAAGTTAGTGATAAGTTATAACTTGGTTAAGTCCTGCATATTATTGTAAGAATATTTCATAATGCAGAGAAAATGTTGGAAATGTTCAGCCCTGAGTAGTGCTGCAGTCTCCTGCATAAAGCACCAAAAACGTTATGTAGCTTGAAAGGCAAGACCCAGGAGAAAATATTGAGATAGGTGTTTAGAAATCTTCAAATTGATGTCCAGCTTTGTTAGCTTATTAGTGTCAGCTGTGTTAGTCAGCTGCAGCATATTTGAAAGGAGCCTGGATGAAATTGTGTTGTTTGGCACTTTTATCTTTTTCTTTGTCTCTTTCCCAGATGATGCTGAAGTTGCATAACAATGGGACAGATGATTTGCAGTATCAGTGGAGGAAGCAGCCTGATGGAAATGTTTTTGTCTGTGACACAGAAAGCTAAAATGGCTAAAACTGTTAATGTATTAACAACAAATAATTTAAAGTAGGTATGAAATTTGTATAATCAATATGTAACGTGTGCAGAGTAAATATGTAATTATATCTTAGAAATATTTATTTAGTAACTGAGGAGAGAAACAACAGGGGAAAAAAGAGCTGCCTACATGAATCTGCTTGTTGTTACCTCAGAAACATACAAGACACCATTTATAAAGATTTTACAAGCTGCAATGCACAACTTTGTTAATGATAAGATTATTTTCCAATGCTTTATAGATGCTGTATAGCTGCTTTGTCAGGTTGAGGACACTCCTTCTCTAGCACAATATGTTACTTATTGTTTACATGCTTATCAAAGCATGTAAACAATAAGTAACATATTGTATATATATATATATATATATATATATGGGATATTTTTTAAGACTTCATCACATCTCATTTCCAACAGCATTTAGCTAAAACAATAGTCTTGTCCTGATCTTAGCCAGTGCTTTTCTGAGTGCTTTTCTTATGTAAAACACTGCCAGGATGTGTCTGGTGTGACAGTGTTGTACTTTGCGTGCCCATCTCTAACCCTTCCCATACACTGTACTTACTTATTTATTTGCTTTTTTTCAACTCGGAGTGGTTGGCAAGGGCAACTGTAAAACTCCTGTTTTACAATGCATAACTTAACTTGTTGTCTGTATAGAAACTTAATACAGCTAGCTGCAACCTAAAACAACTAAGTTTGTATTGTAACTTTCTTATGCTGTGTTCATACTTCTGGCGAAAAAGCAACAAGCCACAATTCATTTTTAATGGTAGCCAGAAATACAAAGCGATAAACTGACCTCCAGCACCAGCTGCTACATGACAGGCTACATTTAGCTGGCTTCAACTTCTTTAATGACAACCATTAATATGCATATGTTTTGTCAAAAGGGCCACAACATCCATCAGCGTCAACAAGCGCTGGAGCTACGCTTGACAATGCAGCTGGCCACGCTTGGCTGTTTTGTAACATGTTGCTTATAGTATGAGCCCAGCGTTGTGCACATGGCCATGGATAACTTCAACATGTGATTGTGCCGTGCGTCAACCCCAAATTACAATCATGAAGCTGACAACACGGACCTCATTATAGCTTTTCTTTACCTCGTAGTGTGATTGCAACATGATGATAAATATGGAGGTCTAAAAGTTGTTGCTACACTCAAGGGACAGGGACTCTCTTATTTCAAAGCCTTGCTGTTCTGTTTGTTTTTGAAGATAATCAAAGCCATAGAGCTCATTTTAGATTGACTCATTGTCTATTGAATTTCATGGGATTGTTGTACTGTTTATTGTGATTACTCGAGTGGTATCTCTAATTTTCCTTTATTTCCTGTTGTAAACACATTCTACTATTCTGCCATTCTACTACCCCCCAAAACATCAAAATGTTTTGATGTAATGATGCTTGCTATGGTTTAAGCAATAAAGTGATATGGAAAGCTTCGTTGTTATTATTACTAATATCTATTAAATATCTATCTCATTAAATTGTAGTCGATTAAGTTGTATATAAATGAGGCTGAGGTCTGAAAGGATGACTCTCACATGTTTCCCACCCTCCTTTTTTACTTTTGAATGAACTTTCTGGACTTCCGTGGAACTGATTATTTTCATGAAGAAATAGGGGTAATTTGTCTATTCTAATAAACACATTCTTGTAATAAGTAATAAACTTTACCAATATAAATGTACTTATATATCCTTTACGGAGGTTAATTATATTACTCCCGATAATCTACTCGGATTGTTCGGGTTAACATTTAACTGCATTTAAGTAGTAATCCATACTCCCCCTGTTAGTAAGTCACAATGGTACGTTCCAAATTAGAGCTCGTTCTGCGCTAGCGTTCGTATCCAAGCATCAGGAGACTGTCAGCACCTCGGAAAGCGCAGTTTCGGTCAACAACTAGGTGTGTTATTTGTGTTCTTATAGTATCATCTAAAACTATTAATCCCCAACATGTCTGCTCCAAAGAAAGGAGACTTGTCTTCAAGCGAAAAGGAGTTGTTTGAGGTTATCACTGCAGGTAAGCCTCTTCGGCTAACGCTAATCCCTGATAAAACATACAGCTTTGTAGCTTGTGGGACAAGTTAAGATACAATTTATATAGAATAATGTCAACTTAATAGGTTCGGCTTTTCCATGTTATGTAAAATGAAGTGCAGCAATAAATTTAAAGGATTTAGATTCGGCAAGGCTAGGTACTAGCTAATGTTAGCTAAAAGCTAATATGTGCTTACATTCTGTTAGCTTTCTGTCATTACAGTCCCACCTCACTGATTTCAATTCGCGTGATTTTTACTTAATGTCATTGGAGGTTTTTGTGCGTAATGTGCAACAGCTTCATTATAATACATTAGTTTATTGCAAAAATATTCAATATTAAATAACTAACTGTATAATTAATTAACTGTATTTATGCTAAGATAATTTTTTTTAATTTGTTTTGCTTTTAGGAAATGTTCAAGAGGCCTCAAGGCTGCTGGGCTGTAAAGATGTCCGAGTCAACTGTTTGGATGAGGTAACAGAGCATTTCTGACAGGAGTAAACTCTCAATACAGGCTGACACCTCTGCAGATATCCTTTTAAATTAAATTACAAGAGCAAGAATCAAGCCTCAGACTGTTGATTGACCGGTTTGAAGACTCTTCAGTGATCTTCAAAGGTTTAGGGTCATGCATTTTAAGGCAACGGGTTCATATTCATGCCAGATGGTTTTCTAAAGTTTAGATTTTTTGTAAAACATTAACTTACTTGGAGAAGTTTAAAATGATAATGGTAAAATGAACTTATAAAGCATGTGTGGGTGCATCTCAAGACTGCAGTTTATTTTTGTAAAAGTGAAGACAACACAACCTCTTCTAGCAAAGATCTTCCTTTGTTCAGTGACATATGCATGGGACAAGAGTCACTACTCACCACACTAAAGGACTTTAGAGGAGCATGTTGTTTCTTCTTTCTGTCACTCTTTTGTGTCCACCTGTCAAAATCAGGTGTTTATAACGGAACTACAATTAATAGACAGTGTGTGATTTTCATCTCTAGTTGAGGTAGGACAAACTCTGTAGGTTCCAAGCAGTAGATTACATAACATCTTTAGTAAAAATAAGAATAATATACATAATAATACTATATAAAGTTGGAGGAATGAATAAAATACAGCAGCAACAGGTGGTTGGTATAGGTTGGTATAGGTTATGTATACTAGTAAAAACAAATATATTCAAATGGTTGTCCAGTGCTAACTCTCATCTTCATGATTTTCTAATGCTTCATTTATGTTGAGTCAGAAAGGTGGTAATTCAACTGTACGATCATTCTGGAGAATGTAGTTTGTGGTGCTGTTAAACTGGATTAGACTTGAATAGATTAAACACCAGAAGTGTTTCTGTTATTTTGCCAGTCGCACTCACAGTAATGTCAAAATAATAGTAACATGTGTTGGTACAAACGACCTTCATGAAGATAAAAGTTTAGTACATTACTTTTCCAGTAGAATGCATGTGTTTTTACTGGTTTACATAATGAATTGTGTGAATGGTGTTGTTTCACCTTAAGAGTCTAACAAAATTATTATTTTTTTTCTTAGTAAATAAGGGGGATATATTAATGGTTTAAAATTAAAAATACAAGTAGAGTAAGGCGCACACAAAGGAAATAATGTGGTTATAACTATATCCTAATACAGCTATTGTCTTAAAATAGTTCTTCTGCCATATTTCCACACACAAATGTCAGTCGTCCATTCAGTGCAGCTTCATGTTTTGTTATAGCTTATCTCTATTCTATACAAGGGCTCTTATCACGTGAGCATTTATTTGAAGAGGGTTACGGTGAAAATAATATGGAAATTATAATTGTTAGTTTTGGCTCTTAATGCAAGTAAATCCATTTAAGTTTAATAGGTTTCATTAATCCTGTTGGATATTTCAGCGTTACAATACCTTTAAGAACAGGTGAATGTAATTAAAGAAATAAGACAGACAACTAAAATATTTAGTAGCGCATAACGAGTATAAGTATTCAGCTTGTGTGGTGTCTCAAAAGTTTGTGGTTTTAATGAAGATATCTTTATTTATGTTTCTCCTTGTGCTTTTTGTTCACAGTATGGGATGACTCCTCTTATGCACGCCGCCTACAAGGGAAAAGCAGACATGTGCAAGCTGCTACTGCAACATGGAGCGGATGTCAACTGCAATGAGCATGAGCACGGATATACAGCGCTGATGTTTGCTGGCCTGTCAGGTTTAACTTTTAACACAGTGGTGTTGATTATTCATTGTTCAAAATCTCCCTTGTTCTGGAACGTTTGGTAACTCTTCACTATTTTTTGTTACAGGAAAGACTGACATCACATGGATGATGTTGGACGCAGGGGCGGAAACTGACGTGGTTAACTCTGTAGGAAGGACCGCCGCACAGATGGCAGCTTTTGTAGGTACGTTCGGATCAAACTTGTCCTCGCTGTCACAGAGTTTCAGCACACAAAGACCAAGTATGTCCTATTTATCAGTCAGAAAAACAAACATGTATTACAAGTATTAAATAAATGCTTTTACTTCTCTTCATCTGATGATGAAGAATTACAGTTTACACATGTTGGTTATCCCAATGAATTCATTCATTTTAATTTCTAATAATCATTTGTTGTTACAGCAGCTCTACTTAGACTAAGGGCTGAACGACTTTTGACTTTTTAAAGTCGACTAATGCGGCAAATGTCGAGTCAACGTCGTCACATATGAAATCACAACAATGAAATCAGTATTTTTGACCTAAATACATTATAGTGTCTCGCACAAAAGAAGCTATGGAGACTTTTCTGCAAGGTAATTGAAGCTTGAACCCAGGCTCCTGTTGGCTATAACCCCACGGCAACTCTATAAACACCATCAGTGTGACACTGTGGCTTCTACTATGCGGCTCTTGCTGGCCAAACTCTTAGCTCTACCATAACTTCCATCTCTTGCATGGTACATTAACTGACATCAAGCACAGAGAGCATGCTCTACAACCACAGCAACAATGTCAACTAATAGAACACAACAGAACTGAACATAGACACATGAGTTTATCAATACTGTGCGCTGCACATATGTTTAGCCTATATAAATTGGCACCGTCAATAGCATTTAAAAATACTTCACAGTGTGTTGTAAGATAGGATAGTGTAGCCGGGATTAAAAACAATAAAATTAAAAATGCGGTATATCTCCCAAGACATTTCCGTGTATAGCAGTTAAAGGTCTATAATAACTTTAGACAATGAAACTCACCAACAAATTGTGGATGTGTTGTTGTCTATGTTATCACAGCACGTTTGGTGAAGTTGTTCATTGGCTGAGAGGATTTGGACCGTTCCTCTGCTGGCATTAGCGCAGTGGTTCTCAATTATTCTCACTTTTACTGTGAGAGTTTAGACAGATTTTCACAAATAATGTAAATGAATTAAAAATATATAAAGTAATATAATGACGAGTTTTCATGGGCTTTTGGACCATCAGACTAGACGCTGACAAGAAACATTGTGCCATAAACACACTATCCCCAATGGTGAAGCACGGTGGTGGCAGTATGATGGTTAAAAATAAGCCATCTTCCCTATTTCCTTCCCAGGGCAGCATGACTGTGTTACAGTGATCAACAACTTCTTCTCCCGTGCCCGTCTGGATTATTACACGAAGCCTCAGGGTTTGGAGAAAGAGCCCAAGCTGCCACCCAAACTGGCCGGACCCCTCCACAAAGTCATCATGAGCACCAACCTCAACCCTGTAAAGGTAGTTGGATAGGGAATGTAGGTTACAAGGGGCATATATGTGTTCTTCAAGCATCTTTGCACATGTCCTCTTTCCACCCTAACACCTCCAATAGTAAAATTCATTATATGCATCAATAATTCCAAACAACCATTTCCACTGATTATATCCTTTAATGCAATGTAGGCAAAAGTAAAGCTGCTGCAGTTATTGGTTGGGTTGGAAACCAGCCGAATGTCACCTTTGAATTATTATTATTTAAATAAAAAGACTACATTAGCTCTTGTCAACCTTCAGCCTTGAGTTGAGCTTAGGTCTGTACTATGTTGATGAGTGAATAATGGAGACAGTTCGGATTTTTAGTGGAGCAGATTAGATTAGATTAGATTAGATACTTTTTTATTCCGTGGAAAATTCGGTGTCCAGTAGCTTCATCACATAGAAGTTATACAGTACAATAATATGAATATATAATGCTGTGTAAAAAATATACAGTATTGGCTGCAATGACCTAAGTAACAGTTGTTTCCTCACAGTAGTGAGACACTAGATTGTCAGTTGTGAATAGATTCTCGATTGCAGGCAAACCATTTCGTCGGTAGAATCAGATAAATCATGATTTTTGTATTATGAAATGAGACTAGGTGTGACTATTTAGTTTAGGATAAGGTTAATTTGATAACTATTAGCACAACAGTCAAATGTGTGTCCCTTGGAGTGAGTTGGGAAATTTATGTAATTGTTGCAGTCCAAAGCTATCCAAACTAGATGTAAAGTCCCTGGTGAGTTCATTAGTGATATTGTGCATATGTATATTAAAATCCCCTAAAAATAATATGCTGGGGGGAAAGAGAACTTAAATGTGTGAGAAAAGTGACAAATTCATGTATGAAGTCATTATTTAGCTTAGGTGGATGATAGACAACGGCAATAGTGGGAGTAGGTCCTGTTAGTTGTGTTACAGTGGTTTCAAATGAAAGAAGCGATGATACAAACACAGGCGAGACTTTCCACTTCTCATGGTAGATTATTGTGAGACCTCCTCTTCTTCTAGAAGCACGTGGATGACAGATGTAAGCAAATCCACGAGGTGTAGATTCATTAATTTGGGAAAAGACAAACAAATCAAGTTGTTGCCACGTTTCAGTCAAACAGTCAAAAAAAGTCAACCTTATGGTTAATCAGAATATCCTGGACAAGAGGACTCTTGCTCGTGAGTGTGCAGACGTTGAGTAGACCGAAGTTGATGTTGGAGTTGTCGTGTTTGACATTCTCATTAGCCGGCCTGGTTAGCCAGCCAATAAGCTCTGGCCAACTTCCCAACCAGCCTTTCTCGAGGAGAGGCAAGTTGAGGACCATAAAGATTTTTGGATCTAGATTCCACCTAGACCACATTGGTGAATATCTGTTAAATCAGGAACAAGTACAGTGAAAACAGTTTAAAAAGATGGGTCTCTGGAGAGCAGCAGCAGCAGCGAGTTGTGCCAGCGTTCACTCAACCGGAAGCTCTGTTCTGTGGTGCGCTAGGATGTTGTTTTGTGTGGGAAGAGCATTTTCACATCATACATATGATTTCCACAGTTAGTATTGACTTGCTTGACTGTTGTCTAATTATAACTGCATGCAGGCTAATATACTTAGAGAATTAATATACTTCTTTAAATCACAGGTAAGTGGCAGCAGTAGAAATTTGACTTTATAGATGCGTGGTTTTTGGCTAATCATTTTAATATATCAGAATTCAACGTAATCACCCTGATGCCAAATTATGTAAATCCAACATTGTAATGAAGAATGAAGTTGATGTTTTGACTGTTCATTTTTTAAATTACCATTGTGAAACTAGAGATATTGATGAGAGCTGTATATCTGCAAACATTTTACATAACGACCTAATAATGACGTTTTATGCAATAAATGTTTTTGTTTGTGTCTAGGAAAGCCTTCATATATCTTTTTTTTAAAAAGATCAGTTTGCACACTTGTATTGTTCACTGGAAAATAAGTTGTGGCCCATGTAAACAAAAAAAAATTAGGACTATTGCAAGGAAAAATAATGTGAAAAAATAGTGTAACGCTTGCTGCAAACAGATCTCGATGAGTTTTCATGTGTTCTCTTAGATGGTGATGCTGGTGAAGGAAAACCCCTTACTGGCGGAGGTGGAGGCTCTGGACAAATGTCGCCGGGTGATGGAACTCATCTGTGAGAAGTGCATAAGGCAGCAGGATATGAATGAGGTGCTGGCCATGAAGATGCACTACATCAGCTGCGTGCTGGGAAAATGTGCCTCTTTCCTCAAGGACCGCGAGGACAGGCTTGATGGCCTCATAAAGAGGTGAGGTCATGCGGGAAGATAATATTGTTTTAACCGTTTCATGTCACACAAGATTAGTAGGGGAGTACTTTACCTTCACAGTTGTAGCGATCATGACCTCTATTCCCTTGTTGTCCAGTTTGCTGAAAGGCCGGGACAGCGATGGTTTCCCCGTGTATCTGGAGAAGTTTATCAGAGAGTGCATCCGCAAGTTCCCTTACTGTGACGCAACTCTGTTGCAGCAGCTGGTGCGCAGCATCGCTCCTGTGGAAATTGTGAGTTCAGAAATCAAAACTTCAAAATAAATCCTTAAATCCTGTATCATTTCCCCTCTTACTCTATCTTTTTTTTTCCGAATGTAAAACTTGTGTTTTGTTTTATTTTGCAGTGACTGATGATCAGTTTTCCTTGTCCTTCTAACATCATTGCAGGGCAATGACCCCACAGCTCTGTCAGTGCTGACTCAGGCCATCACAGGTCAGGTGGGATTCATGGATGCAGAGTTCTGCACCTCCTGTGGAGAGAAAGGAGCCGAGAAGAGATGTTCTATCTGTAAAATGGTGAGACTCAAAATTAGGAATAGGATTTGATTAGATTTCGTCAATTCTGCTTGTTGATCCAATTTTCTATCAATTCCCTGATTAATTCCTGACCATTTGGAAAAAAGTATTCCTTCACCGGTTACCAGCTACTTTATTTGCTGCATTGATCTGCAGCATGAACATGTCTGACTCAGACACAAAAGAAAAAATAGGTTTCACTTTCACCACACCTTATGAAAATATTTTCTTGGTTATGATACTCTAATGGGCCACCAGATTCAAGGCAATCAATGGGAAATGATGCTTGTATTAAATCACAGCCTTATTTTCAAACGGCATGATTTCATCTTGTTTAGTGAAATGCAGTTAAGCCTAATACAATTCCAATGGATGTTAAAATTAGAATGTTTCCACGTAGTTTTCTTGGTTGGATTTAAATTATTTTCTTAACCTCTTGAAATTTTAATTTCCTCTTGACTGCTTGCATTTTTCTTTTTCGTTTTTATGTTAAATCAGTCAAATAAAGGTTTGTTTGTTATTTCACCAGGTGATCTACTGTGGCCAAGCTTGCCAAAAGATGCACTGGTTCACCCACAAGAAAGTTTGTAAGAAGCTCCAAGAGCAGAGAGAGAAGCAAGAAGCAGAAACAGCCAAACTGAGGATGCAGCAGAGCAAAGGTAATTTAAAACATAAGTTTAAGTTTGGGGAAGTTTCTTTTATGAAATGATATTAAAAAGGTTAGATTTAATACAGTACACTACAGGAGGTTTGTTGATAAATTACTAAATTCACCCCTCCGAACAATTGCAGGAGTAATCCACCCAGTGCTGAGTTTCGGCTCAGATTATCTGGTAATATGAGGTCTCCGTGGATCGGATCTTAAACTTCCCCAACTGCTCACAGACTCATCAAGGTTGCTCCACATTACTACCAAACAGGATCTGACTCTTGATTTAAAATCTAGAGGATTATTATTAGTAGAATTTTCCAGTAACCAGTGAGAAAAAGGAGTCTACAAGCATAATGAGAAGCTGACGGTGTTGTCGAACAGTGGTAAACAGGTTTGCTATGACCCGACTTGAGGGCTGCAACGAAAAGAGAGACTAGACGTCAGAGTTACAACATTTATTAATTTTATCACCAGCTAAATGGAAAAACGTTGTTTAAGCCATATGTCGGGTTAAGTTATGTCTAGCCTTGTGAGAAATATTGGGATCATTTAAACACCATCTAAACCAGGGGTATCCAAAGGTTTTTCAGTGAGGGCCTCGTATGGAAAAATACATTAAGGGCTAATCAGGTGAGGTATATTCGAAAACAAATGTAGGTAAATTATTCTTTCTGCTCTCGTTCAGCATCAGTGAAGCTCTGACAAATGGTTTCATAGTGTTGTCATATTGTATATTATATTCATCACAGCAGCTATATTTGGTTCTTTGGTTCTGCCATTTTTGGTCACCTGTGGCAAAAGTGTTCTTTGATTAATCTTGTGTTGTTGAGAAGCTATACTGTTCAACGTGCTTGACTGTTTTGTACTAGATAGTACAGTACAGTCAAGTGTAAGTTCCATGTGTGGGCCATATTCCATTATATGTTCAGAATTTGCTGAAAGCCAATTAAAAATGGACCATGGGCCGCAGTTTGGACACGCAGCTAAGTCAAGCGTAGTAGATGCACTGAATCCACACGGACGCCTTCTACCACAGTGACTGTTGTCACAGCTCTCACGTTGCTATGGTTAATTTCCTTATTTTAACTTCCACTTGCGCGGAAAAATAGTTTAAAAATAAAAATGACTGCCGAGCTGAAGAAACAAAAATGACTCTGGTTGTGAAACAAAAAAACTCACAATGTGTCGTCTCTCCGTATAGGCCGCTGTATATCGGCCATCCTGTAGATTGGTGTGGTCTCTCATTACTCTTTCATGCCTGAATGCCCACTGATCATGAAGTCTGTATGTTAGACACTGTTGCCGCATTAACATGCAACCCGGGCAATCTGATCGCAATTAGCTAGCTTTTAGTGCCTGCGTTCACACCTGGCATTAACATGCATCTCCAGCTCCTCAGATCTGATCTCAGTTTTGCACTCCGTATCCAAATAAACGGCAACATCCTCTGGGGCGAAGTAGAATATTTTAAAAGCTGCTGTCTCCAACCCTGGAAGCTTCCATACTGAGAATAATCTAGGGTAATAAAGGTAAATAAAGACTCGGGTGATTGAGGAAATAGGAACTTGACTCATGGCTCATGACTCATTACTAATGGACTGATGTCTCGTACGGTGCCTTTCCGTTTTCAGGTGATTTATAATAGTGTTAATAGTTATGTTTTTGTTTTGTTTTTTTTCTCTAATGAATGAGACAAAACTCCGCTGACGCAATGTGACCTAGGACTCATTGCGTGTTTGTACTACCAAATTAATGAGGTCAAATACGACCGAGACCACCTCCAGATGGGGTCAGAGGACACATCTCTCAAATGCGATCGCAATGCATCCTGAATGTGTTCACACCTGTACTTTTTACTGGTCACTTGTAATCAGATTCCCCAAGATGGATGTTAATGCAAGGTCTGAACGGGTCTCAGATATAGCGTTACTCCTCTGTTGTGCAGCAGGTATACTTTCAGCTAATGCAACCAGCTTATGTGTAATTCTTTAACCAAAGTGTAAAAATGACAAGCTACAAATTAGAGAAGGATTTTTAAACTAATGTGAATGTGATGTTAACTGACTGTAACCTCAAATGGCATGTTGTGTTTTAGAAGAGAGTAAAGCAGTGGAGGAAGCCACGGACTCCATGCAGGAGCTCGCAGTGGACACCAACAGTGAGGTCGCCCCCTTAGACGCTGCAGCAGAAACATCAGACCCCACGTCAGTCGCAGCTGCTGACAACTGAGGAACGTCTCGACCTTCTCTAGGGTACATCCAGACGCCACAGACAGACTGAAAGCCAGACAAAGACTGGTCCAATTTATTATCAACCTGAGACTGTCACAAGAGCAGGGAGACAATGCATTTTTGTATCATGGCTGCCATCTTTTCTGTCCTTTTTATAACTTAATTTTTCAGCTGTCATTGTGAATGTGAACTAGGTTGTTCATGGTAGAGGTCACTAAGAGGAATATGTGAAGAGTTAAGGGTTGTCGTCCATGATGGAGTGTAATTCTGCCTTAAGAAACTGTAGCAAACTGCAGCAAAGAAGAGACTGTGTAGCTGTTGGTGTGTTTGCAATATGTTTTTTTTTTTGTTTTGTTTTTTAATGATAACTTCATGATAGCATGTCGGTGGATAGTGTGGCTGCACAACTTGACCAAAAATGTATATTTCAAAATATGAATGGCATAAACGTGTGTTTATTTTTTGTCAAATGTGATATTAATGCTCAGGACTTTCCAAAATACAACTAAATGAAAACAAAACATTTTTCCCCAACATTATGTCGATAAAGCGCTGTAGTAACTCAGCGCAAGAGCACAAAATATAAAATATAAAAAATGTTACTACTATGATTATTATATTTCATTTAATGTGCAGCCTGAAAGGACATAAAAGTCAAAACATCGTGTCCAGTTAAGCTTTGTTTGTCCTGAATGCTGATGACTTCCAAGATGTCAACTTGATTTTAATTACATTAAATAAAGACCAACTTCACAGATTTTGTCTGAGTAGATTTTCATCTTCATTCTCTCAGTGCTATTGTGATGAACTGATTTGACTCTGAAAGCAACACAGCCGTGTCATTTGTCGCTTCCTGTTTCCAACTGAGAATCTAGCGGATGCCTCTCTTTTGCACCTCTTCGTTTGTGACACTTTGCATCATATGTGTGCTTACGTGTCTCATTTTGACTCCGAGTTTGGTTACGTTGCCTCCTTGTTTTCATTCTCATTGTGGTCGTTTTGTGTTTGTGGTCCTTCCACATATTTCAGTGGTCCCCTTGTATACTTTGTGTTTCATTTTAATTGCGTCTCTTTTAGTGATATTTTGCTGGTTAAGACAGTTGACCTCATAACCAGCATTTAACTGTATTTATCTATGAAACAAATAAGTTAGTCAAACTACAAGCATGCCTTAAAGAAATGAAAGCTTTATTGACCTGTAACTTTCTATCTTCTAAACTAAAATCTGAAGTCACTGTATTTGGCCCTAAACCATCTAATCATTAAGTTTCTCTGGTTGATATTACTTTGACCTCCAGTACTACTATGAGGTTTTTATTTGCCCAAGATATGTCTTTTAATTTGCACACTAAACAAGTAAATAACTTCACTTGCACAACATGTGATGAGAATAGCTTTCTAAAAAGCCTTCAACTGATCCAAAATGCTGCAATCAGAGCGGGAATTAGCAAGACATATTAAATGCATCCAGTTTAGCTGCACTTCATTGGCTCCCTTTGAAATTCAGACTAGAATTTAAACTGCTTCTCCTTAACATACGCCATTGGTACATCATATCTCTCAGACTTACAGTATGATGGAATACTTTGATCTCAAAGTGGAGGCTTACTTGTGGTTCCTGGACTTTTAAAAAGTAGAATGGGAGATAAAGCTCTAAGCTATCAGGGGTCCTCTCCTGTGGAACCAGCTCCCATTTTGGGTTCGGGAGGCAGACACCCTCTCTACTTTAAATGGATGTGAAGTTGTAGTTACACAGAATGACCACTGGATGGAAGCAAAGACTAATAACCTGTTAGCATATGTGCACTCTTGCATATTTGGTGCTTGAATAACCAATGGAAATATCCACAGAAAAAAAGTGTGTTTATAATTAAAATTCAATTCAATTCAATTCAATTTTATTTATATAGCATCAATAACAATTCAAATCGTCTCAAGACGCTTTACAAAACCCGGCCTGAAACCCCCAGAGCAAGCCTGAAGGCGACGGTGGCAAGGAAAAACTCCCTTTTAACAGGAAGAAACCTCGAGCAGAACCCAGCTCATATGGAGGGACCCATCTGCCTAAGGCCAGCCGGGTACAGACAGAAGAAAGAGAGAAGAGAACAGCAAGATAAACATACATCTGTCATAGATACACATATCTGACTAAAGCGTACATGTGGAATCTTATGATACAAACTGATGATGTTACATGACAGTTTGAAAATGTAAGAGGAATCATAGGCAGGTTGGAGAATTGTTCATTCAGGTAGGAGTGGATAACTGCAGGATTCCATGAAGACTGGGCAGGCTGATGAGACCACGACAACAGATGTAGTATAGAGCTCCACAGGAAACGCACAACTCCAGGCCAGAGATACTCACAAGAAGAAGGAGGAGGAGGGGCACACACACACACACACACACACACAGCAGTAAACATTCTACATAGTAATAGCACAGAATTGCATGACTAGTAGTAGATAGGATATTAGAGGGCAAGAGCTCTGTGCCAGAGAAAAGAAAGTGGAGGATGCGAGAAAGGAGAGAGAAGAAAGAAGGAGGACATGTGTTTGGTGCATCGTCCCCCAGCAGCCTAGGCCTATAGCAGCATAACTAAGGGATGGTTTAGTCCAGCCCTAACTATAAGCTTGATCAAAAAGGAAAGTCTTAAGCCTGACCTTAAAAATAGAGAGAGTGTCTGCCTCCCGAACCCAAACTGGGAGCTGGTTCCACAGGAGAGGAGCCTGATAGCTGAAAGCTCTCCCTCCCATTCTACTTTTTGAAATTCTAGGAACCACAAGTAGGCCTGCACTTTCAGACCGAAGTGATCTGTTGGGATGATATGGTACAATGAGGTCTTTAAGATACGATGGAGCTAGGCCTTTAAGGGCCTTGTATGTAAGGAAGAGGATTTTAAATTCTATTCTAGATTTTAAAGGGAGCCAATGAAGAGAAGCTAAAACTGGAGTAATATGATCTCTCTTGCTAATTCCTGTCAATGCTCTTGCTGCGGCATTTTGAATCAACTGGAGGCTTTTTAAAGAGCTATTTGGACAGCCAGACAGTAATGAATTACAATAATCCAGTCTGGACGACACAAATGCATGAACTAGTTTTTCAGCATCACTCTGAGACAGGATGTTCCTAATTTTAACGATATTACGCAGGTGAAAGAAGGCAGTCCTGGTCACTTGCTTTATGTGACATTTAAAGGACATATCCTCGTCAAATATAACACCAAGGTTTTTCACAGTAGTACTGGAGGCCAAGGTAATGCCATCCAAAGAAACCACGTGATTAGATAATAAATCTCTGAGATGCTTAGGACCAAATACAATAACTTCTGTTTTGTCTGAGTTTAAGAGAAGGAAATTACAGGTCATCCAAGCCTTTATGTCTTTAAGGCATGCTTGGAGTTTAACCAACTGATTAGTTTCATCTGGTTTCATAGATAAATATAGCTGGGTGTCGTCTGCATAGCAATGAAAGTTTATGCCATGTTTTCTAATAATCTTGCCTAATGGCAACATGTATAACGTGAAGAGTATTGGTCCTAGCACAGAACCCTGAGGAACTCCGTAACTTACTTTTGTATAAGTAGAGGAATCATTGTTGACATGAACAAACTGGAATCTGTCAGACAGATAGGATTCAAACCAGTCTAATGCAGTTAAACGATTTTATTGTGTTACAGAGCATTTATATCCCATGCACAAATGGTTGAAGTTGCTTGGGAATGTACAACAAAGTTAACAAATAAGTTATAGAGTTATACTGTATAATCAACAATTTGGAGAATTTTTATGTAGTGTATGTAACATTATGGCCTCAGTTACAATAAAATAACAAAAAACTAGTTTTGTTTTCACTTTAGGTTTAATTGTATTAGTGCATCCTCTCAGCACTGCCCCAAAGTGATAGGGAGCGATCACTGACTGAGATTATACATCGTATCTCCAGTGAGCATAATGCTCCTTATATTCATTTAGAATAATATCTTATGCTAATGATCTATCACAAGATTCACCTCTCCACCTGGATGATTCGGTCAGTCTATGCCAGCTTGATTGCCAGAGCAGCTAAATGAGATGCTTTCTGAGATGACCAGCTTGTCTAGTGCCAGGTGTACGTGAAATGCCAAAAAAAACACTAAGAAACAACAACTTTAAGTATGTTGTTCAAGTTTAAACAGAGCTACCTTTTTAGCATTAACTAAGAATTTAACATAATGAGCTTGAGAATTCCTGGAATTTCTTCCTAAAGCAGAAACTCTGAGCCTTGATAGTCCACCACTGTGTCTTCCTTTCTCCAGTGGCCTCTATATTTGCCAGTGTCACATCTCATTCATTTTCACTTCAGTAATAAGGGAAAACACAGTAAAACCACAAAACCGAAAGGTCGAACAGATACAAACTCTATAAAAGATATATAAGATAATTTACTTTCATTACCGTTAGATAAAATATTTTTTAGCTCACTTTCTCACCAAGTCAGTATCTTGTACATACCCTACTTCAGTGTCACTGGCAGAAGTTCAGATGGTAGAACCCTGCCCAATATGAGAGTACAGATATTTGTGGACAGTCTATGGCACTACAGTAGAGGAAGGATTTTTAATAGGGTGGAACAAATTTCCTCTTAAAGCACCCCTTGCACCTTGCTTCCCTGGTTCCTGGGCATAGTTAACAGACCCTATCCTAAGATTCAGGTGGGAACCACTGAAGATATCCCTGATAAAAACCTTAAAAACTTGCAGGAGCGGTAAAACTCCTTCAAGAAAACTCAAAATCTCAATCAGCCAATTGTGTCCTTACTGTCAAATTTAAATAGATTTCTCCACTGCAGCTTTCAGATGTTATTTTCATGTTCATCAGAGACCACTCCAAGTCCACTAAGCACGGCCTTACCTTCATTCTTTCATCTTCTGTAACCTCTTATTCCTGTTAAGGGTCGCGGGGGGTCTGCTGGAGCCTATCCCAGCTGTCATCGGGCGAGAGGCGGGGGTACACCCTGGACAGGTCTCCAGTCTATCGCAGGGCTACAGCCTTACCTTCTACCTCTCAAAATCTGTGACATCTGTATTGGGTCGAGTGCGTGTTATTAAATAAAATCTTGAGTGTTCACTTAGAAAGTCTCTCCTGCCACCATCATCTTCTCCCTTTCTTAAGGGTTATGGCACTTGAAATAAATGAAAGAGGAGAAATAAATGAATCCTCTGCTCAGTACAAAGCTTAAAAACTCCCTGCTACTGAAATACATGAAGATTTAAACATCATATCTCTCCTTATTCTGCACTTCTGGAGTTTCTCTGATGTCCTGTATTCAACAAGAAGGAGAAATCTTCAGTAACATACATTTATAAACTCATATGCCCAACTGTGGGATGAATAAAGGATTATCTTTATTTATCTTAGTTTGAAAATGCCACGCCCGTTGCCTGGAAACTCCTGTTCTGCCTAAAATTACAGTAAAACAAAACTAAATCATTTGTACTTTAAATTCGCTGTTCATTGTTGTAGGCTTAGGCTAAAATCTCAGTGATTAATCTGCAGGTGAGGTTGATATGCAGCAGGGGGCAATGTTTCACCAGAATTTACAAGTAGAATCTGTTTAGTTTATACTGTATGTTCATCATGAAAATCCAGCGTAAACGAAAACAGAGACCATGGTACATCAGTTTCCTGCAAATAGACCGATCTCCTCTCTTATCCAACGCGTTGCAGGGGTACACCTGCAGGCTGGGTTTGCAAAACTGCCAGTCAACGCAAAAGGAGAAAAACTTGCTGTAACTTTGGACTTCTTTGCAGTGAGAAAACACAAATCAGTAGGATATAGGTGTGGATGGGGCAGGGATAGGGCAGAATGTATTTCAGTGTTTAAAGCTCTCCCTACTTACAGCAAGAGTAATTACACATATTGTCATTACCCTTCATTCTCTTAGTTGTTGATCTCTTTCTTTTTTAGACTGTCATCTTTCCTTTGAATGCTTTCTTTTTTATCTGGAACATCAGAAATCTCTGTTGGATGCTTCTTAGATTCCATTTCATTCAACCTGATCACCAGAAATGGTGAATTAATTCAATCCAATTCAGAGAAACTGAAACCAGGGCTACTACTCACAATCTGAGTAGTAAATAAAAGTAAAAATGTTTTTCTCAAAGGTTAAGCAATTATTTATTTGTAAAGTTTATTCCACCATTCTCCACACTGTACATACAGAATGTCTTATATTTTCTAGTTATTTCTCCTCCCTATATTTTCTCAGAGTATGGTTATTCTTTTGTATATTTTTTGATATATATTTTTTTAATTTTTGTATTTGTGTTTTTTGTGCTTTTTTTGATAGCCTTTTCCCTGTCGTCACTGTCTTTATGTATAAATATTTTTTTTGCCAAATTCTCTGCTACTGGAACAAGGAAATTTCCCACACGTGGGATTAAATAAACGTCTTATGTCTTATGTCTTATATTTTCTCATCCACACTCATACACAGCTTTCTGCCGTGCAGGTGCCTTTGCTTTAGCTTGTTTTTTTGGACATTATTGATACACTGCCTGGCCAAAAATAAAGTTGCCACCTGGATTTAACTAAGCAAGGTACGAGCCTCCTATTGGATAATTACTGCATGGGTGATTATCTTTCAGCCAGCAACAAGTTATTTAACCCCAACTGATGCAATGAGTAGCTTCTCATTTCTTAAACAACCATGTCAAAAGACACATCCCATGGTTGTGGAAAAGATGTTAGTGTGTTTGAGAAGGGTCAAATCATTGGCATGCATCAAGCAGAGAAAACATCTAAGGAGACTGAAGAAACTACTAAAATTGAGTAAAGAACTGTCCAGTGCATTATTAAAAACTGGAAGGATAGTGGGGAACCATTGTCTTCCAGGAAGAAATGTGGTGGGAAAAAAATCCTGACTGATCGTGACTGGCGATCAGGGCTATGTTTAATAGTGAAATTAAGAGCATTTCCACACAGTGCAAAGGGAACTCAAGGGATTGGGGCCGAACAGCTGTGTAGCTGTCGAATCCTCGTGAATACTGGGAGGAAGTGGCAGGCGCAAGAAGCTGTCACTAAGGCCTCGTCCACACGTACGAAAACAATCTTTTCCCTCTCCGTTTTCGATGGCATCGTTTCAAGAAATATCCGCGTCCACACAGATCCGTTTCAGCACGACCGAAAACGCTACTTCATATTCCAGGCCTATAGGTGGCGCTGTTTCAGTTTCAGAAATTCACCAAAAACAGAGAGGAAGAGGCGGAGCATGCGCACAAAGCTTGAGCGCTGTTTACAAATCGGCTTTAGAAGAAACCAAACTCAAGGAGAAATTATATTTTGCCCTGGTAACCCTAATAGGCTCAATATCTTCTCCAGCAGGAACACGAGCATGTAGTCCGCCATTGTTGTTGATGGTGTTATGAGACGTCTCGCGGGAGGTGGAAGGCTGCTCGGGGGTGTGGCGATGACATCATCGTTTTCTCCGTTTCTGTCTGTCTACACAGAAACGCAAGAGGTGCGTTTGAGAATTTCTCCACCCTGGGACCCGTTTTCAGAAAAGTGCGTTTTAGGGCAATGCGTTTACAGGATACGTGTGGACGAAAGGCCAAAACGATGCAAAACTTCTGCGTTTCTGCGTTTTTGCGTTTCTGTGTGGACAGGCCCTAAAGCTGAGGTGCGACGAAGGCTTAAAATGCTGGCAGGCTCTGTTGCGACGGGACGAGCAGGTCTTGGTTCCTTTCCGAGGCCACGTTACGATCTGGCCTGTGGAAAGGAGAAGCGCAGACTGATCAAGGACGAGATACGAGCAGAGGTAGGGGAAAAACACTGATAGCCAGCATGTCCAAACAAGGACTGATGAAGTGTCCAAGTAGCACCAGAAGGTGTATTCAAACTCTAAGTGGGCTATAGAGTGAAATTTATGTTTTTGCTATTTTAAGGTATTTAAATTTGTGTGCATAGTACATAGTACAGTACATAGACAAGCTGATAATAACTGTAAAAAGCCCTCTAAAGTATTTTATTACAATACTAATAATATAAAAATCAGACGTTGATAAACTCAAGGAATAACAGCATCTAATGAAGCAAAATCAATCGTCCATTGTTGCCTTCTACTGGGAACCTTTTCAAACAGTGTTGCCACGGTGATGCTTCTCTCTTGGCTTTGTTCCAGGTGTTGTGCATACCTTTTGTCCCCCTCCGGTTGCCCTTGCCACACCTTCACAAACTCCATACGGGCGCTTCCTGATCATGTACACACTCCTGCCATGCTGCTTGTCAATATGCTGTTAACCCAGCCACCTTTCATTTCCCATGAGGGTTGGGGGTGACAAGTTGCTTGTGCAGAACGCCCACAGAGGGAGTCACATCTCAGCTTTCTCTTTCTTTACATTGTGAAAACACAAAACCTATCATGTTTACTCTTTGGCATTCATTTAGCCTGGTCCCATAAGAAGCTCAGAGGTGCGTCAAAGGGTAAATAGTCTTCTGAGAAGAGGTGCTCATGTTGTCCTTTATTTTCTCTCGGAAGTGGAGTAAATGGGCCTCTGGTGTTTCTGTCTGAGGAAGAACAAAAGAGACAGGAAACGATAACAGAAGCTGAGTATGAAGGTTAATGAGTGACTGGGTTCACCTGCTGAGGAGATAAAGTCATGAAGGAAATTAATTTACTGTTTTAAGTGTAGACTACCTATAGATGCTTTACTTAGTACTAGGGGTGGGGTTCGATTGAAAAATTAATCTAATTAATCAGAGGCTTTGTAATTAATTAATCTTGATTAATCTGTGCTCACTGCAACATGCTTTGCATTTAGATGGCACTGCAGGGTTGAAGTTCTTTGGTGGTATGCAAGCTTTATTTTTGCACAATTTGCACAAAACCCTACTTTTATCAAGGCTTCCATCAGGTAGTTTTTAAAAAAAAAAAAAAAAATTGCCTTCCATCAGTGTGCATCAGTGTAATTGGTGTACCAGGAAATTGTGCACTTGCAAAAAGTGTTGTTTGGAATGCAAACTGCGATTAAATGCGTTAATTTTTTTAACAAATGAATGAGTCAAAACAAGGGTATAGCCAGACTCACAGGTTTCTTTTCCTTAATACGAATATGATATGAACTATATATTCTCCACTCTGAACTGAACTGAACTCAATCAATGAGACCTGGCTTCCGGTCAGAGCACTCTGCATGCCAATCAAGATATTTCACATTAAACTGGGAAAACAATTATTGAATACACCTTTCTTTCTTCTTTGTATCCTTCCCACTTCTTCTCTTTTTTCCTCTTCTTTTCTTCATCATTTCCACCTTTTTTGTGTTTTCTTCTTTTCTTTGCTCCCTTTCTTAATCCTTTCTACCATTGTTCTTTCGTTTATTTACCTCATTTCCTGCTGTCCATCTTTTTATTTATATTTCAAGAGACATCCTCTGGCTGTTCGTTCTGAAAAGAGACCACAACCATCAAAAGTGTTTGCATGATAACAAAAGCAAACAGGAAAGTGATCCAGCGTATCATCTTTCACCTAAATGAGCAACAATTAGTGTCTCTGCATGACGCCTTTCATATCAGTAAGACAAACCCGGGTTGAGTGTTCCCCACAAAAGTAATTATATCCCTCCTTGTTTTGTACTGAGGACACACAAAGACTCCAGTTAGTCTGGGCACTCGAATTGTTAGATGTGTAACTGACAGGGACTGAGAGGTCTGCAGAGGGAGGATGGCAGAGACAGACAGCACATCACACACAGTCACTATCAGCTTTCATTCTTGAATTAAACAAGGCGAGTCACAACGTGGAGAAAATCCAATATGACAAGCTCAGCAGAAGGTAAAGTCGCAAATTGTCAGCAGGGTACATGATACATAATTAGTGCTCTGTGGAGATGAGCAGTTGTTCGGAATCATTTCTGCGATTCCATCCATTCTGAGAACATTCTGCCACAATGTTCAGCGACCGCTTATTCAGAAATTCGTCTCATCATTTTAAAATGTTCATGATTTACATTACATTTTCAAACTGTCATGTAACATCATCAGTTTGTATCATAAGATTCCACATGTACACTTTAGTCAGATATGTGTATCTATGACAGATGTATGTTTATCTTGCTGTTCTCTTCTCTTCTCTCTTTGCTGTTCTCTTCTCTCTTTCTTCTGTCTGTACCCGGCTGGCCTTAGGCAGATGGGTCCCTCCATATGAGCTGGGTTCTGCTTGAGGTTTCTTCCTGTTAAAAGGGAGTTTTTCCTTGCCACCGTTGCCTTCAGGCTTGCTCTGGGGGTTTCAGGCCGGGTTTTTGTAAAGCGTCTTGAGACGATTTGTATTGTTATTGACGCTATATAAATAAAATTGAATTGAATTGAATGATTTATGACGTAGTTTAGATTTTGAGTTTTCATTTTAGTTCTAGTTCCAATGAATCACTTCATGTTGGCACTACAAATATGATTTTTAGGAATCTCTGTGCACATGGCATGCCCTGGATATCCGAGAATCAAAATTTATTGGGCAGCCAAAACAAGTCCCAGTTATAGCTGATTACACGACACGTGATCATTTCTACAAGATCAGCTCTTTGCTGAAAGACCTGATCTGGATGTGCCAGAAGACAGAAAGATAAAAGATCCCCTGTGGAAAGTCACACCTGTTCTGAAGAGAGTCCTCCATGGTTGCCTCGACCGACCTAGGCCAACAAAGGTCTGTATTGATGAGCAGACTGTTCCAGTCACTGGCTGTTGTTCAGTTCGTCAGTTTGTGCCTGGGAAGCTGAATCCAACGGGATTAAAGGTGTTCTTTCTTGCAACTCCAGGTGGCTTAGTACAGGATTTTGAAACCTACATGGGAAAGAACACCTTCACTCAATTCCAACAGATGGGTATAGGTGGAAATGCAGTCCTGCGTTTGATTGAGGCACTTCCCAGAGGATCACTTGTCTACTTTGACCAGTATTTTACTTCTGGATGCTCTTCTAGAAAAGAGTGCCACTTCACTGCTGACAACCTCCTGAGCAGAAAGCCAAGAGGGTCATCAGAAATGATTGTACGGAGACCTGATGAAATAGCAGTCACCAAGTGGGTGGACAACAAGCTTGTTGTCATGGACTCGACTGCCCATGGAATTGAGCTCCAGGATATCTGTTTCAGATGATCAAAGAAGGAAAAGAGGCAGTGGTTGAGGAATATAACATCTATCTATCTATCTATCTATCTAGAAAGCCCAGTGTAATCAGTTGTTCCTAGACCAGTGGCCTAAGGCTAGCGGAAAGTCAGTAAAATCCAAGTTGACCCATGACCTACTTTTCTCTGCTGTTTTTATGTAAATTTGTTCAAAATGTTTTGATAAAGTGATTACAAAGATTTCCATGCAGCTTTCAATTTTTATAATAAGTTCTTGAATTTTTTTGTGTTTCACACCCACGATCAGTGAAGTGCTGATGTGCACATGTTATAAAGTTTAAATGAAATCAGGTAAAAACTAAATAGTCTTTGCGATGTGTTTTTTTTACCACCACGACATTTGATTTATATGGAGAAAAAAAACAAAACACCCAGCGCTTTTACCTAAATCAAATACTTCTTTTCCTGGGTCTCAGGAGGTTCTCTGTTGTTAAGTTATTTTGCTGTCAATATCTTTTACAACAGACACAATTGCCGAGTCTAAACCACTCACTTTTCATTTAGTCATTAAATTGTTAGCAGAATCTACCTAACAGCACTCAGATGACGCGGATGACCACATTGCTGATTTAACTCCTTTGACTCCTAAGGTCTGCTAACTTTTCCACTGATCCACTTCACCACTGATTCACTTTTGTGGTTTAGAGTATGACTCTAGAAATATGGACGAGGGCCCTTAATGCTGTCACCCAAAGGACGCTGACATCTTGGCTGTGGCTGACTCCACCTGCTCAGGTGGGCAGGTGACGCAGAGGCAGACAGCTTGCAACAATGCAGTGACCTTAATTATGCATAACTTTAAGCTTTAATTACAGGTATGTTATATAAAATTGTATCCTCATACAGTTGTCAAGAATTGAAAACTCATTCATTCATTCAGCTTCTGTATCGCCATGTCCTGTGAAGTGGGTGGGCTGGAGCCTCAGGCAAGAGGTAGGGTACACCCTGGACAGGTCTCCAGTCTATCGCAGGGCTAACACAGAGAGACAGACAACCATTCACACTCACATGCACACCTGGAGAGAACCCACACAGACACAGGGAGAAGATGCAAACTCCACACAGAAAGGCCTGAATTCGAACCCGGAAACCCTTTGCTGTGAGGCATCAGTGCTAACCACCACTCCACCTTGCCATGAATTGAGAACTCAGATATAGAAACCAACATCATTTTTAACAAGTTTTGGCTCGAAACATGTTTATTATTTCTGCTGTAAAATTGGACATTTTAATATGGAAATCTACAGGGATTATCTAATTTTTGAAGCATGCCTGTAGTTGCCATATGAGAAACAGCACTACCACATTAGCTTCATTTTTCAGCCCGAGGTTGCCGCTTCATCTCGACATCTATTGGTTGAACTGTTGTGAATTTCGATACAGACATCTGCATTGTTCTCAGAACTTTGATCACCCAAAATGTTTGTCTCAAGTGTCCCCACCAAGTCCTGGGTTATGACTAAATCTCTGCAAAACAACCACCATCATATATAGTTTGTATTTAGTGATATTATAAAATGTTAGCAAGCTTAACACTGTAGGCTACTATAGAAAAACATTGTCAATTTCTGTATTAAGCTCAAAGCACAGAGAGCGGCTGGATTGTTAATCTTGTTTCTTCCTTCCACCTTTCTGTGGAATATTTTGTTATTTGTAAATTCTTTCTTTCCTATTCATCTTTCAGACTTTGAGGTATAATGTTTTCACCTCTAAATTAACTCCCCTCACAGTGGGTACTTTTTCTTTAATGAGACACTTGAGAACTTTAAGAAAAAATGCAGCATTACTTTCAAGCATGACATGTGATTTATAGCCTACATATTTTACAATTTATGCAGTGCAGCTGAAATTACAGAATAGTGAGCCAAATCAGGTTTTCACTGCTCACTTAAGACCAGACAGGTTACGGAATTATATGTGTGCCTCAATTTTGAGATGAGATTTTTAATGCAGATAGATTCTATCTCGAAGAGCCTAAATTTAATTTGAGCAACCTTTAAATCTATCTGAGTGTCCAAGGTTTCAGAATCACTACTATGAGAGAGCCCAGATACAATCCAACAGCAGCAGGAGTCACTGATAGCTAAGTGTGTTTGGTGCAGCACCACAGCAGCATCCAAGCCCTGAAGAAAACCGCTCACTGCAAAAAAATAACTACTTTCACCAACATGTTGTGGCCTCCCCAGCTGCATCAAAATCATAAAATAAAAAGCAATGATCTGTCATAAAATAAACGTCTTTTTGTATGGCACTCAACAATTTGTGATTTTATTTGATTTGACTTAAGGACTGCAAAACATTATTTCTGGCTTATTTAAAATGTATGAACTAGTCTATTAAGAACAGCCAATCCTCCTGAAACAAGTGTAACCTGCAGGATCCTTGACCACTTTGTTTTAATCCGTTTAACCCTATTCATGATGAATTTAAGACATTTTGCACAATGACACCCAGGAAACAGGCAACCAGACTATGGGAGAGAGTGGAAGGGAAAAACAGGGAGAAACTGATGGTATTAGACTGTTCAGCTTATAATACATTTCGCTTTCATAACGCATCATAGTAGGTTTTTACATCATATTACATAAATGTGAACATGTGTACATTTCTGAAAAAACAAGAAATCTGTATCAAGTGTCAAATTTTCTTTTTGAAATGTAACAAAACTATGTCCTAAATTACCAAAAATGTCAGTGAAAAATAGTTTTGTGTTAGCTACAACAAAATGACAGGCCACGCTTTGTAAAAATATCATACCCTTTTATTTTTTTCACAATAAGAAAGCAGGAAAACCTGGAGCAAATCAGGAACTGATCATATGTTCGGCTATTATTTTATCTGATGACAAGAGCAAATTACAATATCTGAACCAAAGCTGAATTCACAGTCTCCAGAAAAACTTAATTGATCATGTGCTTCCATTTTCTCATAGTCCAAAACGCAGGCATTGATGTGCCAATTAGGTCATCAATGCCTGCCTTTAGTACATGGGTGCACCTAATCCCATTTTGTCATCATGGAGATGAGAGGCATTCTCTCCAGCATCCAAGAACATGTTTGAACTCAAAATAAAAGCACTAGGCGGGCTTATTTTACTAGCGACCAATCAGAACCTCCCAACGGAGACACACCTGAGTAGCTGTAAACGCGAGAGGCGGACCGGGTGTATAAAACGCACTGCTTTCACATAGTTCACCCAGCAACTTGCAGGCTGTGAACGTCTGCAACACTTTTCCAACCGCTGTCCCGGACCCTGTCCCCAGAACAAACCATGCATCTCAACGCGCACGAGTCGTGCCATTCCCTCCTCTTGTTCTGCATCCTCTTGAGGAGTTGCCAAGCATTCAAGAACGACGCCACAGAGCTCCTGTTGTCGCATCCGAGCGTACCGGTGCCGGAGGTTCAGAGCAACGTGTCTCTGAACCGCGCACGAACCGGCGGGAGAGGAGCCGGAGACGGCAGCGTGGCGCACGACAGACACGGTGAGTGAGAGGAAACATCCTGCTGCAGAGCAAATCAGGATGCTCTCCTGCTTTGTCATTCACCATTTAATGGGACATTGTCTTCTGCTTTATTGTAAAACTAGTTTATTATATTGTCCTCTATGCGCTGGTGTCCGTGGGTAGTTAGCAAGACACAGTCTTGAATATATCGGGCTAATAATGGATGCCATGGCCCAATTTTGCAATTTAAGGACCATGAATAACATTCACTTTGGGACTTGGGTGGGTTTTTTACTCGTCCAGGTAGCTTCTTCAGTCCTTGTTTGTTGGATGTACCATGAGCTGGATGACTGAGAACCTTCACAGATAATAATCCCTTGCTGCATGTAAAACTTGGACAGACATAACTTTACAGATATCTTTGAAAGGAAAAACTACAAAATGTAATCCTCTCAGTCCGCTCATGGGATCCATCACCACACTGAGCTGCAGCGACACCCAGTTTAAGACACATGTACCTGGCTGTGGTCCATGGAATAGAGGCTCCGACCGTCAGTGAAGCTGTGCTCGGAGCTCTCTCAGAAGGCAACTGCAAAGAAGGCGTTTGGGTAGCAGGAGAGAGGGACAGCGAGACGGAGCCTGGCTCTTGTTCATTCATCAACACTGTCACAGAGAGAGGAGGATATTGTCCCTGAAGTGTATGGAGCTGCGTGAATGGAGCTGGGCTTGGGTTACAGTGACGTATGGACAGTGTTTAGCCTGCAGGAGAGTAACGCTGCTTCACAAAATAATCCTCCTGCTAAATCCCTACTACAATGATTAAAAAAACTAGATATTTTCTTTTTAATTACTTAGCTTTTTGAAGTAGAACGGTCAAGATGCTATTGTGCTCTTCTCTTGTGTTCCTGTGACTTGCTGTAGGCTGCAAAGAGTATCATGATCCATAAAATAGTAATAATACTCAATTATGAAGCTTTATCTTCAAATATCAAGAGGGTGTAATGTGCCCCTATGTTGCCTTCATCATTGCTAAAAGTAACAATAGGATAAAACCTAAAAACCGAGTTGCAACAATTAGTCACTCTGCATCTTTTTGAAGTATTTCTGCTTCTCCAGTTTTCTTTTAGTTAACTGAATATTTTTCAGTTTCAATCTGCAGATGCATTGATACTGGTAATTGTAGTCCTGCCTGTGTAATATAATTCACTTTATTTCATGCATATCTTTTCTGTCTCTCATTTCTCACACCTCGTGTCTGCACACAGAACGGAGTCAGATCGGATGCAGAGAGCTGAGGTCCACTAAGTATATCTCTGATGGCCACTGCACCAGCATCAACCCCATAAAGGAGCTGGTTTGTGCGGGCGAGTGTCTCCCGGCTCAGATGCTTGAAAACTGGATCGGTGGAGCCAATGGCAGGAAGTTCTGGGGTCGCCGGGGCAGCAACCAGGACTGGCGGTGCGTCAACGACAAGACGCGCACCCAGCGCATCCAGCTTCAGTGCCAGGACGGCAGCACGAGAACATACAAAATCACCGTGGTTACCTCCTGCAAGTGCAAGAGGTACTCGAGGCAGCACAACGAGTCAGGTAGCAAGTTCGAGGTGCCAGTTGTGTCGCCGCCGCAGCTGCTGCACAAACACAAATCCAAGAGCAAGAGGAGGTTGGGGAAGAGCCGACTGAGCGAGAACTGGCACGAGACTGAACCCTGAGTGCCGGTGGATATGCAGACTGACTGGAAATCTTCAGGAGTTTTGTCTCTGAACATTCATTGACTGTGGATTATCTGGGACTTATGTGAAGCCGGTTCCTCACTCTGGTAGAGAGATCCAGGGAACACGAAGGACTCCTTTTGGTATTTTCCATCCATGTGGTTAAAGATAATGTGAACTGGACCGAGGTATACAGTCTGCTGAGCTCTCTGGAAACACATTCTCCCAGCTGTAGTCCTGTGCATGCTTTCCTATATTCATTTTATATGCAGGCAGCGATCTGTAGCCAACACCAGTAAACACCAGACATTTAAAATACATGTAAATACTTGTACATATATCAGATTCTTACTTGCCTTTTGAAGTATGCCGCCATGTGTATAAAATTCTACTATGTAAGATTTATGATGTATGATGTAATATATTTTCTGTAACAACATACCTGGTAAATTTTGCTAACGTGACGTCAGCCTGTGGGTGAACTCTGGAAAAGCTTTGAGATCGATCAGTCTTGTTATAATTTTGTATAAAATAAATATCACTTTTATCACGTGTGTTGTTTTCATCTCATTTTTTATCACGTGTTGTTGGAAACTGGATAACAGAGATGACAGTTTTCCTGACCTTGAAACATAAATCAAAGACATTACATCCCAATCTTAGCAAATAATCGGCACAAATTGAAATCCATTTAGAAGTTTAGAATTTCCAAATACTGAAAGAGAATGTCCCTTTCAGCTGAAATGTTCAATTATCTGCTTCATAAGCAAAACCATGTCATAGTGCTGAATTTTATAACTTTTTTTTTATTAAACCGCAAATAAGTTTTCTATTACAAAGTTATAGTACGAACTCCCGTCAGATTTGAGAGTGCAAGATGTTAAAATCACACTAAAATCTGGATTTGTGTCACAGTGACAGCTGCATTCTTCTCTACAAATGCATCAAGCTGCGTGTTTTCACTTGAGTGACAGGAAATTAAACAATTTCTAGTTGTAAAAGTAAAGACAAAAGTAGATTAGAATGCACTGACTTCAAAATACGGCTGACTGTGTGATCTAATAAACTGGTTTAAATTATTTTCTACAATGCCTTTTCTTACCTTTTTCGACCACAGCTCACATATAGTACCAAGATGCACTCTCCTGGAGTTATTGACCACATTTTACAGTCTCAAATTACAATTAGCCAAACATTTGCTGACTTTACGAAATAGAGGGGGAAAAAATCGTGTCAAAATGCTGTTTCCAAGACTGTCTAGTCTTCTGCATTTTTTTAAATCTCTATTTTGTTTTTGTAATCAAAACAACTTAAGTATAATTCGACAGGTGATTATCTAAAAGCTATTGGTTATTAATAACTATTATTTTAAGTTAAGTGGAAGAATAATTTAGAAGAAGACTTTAAAAAACTGTTTACTTGAGGTTACAGTTGACTTTTAACAAGTACAACGCTGATTTAGTTCAAATGAGTTTGGTGTTGTTTTATTATGAAAGAATTCACCGGATGTGCGGTCTTGACTCTGCTAGCTCCACATCGGTGTTTCCTAATCCCCTACCACGTTGCCGTTACTTTCTCCCGCCCACAAACCGGGAATGGACACTTATGAGAAAAAACAGCTTTGACACCTCCACACACTCCCACCCATGAATCAATCGCGACCAGTCAAATCAAAATGCAGGGTGATAACTGTGAACCGGAAAGGCCCGCTCATCCAGGGATTTTCCCAGCCTGCGAAGACCCGAAGAGCGATCATCACCCGGCTGAACGCTGCGTGGACTTCCCGGTGTCGGTGGTTCTTCCTGCCGGCGGCACGGGAGAGAGAACAGGACTACAGGCACCCAAACAGTTCTTCTCGCTTCTGGGTAGACCGCTTATAAGCTACACTATCCAGGCCTTCGAGAGGTAGGAAGAGATTAAAACAGAATAACTGTGGTGTCACAATTAACATTTGCAGGTAAAGAGACAACAGGAGAAAGAAACATATCTCAATACCTCCCTCTATGGCCGGATTAACTTCCTGAAAGGGCCCTGGGCACAAAAGTGCTACTGGGCCCCTATGCTAATTAGTTTCAATTATCCCACAAATCGGCCAGAGCTGACATAGGGAGAAAGTGAATAATGATATTAATTATATAATTTTAAATATTCTAATGAAAAAGTAAAACTGCACAATATATTCTGGGGGTAGCATCAGATGTTTTGTGGTTTTCTGTGATCTTAATCTCAAACTTTCTGTTTGCTTTTTGTTTACTTGACAGAACAAAGTAATATAATTCATGTTTCAGAGAATAATGACATTTTCAGACAATAATTAATCTGTTAATGATGAAAGGGTGGATGCTTATGTTGAGTTCTGATCAGTGCCTGACCTCCATTACAACACTACAACAACAACAACTAGTGTTTCTAATCAGATGCATCTCCTGTTGGCTTGCTGTCAGTGTTTATATGTGTCAGGATATGAATTCCGCACTTAAGAGCTCAGTAGACGCTGTGTGTGTGGCCCAGTGTTTATATGAGGTCAGAAGTCATTGATGTCCTGGTGAAAAGGAACTGAGTTGAGCCCAGAAATCCTGAAATCAGTATGCACTGTGCTGTGTCGTGTCGTGTTGTTGTGCAGAGTCATAGTGACTTTTTATAATTTATTGATTATTTATTAACACTAGAAGTCCCAGAGAGCAGCCATTTGGCTTTTCTACCTATAAAACCCAGAGGGCAGCCGATCGGCTGGAAGGCTTTTAGCTAATATCCTAAATCACCTGTGAACCCTCCTTTTGTTATGAAAACGAGGCAATCACTGGGGCACCACAGGAGGGGACATGCTGAGCCACTTCAAGGAAACCTGTGGGGAGGGGAGGGGGAGTGGGCCCAGAGAGCTTATGGGGGACGGGGTAAGCACACAGAGCAGTGTTCACTTCTAACCTGGCAACACCTTGAGACAGAAACTGGTTCATCCCAAAGACAAAACACCTTGACATAAAATGGGGGAGGGGAGAATCGGAGAGGAGCAGGATTGCTGGGGGTTTGGAGGCCAGAGTGTGTGGGGGAGGGAGGCACACCTGAGGGCTGTGAACTCATTTGCTCTGTCTGGGCTGCTAACTATGGCTGCGTTCAGACTGCAGACGGATCTGATTCAAATCTGATTCCTTCTCATATCCGATTTTTAGGGCTGACTGTTCACACTGCCTTTAGCAAGTGTCCAAATCGGATATGGTTCTGTTCAGACTGGGCCACATTCTTCACCGGTCTGATAGGTTGCTGTAGCAACGAGCGGAAGCGTCATTCAGCACGTGTATTTGTCAGACGTCATATAATTGCGACAGCGACAAGCAAAACAACAACAAACAACACGATGGATGTACGTCACGTCAGTGTAAAGATTTATAAGGCATGCAGTTTCTTCCTCTGTCCAAGGCGAATTGTTTTCAAAGTCCTCCTCCATTGTGATAGCTGTAATATCACTGTCCGTGGCCGTAACGTGGCTCCTCCACAACGGAAATAGGCACGCGGTCTGGCGCATTGGTTCTGACCTGGCGTCGCGTAAGTGACGTCACGGACAGTCAAAACCCATCTGAGTGTTGGGAGCTGTTCAGACTGAGACGCATCTGTCCATATCCGATACGAATGCGATATGAAACTACCTCTGGATGTGGTTTGCAACCGTTTGGCAAAAATCGGATTTCATGTGATCTGTCACTGTTCAGACTTCAAAATCGAGATCCGATTCAAATCTGAATGGGCTAAAAATCGGATTTTGGCTGGCAGTCTGAACGCAGCCTAACTGTCTGTCTTTCACCAGTTTCACCAGGTGGCAGCCTGGGCAGAACAAATGAGCTGAATCAAAATGTAATATATGTAGAAGGATGTAGAAGTTATCAGGACCCTACAACACTGGGCTTCCAACATCCCCACCAGACACATAGGAAAAGTAAAAGAGCAGAACCACATCAAAAAAGCACTCAAAATCTGTGGTTATCCCAACTGGGCCTTCGTGATATTTACACATATTTACAAATAATAATAAAAAAAAATGCATTATCAGGATACAGTGTTAGAGAGTGGAAGTGAGTGAGACTTAGACTTAGAGACTTAGTTATGAGGCTGATGGAACCATTCCTGGACAAGGGCAGAAATGTTACCACGGACAATTTCTTTACATCGCTGGTGGAGCTTGCTAGAGAGTTGGCTCACTCTCATGTGGGTGCAAAGCAGGCACAAAAGGAACAATTGCTTCGGCAACAACCATGCCACTGTGCGATGTATTGACTGCTACAAATACACATGTGGCAAATGCAGAAAGGAAATGGCTTGGCAGTGCTAGCATTGTGCGTGATTATTGAAATGTACTCACCTCACTCACCGTTACTTACTGTTTATTTTTCCCTACTAGAGTTTTACTACATCTTATTTTAATCCCACTCAAAGGAAGTTCACCGTTCATTATTTAATGTTCACCATTTTATTATTCAATCACTTTTTCTATAACTATTTGCAAACCACTGCTGTTGTTTGTCTGCAAACTGCTCTGTGTGCTGGCTGCTGCGGAAAACTCAAATTTCCCTGAGGGAGTCACCCCAAAGGGATCAATAAAGTTTTAAGTCTAAGTTCTAAGTCTAAGTCTCACTCACTTCCACTCTCTACACTGTATCCTGATAATGCATTTTTTTTATTATTATTTGTAAATATGTGTAAATATCATGAAGGCCCAGTTGGGATAACCACAGATTTTGAGTGCTTTTTTTGATGTGGTTCTGTTCTTTTACTTTTCCTATGTGTCTGGTGGGGATGTTGGAAGCCCAGTGTTGTAGGGTCCTGATAACTTCTACATCCTTCTACATATATTACATTTTGATTCAGCTCATTTGTTCTGCCCAGGCTGCCACCTGGTGAAACTGGTGAAAGACAGACAGTCAGTTAGCAGCCCGGACAGAGCAAATGAGTTCACAGCCCTCAGGTGTGCCTCCCTCCCCCACACACTCTGGCCTCCAAACCCCCAGCAATCCTGCTCCTCTCCGATTCTCCCCTCCCCCATTTTATGTCAAGGTGTTTTGTCTTTGGGATGAACCAGTTTCTGTCTCAAGGTGTTGCCAGGTTAGAAGTGAACAGCCACCCTCTCCCCCATAAACTCTCTGGGCCCACTCCCCCTCCCCTCCCCACAAGTTTCCTTGAAGTGGCTCAGCATGTCCCCTCCTGTGGTGCCCCAGTGATTGCCTGGTTTACATAGCAAAAGGAGGGTTCACAGGTGATTAGGATATTAGCTAAAAGCCTTCCAGCCGATCGGCTGCCCTCTGGGTTTTCTAGGTAGAGCAAAAAATGCTGGGACTTCTAGTGTTAATGGGATATTTTAACATTTCTTTTCTTGGTTTCTTGCCGAGAAATGAGAAGATTAATTAAATTCAATTTTCAATTCAATTTTATTTATATAGCATCAATAACCAAATTGTCTCAAATTGTATCAATGATACAAATTGTCTCAAAACGCTTTACAAAACTTGGCCTGAAAGATTAGAACACAGCATAAATCTGTACTGCCAGCATAAAGTCTCAAAGAAGACAGCAGCAAGACCAGTAGTAGCTTGCTGTAACTAGACTTTGGTTTTTGTAAGGATTTATTGAGATATTAATTTATAAGTTGATTTTATAAGATTTTTTTCACTGGGGCTAAGCTAGCTGTTTCCCCCATTTCCATGCTTTATACTGAGCTAAGACAACCATCTCTAGCCACCTCTCACCTCTTAACCTCAGATTTTTTCATTTTTATATCCTTGTAAGTGTAACAAACAAACTTGTAGCCCCAAATCCCTGAGTGGATGGTGTGTTCTTGCAGGGTGTCATGGATCCAAAGCATCGTGGTTGTTGTTGCCAAAGAAAAGATGGACCTGATGACGGACATTATCCAGCGCTTCCAGCACAAGAAGGTTCGCGTGGTTCCAGGCGGCTCGACTCGTCACAGATCGATATGCAATGGAGTCCTGGCACTGGGCGAGGAGGAAGAGAGGGAGAGACCAGCAGTAGACAGACCGAAGGTCGTCATCATACATGATGCTGTGCGTCCTTTTGTGGAGGAGGACTTTCTGCACAAGATAGCACTGGCTGCAAAGGAACAAGGGGTCAGTACGATTAAAGCTAAGTTAACCAAAAATATTGAAACTCAAAACCACCTATGGATTGTAGCTGCATGCTACAGCTGCTGTTTTCTCTCATGAGTTAGTTTCTCCTGTATTTTGGTTAATTTTCAAGCAAACCATTCTGTGTGCATTCCAAATCTGGGGTTTTGCAAAGCTGAACCCAATAATGAGCATCATTAGTGAATCTGAACACAATCTTCTCAGACTCAGTCTTTAAAGTATAGTGAGGAATTTCTATGTTGTGCTTTCAACAGAGAGACACAGTTATCTGTCGATGAGATTGTTGCTCCACTACTCTTGTGTAGGGTTGCAAAATTCCGGGAATTTTCAAAGTTGGAAACTTTCCATGGGAATTAACGGGAATATATGGGAATTAACGGGAATATATGGGAATAAACAGGAATAAATAAGAAATTTACAAAATTGAAGGTTGGCCCTTAACAGGGAACTTAAATATAGTTGGGGGGAATATATTGTAGCATAGTCTTGGCTAAAACAACCAGATTTAATGCAAGTACACTCCTCAATCACATGCACACAGCACACTGCTTACTGCAGGGCTATTGAGGCCACGCCCCCTACATGCACTGTGCATTCCTCCATCACATGCACAGGTGATTTCTTGAAGCCTGAGGCCACACTTTTGAGCTCAAAGCACAAGACTATTGAAGCCACACATTTGAGCCCGTGGACTATATAAAGTCAAGTAAGTTTTGATAATATCATGGGGTAAATATATTTGATCAATAACGTTATTAAAGTTTAACTTGCAAATATTAAATAAAAATGTATTAATACAGTAGCTAACTATCTGGTAAGTTAGGTGCTAAATGAAAGCTATTTTTCATTTCATTGACCATTTAAGAGGCTAGCTAATTATGGTGGTAGGTTTTCTGTAACCATACAAGAATTTATACATCAATTGTCATCCCATAAATTCCCATAAATTCCCAATAATTCCCATAATTCCCATGGAAAGTTTCTAATTTGGAATATTTCCAAAATTCCCCAGTTTAACTTCCCATGGAAAGTTTCTGGAAATTTACCGGAAATTTACCGGGAATTTTCCACCCCTTTGCAACCCTACTCTTGTGGCTGCTCAGCCCACAACCTCCCTCTGACTTAAGGATATGATCACAAATCTGAATCCTTTACTGGAGCAGTCTTTTACTTGGTTGTTCAGTCCTCTATTTTTATATCTCCCTTTTGCTCCAACCTGTCACTGATCTCTGCAACTTCTCTCTCATCTAGTTTTGCTTGCTATGATTTTATACATGTTTTAGCTGCAGACTTTGGAATATTTCTATAGATAGATAGATATACTTTATTGATCCTGTACTTGAAATTGTTGGGTTACATCAGCATCATGTTTATTTATTTTATTCTATAAAAAATAGAATAAAATAGCTGTGTGTGTATAAGATATAAGCGGCAATAAGGGGTGGAAGGTATCAGGCTCAGCTTTTGGACACACATTGCATGACAATTTTGTACAAGATGTAAACCTCATGACAAACCAGTGGTTAGACGCTGGCCACTGTTGGCCTGTCGGAAACAATTGTGACCAATGTAAACAAAATGACAAATTTCAAAGGGCAAGTTTTTCATCTGAGCCTTCATATATTTTCATAGGGGTTGAACAATTTAGGATATTTTAAAGTTGACTAATATGTGGTGAAAGTCGAGTCTAGTCGACTAGTCGATGATATCACACATAAAAACAGAGTACAAAGTAATGCTTTGCAACAGTGAAATCTACATTCTTGACCTGAAAACATGTAGTAAAAAGTTACGAAAGCTTTTCTGCAAGGTATTGAAGCTAGAACAGGGGCTACTGTCGGCTATGGCTTATGGTGCAGCCCACAGCAACATCACAAGAATAAGAATAAGAATAAGAAAAAACTTTTATTTGTCCCGCGATGGGGAAATTGCATAAACACCGTCAGTCCGACACTTAACATAACATGCGTAACATGCGGCTCTCACTCGACAAAAAATAGCAGCTAAAGCAGCTAAAGATCTACTAACTTTAGACAATGGAATTCATCAGAACATGATGTTGATGTGCACCCTCCTTCTTTGGGTTACTGCAGGAGAATGTTGTTAACTGACTGCCGTCGAGAGGATTTGGACCGTTCTTCTGTTAGCATTAGCGGATGTCTTTTCAGATGAGTGTGCATTCCAGTAGTAATTTAGAATCACCAATTAACCTAATGAGCATGTCTTTGGATGGTGGGAGGAACCTGGAGAGAACCCACACAGACACAGGGAGAACATGCAAACTCCACACAGAAAGACCCTGTCGGCCCATGGATTCGAACCCGAGACCTTCTTGCTGTGAGGCATCAGTGCTAACCACCCCGTCCCTGTTCTGTGTTCAAAGTTTGGTAAATGTCACAGCGTTGAAATACTAGGTCGCTTTTGATGGCAAGAAATCTTTTTCCAGGAAACGAGTAGTTCAGGGAATGATCGTGATACCCTTTACGTATAGATGATAGATGCAACTCCAAAAGCCGCTCTGTCCTCATCCTTGGAAATCATACCTATTTTAAATCTTGTCTGTAGCTCTAACCTAATTTCTTGTTAGTTCTTTTTGCTGAAAACCAGAGAAGCTCAGTTGCAGCACAGACATTAAACAAATCCAGCATGCAGCTGGTGTCGAAGGTTTCACCTGGTGTGAAGACCGGTAAACTAAAGTTTAAAGAAGATTTTTTATTTATTTTTTTTTACCTGAGGTTTGTGTCCACCAAGCAGTGTGAACCTAATTCTAAAAAACAACAAGGTCAAGTTTTCCAGTCAAGTTCTCACCTTGTGACTGCGCCTTAAATTTGCCCACTTGTAACAACATGAATCCATGTGTTCATAAAGTGTTTATAAAACTGACGGCTCCATCACTCCTGGTGATGTTGTATCAGCAATGACTGACAGAAAACGTTTCATAATGATTTATGATCAAGGTTCACAAGTCCAGAAAAGACGTTGTTGATTGCAGGTCACACATGCTGCGAATAAAAGCGCAAGCCCAGTTCCATGGCCAACATTTATGGTGTGTTTCTTGCTGTGTCCGTGCTTTGGGATGAACTTCCACAGCTTCCACAGCGGGCAGTCTGGTCTTCATTATCTTTCTCGTATCCACGCTCATGACAGAGAGCCTGTCTCCAACTGAAGAGCAGCAGATTAATTTTAAACAGCATGTGTAACACACAGAACACATGTTTGCATTTCCCCCCCACACACTTGTTGAGTGCATGCTCCTGGAAGCTGTATTCAGACATGATGTAGTTGAGATGAGAGTAATGTATGAGAAAAGATGGATACTTTAAATTTCCAAGGGAGGAAGAATAAGCAGAGCACGCTCCAGCTCTGCCGGTTAAGATGAAATTATTGTTACTGTGTAACCATGGATGTGGATGATCAAGGAAATGCTCTCACTTAGACATTTTCAGTCTTTTTCATAGTCCTAATTCTTGATGCATAATTAGGAAATGTTAAGTTGAACCCAAAAACAACACTTTAATCATTTTAAATTGTCTGTATATGCTTCTAAAGTGGAAAGAAATTAGTGATGTAAGTATATCGATATTGGTGTCAGCCAGCGGCTAAGTTTCAGATGACTATATAGACCTTTGCTGTGACAACAAACAGTGCCTTCAGTTTTTCAGATTTTCCTTTGAAGTCTGCACTGTACTAATTACTACAAATTCATGTTTTAAATTGTCATTTCCTTCCACACTGCCTTCTGTCGATCTCAGTGCTTTCAACTCTGTTTTAATATATCCAGTAACTCACCTTGAGTAAATGTAACCTTGAAGTGTCACTTCATAAAAATTATTATTTTATTATTATTTTTTGTTTTTTGTTTTTATCCAAACTAAGAGGTTTGGAAAAGTTTTTTTTTTTTTTTTTTTTTTTTCCAGAAATGTGATCCTTCTCTTTCCCTGACATTTTTTATTTCTTTTATGTAGATGTGTCAATAGAAATATATTAGCTTGCTTCCAAACAAGTTAATTTAACTTATTTTTCTAACTTCACTTCATGTTTCAATATGGGAATTGCGTAGGACTATCTATGAAACTATGGGTCTATTGACACAAACTGGTCGTATTAGGGGGCCCATGCCCCTTGTACTATCACTATCAACTGCTCCTCCTTCAGTTGCGTTCTCAACAGGTCTGATGGCAACCTTTTAACTTCAAGAAGAAGAGCTCCTTTATCTTTAATATCTTTCGCTTAGCAACATAACAAAGGTCAAACAAAAAAGTACTGTGTGCAACTACTTCACATGAGTAATAATACAGTATGATATGCACATAGTCCACAAAACGAGCAGCCACTTTAAGATTCTGGCACACTTGCTTGTCTGAAACTGTGAAACCTACCTATAGCCCAATCAGGACAAACAAATGCACAAATTGCTATTAAGGAATTGCGAGTTTTATGTCGTTAGTTTGTCTGTAAAACAGAGGATTTAGAGATGGGATTCATGGCTCTTTTCTATTGGTGGGAAATCTGAGTTTATCTATATTCTAGAATCTAGAATATATATTATAGATAAACTAGAATCTAGATAGACAAATGCTTTATTTATCATGTGAGAAATCTGGTGAACAGCTTTGCGCTGACCGTTAATCAAACTAGGGTCCATTGCTATGCTCACCTCTATACCAATTCCATCACCAACTCTGTCTCAAAGCAAAGCAGTGTGCAACTGTGTGAAACACAGCAAAAAAATTGTTACATGTTCTTTTGGTCGTTAGTTTTAAAGAGCCAATCAAGAGCCAGTTTTAAGGAACTAAAACGCCAACTTCCTATATTTTCTGAGGGATTGTCAATTTTTACTCCTTTTAAGACTAATTTCACTATTTACAGAGCTTGTTTAATAGTGTCCTTCCTCTCATAAATTCCTTCTAAACTGCATTTGTGTATTCATGTCAAATCATTCCTTCTCTTTTTGTCATGAAGGCATCCGGCGCCATCCGACCTCTTGTTTCCACAGTGATAGCCACCACGTCAGAGGGCTATCTGGATCATTCTCTGGAGCGAGCCAAGTACAGAGCCAGCGAGATGCCTCAGGGATTTTCATATGATGTCATCTATCAGGCCTATCAGAGGGTAGGACCTGCACGTTACTGTACCTTTTGCACACAAGAGGGCTTTATTATGTTGTGATGTGGGTACCAATGTGATAAATGAATCTCCTGAGTCTTCATGGTTCTCATTTTGTTTCTTCCACTGTAACGGTCAGCTGCTCACCCTGCCCTGCAAGACTGTACAAAACAGTAACCCCTTTCAGCACCATCCATTATTTTTGAAAGAAAAGCACATTCTGAGGCTGGTGGCTCACTGTGAGATGTTTTGTCCTCATGCTGTTTCCATAAGTTTGAATAATAACACAGCTTTGTCTGGTTGTAAGTACATACGCTAGTTCAAATGTTCATCCACATACTCCCTTTTTCTTTTTATTCCTCCAATTCAACACACAAATAAGCATTTGCCTTTTTGTATCAACAGACGAAAAGGACTAAAAAGAACAAGGTAGGCAAGCTGAATAACTTTATTTTGTACTTATTTCATTGTAGTTACTATCAAGGTTTAACCCTTACATACTGTTCGGGTGAAATTTGACCTATTTTGACATTTGACAGCAGTAAAAATACCCTAAATGCCATCTTTCAGCCTGGAATTTGATCACTTTTCTTAAAGTAACCCAAATAAACACAAATTAAAATATTTTATGTTATACTTTTATACAGGTGCTACAAATTTCTGTACACTGAAGCAGTTTCTGGTCAAATCTGACCCAGATCTATTAGGATGGATTTTGAGATCTACCAGTGTGAGTCAAATCAAGGAAAATGGTGGTTTTAGGTAATGTTGAACAAGCTGTGAAACTGTACAGGCCATGTTTGTATGTGTGTGTTTGGTATGTGGCACATTCTGGCAATCAAACTGATAACCCTTTGGTTCGTGGACAACCCGCTCTACCTACTGAGCCACAGCCACCCGCTGTGTTCCCACGATATTTGTCCAGGTTCCCGCAGAGACAGACACCTGCTGGTCTTTGAGGGGGCATGGGGGAACCTCGAAACAGTAAAATAGTATAACAGCATAGAGTGATCATATATGGTGCAGAAACGCAACATACTAAGTCATACATGACCCAGAGGATGCCTTGTCACAGACACCAGATCTGCATCTGCAAGCACAAGCACCCGCAATGTAATGTTTCCCGAGCTGCCATTTTTGGTAACAACATTTAATGTGCAACAGGTCTGTTCTCCTAAGATGAGGAGGTTGATAGTGATTTGGAGGAGGATGTGTCAGAGCAGAATGACAAATGTGGAAGAAAACGCAGATTACAGCCCCTCTGATGAAGATGACTATCGATCGTTATAATTTCTTATGATATAGCAGTGAGGACAGCATTTAATGGTTTCAAAGATTAAACATAGCTATATTATGAATTCCAACAGCTCCACAATGTTCATGCCATTTTCAAATTCAATCAAATATATTTAAATCTTTATGGATTTTATGTAAAACAGTACATGATCATGTGTAATAGTAAATGTTTTTCACTCAAAATGAATCTTGTAAAACTTAAAAAATACACTCTCCCTGCTCTCTGAAACAACAACAAGGATTAATCATACATTTATTGATGGGACATAGGCTATTTAAACTTTTTAAGTAGATCTGTAGTTTAAAATTTGGAGCAGACACTTACTATGAGGGAATTCTTCGTCTGGGTCAAAATTGATCAGGACCATACTGTGAAGGCATTAAATGTGAACAGAATGTAAGGCTTAAATTATGTTTAAAATATTTCCAAAAACTATTTACAAATCCCTCCTCTGTCCATTCCTTCTAATCATCAAGAGTTTTGGACAACTAAACTGTCACTTGTTAAAAGACCATTTTATGCCATTAAAGTGGCAAAATGGTTTTCTACTCTAATTCACTGCTAAATTCATCCAGAGCACAAGCAACCAAAAGTGTGATGCCTTGTGTCCATTTTTAAAGACAACACGTAATTTCACAGGATGGACAAACCAAGCCCTACAGGCACTTTCTACTCTCTCCTGGTGTCAAATAATTACTAAAAATGTCTCTTAAATCTTCTGAAATGACAGGTTGTGATTTATGTTCTAATAATTACACAATTTAGATGACAAAGTGGTTTGTGTTTGTCATACATCTTAACAGGCCTTTACAGTCCTTTATTGTTCGGCTGATGTGCCAGAACCTGCAGGGTTTCCTTCTGAAGTGCCTGTGGCGTGAATGCTATCGTTTTTCCTTGGCCTCTGCTGCATCTGGGAAAGAAATCACATGTTAATATAGTCTGCCACACTGTTGCAGATTAGTCTGTGGAACAAAAGTGAACAAGTCTCAGTTGGAAAAATTGAATTGCATGGCACATTTAGGTGGGCTTAGATTAATGGTCTCAGCAGCTGAGTATGTTTTAATACGTGTACCTGAAAAATGGAAAGAATTCATCCACTGACGTACATGTGTTGATTTTTCTGTGAGAAGGGGCCTATAGCTGAAAATAGAAGTTGACCTTATTTATGTTTCAGACACTTTGAGGTTTATTTCCAGCTTCATTTGAAGGCTCCTTTGGATTGCCATGTTGTTGAAGGACAAAAGCAAAATTTGAACTAAGAACTGTATTATTCCTTCAATTGGAACGCAGTTGTGTGCAGTTATTTTTATTCCTGGCACATACACAGATTGCTTCGAGAGCCCTGTTGGCATTGGCCTTTTCAGAAAATTTGCTTATTTTGTGCCACAGTGTCAAGGCTAGTCAAGGTGCAAAAAGACAAACCGGGGAGGTCGCTGGAGAAGGAGGAGGTAGATTGAAAATGTTTCCCCTCTCCTACTTTTCAACCTTTCAAAAGAAGGGAAAGTGTAAGGTGTCTGTCAGGTTAGGACTGTAGGACATACTCATGAAGAATCTTTGGGAGCTGCTCATTTGTAGCTTGACATCCATTGAAAGTAGAAGAACTTAGGGCTGAAAAGACAAAAGAGGAGATACTTGATCCAGTCCCCATTGAGGGCTTTTGTACCTGGAGAAAATGCTAAAGGTTAAATTACCTCACGGCCAAGAGCATATTTCTGCTGTAATTTTTCCCTTCAGTTCCACTATCCCTGGAATAAAGGCCCTTCTCTTTTATAGCTTGTTAAAATGCTAGGTATAACCTCAGGTAGCCTGAAGTCAACTAGTAGTCTGAACAAGAGTTCATTGCCTCAGACCAAACGTCCAGGTGATCTTCATGAGATTTCCTATAAGTATTTCAACTTGCAAATAAAATGTTTATTTGTGCGATAATCCATACAAAATAACCTTAATTAGGATGAGTTCAGATAGATAAATGGCACACTGTTTTGTTTTGAGTCTCATCTAAAAGCAACCTAGATAATTATCACCTGACCTACTGTACCTGAGCCTAGTATTTTCAGCAAAAACTCTCTGTATCTGTCCTGCTCCAAATTGAGTTGATAGTCTTAGCAGATCTTTTCCAAAGAAAAATATCGATGAAGAACCTTTCAGTTAAACAACAAAACATAGTCTGATGAGAGTCTGATGCAGAAGAATGTAGGAAATGTCTGCTGAACCTGATGACACTGATCACGCACATTTTAAATCTTAATTCGGAGAGATAAGAGTGCTACAAGGCCAACTGTCCATTAGCCAAAGAAAACAGCCTCCTTTAGAGCTTCTGATGAAAAATGTGGAGATGCCTCTTCATATAAAAACACTGGCCATGCTCACATTAAAGCCAGCAAAATGAAAAGCTACAAAGATATTTTTGTGAAGTGCCTGATGAAAGTTGTGATGCAAAGATGCAAATTATCAGAGGAAACTTTGGTAATATTCAATTCAATTCAATTCAATTTTATTTATATAGCGTCAATAACAATACAAATCGTCTCACGACACTTTACAAAAACCCGGCCTGAAACCCCCAGAGCAAGCCTGAAGGCGACGGTGGCAAGGAAAAACTCCCTTTTAACAGGAAGAAACCTTGAGCAGAACCCAGCTCATATGGAGGACCCATCTGCCTAAGGCCAGCCTATTATATAGGGTGACTTCCAAAATAAGAGGTGCATCACAACGTGTACATGGCAGGTCAAATTGTTGTTCTGGAAATAAGGTACACAAAAAGTATACCTTATACACAGCAACAGAATGTTAATAGTTATAATTTTGTTTGTTATTCTAAGAATTTGGTGCAGCCTGAGCTATGTCATCAACTAGTGGCCAAATTGCAAAGGAATTTGTATTAAATATGTATTAACTCTAATTAACTAACTAACTCTAACTAAAATGTCCCCTTGTTCAACACTTTAGTCCTTGAGACATCTCAAAAACCAAGGACCACAATTTCCTTCAATCCCTCTTCACAGATGTTTAAAACACATTAACCTCCCGCTGTATTAACTATGAAACCATTAACAGTATGACATACGATTGATCAAGCCCCCCAGTGGTGATTTCAACATACATTTGCTACGCTATGCTTGCCCTGCCCACTGCAGTCTGTTGAAAACTGTCCACATAGTTCCTTATTTTCTATCGAGGCAGATAAACACTAGACCATGTAATGACATCAAGGCTCCAGTGATAAGCATGCAAACCCTACCCCTGACTCATTGGCCCCTTTGCTGCCTCTAAGAATATCAATGGCCCCATTCAGACCTCAAATTAACATCCGACCTGGGCAATCTGATTGCAGGTGACTAGCTTTACCTGTGTTCACACCTGGCATTAACAAGCTTCTCAAGCCAGCTTCTCAGATCTCATTTCAGTTTCCCGTTCTGTATGCAAATAAACGTGTGCGTCATGACATTGGCATGCACATTAAGTTTTTATTTATTGATCTTCTTCACCCCGGGATTAGTTATTTTAGAGAGCTGCACTAAACTCGGCTTATAACTCAGACCCTGGAAGCTTACATTCGCACTGTAATCTCTGGTAAAAAGGGAAATAAAGACATTGGTGAATGAGGAAATACCATTAACTAGACACGACTCCTTATACATCAGGATGACCACATCAGTAATTAACCACATGCTGATATATTATTTGATGACAATCACACACAGTACTCCTATTAAATAATTCAATTTTGTAATTCTTGTTGAGATTTGTTTATTTGGTTAGTTAACAGCCATAAGGACAGAATATTTTTAAAGGCTCCCATTACTAATAAACAGACATTACTAATGGTGCTTTTTCCTTTGGTGATCATTTATCATAGTGATTTTGCGTTTTTCTGAATGAATGAGGCAAAACTCTGCTGACAAAAGACTAGCCCTATTGAATAAGAGGTCTTTAATTTGACTCTTGACTCACTGTGAGGAATTTCCAAATGTGGCCAGAGATTGATTGGATCAAATGCTACCTTAGTGTGTCCTGGGTGTGTTCACACCTGTACTTTACACTCGTCACTTGTTATTGGATTCCCCAGGACAGATGTTCATGCAAAGTCTGAACAGGGCCAGTGTGTCAATAATCTTATTACTTATTCTCACTATTATAAAGGCAAGTTTACTCTATGGACTGTCCATTATAATGACAGTAAAATACTGAAAGACCAGTACACAAAACCATCAGTAAGGTCGCACTTTATGTGTAACAGAGCATCGACTGTTTCGGTCTGAGTTGCTGTTGCAGTGGAACAACATAGTGATCCATAATTGAGTGTGATGGAAATACATTGTTGTCAGCAATTGTTCATAGCCACTCTTCTCTGTTGTGTCCCCTCTGCAGTGCAGCGAGTCAGACTTAGAGTTTGGCACCGAGTGTCTCCATCTGGCTCTGCAGTACTGTGGCACCAATGCTAAGCTCATTGAGGGCCCGCCAACACTGTGGAAGGTGAGCTCGTCAGGGGCCTGGTTTGGATTTTGGACTTGCTTACATTGTTGTTAGCACAGGTGTAAGCTTATCGCCTATTTATCAAAGTTAGTTTAAAATGGATTGTTCTGTTCAGAAACTTTTATTTGATAATGTGGTTTAGAATGTAGTAGACCATGTTATATTATTCAATGAGTCCAGACAATCCAGAGGGGTTTCTGGCTCTGCTTTCTGTAAAGCCTCTACAGACATTTTGATAGTTATTGACAGTGGACCGTTTTTGCGCCCTTTAGAATTATCTGCATATCTCCATAAAAATTACCCAAAGCTTCAGCAGATTTTCACACAAGTCCTGAAAGTAGAAAAAAAGTCCCATTAAAATAAATGAAACAGAAATATTATACTTGCGTATTTATTTATTTGAGAAAATTAATGATTTGTAAAAGATGTGAACTGTGGTTTTCAGTATCTGGTGTGACCCCCTTGTGCAGCAAGAGCAATGAAAGAGTTCCAGTAACTGCGGAACAGTCATCTACAGCAGCTTGGAAGAATTTTAACCACTTCTTCAGTAGACATCTTAAATCTCCTCTATTTGTTCATAATCTTTGACTGTGGATTTGTGAATTTCAAACTCTTTAGAGAGTTTGGAGATCAACAACTCTTTTTTGAGGTCCTAGTAAAGCTCTTTGGCTCTGCATGTCATTGTACACTTCTGAAAATTATGTGTTGAGAATATTAGACTGTGACAAATATTTTTTTAAACAACCCGTGGCTCTGAACAACTACTGAGTCTCATTACATTGATTGGAAACACTTCTGAACAAATGGTCTCTAATTTGGCCTTGAAATTAACTTGTAATCCAAGAAGTGCACTTAAATTTGCAACCCACAGATATGTAATATTAGTTTGTTTTCTGGAATAAACAAGTATACACCAAGGATACACCAGTATCACATTGTATCATTTGGTTAATTGGGTTCTCTTTGTCTATTTTCTTGACTTTAAAATCTGCAAATGTTTTGAGTTATCTCAGGTTCTTGGGATAAATTGCTATTATATAATATAACAATTTTTTAGAGGCTTGAACAAGACCAAGACCATGTAAAAAAACAGTGTCACTCAGTTTATAAAAAAAAAAAAACCACAATGTGTATGGATGTGCATAAATAAAATGTTGAGTGGAAGTTATTTTGTCCTCCAGGTGACCTACAAACGGGATTTGGCTGCTGCAGAGTTCATTATCAAAGGTGAGTTGCCTTCTTTGTAAGTTTGCCTTCGCACAATTTCAAGTATGTATTGTATGAAGTGGACTTTTTCAACTTTTTACATTGTGAAGTATATAGACATGTATACATGAAAGGCTGAAGGCCTTCTCAGACACACTAAATGGGCAAAAATAAGCAGTGATCGAGTGTTTTGTCTCATTTTGTGTGGTTTAGAGTTAGAAATGAATACGTAACATTGAACTAAAATGGCCTGTCACTGTCCTCAGAGGGAGACATTCTTTGTGGCATTGTTTAGCTTGGGATGAACACAGCAGGTGTAAGCAGTGAATACTATGGAGAGCAAGTCATGACAAGGGTGACTATCACAATCAGAGAAATGGAAATAAACAGCCCTATATTTCACCCCACCAGCACCTGGACCAACAAGTACCTGTTTGATGATGACATGAGGTGTGCAGTGATTATTCCCAGGGCCTCTGAAGTGAATGAATTCATTGTGTGATTTTTATTTATTTATGTTTTTTGTAGAAAAGACCTGGAAGAAAGTTCTCACATCTGTCAGTTTGAGAAACTGTTGAGTGTTTCAGTTTGTGGGTGCTCAAATGTACTGTATGTGGTTTGTGAGTATCCTGCCTAGATGTATGTGTTTGTGTGAGATTTACAACTTTGATCTCTCAATAGTTGGTTCCCAAGTGAGGCTGACATAGTGTATATGGAAGGTCTGGAGTTTTTTAAAACGGTGTGTAATGTGCTAATCTTAATCATTTTTAATTTAAGTTTGTGTCAGGTAGTTTAGCCACAATTTCGTATCAGCCATCTGCATCATTGCAATAGAATTATTTGTCTGGGTTTAAAAGAAATCTTTTTTCATTTCCAAGATCAGAATTTGATTCCTCTTTTTAGAAATCTTGCTGCAGCCTTGCAGTCCTCGTTTTGCATTACTTGTCTTGCGAGACCGTGCAACGAGATTAGTCCACATTTGATCATGATCCCAAACATGACAGAAGTTCCATCTCAGAGAGCACCGTCCAACTTAGAGAGCAGCCTGAAAGTTGATTGGATTTAAAAAGTATGACAACAGAGAAGAGCTGGACAAAAGCAAAGATCAAATGAAAGATGTGAAACTACAGGGAAAAGATTGTAGAAATGTCATGAGTCTAAATAAAATAAAAATTCTCCCCCACACAGTTGTCACATCACTCTATAGACAAATTAGCTATAGAGACCAAACGTACTTCACATTGGCCTTCATTTTTCAGCCCCAGAGATTGCCGCTTGATGTAGACTAGTTGCTAGGTAGATGTTAACCCTGGCTGCTAGCCTGTCCTTGCTAATATAATAGTGAAACAACAGCATCTGTGTTTTGCGTACGCTAGTTACATTACTGGAAGGCACCTTGTCTAAAACTCACTAGTGAACACATTGTGTCTCATTTAATTTAGAAGAATTGCAGAAATATCCTGTTGTGGTGGAATAGATTTTTCAAATTGATCTATCTATTTCATCTCTATCAAAGATGGAACTAAGTGTGAAAATAATAGTACTAATGAAAGAAATTTGATTACTATGGCACAGTGTGTTGTTTCCAGCTTTGATATGCGAGTTCTTTTTTATAGAAGAAGTTAGCTGAGGCTATGGATTTCTTGGTATTTTGCCATACCATATATATATATATATATATATATATATATATATATATATATATATGCAAAGTGTCTGACTTGTTTCGGTCATTTGAGTTTGCTCTATTTACGCGAAGAGTAGTAGAAGGAGAGACCCTCTGTTAAGCATGTGGTATGTCCAAAACCATTAAAAAAGGCAGCTGGACTTTCTTGAAGATGTCTGCTGCTCATCCAAGCATCTTCTTCAGCTTTCTGTTTAGGGCAGTAAATCAAAAAAAGTTAAAAAAAAAAAAAAAAAAAGGCAACTGAACATGGATATACGTTGACCTGGATGACTGAGAACCTTCACAGACATATTTAGCACAGTAACCACCACAAGCTTTTAACTTTTGACAGTTTATGGACACGAAATTATGAACATTAACAATTGCTTCTTTTTTAGAGGCTCTGTTGCGATCAGCCTGCATCCTCACAGGTGGATTGGCACAAGCTGTGACACTGGCTGATGCCCTCCAGAAGGCTGTGGGATCTTGGGATATGGTATGTGTGTGACATTAACAGCTGATTAAAGTTCTGTTTTTGCTGATAAGAGCATTAAAGAAAGACTAAAGATCCTGATCAGTTTACCATTTATTTCCCTCTATCTCCCCCATCTCTGGCTTGCGTCCTGTATCTCTAATTCCGCCTGCAAACTCAATGTGCGCTCCACTTGGGTGGCCCAGTGGTGAGACTTGCCATCTGCGGTCAGACCTCTAATGGAGCCTGTCTGGGACGTCCACACTGTTCAACTTTCCTCCTCCTTATTTTCTCCCTCCATCCCCGGCTTCCACCTCTCACTCCCCTGTGCACAGGAGAGCAGATGGCAGTCAAATTTCCTGTACCGTGGAGTTTGCTTGATTAATTGAGTATTTAGTGATGATTTCTTTCCTCCCTATCCTCATCTTCCTCCTACCACCAGTCAGATTTGACAAGCTCGCAGTTTCCACTGCAGTTCATATCCCTCCCTTTCATTCTTAATAATTTTTTGGGCACATCAAACCCATGTTGCAAACATCCTCCTTTTAATGTGCAAAACTGTTCCAATAGACAACGGAAAACAGCCTTCATATGTAAAACAGAAAAGAGTGACAGTCTGAAATATTACATCTGGTTGCACACTCTACGTAGAGGCTCCACATGTGAAATACTCTCCTTTACCACAACAACCTTCGTGTTTCCCTTAAGCAAGCCCCATAAGCTGTAACTCAAACAACCTTTCTTTTAAAAGAAGTAGGAAAAATGGTTGTGAAAAAAACATGTTTTTGTTGAGGTTTTTTAAATAAGCAGAGTAGTTCCTGAAAAGGTCTATCAGAAATAGCTGAATTTATCTTAAGCTGTCCTTATTTTAAAACAAGAAGATTAGTTATGAGACAAATTATTGTGTCACCATGAGTTTATTTCACTGTAGCAGTTTGCAACATACAGTATACCATCCTTGTGTAGCTTTTGGAAATGCAAAATATATATTTGTCAAATATAAAATCCAGTAATGCAGGTCATTCTGCAGACCAGTAATGTCACTACACGAGAACCTGTTATCTTTGTCCTCTTCTCTCTGTGTCTCTGTGTTTTTACAAACACTAAATAGACTGATGCGACATAAGAACAGAGCTATGAAAACATAATATATCCCAGCTGTCATTGGGCAAGAGGCGGGGTACATCCTGGACAGGTCGCCAGTCTATAGCAGGGCTAACACAGAGAGACAGATAACAATTTACACTCACATGTACACCTACGGCCAATTTAGAATCACCGGTTAACCTAACGAGCATGTCTTTGGACAGTGGGAGGAAGCTGGAGTACCCGGATATCCTTCTCTGTGTAATAGCTATCTCCTTTTGTAAGATATAGCTTCCATATCTTCCATAGCTCATCTGCAGAGCAGATACCCAGACCAACAAATTCCACACACATGACTTTGTCTATAGAATATACGTATGTTTCCTTGATAACTCTTATGTATATATTACCGCTGACAGTGGAGGGCGGCGGCAGTGCACAGCGACTTTCGTGTTTCCGTGTTCCACAGTTATCTAAACAGTTCATCCTCCTTTAAACTCGCTCCAAGCTCTTCATCAAAAAGAAGCAGATCTCACTGTCTGGTGCTGGACCGGGCCCCAGAGCAGGATTGGGGTCCATGTCAGCCTCCTTGGATCGGCTGATTGGAGCCATTCCCGTCTGTGCTCAGGTGGCCACCGGTGCTGCCTTTTTCTGGTGCACGTGTTCAGAACCAGATACATCCTTTCAGGGAGTTTGTGAGGGACGAAGAATAATAGGGGAGATGAAAGGCAAATGGAAGGAACGGATGATGAAGAATTACTTTTGTTCCTGTGCCATTGCATGAATCTAATACAAGGATAAAGTGTGTGTGTGTGTGAGTGTGCTGATGGAGGATTTGGCAGCATGTGTGTGCAGGAGTCTGTGAGACATGCAATAAGAATACGACCAGGAATTCTTTGAACAGGATATTTGAAAAATACATTTTTATCTAGTTTAAATCTAGGCTTACACAGGTGATGTAAAATTGATAGAAAAATGTATCTGTCATGTTAACTCCCCCAGCAGATTTTAATATTTATCTTGGCTTGAATAAGTTTATTGTAAAACTTGAGAGGTAAAAAAAAGTAAGTTAATCTAAGTTAATTAGATATTTTATCAGAACCAAAAGACAAATTTTTTTAAGCCAAATCTCTTCCTCCTCTCACTTGTCCTTTTATCTTGATATATTCCTACATACAGTCCACATCAAAGAGACTCGTCAGACTCATAAATCAGCTGGTTTTTAATACCTAAACTCAACCTTTAAAAAGATTAATCCGTTAGAGAGAAAGCAAGAAGTGTTGCTGAACAGACACCACACCAGAAAACTGCCTTTTTTGGTTGTCAACCAGTGATAAGTGATAAATAATGGATTATAAGTTTTGCTAAATTTACTAACCATGTTTTGTCAGAGCAGATACTTGATCTTTGAATGTGGTTTGAAGGTCGAAATATCCGATAGCACTGACAAACATTTACATCACGCTGGCTCAAATAAGAAAGGAAGTTTGTGCATCAGATATAATCATCTCCATACATGTTTGAATTTGGCATTAAATCCTCAAAACTTACACACGATAAATGACAAAGGTAAATGCTAAAACAGTAGAACAAAAGCTTTATAAAGTAAATTCAGTTCTTTAATCAGTCAATAATCAATCCGTAATGTTAGTGACAGAGAGTTATACCTGAAGCTAAATCACATTAGCTCTACGTTCCTGTATCCTGTAGCAAAACCATCAACTGGAGAGAGCAAGACTCGGTTTTATTGTCTTTGAATAATACTTTTTATTTTATATGAAATCATTTGGAAAATAGTATTCATCTTTCAATGAATACATAAAAAAAAAAAAAATAATTCCAGGGAATTGGTGGAGACCAAACCGGAGGTAAAACAAGAGGCAACCATTACAACTTTATGTTAGTTTTGTGTGCCAGTTTGAGTCGTCTGCTACCAACAAACAAGATTATTATTTCTGCTTCAGCTAGCTTTTTATAAATGCTGAAACTAGAATGCCTCAAATTCTTCATAACACATTTAAAATTCATACCAGCAGGTACCTCCCTGTTGTCCTCTGAGTAATTAGCTTGGTGAGCGTCTGTGGTTTCTTGGCTCTCCAGGCCATGCCTAAACTTAAATAAACACTTCTGCTCTGGGATTTCATGGCCAACCTGGTTTAGATCATGTCTCTTTTTTGTAAACCCTGCAAATCTTCATCATGGATTGAAATTATTTTCCACACAATGACATAGGGCAGTTATCTTTCAAGATCATTTAGGCCTCCAACATATGTTTCCCATAACCATTTCACATTTTTCAATTACTTTCTGTTATCTTAATGGGGAGAACAAACTGCATTCCTGTGCCAAACGCAGACTCTGGATGCTTATGTCTGTGTTTAACGCCTGCATGTGTAACAATATAATTCTTGGTAATTGGAATCAAAAGAAGGTGAATGTAGAATGGACGATTTGGACACTATGGTGCTATTGAGTTGCCTTGTGTCATTTGTGTGTCAAGCCCAAAACTAAACAGAACGATTAAAGCCTTTAAGCAAAATAGCTTTTACAGTTCTTGGCTGTATGTTTTGTCCTCTCAGTTTGCAGTGTAATGAAATTTAACTTGGCTTATGTATGATTGCTGATCCCTTCTTTTGCATATGACAGAATTTTCTTGCCAGTTCAGAAGTATAAAGGAGCCCAGAAATTGCTTCTTTTTTTAAACACCCTCCCATTTGTTCTAATAAGTTTCTGACTACAGTTGATGGAAATAAGCCATTTGTTTAGTATGTGCTCTTGAAGCAACGAGCTAAAAATTTTCTCTAATCATACTATGATTCATGGCAGGAAAGCAGGTGGGTGTACTTACACACTAAATGATGGAAGAAGTGGCTGAAACAAAAACCAGAAGGCTCTTGACCTTTGAATGCTGCAGTCGATCACTCACTCCACCGTAGATGCATTAGGACCCTGGCACCGTAGCACTTGCCTTAAATGTTATCACTCATAGAAGATATTTCAGCTAAATCATTGACATCAAGGTATGTCTCTCTCTGTTACAGAAGCTGGACATCATCCCAGATCTAAAAGGAGACAATGCTAGCTGTCTGTTAAAGGAGTGGAACTTCATCCATGTTTCTGTAAGTTCCTTTTAAAATTAATAAATACGTTGGTGTAAGTAGGCACAATCAGTTCTGGCCAACATAAATCATTGTATTTGATTTCTTTGATTTTCAGGTCAATCATTCTTGCCTGTCTGAAGTGGAGTCCATACTGGTGGCTTTAGAGGCGACAAATCGAGCGTTTCTCCACCCGATGGTCGTCATTTGGGTGAGTTTAGATGTAAATCCTACACACTTGTTTTCCATCTTAGTTCATAGTGTTGACATGCTACGGTTAGGACTAAATGCACAGAACAGCTTGAATTTGTAAAGTGTTGGACAAGTTAAAATTGACTCCAACCTGTTAAAACTGAACCTAATGGTGTCATTAATGCACCAAATCTAATGCCAATTCATCCAAATGTTTTTGACAAAAAATACAAAAGTGAATTCTTGTCACTAAAGGAAGAGTCAGTAGGATTCATTCTCTGGAGACCATGAAACTATGGACAAACGTTTTGGACAATTAATCAGAGAGTTGTTAAATCATTTAGACACAACCACAGGGTTGAACTGTGTGAGTAACCATCATTTTTACATTCACTAATTCAAGCTTTGATTTGTGTGTTGTGTTTCAATAAAACTGTTAAGTCCACACAAAGCAGCAGTTATGGTTGCACAGGCTCCATCTGGTTTTATCAGAGCTTGTGTCTCCTTGAAAATCTCCAAATAAGTGAAACAGCTACTGCAAGTATCAACATTTTTTTAATAGTGAAGTTTATGAAGCTGCCGCACAGATTTTGTTTTGTCAAAGTTCTTAGACAACATGGCGAGCCAAAATGCTTGTAAAAAACGTCTCCCGTAGTCCACCTCAGTCCCTGCAAACATTTAAGAGTGCTGCATAATTTGGAAAATGTACCTCTTTATCTAACACACAGAGCCGGTCTCTCAACAATACAAGGTTATAAGAACCATATAAACTTGCAGAGGCCAATTTCTGTGACAAAACAAGCGTGATTCTCTGCAGACGTTACACAGCATTGGCTTATATTTGTGTTAGTTTTCATTAAAGACATAAAAACACAGAATTTAGGGACATCAGCTGCCTACCAGGTTCCCACAAAATGCCTGCTGTTGCATGTCTATACTATTCTATTCTATTCTACTATTCTATTCTATTATACTTAGTAAACGTGACATTCCTTGAATTTACCATCTTCCATCTCAATTTATAATTGATTCTGTGCTATTATAATCACCACAAAAAAACGTTTTTGAATGACTATCAGGTTAAAATCACTCGCTCGAACTCCTCAAGCATATATCCAATCAGCAGCTGAGAAACCTCTTAGAATCACTGTGCAATTAGCATAATATGTTTCCATTTCAATCTCTGGTGAAACTAATCTTAACATGGGTTCCACTAATTGTAACTAAAATGAATAATACAAAAGAAATAACAGCTTACTCAGTAGGGAGCAGTGGTATAAATATGATCAAAGTCTTCAAGGTTTTCTCATATCTGAAATATGTAACTTTGTGGAAGAATTAGTTTTTAATGTTGTACCATGTACAACAGAGTGATGTTCAAAAATTTGACTTATAGCAACTTTTACAGATGCTATAAGTCAAATTTTTGAACATCACTCTGTTTTTACTAAAAACACACCATACTGTGAAATTTGGAAAGTAGTTTAGATTTTTCTCTTTCAATTTTATTATGGATTCGAAAGCAGGTCTTTTCATTTTTCACAACATTTTTGCATTTCTTGTGGAAATAATGTTGATGGTTTCACATAATAAATATATGTTTATATATATGTTTATTCAAAAGATAAGTTCTTACAATTCTGCATCCCAATATTTCAGAGAAAAAAAAATGTCTGTTCCATTCGCACTCATTCTTGTGCAGTATTGGTCTGAACAAGCCACTCTGGTTTACATCAATACTCAAGGTTTAACACCTGCTAGTGTGCTGGATAATCAGTCTTCAAGTGGAGCTTCATCTGACGTTTGATCGATATTCAACTGAAGTATAATAACTGTAGGTTTAGAGCAGAAGTCTTGACACATCTGAAACAATTCTCTTGATGTCTCACTGCCACAGTTTATGACAGAATAATTGTAATGAATAAATCTCAGTTAAAGTTTCCGTCAGTGCTATGGTTATGGGAATCAACTGAAGCTTTTGATACATGTAGAGGTGACACAGAAACCTGAACCGCTGTCTGGATTATGCCGCTCTAATTAGAGAAAATAAGCCCCAGAGGCTTCAAAGATTTATAACTGAATTACAGAGTCATTATATCCTCAGACAGGGCTGTGCATCAACCAAACTCTCTGTTTACTCTTAACATAGAAGAGCTAACACTTCCCTCAGCTTCCCTGAACACAGGCTTAAATAAACAGGCCTACTGAGCTGCAACATGTTTAAACGAGTGCTTGAACAATGTTCTGTAATTTCTCCAAAAAGGGTCATAATTGCCATTTTGGAAAAAAAACAGATCCTCGTTATTGACAAGTGTTTTCTGATTGTGCATGGCGGCCTTTGCTTTGATAGGTTCTTTTGAGCCATACGGATGAGATGTCTATCAGCAGGAGAGTGGCGGAGCCAGAGGCAATCATGGACCTGGCCTCAACAGTCAAGCTCCGAAATATTCTCCTCTATGGCATCCAACTTCATGAGTCATCAAAGGTAATGTCTTTGGCCTTTCTTTTAGTTTTACTTGAAGTGAGCTGAGGAATATGGATTTAAGAGAAGCCAAGCAAAACACAATTGGAAATGTCTTTTATGTGTCTTTTATGTGTCAGGCTTTTTGTCCTCCAGGCATGTTTACCTTCTGTTATCACGTTTATATGTTGCAGTGTGCACATCAACTTGTTTGTGTGCACACTGGAATGAAAATGTGCCTTTTAGTGCCATGAAGGGCCTGTTAATATCTTGTATTAAGATCCGATCTGGGCGATCTGATCACATAAAAGACAGATGTGAACACCCCTAGGACACATTGAGCATTTAAGAGATCTGATCTCTGATCACATTTGGAGGTGGTCTGATATCTGATCACATTTGGAGGTGGTCTGAGTCGCTTGTGTCCGCATGTGTCCATATTACTTTGGTAGTGTGAACGCAGCACACCCAGGGTCACATTAAACACCACCTATACTCAAGAGGGGTGCTCCTGCATCAGCAGTGTTTTGCCTCATTCATTCAGAAAAAAACATATGGCTGCTGACCTAATAAAAGGAAAAAACAACGTCAGTGATGTTTGTTCATTAGTAATGAGAGCCTTTTAAAATATTCTGTCCTAATAGTTGTTAACAAACAAAGAAATTACAAATAAGTAATTTAATAAGAGTACACAGCATGATTCTGTGTTAATTATTAATGCGGTCATGTTGATGTATGAAGAGCAGTGTTCGGCACGTTACTTTTAAAAAGTAATTAGTTATAGTTATTAGTTACTTCTCCCAAAAAGTAACTGAGTTAGTAACTGAATTACTCCACTATAAAAGTAACTAGTTACCAGGGAAAGTAACTATTGTGTTACTTTAAAAAGATTTTTTTTTTTAAATACGTCTAAGAATTAGATTTTTTTTTTCTGAGCGTAATGTACACTTCATGTGTACGTCCTTGCCTTTTACCTCAATGAGGTTAAATGGCCTATACTTCCACCTTGAAAACGGCAACTTTACCTCTGAATGCTCCGATCTCTCCATCGCTGCAGGCTATCTTGTGTGATACTGCTATGCACGCGTTTGTGTGTAGACAACACCCGCCCAGCTGAACACTGCCCTGCCGCTGATTGGCTTACCAGCTTACCCTACCTTCGCCAATCATCCCCACTTATGCGGCTACCGCCCCCACCCCACCCCACCCAGAGGGGGGAAAAAAAAAAAAACACCTTCGCAGCTCTTGTGGCTGTCTGACAGTGCAAGTAACGCACCACATTTAACTGTCAGTAACGGTAATGGCGTTGTAACGGAGGAAATAGTAATTAGTTAAATTACTCGTTACTGAAAAAAATAACGCCGTTATTAACACCATTTATTTTAACGCCGTTAATCCCATCGCTGATGAAGAGTCATGTGTGGTTAACTTAATATCTCTATTTACCTTTATTACCTGAGATTATGGTGCATATGGAAACTTCCAGGGTTGGAGTTATAATCTGAGCTTTGTGAAGGTCTAACTAACGTCATGGCGGAGATCAATAAATAATAACTTAACATGTTTGCCAGAGTCATGACGCACACACATGTGCTGTTTTCGGTTCTGGAGCTGCGGTAGAGATCCATTAGAGACAGCAGCTGTTAAAATATTCTACTGGGCACCCGATGATGTAGATCTTTATTTGCATACAGAGCACAAAACTGAGATTGGCTCTGGAGACGCATTTAGAGACACATGTTAATGCCAGGTCTGCACACATACCGAAAGCTGGCCACTTGTGATTGGATGGCCCAGATAGGATCTTAATGCAAGGTCTGAACCCTAAGAGGAGAAGATAGTAACGGTTAACCTTCCACTATATGTGTTGTGCAGTACTGTGTGAACAGAATGCCAGAGAGATGAAAAGGACGCAGAGGTGTTTTATTTTTAAATCGCTGCACGGTCAAAACATGACTAGGCCGGGATGCTGCAGTCACAGCTGTGTGTCTTCGGAATCCTCTGTGAAGCCTGCTAAATGTGTGCTGTAGTCAGTGGGGTGGATGTGGTTGACCTGAAATCCACAACTGACTGCTCAGTAATTACAGGATTATATAAAGTGGAATTATTCATCTTAGACAGTTAGGAATGGATTCAGGCTACCAAAGCTGTCAAACCAAATCATGATTTTTTGGTGGGCCGGACAAATAAAGCAAACCTAAGACAAATGTTGCATATTCATAGTTTTGTTGGTCTTAAATATGACATCCATCATGATATACACTGCCTGGCCAAAAAAAAAAGTCGCCACCTGCATTAACTAAGCAAATAGGTATGAGCCTCCTATTGGTAATTACTGTATGGGTAATTATCTTTCAGTTGGCAACAAGTTGTTTTACTCCAAATGATGCAATGAGTAGCTTCTCATTTCTTAAACAACCACGTCAAAAGACACATCTCATGGTTTGGAAAAAAAATCCTGATTGATTGTGTTCGGCAATCACTTAAATGTTTGGTGAAATCAAATCAAAGATAAACAACAGTAGAACTCAGGGCTATGTTTAATAGTGATAGTGAGAGCATTTCCACACGTACAATGTAAGGGGGAACTCAAGGGATTGGGACTGAACAGCTGTGTAGCCTTAAGAAAACCACTAGTCAGTGAGGCTAACTGGAAAAAAAGGCTTCAGTTTGCTAAAGCATAAAGCATGAAGCATAAAGATTGGACTCTGGAGCAATGGAAGAAGGTCATGTGGTCTGATGGATGCATCACTTCATCTGCCTCTCTTCTTACCCTTGGCCACCACAGAGTCCAGACCTTTACCCCACTGAGAATCTTTGGGATATGCTGGAGAAGGCTTTGCCTCATGCCTATTGCCTACTGTACAAGCCTGTGGGGGCAGTGCTATGATCTGGGGTTGCTGCAGTTGCTCAGGTCTAGGTTCAGCAACATTATGTGTCCAAAGAATGAGGTCAGCTGACTACCTGAATATACTGAATGACCAGGTTATTCCATCAATGGATTTTTTCTTCCCTGATGGCACGGGCATATTCCAAGATGACAATGCCAGGATTCATGGGGCTCAAATAGTGAAAGAGTGGTTCAGGGAGCATGAGACATAATTTTCACACATGGATTGGCCACCACAGAGTCCAGATCTTAACCCCATTGAGAATGTCTGGGATGTGCTGGAGAAGGCTTTGCGCAGTGGTCAGACTCTCCCATCAGCAATACAAGATCTTGGTGAAAAATGAATGCAACACTGGATGGTAATAAATCTTATCAAAACAATACCACAGCAAATGCATGCTGTAATTAAAGCTAAAGGCAATCCAATGAAATATGTGTGATCTTTTTTTTGGTGGCGACTTTTTTTTTGGCCAGGCAGTGTATGCTCTTGACTGTGTGATAAACGAGGTTTCTTGGCAGCCACGTCCCTTCACGGATGTTTGAGCAGGTCGACTTTATTAACTCGCATTAAGAAAAATATATCAAATGGCATGAATGATGAGCTGAAGGAGACCTGGTTTTGTCTGCAGTCAGTGAGACGGTGTGCTGCATCAGTCCTTGACGTCACTGTGTCCTCTAATTAAAACATGGTGTTGTGTTTTGTGGCGAGGCATGCGATACACCGCATGTGAGTTTGATTCGAGTATCGGATGTTGGACAACATGGCTTTCCTGAGAATTATGGAGACTAATGCTGCTAATTAGTCATCCTATTCAACTCCTCTGAGAGAATAAAGAAAAGGGGAAGGGAGTGGCCGGAGACAATGCACGTTTCACCAAGATAAAATGCTTATCGTTATGAGATAGTGGAACAACAGACTGCAGCCTTGTATAAATCACCTCTTTGTTATAATGAGGATAATTCTTGCCAGATGGCCTTACTCATACTTGTTCGGATGCCTGCCAACACTTCCTCCATCAGCCCTACCGTGGATATGAATATTGCTCGCAGACCTAAAGAAATGTCTGACAGCAGGAAGTAATGTTTTCATGTTCTGACTGTTCTGAAAGATCCTCAGATGCATTAGCTTAATTTTATTCATAAAAACATAATAAATTGAAGAATCTAAGATGGAGCTGTATTTACATACAACAACACAGCAGGCACACGTGAATACAGTCATGCGGTGCAGTATCTTTGCATTTCTTTGTGATTTGCATTTCGCACTCAGTGTATTATGATATTTTCAGCTTGGCCAAGTGAAAGCTGATATTTTTCCATGACATAACAGTCTGGATCATATTTTGTGTTCCTAGCAAAGAAAGGTCAAGTTTAGAAATCTCAAAGTATCTCTGGGAGGGAATCCAGTACAGAATGAAACCATTTAGTTATGTTGATCTTTCCAGAGGCACGTGACAGTTCATTTGGTACTATTAAACATTGTTTGTTTGCTTGTATAATTAGTATTTTGCTATTTTCAGCTCCGCTAATAAAAACACACTAATAAAACACAATAGAAAGCAATGCTTTGCAACAATGAAGTCTGTATTCTTGGCCTAAATACATATGCTGAGAATTGTTCATGTGCTACATACTGTGCACTGCAGATATTGCCTTTATAGATAGGCACAGTCAATAGCATTTAATAGTACTCCACAGCATGCTGTAAGATGGGATAGTGTAGGTGGGCAAAATAAATGCAGTATTTCTCTGAAGCCTTCAGCTATGCTATTGCAGCTAACGGTCTAATAACTTTAACAACGAAATTCACAAGCAAATTGTTGATTTGCGGCCTCCTTCTCTCTGTTACCACAGGGCGTTTGGTGAAGTCGTTAATTGACTGCTGTTGAGAGGTTTGGACCGTTAGCGAATGCCTTTTCAGATGAACATTGCAGGGACTGACTTTATTTTGCAATTCGCAGTAATATGGTATGAGGGGCCGTTATGGACATTATTCAGAATCAGCCTCTCACATACCAATGTCAAACCGTCTTATGAAATACAATACTCTCATACAGACATGTCAAATGTAACACTCACATACATACTGTATGTGAAATGCTCTCACAAATATGTCTCAGCTCTCATATACACGTCGGACCCAACGCTCTCATATACACATGTCAAACAGCCTGCACATTCATATGTCAAATACAACACTTTCAAATACACATCAAAAGCTCTCATACGCTCAGGTATACACATGTCAAATGCAACACTCTCATATACACATGTCGAACTCAGCACTCTCATATGTACATTTCCAACATTCTCATATACACATATGGAATGCAACAACTCTCATACAGACATGCAACATACTCATACACATGTGAAACACTCTCACACATACATGTCAAAAGCTCTCATATACACATGTGAAACGCTGTCTTATACACATGTCGAACTCAACACTCTATAAACATGTCAAGCTGTCACAAACACGCGCCAAACGCTTTCTCACATACTTCAAATGCGTGAAATCACATATACACATGACATATATATACGAACAACCAACTAGTCGACTGTTCTGTACAACTCCTAATCGCCATCAGACTGGGACTGTATTGGTCCTGTATTTATTGTTTCCACAGTGTGGATGTGTGGAGCAAATTTACTCAGAATGTGGCAACTGTATGTTTGCACGTTCCTTTACACCTATATGTCATGATAGCCTGGTAGCCAGGAAAGTAAGTCTGGAATCACTCCGTTGCATACTGATTAGGCTCCAGCAATCAAAATGTTTGGGCACAATAAAGGAGCATTTTAGTCATACACATCATCAGAGTGCCTTGGACTTAAATTTGTTTACAGCAAAATGGCTTTAATTGGTTGTAGGACTATCCAATTCCATACAGAGCTATTTCTTATTCTGGTAAGAAATTAGTCTGGCTTATAGACATATGGCAGCACCATTTTGCGAGTTAGCCTGCACAGAGCGGTTCACCAGTTAAAGAAATGTTGGATTATACACACTTATTACTTATTTCAATGAAAAAATGGCCACTTGAACATGCATCAACATTATATTAACTAATGAAAATGACAGAAGTCATCCATGAAAATTTATTTGACGTGTACTGTAGTGCTTTACTTTGGCCCAAGTCCCATCCACTAACATGAAGGAGATGGAGCTTATGACCTAAAGTGCTGTTCTGTCGTCCATCTTTATAAAGTCTATGGTCTGGCTACAGCAGTAATATGATACAAATGTTACAATGCTGCAATTAATCTTGCTTCGGCTCATGTTCACAGTGCAGTTGAGACATTCTGACATGCCCTCAACACTATGTGCAAGCAGTCACAGTTTTGTGACTGGTTAAAATTTTGAGTTTTGGATTTCAGGAAATTAGAACATGATCAAATGGAATTTGTTGTTGTTCTGTGGTTCAAGATCTGTGTATGAACAACATGTTCAATTTGATCAAACACCTAGGCCTGGTTCCTCCAAAGGGGAGGCATACAATGACCTGTTTCAGTTTCAGGTAAATTGCCTGGTTATATAATTGTAAGTTTTTAAATAGTTTGTCGTATCGATCTGTGGGTAACTTGTGCTCACACAGCAAACAAATCAATCCAGAGAGAGATTGCAATTGGGCTGAACTGACAGTTTTTAATTGACAGTTTTACTTGTGTTTTATTTGATGTTTTATATATTTAACGGGGATTGTTGATTTATTTATATTGTTCTGCTTGTAAAGCACTTTGGTTCAACTGAGGTTGTTTTAGAATGTGCATTAGAAATAAACTTTGTCTTGTCTTGACTTGACACCCTCTCTGACCACAATTGTTACGTATAGAGTGCGATTACTGTGTTCACAACAGCCCAAACAAACCGACCTTGAAACCATGCTCATGTCTGTGTCTTATGCAAAGAAGCAAGAGCCAGAAGGTGATAAACTTAGCTTAGAAGTAAACCTAACCTCTAGAGCTGAAATTTTTGCATTTCACCAAATAACACCGTGTGACTGTAGTTTGTTAAATCCATACCCAAACCGAAATGTACAGCTACAACTTGTGGATTTACTTCACTTCATTAATTCAATCAAATTTTCCTATGAATGTCGAAAAGTTCCTCTAAGATTAATCAATTTAAATCCCTTGGTTAACATTAGAAAGGATTGGTCATGGTCAACGACAAAGTCCTCTGCATTTTACTGCTGAAATAACTTTAAATGGGGACCTCAGAGTATCTCATTTAATATAATCACTGTTTCTAAGTGCAGGTGCTGACATTGATTAAAACATTTATTGGGAAACTATCTGACGACCTTCGTAGAAAAACTCAACAGAGTAAATATTATAATGGGTTGAAATGGATTCAATTTTAACCTGGCATCAGTGAAGTTTTAACAGAGAATAATATTTGTGCAAAGCTCAGAGTAGGATTGATCAATACGTCCCCAGTATACGATGCTTACCATGTTGCAAGAACAGATACTAGAAATATTTTAAATCAAGAACAACAATTTACAAAAGTCAAAAATCAAAAACACAGAAGAAGCTGATGAATTTCTGCCATTTAAGCTTTCTGTGGATAGTAAGAACACATAGGAAAAAAATCAGTAGTATACTTTCTGGATTTTTAGATAGTCCTCCTAAAATTCTGAGTGCCTTTTGTTCCTCCCTAAATGATTTCACCCTCTGCTCTGACATCACATAGTTGAAGTCAATTGCACAGCCATGAACAGAACAACCGGCTAGGACATTTAAGTGTCTCTTGTTTCTTATTATGGATAACTCTGAGGAATTATTGGACGCAGCCACCACTTTGGAAAAGAAAACCCATTTTGCTAATTGATTTTTAACCTTTTGACAGTTAAATAGCATGAGCACATGGAACTGTGTGCGTCTCAGAGAAGTTGGGAAAATGTTCCACCTCACTGACCTCTAAGCGACGTCTTTCTGGATAAAAACTGGATTTTCTTAAATGAGTCTTGACTGTGGTTTCACATTTTTGGAGTGACACCCAGCCACTGAGGCACAGTGCATCCAGCAGTGCGTCCCCTTGCATGCCACTTTGCTTTGTCAAGAGGAGAGAGTGAAATGGAGTCATGGGCAATGAACAGCAATCTGTCTGAAGGGCATGTGATCAAAGCACTTCTCTAGAGTAATTTTCCGTTAACGTTGTTGCCTCTCTGAAGGTGCCTACAAGCCAAACATCAGGTGTGGCAATGTGTTAAAACCTCAAACCGATCTAAAGACGTTGGCTGAGAGCACTCAGACACTGGATACTCATAAACTGACACGATGTTGTGAAAACGGTGATGGTATATGCTATCAGTGTCTGGTGTGGCGATAGGAAGTGTCATTGGATCCCTTCACGCACAGAGTCCTGGCGACTTGTCATCCGCTGAAAAGGGAGTTGTCACAGTGATATATGGGTGTTGTAATCCCCACAGTGAGAGCCCTGATGTTTACCCAACCCCATATTTCCTCCTCCTCAAAGAGCCCGGACCTGCAATCCTAAACCTGAGAAGAGATTAGCCAGCCGGGAAGAAAAGAGAGGAAGAGAAAGGAGAAGAGGGAGGGGAAGGAGGAGGAAAAAGAGAGGAATCTATAGGCCTATTCTCCTCTACCTGTTCAGATCTAGGTCTGAAAGACAGACAGGTGAAACTGTACACGGCCCAGTGAAGATCTTGCTGTGACACCCTTGGATTTGGACCCTCACCGGGGTCAAGGGAGATCAGGGAAGGCTTTTGGCTCTGTGGTTTCAGCACACTCCTGACTTTCCTCAACCCAAATCCAACAGTTCTCGTCTTCCTAATAGACGAGTGGTCTTTAATAGTGAGGCAGAATATTGCCTAAAAGAGAGCAAACTTTTCAAGTCGTGTCACAAATGAGTACTTTAAAGGTCCTCCATCCAAGGGTTCCAAGGGTCAAAATGACTGCCATGGAAGTGTCATGGTAACCAGTTCAATAGTTGTCAACACATTTTACTCAAAACTACAAATGTCATCTTTATGGTCGCGCCACAAAAAGACTTGGATATGGTAGTGGTGCTGGTGGCACTGGTGGAGAAGACAGAGGATCACTAGAAATTAGGATTTATCCACTTCGAGCTCCAATTTCTTGCACCATATTGCATTGTAATACATGCAGAAGTCGTTGAGACTTACCATCCAACTGATTGGCATACCTCTAGTTAGCATGCCTAGAAATAGTTTTTAATGTCACAAACAATAAGGTTTCAGTGCAAACTTTCCTTACTGTAATTTGATCCCTAAGTTTGCACTCATTAATTACATTGAGCAACCATGGGAAAATGATTTCTACAGAGGTCTTTGTCCACACTTATTTGCACTCTGTATCTCTCAGCCAAGACTCTTGGCTAATCCTGCTGAGGTCCAATGAGGCAGACAGATGAAACTCTACACAGGCAAATGAAGTTCTGTGACACCTTTGTATTTGTATCCTGGCGGGGTCAAGGGAGATCAGGGAGGGCCTGCTGTCTCCGCTGTCTCAGCACACTCCCAACCTTTCTCTTAGAAAATCCAGCAGTTGTCCTCAGATGAACAAGTGACTGGTGTTATATTTTCCATAATGAATGGGCGTCGTAGACTTTAATGTGCTTTCTAGTTTGTAAAAATGAGAAGTTATCTCCATTATAAACACATGTGATTACTAAAATTGTCTAAATCAATTTATAGCTGGGGAGAAATTGAGAACTAAAAAAACACTGAAGAAACATAAATAAGTTAATCAAAACACTGTAGAAAACAACACAGATAAGAAATGACATGGCATGTCACAGAGATGTTTGGTTACCACAACAATGTCAGCAAGACAGATTTGGCAAGTTTTCCTGTGTATCTGTGTAAAAGTCCAGTATCCTAAATGCCCATTCACACAGTTTTCCCGCTTTGTTTGCCTCATCTTTGTTCCCACAATTATGTCTTTAAACTTTATCTAAGATCCCCCTGGAAAAGGGATGAGTGTGCTTGGCTCCCTTGGTGGAATCCTGACAGCTACCTACAAACTGAAGCCCTGGGATCACTCCCATCCTTTGCGGTGTATTTGTGTTAGGGTCAGACACTTGGGAAAGACTCGTGCTGACTTGACATGTGCAAGATGTCAAGCCTTCAATGCTGAGAGTGCTCCAGATGTATGTGTGAAACTTGACCACTAGAGTTAGGCTCAACGAATTAGACATACCAGTGCTGTTTACTCGGCTTTGATTTCATAGATTAAAAAGACCTGCAAGTGCTCTGGTTGTGTTGATGTGACTTGACTCACACTCTGGAGTCAATTTGGAAATGACAAGGGAGAACATACTGTCTGTTTTAAACAGACGGTATGTTCTTATGGAGAATTAGTTTGTAAACAGGCAATCATACTGAGTAAGGGCAAAACATATGTGTGTGTTTGTTTTGCCACTTGGTTTCGAGTTGTTTCTGACCACCCACAGTTGGTGCTGGTTCGGGTTTCCTTCTTGTTATGTTGCAGGGAAGCACGGCTGTGCACGGATTATACTTTCGTTTAACAAGCTTCATCAGAGATTGTTTATGTACCACTCACCTTCCTGCTCTGCAAGTGCCTTTATTTGCAGGGACCTCTCTGTACACATGCATTTCTTGTTGGGTGTGGTGGAAACTGCAGAATAGCACACAGTAAAATCAGACCAAGTGTTTTGATCCTTCACTCGCACTTTTGCCAAAATAGAAATATTAAAACTGCATCTTTATCCACAGTGCTGTCATGACTTGGGATGAGTTCAATGAAATTTTCCTATACTTCTACATACATATCTGCACACATTTTGGTTACATTCAAAAACAATAGAATCACTTTTTTAGAACCTAAAATATGTTATGTGCCAAAATATGCTTGCTGCTAGGGCTTGAACTAAGGAACCTCTTGCTGGGCTTTCTGTATGAATGGCATAGCTATACTCTAGCTAGACTGTAGTATGACTACATCTGCTACAATAACTTACTACTTGGCTCAACAAAAGTGCCACAAAAGTTAGGAAAGTGAACAGGACGAAACCAAACTACCGATATGGACCCGATCTTTTAATATTCAGTATCTGCCAATCCGAGTCTTGATCGATTCTCCAATTAACAAAATGTCCTCCCTTGGAGGTTTATAAAGGCTTTTCTTATCTTCCTTGTATTCTCTCCTCACATGTCTGTATTAAGTCCAATAAATAGTGCTGTCGTAGTTAATGTAGCAAGGAGAAGGTAGTTCGTACCATGGCTCCAGAAGCGGTGAGTCCTACGGTGAAAACCTTTGTGCTCTACTACAGAAATTGGCTGCTCGTCTAACACCACAAACTCCATAACCCTCTCTTAATATTTTTAATTTTTTTGCCTTGATGCTGTCTTGAGGAAACTTATGTTCTTTCAGTGTTTGTTATTGTTTCAGTGTATTTCAGTTCTTTTTTTGTAGGTGAAGATCTCCTACTACCCCCTCGCCAAACATCCACTTTGCTCATTTTCAAATTCGTCTCTGTCTGACTTCATTTTCCAAGTTCTTCCACCCAGCAGACATGTTTAGTCACGTGATTTTGGCTATTCTTCTTCTTATATTTTTGGCAACTTTGATGCTTGCCAGCTGCCATTAAAACAGAAGACGCAGAAGATGTTTTGACGCTACAGGGACATAGCACAGCTAAAATAACAAAAGACTGGACTTGGCTGAAGCCGGACTCCAATTTGATCCTGTCATTGTAAAAATGCCTGGACCAGCCTTGATACCAATCGGGACATCCCTAGTGATGACTGAACAAGGTTTCTAGAAGTATACCCTGTAACAGCTGAAATATTAATGGCTGGTAATTGGGAAAACACTGCTGGTGAGTCATTAGATTTTTACTACGTTAAAATTGTCTTTCTCTGGTAGGGACCCTAACTGGATATGCAGTCAAAGGTTGGACTTGAGAACTTAAGTCTCATAGTTCTGGGATCTTTTCTCATTAAGTGTCTCATTAATTTTCCTTAACAGCAGTCCTTTCTTGTTCTCACACTCTGTCAAGCCACATGGCTTTTGTTATCTCTGTTTAGTCTGCAGCACCCCAGTATTTTGACATCAGTACAAAAACACAGTGTTGCACCTATGTTTGTATTTTTGGCTTCTGTGATTACAGTCTCATGCTTGCATTAGGGCTGGAAGTGAAGGCACTAAGCCTTGGCAAGGACGGATGCTGCTGAAAGCCCAGGTAGTAATAAATGTCTTGTTTTGTAAAATGTTCCTGCACCTGCAGCTGACCTCAGATGGCCTCCGATACAGTGTATTTGGCTTCTCTGGGTTTCTGTAAGTGATACAGTGTGATAAGTAAATGAGGCATCTGCAGAGACTGTGTGTTTGTGGCTCTCTTTCACCACATGTAGGATTTCATGTCCCCGTTCATAAATCCCACCCATGCCTTCATGCTTTCATACCTCTTCAACTAAGGAGCCATTGTGCTGCGCACTGTTTTGAGGTATGTCTTTCGGTGAGCTAAATTCAAACAAAGTCATCTCTCAGCAGAGCTTGTTGAAAAAGTTCTCAATGAAGGGATCCTGTGGAAATACAGACCCCCTCAGTGTCCCATTCTTAGCAGCCCTCTCTGAAGAGGTTTTACAGAAAGAGAAGTCGTACATTAGACAGGACTAACAAACTGCTTTGTTTGCCCGATGGATGGCCCTAGACAGGATATTTTGGAGACCTCTGTTGAAACAGCTTTACCAGTGTACCGTGAAAGGGTTGTGTGGCAGCAGTTGTTTTTTTCAAAGGGCTCTGAAAAGCAGTTATCAATACAAATGTTTCTTTTTATGAAAGCTGTGAGCTATGTGCAACTGCCTTAGACTTTCCAATAGTCCCACCAAAGTAGGGTGGGAAAGAGACTTATTCATTTTCCTACATTACAGTCCCTTTCAGATGATGGTGAGGCAGAGTCGGAACAACTCAGACACAGAGGCAACAACACTAAATACCTCGGCACAGTTCAATAAAACACATTCCTCTGAGAAATTTAATCTCTAAGACATAGGAAATATTGCTTATGTCGCTGTCATCTCCGTTGGCTTGAGGTCTCAGAATCGCAAGCAGTTTTCATATTTATGAGTGTCCTTTCAGTGAATGCCTCATGTATGCTCTGAAGCTTGTTTAGACCTGAAGCTTAGCAGTAAATAATAAAACAGTTTGGATTCAACTGAACTTTAGGGCCCGTCCACACGGAGACGCTTTTTGGTCGATCGTCCACATGAATCCTGTAAACACATTGCCCTAAAACGCACTTTTCTGAAACCTGGTCCCAGGGTGGAAAAATTCGCAAACGGACCTCTTTCGTTTTCGTGTGGACGGCAAAAAGCAGCCTTCCACCTCTTACATCCCGCGAGACGTCTCATAACAACATCAACAACAATGGCGGACTACATGCTAGTTTTCCTGCTGGAGAAGATATTGAGCCTATTAGGGTTACCAGGGCAAAATATAATTTCTCCTTGAGTTTGGTTTCTTCTAAAGCCGATTTGTAAACAGCGCTCAAGCTTTATGCGCATGCTCCGCCTCTTCTTCTCCGTTTTTGGTGAATTTCTGAAACTGAAACAGCGCCACCTATAGGCCTGAAATATGAAGTAGCGTTTTCAGTCGTGTTGAAACGGATCCGTGTGGACGCAGATATTCTTGAAACGATGCCAGGGAAAATGGAGGGGGAAAAGATTGTTTTCGTACGTGTGGACGAGGCCTTAATGTAGCTTAATGTTTGGCACAAGGATTGTTCATCTTTGTTTCATTCCATCTCAGCAAATCAAATATATATTTCCTGTTCATTTGCCTCATACTGTTACAGACCATTATCATGGGTCGAAAGTAGATGTTTCCTAATAACTTTTCTTTTTCTTTCCTCCATTCCTTCCATCCATTTTCTCTTAATGCATATCAAACCAACATCAAGAAATGATTGAAACAACAGAATGAAACAATGAATGCAGTCCACAATAGGAGTTGCATTTTTTTAAAGTCGACTAATATGGGTGAAAGTCGTGTTGACGCCAACTAGTCGGCAATGTTGTCACTCATAAAAGCCCAGTAGAAAGTAATGCTTTGCAATGAAACCTGTATTGGGGACGGCTGTGGCTCAGTAGGTTGTCCGCGAACCCGAGAGTTAGCAGTTTGATCCTCGGCACATGCCGTAGCGTCCTTAAGACGCCTGCTACCTCTCAAAAGCAAAAAATAATGCTCATCCCACTGCAGCCAGCATCTGATCGACCTCCTGCCCTCTAGAGGGAGATACAGGTCCATAAAAACTCACACCACCAGGCAGATAAATAGTTTCTTACACAAAGCCATCCAGTCCATTCTTCATATTTACAATTCTGTGCAATATATATATATTAATTATAATATTTGGTCTGTGAATATGATTGTTTATGATCGCGTTTTGTAGAGTATTTTATGTATGTTTGTATTTGTTCTTCTTTATGTGTACTCGTAATTCTGTTGTGTCTTGTATACGATGGTAGTAAAGGCTTTCCATTTCATTAGTTGGTCAATCAGCAGAATTTGGATTTTTAAACACAAGATGTCAATGATGACACTAAATTTAAGCTTTTTTTGGGGGGGTTGGTGTCAACATCTTGAGTTGGGTGGATCAAACAAAACAAGCAATTAAAATGTCAATGTCTCTAAAATGAGATTACAAACAAACATTTCACTCATCAGCAAACTATGTTTTAATATTGATATTTAGTTATAAAAGTACTTTTAATGCTTTAAAGAAAGGAATTACTCTTTGGGAAACAGGCGTATTTCTGTTGTTGACCTCATTCTTTCTTGCACTGATCTAAAACCAAGAAAATCCCATATCCAAGGAAAAAGAAGTGTTGCCAGGAATGTTACTTATACATTTTAATCTCATTTACCTACCCGTTGGTTCGGTTATTACAAGGACATAATATGCTCCAAAACATTAAACAATTCTCACGAAGATCCCAGTTTCCAAAAGTAGTAAATATGTCAACTGATGCTCAAGACAACCTTTAAACTGCATGAGGAGAAATGAAATATTGATAGCTACTTGGTGTGAAGGGTGTTAAGATTGGGAACTCTACTTGTATTTTTCCACTGCATTCTACCTACAATTGAGTATAGCAAATGAGTCTCTGGTGGTGTAAAATTCAGGGTCCTAATCAGACTCTTGGACTAGCCGGTAATTGAACCTGTTATCGTCTTCTCTCTCTTCACTTTAGCCCCTAGCTACTGCCTATCTTGAGTGATACAAGGAGGGAAGGGAGGGCAGAAGAACCACAATACCCACTCAGGGACAAGCTGTCAGAAGTCCTGAAACACTATCCTCCCTCAGACCAAAAGCATTGGGTGTTTTTGGCGGTGTTGTATCTCCGGGATGTAGCATGCAGGTAATTTGGGGAGAGTTTTTCTGAAGAATTACTTCATCTATTGAAGCGCAGATGTCAGAGTAATGCTCAGTGAAATTCCTTGTTAGGCGGTTTGAAGCTTTTATGCCTCCCAGAATAGAGAATGCTGTCTGGCCTTAATGCTATTGATGATACTGCCCTCAAGTGGATGCTACAACCATTATTTGAGACACAGGAAAAAAATACAGTGACAGTAAAATTTTAGGATGATGAAAAGGGGTGATAAAAACTCTCTAAGCGTTCTTGGCCACTTTAGTTATGGTAGCTGGTGTGACTCTAACAACTCTTTCCAGTACTCTTGCCTCGGGCACTGTGCCAAGATTTTCCATAAGCTGTTTTTCTATTCGGACCCTGTGCTTGACATTTCATCAAAGTAGAAGTTCTCAACAGCAGCAGCAGTCTTCAGAGTTGGGAATCTCTTGAGGATGACAGAGGCTAGTAAATTGTCACTGCTAAAGGTCCTAATTGCCTGAAACCTTTCAGCTTCAAAGCCAGCCCCTCTTCTGCTGCTGCTGTGCCAGCCTCTTAGGTTAATTGCAAAAAAAGGTTAATTGCATCTGTGGCATTTAAAAGTAGAGAGTCTGAGGATTGCTTATTGTGTGGTTCCCTGACGCTCTCCTCCACCAATACTGCCACTTAAGTCTGTAAAACGACTTCTCTCTTGGACTGAAATTCCGAGTTTTGCTCCACAAATTACACATACAAAAAAATTCAACTAACACCCGTGAAGTCTCCAGAACTCTCTCCATTTGTGACTTGTACCCTGTGGTATTTTAATACCAGTTCATATATTGTTTTCTGTCAGTCTCTATTTTTGACTATAAAATCTGTCAAGAGAGCCTACATAAATGCCACATAGGCCACCAAGGGATTGGATGCGCTGGTAATGGATGTTGCAGGCTCTGTGCTGTCACTGGAAAAAATGTGTTTCAAAATTTAAATGTGTCGTTTTCCCATTTAATATGGCGTAGTCTCCTAGTGATCGTCCTTCCACTAATGTGAATAAATGATGATATTTTGGCTGGGAAAATCCTTTAAGTAAGGATTTGTGGCAGTTAATCATTATCAAGTGGAAAGTGAGGTTCCCCTAAGCCTAATAATAGTGAAGTGAATCTTGTAAAAGCTGGCCCTTTTAAAATAAAATGAAATACTCCCACTGACTGCACTTAGACTCAGGCACATGAGAAATGTCTGTTATTGGAACACATGAGGATTAATTCCACATTGTAAACACTTTGTTTGTGGGTGCATGCAAAGGCTTACAGTGTCTGCACAGTGTGTGCATGTGTTCTCCTTCTTTCTCTTTCGTGAGTCCCCCCAATAGTATTCAATCTCGTTAATGTTTGCGTGCCCACAACAATGAGGAAACGAGCTGCTCATTATAGATCTGCTTTATTCTTCCTGGATGGTCCTCAGAGGAAAGAGGAGACACGAGCTGAACGCAGTTAAGCCCAGGTCACGAGAGGTGCCAACTCTCGTCTGTCAAGTCCATCTACTTACCAAAGTTAACGGTGCCTCTTTCCTGAGCGACGAGCAATCATATAGATTTCAGCCTAAAAGCAGTTTGATATGTAAATGTCTCTGAGGCTTCAGAGTTTGTTGTTGTGAAGTAATTCTACACTTTTGTCGTGCGTTTTTCTCAACCACAGTTGAAGCCTGATTGGCAGTTGTGACTACTTAAAGCTGTGCCACAAGTCATATCGGTGTTCCACTGTGCAAGCAACTACTTGATTTAATCATGCTGTTTTATGAAGCATGATTCATATTTCAAAGGCCACATATCTGGAGTGGAAATACTTCAGCGCTTGGCCTTAGACTTTGATCCTCCTTGGTGATCTTGAATTGCTATTTCTCATATAGATTGCAAATCTAAGTTTTTTGTATTCTGACTATAATAAGACAGACCTCTGTAATAGAATCATTAGCTGTGGTTTGATGGCTACAGACACCCCAAGTTCTCGTGACTTTCCCACGGTCCTCATCAATGCACTTGGGTGGTAATCATCCAATGATCGTGCCCATCACATTTATCATTCCCCACGGCCTTTTAGCTCCTCCAAACACATGTCAGATCTCAAAAACGTTCCGTGTGAAGATGTAATTGCTTTTAGATAACAACCGAAGGAATGCTTTCATCTGATAAACAATGAAAATATCCAATCAGATTTACTTGAATGCTTTGTTTTCTCGCTCCTGACTGATCACTGAGAATTTCTGAGAATATGTGGACAATTCTGTGCTATCAACTGCATTCTGTTGACTGCTTGCAGATGTACTGGCTCATCTCCTTATTGCCAGTGATTAAAACATACAACAATTACTTGGGTTCATGATAAAGAAAAACAGGAACTTGGAACTGCTTTGAACTTACAAAGGTCTGCTCAATCTAAAAACAGTCTAAGAAATAATTGTATATGCTCTGGAGTCCATTCAATGCCATCATATTTTTATTCCATCTTTGCTCTAATCAATGAGCCTGTAGTGCTGATGACACTGATTACCCCACCCCCCTCGCCTCCTCTCCTTCAGTCTGTTGGTGTGGGTGGAAAATCAGTGTCATCTGATTCCCCCTCCGCTGGTTCTGATTAGGGACAAGTGCTCCAAGGGTTCTGGATCCTGGGTCGCTTGCTCCCATTAACCACGGTCAGGCCCGATTCCACACTCATTGCTCTCACACCTCGTCATGTTCCCATCCAATTCGTGCACGGGCTGTGAGGAGGCGGGCTGTGGAGTTAGGCTTTAAGGTTGAGAAAGAACAGAGTGGAAGAAAGTTTATTTTCGGCTCCAGATGTGTTAAACTTCTGACTCCAAGCTGTTGCGCATTATTCATTTGGAAGCCAGGAATGTGTTAAATTTGATGTTGATGTTCACATATCACAGATATTTTGTCAATTTGTTGGATATAATTTTTATATATATTTACGTGCTACTCTATTAACGTTATAACAATAAAAGCTTTGTGAAAAGCTCCAAGAAAACCTGCCTTCTGAGAGTTGGCTGATAACAGCTGCAGAGCTAGAACTGGTTGATGTTCTTCTTGTGACATAATGCAAGTCAGCTCAGTCCTGCTGTAAAGGACAATTCCATATTACACTGTTGTACCCCCCCCCCCGAATGACTATGATGTCTTCTTTACAGACGTTTTTTTCCATTACCTGTTAGCTTTAGCCTTTTGCACAATATTGAATTCTATAAGTTGCCGTCAAATGTGTAGATAACGCTGTTTTCTCAGGTTCTAATTCTAAAGCAAAGTGAGCAAAGTAAAGCTCCTTAAACTGCCTTTGAAAAACTGGAAACCTGCTCTTAGGCCTCATCATTAAATCAAAGTACTGAGTCAGTATAAGGAATGCACCATATGTGTCAAAGTAGCCCATATTTCTTCATAAACTTCAGATGACTTAAAATGAACTCACATTTGTGGAAAAAAAAAAGTCACAGTTTAAGTTCAAGTCTAAAGCCTTTGGAAAATTGCTTCCGTCTGCAGAGTAAACAATCTATAAAATAACGCGGGAGTCAGGAAAATCCTCCAGTAGAATATGTGATTCTTCCAATCCAATTTAATGAGGTGAGATCACATTGCTATTCAACTCATGCTGTGTTTAACTGATTGTTCTGTTGACACAAACCGGGATGTTTCTGTCATCGGGAGCATCCTTGTGGCAAGAGTAAATTTACGTTTAAGACATTACATTTTGTCAGTGTGCTGTCTCATGTGTTTGTGCAAAGTGAAGCCAGAGTGTAACTAACAGGTCTTTTTCTTACTGTTGCAAATATTAGAAATGGAACAACTAAAGAATTTATTTGCGTCTGTGAATTTTATGTTCTCTAACCAATGACTCCCCCCCCCCCCCCCCTCCCCCTTTTTCTCTCAGGACACCAACCATTGGCAGAGGTCAGTGTTGAGGGTTGCTGAAATTGCGTCAGCCTTGATCCGAGAGCGGAACCCTGTCCTGGTGGGACAACTCCTGCAGGCATGAAGGGAAGCAGCACTACCAGAAAGTCCCCAAACTATGATTCATAAATACTGCTGGGACAACACGGTTTGACACAGTTATTTAGTTTTCAAAACTTCTTAAAACTCTCTTTGAACTTGCATGAGTTACTACAAGGCTAAAAAGAAATTCCCACAATCAAGTATCGGAGGCTTTCTGAAGAAGGGTGCAAAAGAAGAACTGTCTAACTCAAAACAGCACTGGGAATGACATTGTGACTACGTATGTGCAAGAGTCCTACGTATCCCATAAATACTCCTTCGTGGCAACTTTTGTTGGATTCTCCCTGCATGCTAAGTCCGTATATCTTTTGTCGTTGGCCACGAAATTGTTAGATGTCAAACTACAGTTCTCTCAAAAAGTATTTCAAATCACAGTGATGAAAAAAAAAGCTGAAGCCAGTCTCTAGTTTAGTCTTACAATTAATTTCACTCAGTACTGTCAGCAAAACGTCTAGAACATACAGAGGGCTTTAAAATACTTTTAAAAAAAAAAAAAAAAAAAAAAAAAGGAAAATGATAACTGCTGGACTAAAGAGACACTGTTGAACAATCTAAAACTCCCAGTAAAAAATAACTCCCAGTATGATTGTCATCATCTGTAAAACACAAGAGAAAGAGGGGAAAAATATCTAAAAAAATTAAGTAACACCTGCTTGAGGATACCAGTAATGAGTATTTTTTACAGTGTATTCTTATTCCATAGACTTGGCAACATAGGCCTTTATCATAAATACTCCTTATACTTTCAAAATGGCAATGTGCTTTGGTATATGTCTTGAACTATCTGTCACCAGTATGTTGCCCAACATTAACCTTGAAGTCATTTTGTGGGTATTGTAGAGTTTTTCCATTTTAAAATGTTGATGACTCGTGCTGCACTCTGAGGCGTATACTAGTTTTCCATCCAATGAAACACGGTCAGCCGTAAGCTTGAGCATGTTTGGATGATGCCTTCTCAGGCCTTTGGTAAATGACCAGTCGATGCAGACTGGGCTTTTCGGAACGCCTCCTCTTTGCTCCGTTTTTTACAGGAAGCACAAAATATGTGGAATACAATAGCTGTTAATGATTTCACAGCGACTGTCAGATTCACTAGAAAGAAAAAACATGCACCAACAGTGTTTTAGTGTGTACCTTGTCTGTGGCACAGAGGCCTAAATCCATTTGCTTCTAATGAAGATGTTTAAAATGACTATTTTCAGCAGCTGATTAAAACACATCTTTGTGTGTATTTACAGTGGCAGGGCTAGTGTGTGTGGGAGTGAATAAAAATAAACTACAGTGTGTGTGTGTGTGTGTGTGTGTGTGTTCAGGGTAATGAAGGAACATTTCATCACCCAGCAAAACTATGAGAATCACTGATGTGTTTTTAATAGCAGCTGGACGAACACAGTAGAGAGCTCTGCAGCACTGACAAATAACATATGTCAAGCACTGGATGCACAGGCGATTCTTTCGTTTCAATTTTCATCATTTAATCAGTAATAGTTTTAAAGGTGATTATTGCCATGTTTGTCCCAGACCTGCATCAACAGGTCACATCACACTGACGTATTACTGAGGAAATTTGGCATGTATGCCAGAAAACTGAATGTCAAAACCACTGCTTTTACCATTGGAGGAAGCTGTTCATGGCTGCAACATGAATATGAGGCTGCTTATATTTTTCTACTGAAACAAGTTAAATAATAAATAACCTTTTCATATTCTGCTGTACTTGTGCTCATTTCAGATAAAGTTTCATTCAGTCGAGCAGACTGGCCCAACTGGAAGGAGTTGTCAATCACATTAAGAGAGGAGGTATAATCTTTTGATAATCTGCTACAAATAACCATGTAAACACTTGATGTTCTTATGTTCTTTTTATATAATTCAGTACTCCTCTAGCCTGCAAGCCAACCAGAAGTCCCCCCCCCCCCCGTTCACAAAATTGTAGTGAGGGAACTTCAGTCTGGTCTGATTTCCCCAGTCTCTCTGCATGTAAACAGAAGGCATTGTTCCATCCATCTTGGCCAGATTGTTTGCCTTGTAGTGCCAAGCTGTTGTAGCACTGCAGCATTCATGCTGTTCCAGTACCTGTCTGGGTAAACATCTTTCTGGATTTTGTTCTGTTTTCTGTTTTGTTTTAGTTTAAATCCACTTGAAATGAACTCTGGAGGCATTAGCACTTGCTGTGGGGATTTCAGGCTGGGTTCTGTAAAGCAAAAGCGTCTTCAGCGTTACAGAATATATAAAATTGAACTGAATTTAATTAATATTATGCTGATTGTAAAACAATAATTTGAAGAATAAGAGCTGTTGGAAAGATCAGTTGAGTGATAAGCTGGACCAAAGAAGAAAGTCTGGAGTAAATTGCATAAAACCTTCAAATTCTGGATAGCAAGATGTCAAAGTTATAGTTTAGACTCATTTGACTTTATGTGTGTGTTCTTATATGTGAATGCAGACGTCCTTAAGCTCACGTAATTACCACAGGAGTTGTGAGGAGGAAAAACAGCCTTGGACATCAAAGAGTTTCTAAAAGTGTTGATGCCGAAACATTCCTGAGATCATCACCAAGGCCTTGTCGTATACCTCTCACTTCCGGGACATCTCCGGTTTCCCGTATTTCTCTGTCCTCTACAGCTCGGTGGAATTCCAGCTGTTGATAGAGAGTTCCCTGAAGCGAGAGGAGCTCCTTCTTCATGTTCAGATTCCTGTGATGAACTCCTCAAAACATACATTTACACCAATTAGGCACAACATTAAAACCACTGACAGGAGAAATAAATAACATTGACCATCTTGTGGCAATTCAGTGTTCTGCTGGGAAACCTTTGGACCTGGCATTCATGTGGATGTTACTTAGACATGTAGCACCCACCAAGACCAGACCAGGCACCCCCACCCCATAGCAATGACACTCCTTGATGGCAGCAGCCATCCCCAGCATGATGCAGCCTGACACAGGCGCACACAGACAAAAACTCAAAAAAACATGAAGAACAGCACAAGGTGTTGACCTGGCCTCCAATTTCACTAGATCCCAAACTGATCAAGTATCTGTGGGATGATAGGGTTGAGGGGAAGGGCCTGGTGTGGTGTCTGGTAACAGAATGTTACAGACAGGACACCCTCAGAAGGCCCATGTCCATTCTCTGATGAGTCACAACTGTTTTAGAGGCACAAGGGATATCTACACAGTATAAGGAAGGTGGTCATAATGTTATGTCTGATCGGTGTATATTTCAGGGATTTCAATGGAGATTGTGACCTGCTGTGATGAGCAATGAGGGTTGCAAGCTCCTAATAATACCCAAAGTAATGTTAAACAGTCTTCCCTTTCATACACATAGACATGATACATTTATGTTGTCCCGCATGTCTCATCTTTGGCTGTTGTCTTGGCAACAACAGATGTGGATGTTTCTCCTCTACAAACAGGAAAACCGCAGTAGGAAAATATGAGGGAGGTCCAATTGATCCATGTGCAATGAGTAGGACTTCAACTCTGGAAAGGAAGGGTTTTCAGGTTGCTGTGAAAGACGGGGTCACAGGAAGTACAACGAGTTGTAAAGAAAGACTTTCAGAAGAGGCGTACATCCTTAATTCCTTTGAATATGGTGACACCTGGTGGACAGACTGGTTTACTTTGTTTCAGTGTGGATGCCAAGATATTCTTCCTTCGCTAGGGGGCCATATTAGATTTAGTTATCCGGCCTCAAACACTGTGCAAGTGGACCTGCTTGTTTGAGGAGTTCTGAACAGCATGCTTAGGTTAAACTGCTATAAAACGATTTTATTCTGCTTTTATGATATACAGGAAAGGGTTAGGGTTATGGGTTAGGGGTTAGGGTTAGTCTACAGATGATTTCTCGGGTCCAAACTATTAACATATGCATTTCTGTATTATGTTGTGGCGCTGTTCGCTAGGTGGATGTGTACTGTTTTAGTATGTGTGACATGAGTTTCACAAGATATGTGATTATATTTTGAATTGAGGCTTACTTTTTAACATTGGATGGAAATTAAACATTTTAAGGCTCGGTTACAATTATTTTTTTCTGGCGATTTATCATCATCATCTCTGATTAAGTAGTTCTCCTGGAAGTGATGTCAGGTAGCTGTCCGTGTCAATACAGTCAAATATAATACAAGTGTATGTATATAAATATAAGGCTGTAAACGAGGGAAAAAAATCACAGAGTTCCATTTTAACAGGGAATAAACTAAATCTCAGTGGTGTTTTGCGTTGATTGGTTTATTTATGTCCTTTTGTAATGCAGCTTTTCCAACTAAACCTTGTGAAGTTGTTTTCCAAAGAGAGAAAGACATCTCTCTAAATGCCTAAGAAAACAAACCTGAGATGGTCCTTCTTTGTAGACAAACATTTCAATTTTTAAAGGAAAGACATCACAACACAACATGGAGGTGCAGTGGTCAGTACAATACCTAACAAGCTAGAACGTTTGCGTGTCCTCTGTGTGGCTGCCTGGGTTCTCTCTGGATGGTGCATCTTCCGCTCAAAGTCCAAAGACGTGATTCTAAATTGGCCATATTGTACGGCGCTTCTTGCCTAGTGACAGCCGGAATAAGCTCCAACTTAGATAATGAAGGAATAATTCTATTTTAAAGCTGAGAAGAATCTCTATGTAATGCCGTGGTTGTATTTGCTGCCAGATGGTTCAGTCCAGCTCATCGTAGCTGCTGTAATGCATTGTGCGAGCCGAGTCGTGAGTTTAAACAGAGCCATGGACCTTGGCTGATGCTATTTAGATAGCAGAGAGGAAGACCAAAGCCAGATTCCACAGATTGACTGTCTCTAGGTCTGTGGGCCATGCTGTCGCCCAGACCAACCAACCACAGCTCTGATTACAACCTTGGTATTTTATAGACCTATGTGTGTTGTATGAGCACATTAACTACAGGTTTTGTGTACATGTCTTCCAGTGTTTGACAATGAATGCGGCAACCCTAATTTCAGGTTCCAAGCGTCTGAGTTCATCCTGGCCAAAAGATTCCCAAAACTGGATCACAATAAAAGCTTTAGCTCCAGGGCTGCAACGCCCTAATGCAAGGCGCACTGAATGAAACCACAAAAAAGCTCTTCTTCCTGGAGACTAAGAAACAAACAGAGCGAGGGGGACAAACGAGCAGACTAAGAATATGAGAGGCTTGGACTTGTCAGGAAGCCTCATTAGGTTGGGATGTCAACTACAATAATGTAGGCATGAACACAGGAGGCAAAGGAATTTAACCTTGTAAAGTCACTGCTAAACTACAGCATCTGATATCCTGGAGTATGAAACTCATTCCGATTTGTTGGACATCATTTGGATTCTGTGTCTGTTTGTGTTGCCGTCATTAAAAATCATGGCTTTGGCTTTGATATCTTCCTGCCAGTTCTAACGATGTAAACGCAACTTAATGTTTGTAGCATTTGAAGTCACTTTAGATTAGAGCACCTGAACTGAGGAACATCTGCGGGCAATAGTGCCATCTGGTGGAGATTACTTTGTAATTTCATTTTGGCTCCTGAAACATATACGCAGAAATATAACCACAGAATCTAAGCAACTGTATGCAAGTTTGCTGTCTCACATACAACCACAATTACTGCAATAGAAAGTGCCATAAAATTCAGATTAGGTTTCTCTTAAAGAGTCATTAAGCCACAGTAAGAGATGACTGTTTAAACAAGCACAGTGTCAAGAAGCTGCAATGTAAACATGTCTGGAGTGATGTTGGCCTGCAGAGAAATTAGTTTATACAGAAATTGCAGGGTTAAGTCGTGATTTTGGTGGTCTGGAGGAGGTTTAAAGAGATCACAGAGCCATCTAGGGAAAATCCAAAAGTGAGAAATTCATGCTTCTCTTACTAGGCATTAAACAATTTGATGAGAGAAGAACCTAAAGTACAGGAAATAGTACCGAACCTCAGAGCTCTGTGATGAACGGATGAGTTTACTGATTATAGTTTATGAGTTTTAATGCTGCCTTCAAGTGATCCTCAGCATCCCGCTGTGTGCTCAGAAACAATTAAACACTGCATGCAAATTTAATTATCAGGCTATATTAGATTGTGTGCAAATTACCTGTACTTGTGTACCCACTTTGTAGCTAGCTAAAATTTAACTATTAAATATAACAAAATATTACCTTTGCGAAGGCTATAATAGTCAGGAGCTTTGTTGAAACTGGTCTAGAAATATTTACCAAAACAGAAATTATTACTATATTCTATTCTACTATTACTACATTGGTCGACCACTCCTGTGGAGGGTAACAGTCATCTTAAATCTCCTCACTTTAGAGATGGTTTTGTAACCTTTTCCAGCCTGATGAGCAACAGCAACTGAGGTCCTCCGAAATCTCCTTTGTCCGTGCCATCATACACTTCTACAAACATGTGTTGTGAAGATCCCCATTTTTGTTAAAAAGGTCGATCTTCACAACACAAAAAACCAAATGACCCCAAGTGTCATTACATTGTTTGGAAACACTTCTGAACAGATGATATTTAAAATGAACTTGTAAAAGTGCACTTACTTTTGTACCTCACAGATTTGTGATATCGGTTTATTTTCCTAAATAAACAAATGCACAAGAATAATATTTCTGTTTCTTTTTTTTTTATTAAATTCTCTTTGTCTACTTTCAGGACTTGTGTGAAATTCTGCTGATCTTTCAATTTTCGCAGAAATTTAGGGGGTGCAAACACTTTTAAGCAGCACTGTATTTTTGATGTGGATCATAAATATGTGATTTACCACAGACAACAACATACAAACTATCATGTTGGAAAATAACCGGGCCAACGCTGCATTATTAAAAACTGATGACAGGGCTCAACACTCTAGGGGAATGTATTCACTATCACGTGTTGGTGTGCAATTACACTACAACGGTAGAAATTGGCAGATTCAACTCTGCTGTATATCTTTTATTGTGCTTTCTGCTCTGGCCCCTGTACCCACCATATTTCCCTGCATCCCTCTGTGCTGACTGCTCCTGAGAGCAAAATGAATTCCATATTTCTCCCCCTCTGAGCTGTCACTTCTCCATGCAGTCGCTGACAGCTTCGTCTGCAACAAATGGAGATTCAGGCAGTTGGTGTGAGGCTTCAACTGATGCTCTGCCTAGACCAGCTGCCCACGGTGTGCAAGTGTGTGCAGGCCCTGGGGCCCCATGGTGGGGCTGTGGTGAGCGACAATTTTGCGGTGAGCAACCTGGTGCTGAGTGGCAATGTTGTGAAGATCTGCCACAGCTCATTGCGGATAAAGGATTTTATTCAGTAGCCTAAAATCAAGATTTTTCTTCCCCACAGAGGTAATGCCTGTAAGCAGCAGCCAAAGTCAGATCCAATACAGCAAAGAAAGAGAAATCACTTAAAGCCTGTACATAAATACATGTAGGAATGTCAAAATGGAATAGGACTAGTTTACTTCTAACCCGTCTGGCCTTAGGCAGATGGGTCCCTCCATATGAGCTGGGTTCTGCTCAAGGTTTCTTCCTGTTAAAAGGGAGTTTTTCCTTGCCACCGTCGCCTTCAGGCTTGCTCTGGGGGTTTCAGGCCGGGTTTTGTAAAGCGTCTTGAGACGATTTGTATCGTCATTGATGCTATATAAATAAAAGTGAACTGAATTAAAAGAAACAATAAAATCAAAAGAAGATATTGGCAAAAATGTACAGGTTAGGGTTAGGGTTAGGGTTTTTGTTATGAATGTAAAATCCTAATCTGTAAATTAGTCAGAATATGATAAATGAGTGAAACATTTTCTTTAGCATGTGCTGCAGGAAAAGTGCAGCAGAAAGTCTCTCAAAATGGAAATACTGAAATGAAACTGTACCTCAAGTCTGTACTTAAAGATGTATTACACACATTCTCTGACCACTAGAGGACAGAAATATGCCACAAAAGCTGAGAGCAACATTATCACACACTTATATAACTCCTCTCCTTTTTGCTCTGTTATTGGTCTCCACCAGCTCTGAGGGAAAAGTCTGCCTCATTAGTAGGATGATACACCTATACAGTAACACACAGTGAGCCTACCAATGCTTGACCACAGGAATTTATGATGATAAGACTACTAAGCCTGAACAAAAAACTGTAAATAAATAATAAATTCAAAACAATGAGTGAAAATAGGCTAAAATGTTCCTTAGTAGCGGTCATTATATGCATTTCTGTTTGCTAACCCCATTTCCATTGCACATACTGATAGTTACTTGAGTCACTATTAATATCAAAGACAAGTACAACAAGACAACCTGAATAAAGCTTCGTTTCTAGTATTTCTGGTTCAGTGTTATCAGACAGCAGGACATTCAAATGCTGTCTACATTACCAATGCCAAAAAGGTTTAGATGTAAGAGACTTTAGCAATAGGCTGAATTGGTCCAAATTAGGTCCACCAATTACAATTCTGTACAATTATGGCCAGTGGGAGGAACGAGATGGCACATCAGTGCTGATTATTTGTGTTTGGAGGCAGCTCGGTGCTGTGGGTTAATGGTCAGAGGTGGAGAACAGGATGGAATGAGTCATGTTCTGTGGATGTGTATAAATGTTGTAAACGAGGATGTCGAAAATGGCGAGCAGGTGAAATGTAAAAAAAGGTTTATTTCCAGTAAATGCAGTGAAAACAGACATGGGAGAACGGAGGAGGGATTCATTCAAGTGAGGCAAGGGGTGAGGATGGAACAAAGAGAGAGGACGGAAGATGTGAAATAAGAAAAAGACAAAATAGTTCTTTGCTCACAAAAGAAAAAATGTTAGGAAGCAAATATATGTAAAAAGAAAGTGTAATGCAAAAATATAAAGAAAAGGAAGAAAAAAAACAAAAAGAAAAGAGAAAGAAAACAGAAATGGAAAGAAGAGGAGGGTGATAAACAATGGAAAAAAGTTTGAGGTTTTAATGGAGCAACCAACTAAAGAACAGAAAAAAGAAAGATGAGGGAATAGAAGACAATGACAAAACGGAGGGACAAAAAGACAAAATGAAAGGAGGAAAAAATAAAAGCAAAAGAAGTAACCACTTGTTGATAGAACATTAAAATGAGTTAACCAGAAAGATGTCTTGACTTAAATTAAGAAATATTTATTTTTACTTTGATGCCAATAAAATTCAGCGAATTGAGCTGAACGTGAAGGAGAGCCGTGTTAGTTGGAAGCAGCTGTGTGTTTGACCGTTGCTGCTCCGAGCTCAACATCATGCTGATAGCCATGTTGGAGCTCTGTTCATGATTCAGACGATGAATTACCAGCAGGGCTCAGCGTCTCCTCTCTGCATCCATCTCCCGGCTGCTTTCTTTGCCCCTTAATTCCTCCGACGCCATTCAATCAAGCCCACCTCCAGTAAGCGGGACAAGACATCCATCCATTCCAGATTACACCCACATACATAGACATATGAACACACATTGGTCTGAGTTGTCACATGTTGACCAGACTGGCCCTCATTTATAACACAAAGTAATAACTGTACAAGCAGATTATTGTGAACCATACTTACCCTTTATTATTGAGTGACTTTTAGTGGTTCTGTGAAAAAGTAATTTAGAAATTAAGCAAATGCGGCCCAAACAAATTATGTTATGTTCATGTACACTGTCCCCGTGTGGGTATAGTAATTATGTCGAGAGCAAAGGAAGTTATGTTACCATAAATACTTAAAGTATTTAAGTATATATGGTTTTTACATAAACCTGACACTGGGCTCGGAGTTTATTATCCTGATAATTGGCTGAGAGGCTACGAGGCGTCGTATGTATGATGTATGCTTGATCGAACATATCATGTTGTTCATAAACAGAACACTGGTGGTAATAACAATAAATGACAGTTCCGACACGCTGCTAATTTTCGGATATCTTGAAATTTGAAATTATGACGAATCACGAGATGATTTGCAAGAACGGGGCATTGAGGACTGTGATAGCAAAACAGTCTTGCACTCTGCACTTGTGAATCAAAATGGTGTTTATTGCAGTAGAACTCCAGACAGTTTCGCTTACTTCACTTTTGATGTGCATTGACGTAAACAGTGATCTTATACCAGGGACGCTGGAATACAATGAGACCTTTCCCATCCAGCTATCTTAACACTTCAAAGATTGCCAATTTCTCATCTCACTGAGAGGGATCACACTTGCCTTTTCTTGTGTTTTAATAAAAGCAGGGGGAAACAGTTATGACCATTACTGCAATTAGAATCTGATCTTTTCCACCTCTCTCTTCACCTGCATCCCCTTCTCTCATTAGTTCCCCCAGTTTACTGCCGATTTACTCACTGCCCACCATTTTGCCTTTGTGCACTTTGCTTGATTTTCAAGCTTTCCATAACTTATTTTATCCCGGTCAGATAATTTATTTTTTATTGTTAATCTGGTTCTCTTTTGCCTGACTCAGGTCAAACTAATTCTATTGTGAATGATGTTTTCGGGCATGTAAATACATATATCTTACGTGAGCATTTTATCTAGCCTCCATGTAAACAGTTAAGCTGGAGCCTCTGATCAGACTCATCTCCAAAAATTGTAGCCTGTAAGCCCGAAGAACTTCCTCTTTGATCTGGAGTCTCTCTGTTAGGAACTGATTATGCTCCACCAAAGATATGCGTAAAGCCGATCTATTGGGTCGGCTTTGCAAATAACTGCACCATAATCACACACCTCATCGGTGGAAACATGGCCCATAATGAAATCCAAATGTGTTACCAGACTCAAATTCTTTTAAGAAATTGAGCATTTGCCTCCATTTTTCTGAGCCCCTATACGTCTGTTCACAGTGATATATTGCAGAGTACATTAACTGTCTATTTGTTTTAAACACAAAACAAAACACCAAACCAAGAAACAAGACCAGAAATCAAAAAAAGATCAGTTTAGTTTTCAGGGGCTGGAAACAGAAGCTTGATGCAAATGCATGGCCAGACAAAGAACAAATGATTTCTTCTCAAATCTGAATTATTTTCATTCTCAAACTCAGCTGCATTCCCTGTTTCGCACACACATTCACAGACTAACTACACCGTAGAGACAAATTCCCTCTTGATCTTTCCCATGAACATGTCGCAGGACTCCCCCTTCCTTCATCAGGCCTGGGCTCTGAGCCTCGGCTCCCTCCGGGCCACGGTGAAGGATTGTAACTATTTTCTCCGCAACGAAAACCTCAAACACAACAACAGCAAGTTAGTCATCGCGAGCTGCCATAACATCTTGATTTGTGTTATAGCGTGGGAGCTGCGACACACACACACACACACACACACACCACCACCACCATTCTCAGCAGCAACCTTTGAGGGATCAACTCATCAGTTGTGCATGAAAAAGACTACGGGTTTTGGAAGCTCCCTACATCACTCCCCCAAAAAATGATTTATGAGACTGAATCATTCACAGTGCTCACTTCCTGTCAGTGAAATCTCCAGACGTCCTCTTCTGTTTTATACTGTCACGTCCCATCTAGATGGCTGCCTGTGAAATTTAGTGCACGGCTGGATTAGCTTTGTCTGCACATGTGTTTCACTGCGGGAAGCTCCGTACCGTTTGACTGTCCTCATTCACTTTTAACAGCTTTTTTCTCCTTTTTATGCACAGATTCACTTTGTGTTTTCTTTATGTTTCTTAATCATCCCTTTGGCAGCGAGTTAAACATTTGTACTGACAGAAATACAATGTCCTGTAAGACTCTCAGGCTCCTAAATTGTTCAAACTCTTGGCTTTAACTTTGGCTTCATTGGCTGGCTTGACAGCATCCTTTCCGATGTGATATTTTACAGCCTTCTGCTCAGACTCCTGAAGATGCTGAAACACTTGCACGGGAGTAGAGAGGAGAGGAGAGGAGAGAGACAGAAAGTGGTCTGTAAAATTTCAGCCACTTCAGCCTTCAACCTGACTGAAAGATTTGCTTTTCATTGCAAATTAACTGTAAGCCTCCAAGTAGCGACATGCTCTGGTGATATTTATTGATATGCAACAGCCTCTGAGCGCCTAATTGGCTGTTTTGGAACTGACCCGACCCGTGATGGCTCTCTCAGCTGCCAGCTCTCCTCCCAAAATGGCTGTCCTGACCACAAGCCTTTAGCTGGCCCAGCACTTTTCATAGAGCTCAACTGTAAATCCTTTTTCTTTTTCCCTTCTCTCTCCTTTGCCCTCTAACGTCTTTATTACCCAACTTGTTTTGTCAGCACACCATTGGGTGTAACAGAATACCATACTGACCAACATTTAGGTCATTTCCTCCTCTTAAGACCAGATATGCTCTGCCGCAAAGGTAGCCGGATTGCCAGATTGGAGCCCTGGGTTGCCAGATTAGGGACCCGGCTAATCTAATTAAAGAGTGAGGGAAAGAGGCCCAAGGGGCCCGCAGGACTGGGACTGTGGTGGAGCCAGGACTGGTTCCCCTTTTTGAAAAACCATGCACCGCAAAATACAATGTGGTAATGTCTGCGGGCCTAATTCTTCCGGAGGGGAGAGAGCCGGACTCTGGCTGCAGACAGCCACATCCCTCGCTTCAGAGAGAAAGAGAGGAAAGAGGGGGGCAGAGAAGAAAGAGGGAGCAGAAGAAAGAGAGTCAGAGGTTGATTTATGTCGTGCTGTGCAGAAGTAGAAATAAATCCAGCGACCTAGTGCAGATGGGGAAGCAGGCCATAAAGCATAGGATTAATTCAGAACTGGTTCCCCTTTTTGAAAAACCCCAAATGAGATAAAATCTCCTCCCATGTCAAAGTCAATTGCTTTGTTTTATGTCATCAAGGACTTTTACTATAGTGTTCCCGTCCTTAAGAGGGGGCGTGGTCGCCTGTCTGTTGATGACACATGAGGTTCTCTGGAGTGAACTCAGGGCTCGCAGAGCTGATAATTAGGGTCCTCAGTGGGTGAACATGGTGAAAGCTGTGTGGGAGGCCTCTTTAAAAACGCACCTCTAATTTGGAGTTATTGGGGTTATGGCTCCTCGCTTCACCTCCAGCTCTCAGTGGTGCATGGAGTCTGCATGGTGTCTTAGATGTCATTCACATCTTTCTTGCATGCACACACTCACACGTGCAGCTCCAGGTGGCTGAGAGCTGTGCATATATTTCACACCCACTCTGCTACAATCAATTTCACCCCACTGCATTGGTCCAGTAAAGTGTGCAACTTTTACAAGGGAGAGAGGGATCGGTTTCAAACTCCCCCAGAAATCCCAGCTTCTTTCCACATCTATTAAATGGACCTGATGTTGACCAGTAAAATGATCACTACACTGTTGTGTGATCCTTTCGGTATGCCAGGGACGGAGGAAAAAGGCTCCCAGAATGAATGAGGGAGACTGGTTTCAACAAACTGAGCAGCAAATAAAGTCATCAGTATGACAATTATTAATAGGTTTGTACACACAGATGCTCAGTAAATTTTGACTCAATAGTTCAAATCCTATGCTTGAAAGATTTAAGAACGTGCCAGTGAAAACTTATATTTTAAATGTTATATTTAGAAATCCAGTGTTTCAGTAAATGATCTTGTTTAATATCAAGAAAAACTGAACTATTTCTGTGGACACTTTATTGTGAAAGCTTTGTCTGTTAAAAGCTGCATGAATCCAAAATAATGATACCTCCTCTTCTTTCCATTTTCTGAGATACAAAACTGACAAGATGCAGAAAAATAAATAAAAATAATATATTTTTTTCTTTGTTCTTCAATCTATGTTTTAACCATTTACCACCAATCAGTAAATAAATTAAAGATACATTGAGTGGCTTATTTTCTTTTGTTTTTAACTCCTCATATAACCTCTTAATTACTATTTTTATGTCTTTTTTGTCACTGCATCAGTTATTTAATGAAGCATCCTTTAAACATTAAAACCAGTGACAGGTGAAGTTAATGACATTGACTATCTTGTGACAATACAATGTTCTTCTGCGAAACTTTTGTACTTGGCATTCATGTGGATGTGGACATGTACTACCACCAGACCAGGCACCCCCACCCCATAGCAATGACACTCCTTGATGGCAGCAGCCATACATGCAGCTATGCAGTGTGATATATTTGTTCTAAATTAGCGGAGACCAAAATTGGGTTAAAATAAAAGAAGATTGGCTCTACAGTCAACAAGTAGCCAGACATGTTACTCCAGATTAAGTCTTTGGCTGCTGTGTCTGCTGGATGCAAAACTGTTTGCTAATGTGCTAAACACTAAAAAATGAAATGTACTTCAAGTGTGGATATTAATTATTTTGTTCTGCTTGTTTTCTTGCACCCAAGTGGCAAAAAAATAATCATGATGTAGTTCTAACAAAAAATGCCAAACAGAATACAATCATGTAAAATGTTTTTTTAAACAGGGAAAATAATTGTGACAAAACTTCCCCTCTGAAATTGTATTCAGCCATCGCGGAAACATAATAAGCCCCTTTTGAAACTGTAAAAAACATTTCACAAAAATTGTAAATGATTAAAGAATATATTCCTCAAAACAATATGTGACAAATGACACATATTTATTAGTGTACTTGTCACGTGCAGAAGACATTACTCTCATTATGATCCACTGTACAGCTCCCGGGGAAAAAACAGTTTCTGAGACAACACCCGCTCTTCCTCCTCTCTGTCTTTCTCACACTTTGAAAGTCCTGGACAAAAACTCCCCACCGCGCCTCCGCTCCGCTTTTCTGACGTTGACTAAATGTACTTTGTTGTGATTAAAGCCACCAGATGCTCGGGAGAAACTGGCCAAAAAAACCCGTAAACTCACAACTCTTTTTCTATCGCTGCTCTTTCTTGTGGAGAGCAGCAGGAATGTCAGCCATCTTCCCATCAGCACGAGACGCCACAACACGCTCGTTTTTAATAGCGTGTTTACAGTGGAACGTTCCGCTGATGTGGGATAGATTTATTACTTATTTACTCTCTGGCTTGGCCCAGCTTTCTGTTGGTCCCATTTCTGATCACTTTCGATGCCTCACGCCAGACCACGAAGTGATGGCGGCATGTAAACACATCCGACAAGAGCTGGAATCCAGGAATGTGTGTGTTAGTGTTTGTATGGGTGTGAGAAAGAGGCAGGGAATCTGTGCATTTACACCCAAGCCTGAATGTGTGTGTGTGTGTGTAGTAGTAGCTAACTGTGTGTGTACAGTATGTAAATGTCAGTTTCTTCATCTACTTTTCATGTTTTACTGACTTACACATTTGCATGTCAGCACCTTGCATGCCGCCTTGTGTATGTGTTCGTGCAAATTTGTGTGTTTCCTTTGCTTCCCACTCAGCATTGTGCAATTAGTCGGTTGTAATCAGCGCCTTATAAAGGATCAATCAGGTGGAAGATAAACATAGCCTGGTTGTGTAACACACTTCATTAAGAGGGAAAATGGAGCTGTGTGATCACAGGAAAGCTTTACACTGTTTCCACTTCTGCACTTCTACTGTGCTTCGTTTGGGACCTGAGGTCATTATGCTTTTGTGTAGTTAGGCGATGCACATTTTAAGCAATGTCCCTAACGGACTGTCTTAAAAAAGTTTTTTGGTTCATCATGAATTGGTTATTATTTCCATAGTTTTGGCAAACGGAGTCTGGTAGGAAGAATCACAATCAGGTAGATGGTAAACAAGCCACCAGTCTAACTAGAAACTCCCTTTTAACCATGTTTCAATGTAAAACATGAGCAACCACACTTAGTAATTCTTATTATAATACATGAAGCAGAAGCAGAAAGTTTAGAGGAAGGACTCATTCAAGAAAATAAATGGTCGATTGCCACGAACTATGGATTAGCAAAAGCGCTGGATGTAGAGAATTGAATAAGGGAGTGACTAAACTTCTGCCCTGTAGTTTAACAGTAAATATTCACCACTGCTATTTCTTTTTAATATATTTGACTAACTTGGACAATTGTCTTACCATGACTTTTAGCTATGTTTGCATTATGATACAGTACAGCATCCATTTGCAGTGACTACAAAATCATGAAACCTTTTAAATAGACTGTATTTAGACACTAGAAGCACCAGGGACAAGCAAGGAAAACCTACTAGTTCAAAACGTGTCCATAGTGACAAGTTTGAACACAGTATCTTTCTGTCCTGGTCTGCCTGCCATTCGCTCACTGATGTACTGTAGTTCATCATCATCAGTGAATACTGGAATGTAATATATGTGCATTTGCTCAAAATAATAATAATAGTAATAATAATTAAATCAGACAAATACTAAAATCAGTGACGGATAGCTTCTTTTGACCAGGTCTAGAATCTTGTTTTTGTATATCACACTGCCGTGACTGCCTGGGACAAATGAACGATATACAAGTGTTATAAAGATTATTTTTCCTTCTATGACAATGCCCATCCACTAGCTTTATCTATATCATTTATAACAGTTACGAGAGGGCTGAAGTTTGCATCAGTTGATATTGGGTGAAAGGAGAGGTCAATACTGGGCACATTTTCTGCCAATAAAGGACAGAGAAAGACACTCACATTCAAATCATAACATCTGCTGCGTGAAATTTAACTGGAGCCGGATTAGTTTATCTGTTTCAGTAGAAGCTCTGTAAAAAAGCCAAAGAGAGATCAAATAGATATGACTAAATCAAGATCAGACGGAAAAAGTACAGCATGGATCACGATTATCATCCAAAAGGGTGGGGTTATAGATAGAGATACATACTTTACATTGCACCTTCTTTTCTTTTTACAGTGTAAAATGTAAAATGTATATATACCACTGCTTCACTATTATATAGTCTGCAGCTCATCTCTGTATTGCCATTGCAATTATGTATATAGTTTATATTGTTTGTAAAGTTTTGGACATATTGCCCAGGACAATAAACCTCAAAGGGGACTGCAGATGTTGTTGTTTGTATATTCGGCAAATAGCTGTAAAACATATGACGAAAAACACGAAATGCAATTCAAACTAAAGAGTTTAGTGTTTCATCTTGCAAAACACTGACGATGAAGCCAAGCTCAAGCTAACACAAATTGTTGTTTATGAACGCAATACACTTGTCCAAACGTGCACTAATGTTAGTACATTTTCAATTCATTTTAATTTGGCTCTGTACCTTTTTCTTTTTTGTCTTTTTTTTCTGTTGCATTTTCTCAAAGTTTGCACTAGAAAATATTCCTCAATATGTTAAATGAATTTTATGGAAAACTATCTGCGATCCAAGTGGCAGTCATCCCGCACTAGTTCCTGAGTGACTCTGTTGCTTCAGACCAACAGCATCCCTATTGTTTCCTGCTGGATCATGAACTGCAGTAATCCAAGTGTCAAACCTGTAGGTGTTGGTTTCTCTCCTTGTTTATCTTAACATGGAGTAATTTTGTCACTACAAATTTCCACATTTTCTGCCACTAAATTACTACAGAATGTCTGAAGGCAGTTGATAGAGTTGTTTATCATCACCAGTGCCTCATAGATTACTTTGTTGATGTTTCTGGCGCTTACTTTAGAGCTCATTCTTTATTTTGGAACAAGGCAGGTACAAGATTATTTCCGGTGTCGCCACAAACTCATAATGAAGTTGTCTTGCTCAGTAGTGAAGCAGACTGAACCGTGGAATCCCAAGAATGTCTATGGCTTCAAAAACAATTTCTGAGGAGCCTAACCAACAAACATGTACATACACCCCATGAATAAAGTACAGAACTGTTAGATTTGCACTGAGCTCAAACTCATGACTAGCACGATGTAGCCAGACCAATTCAGAGAAATAAAACTAAAGGCAGAAGGTAAATAACGTTTGCATTCAGTCAAATTTGACTTTCATTTAGCAAAACTGTCCCAGACTGGTCTAAAATCGTGTTGTGTTCCCATACCTGGTTCCGTTTTGGATCTGGTTCCCAACTTGCAAGTTCTATTAGCTCAGATGTTAAGGAATCACACCTTTTACTTCTATTTCTGCTTGCTGCTAGTTAAAAAGTCCAGTGACAGAGAAGGTAATTAGCATAATCTATATTAATAATATTAATAATTCATAGTAACAGCACTGAAACATTTTTTCTGTGGGTCGCTCACAGAAATTCTGAGACAAGCATGTTACTTTATTTGGATCAAATAATTGTGAACAATCTGGTGCCAAGTCAATATGTCTCAGCTCTAATATTCCTTATGAGGTTTAATGAGGAAGTCTCTTCTCCTCTCCTCTCCACTTTCTATCTCTTTTCTGTCTCTACCTGGCTGGCCTCAAAGAGATGGGTCCCTATCAGGTGAGTTAGGTTTTGCTTAAGGTTTCTTCCTATTAAAGGGATTTTTTCTTGCCACCAAATCAATGAATACTGGTCAGAGCTATAACAGACTGCAATTGAAATGCAGCAGTGAATCTACTGAGTGAGCTGGCAGGTATTACATTGAAACAGGGCTTGAATTTGTCCCTTATCTGGTCCCTGATGGAAATGAAATGAAGATGAAGCAAATACGTGTAGGACAGAAGTATAATGTGACTCAAAGTATAGATAAATGTAACATAATTGTTGTTGTTGTAGTTCCTAGTGTTCATCGCTAGTGGTCAAATCTTACTGCATGTAATAATTATTGCAGGTTTGTGTTGCTCAGAACAGACGGTTTGAAGTATTGCATAATGTCTGTAGTGGTACACATAATGTTACTGCAGCATATAGACCTTCAGTCCACATTAAGTTGTTATGCAGTCATGGTTGGTCTGCTACATTCCAACAGGAAGTCCCTCCTCCGCCTCCTCATCCACCTCCTCCTTTTGTTTTAATGAAACCCCTGGGAGGTTCTGGAAAGCCCTGGAACTGAATGCCGTCCATCCCGTCCAAACCGCCGCCTCCTCTTCAGTCCCAGTGAGCTTGGACCAAACCCTGCTCTGCCTCCAGCACACTGCCCTGTTGCCCTGGCGACCAAAAACAGGAACGGGACGGGGTCCTGCTGAAAACAGGGCTATGGTTTCAACAGATGTCACGACACACGGGCAGCAGAAAAAACTCGACTCTGGTCAGTTTATAGTGTGACTCTCCATGGAAATGCTACACAGGCAACACATTTTATAGATTATCTTTTGTGCAGCAGGGGTCATTGTATTTAATAAGGCAAAACACTAAGAGGACCTTCACTGGCTTAAGGTGTCACAACATAAAATTCAGGAAATTGACACTGCACCATCTAACAGCCTATCAGCCTCTGCCTATATTTGCGCCCTACAGCATGCCTCTGTATCCTCCTATTGTCATGGCCATGCGTCATGTCCACACGGCTGAAGCCAGGCGCTACAGTCTCCTGATTGGGCGACGGCATGGGGATTGTTCTGGATCACAGTCGAGGGAAATGCTTGGGAACTCCACTTCCCAGCGTGAGAGTAGACGGGAGAGCAGAACGACTCCCCAGAGGATCAGCCAGTGACCTCTCTGAGTGCAAAATATGCAGAGGTCACCGGGTTTCTATTGGGCAAGAGCTAAATCTGACTGACACCGAGCAGCAATAACCCCTGACTCCAGAGCTGCTGGGGAGACACGCTATTTATTTGCAGGCAGATAAATGTCAAGCAAACTATTCTGAATTTTTAAGCAGGCCTTCGGTAGAATCTGTGATGTAAACTGGAGGAAAGAATTCCAACTTCACCAGAACAAAGAAAAGAGGAACTCTTTGGAGCTCGGCTCCATCACCAAACACCAAAACTAAATAATAGCTTCTATTACTCTTTTTATAACATCCATGTTGCCAAATAAATATTATATGTACTGTGTATAAAACATGACTGTATTATCTATGACGCAGTTTTGATGAAACTACCAAAAAACTTATGAAGCAGTTTAACCTGTCTCCACAGATCAACTACTTATTAATATATTAATAATAATAACACTGACAAGAGACATTATGGATGTATCATACTGCTGATCCTTAAAGTACATTTTCATTAATTCAACTCACATTTTTGTTACTCCATTAAAAATTAAAGAATGTGGACCCTTCAGTCGCTGAAGTTGCTGCCCACTACCTCACGCTGTGTTTTCCATGTGTCTTTTGATTGTATGCACACAATTTTTAGAAATATATGTCAGGAAAATGAAAAGATAATAGTAATGGCGTCATTCTTATATCTAGAACATAGTATGCAAGCCTTGATAACCACTTCTGTTTCTGAGGGTTTATACCTAAATGTATTCGACAGAATGTTTCCATATGCGTACTGTTACTATAGGCCGACCCAAATAAATTTAAATCAGAACCAAACTAAGGTTAGAACGTGCAATGTACACACAAATATGAAAAGCATTATAGATGCAAATTTATTTGCACATCTATATTACAAGTTCTTTTGCTTTTATTTTTTAAGGCTTATTCTAAGCAGTATGATGAATTTATTTATATTAGTGGTGCTCAGGGAGTTTCGAGGTCTGGGTTGTCTGAACCATCTTGAGACAATATGGATTGTTCTTAACACAAAATAATTACAATTTAATTAAGTTTAATTGGTTGACGTTCAGTATATCTGCTTCTTTTGGGAACACTGGCCTGTTGGTAATCTTCCTGTCAAACTGAGACAATTTATTAGTTTGGTTCATGAACACCTTGTATCATTAACTACAGCAGAAATAATAAGAATCTTTTATTTTTGATATGACACTCTTCTCCTTTAATGATCACTCATCATTAAACGTAAAATTACTCCACAGGCCGTGCACTTGATTGGTTTGTATGTACACGCACATGCATACAATCACAGGCAGCTTTCACAACCTACCAGCGGAGGTCACTGTTCTCCTGCTGCACCTCCTGTGACCTCAGAGGCTGTAAGGTTGCAGCACCTTTAGGTTCTCAGGTCAGGGGATGACTGTGAGGACTGAGCAGAGTCGCTGCAGCTGCTGCAACTTCAGAAAACTCCACAAGACTACACAGCTGGTTAACACCTTGGGAACACGACTACAAGACCCGAGCAAGTAAATGACGAGAAGGCTGATTCTAATATTGTAGATTGACATAGATTTTTGCCAGCCAGTTCAGTATTTTTAGACTGAAGTCACTTTTTTGCCAGTATTCTAAAAACAGAACAGCGTGGGTTTTCAAGTTTGTTCTCACAGTAAAAAGACTTTGGAACAGCATTTAGACCAGCAGCATTTTATTCTGGATACATTCATCACAAAGCACCTTCACAACAAACAAACTTAGCAAAATCACATTGTTAAGACTGAAAGAAACACGAAGAAAGATGACAAAGGCCAAGGCATGCAAGCAAGTTACATTAACCTTAATGTTGTAATAGAAGGTTTTATTTATCCCCAGTTGTTTTAATCGGCTACAGTTTCTTCAATCAACCATGTGTCATTTTCGTTGTGTTTGTCTTTTACAGTATGTTTTTTCCTCTATGGAAAATGTTCTCAGTTCCACTTAAATCCAATCACAGGTATTAATCAATTATTTTGACTTTTAATTTCATTTTTTTTTTTTTTATTGTAGTCAGCTGGGGAACTTTGTTTCTAAATAGTAACAGTAGGATAGTGCTTGTGAGTATAAAATTGTGTACTATAAATTATTGTGTATAATTCATCTTAAAGAACTAATACTACTAACTACTTCTAATGGCAGTATAGTAACCTCAGTCTTTTACCAACAAAATATCTGGCAAATCAAAACTGGGTAACTCCGTCAGGCTGACTAAAAAAAAACCCACACAGGTGTTTTCAGTTATTTTGACCGATTACACATCTGGTCAGACGAAAACGTGTGAAGTTATGATAAGGCTGTAATTTGTTCAGCCTTCACAGAGAAGGAGAAGTTAACTAATCAGTCAATCACAGCTACGCCCCACGCACTCCACGGAATCCAAGAGATTTAATCAGGTAGGATGAGTGAAAACCCCTGGCAGGTGAAAGGTAGACTAAATTAATCCACTTGTTTTGTTGATTTTGGAAGTGACAAAAATTTAATACAACCCAAGCAGCAACCAGACTTTTTTAAAAATGACTTTTTTTCAAATGCTAATGCACTGTTATATTTTGAACTTCAAGTAGTGTGCAACAGCTGTGGCAAGGAAAAGGTCAGAAGGTCACAGAATCTTGTCCACATGTCTACATCTCTGGCTGTACTTTAAGGAAATTATCAGCAGGTGTAAAATGTGATTTATGGCTGAAGTACAGTACAGACGTAACAAATCACATCCCTGTCCGCTAGAAATGACATCTATATGCTGTTACTTTTTTTACACTGTGACACCATGGTGAAAATAATGGATTAAAAACAATGTTTTATTTTGAGCAAATTATTTGCTATATTTAAGAATCACTAGGTTATAGAGGTAGCAGTGTTCACATTCAGACTGATTGTTCATAGAGTATCCGTACGTGTTACGTTCGTCAATAAAATCACCATTCATTTGAAGCAAGTGAAGATCATAGTGTCAATGGCATTGACTTCCAACTTTTTAACATAAACATAATGGTTTTGCAGGCTCCGGTGCATCAAATCTGCCGCAAAAATAACAACAGATGAAGAAAGTTTTCCCAACTATATTGACAATGCTGAATTAATTCAGTAGAATTTCCAACGTTGCTGTCCACATGGATTTCGGCTTTGTTCATCTTTTAAAACACTTGTTTGAACAACTGGTTCAACTCCCACGTGGAGCAAACCTGCTCAGAAGGAATGGATTTATTCCCACCAGAGAGAAACCAGCAAGTGTTATTTGGAGGTAATATTTTTATATTTAACAGATTATCAAAGGTTTGCACCACCCCTCTCAGTGTGACTGAAAATCCCTTCTGATCTTGTCATTGTATTCTGACTGGAGGCATTTACAGGTGTCCATGTAATTACTGCCTCTGTGTCTCACATGGAGAGACAATCACATGTTTTTCTTAACAAAGTGCTGCCAGTGCCCATGCCCACTGAATAAACTGAATAAAATTCACTATCCACTATGATAGTGGCAAACACTTTTGTATCTGTTCAACATTTTTGCAACATAATTAACATTTACCCATCATGTACATTTCCTTCTAAGATTTGCAGTTTAGCTCTATATAAATGTAATTTCTATAACTAAGATCAACTATTGACTGAACACATAACTGCATGATAGCACTTAGTCTGAATTAAGTGTTAATGCAATTCACCAGCCCCAACATGGTGATTTAAGATTAGTCAGAAAACAGGCCAGTCCATGGTATAGAAACCCTCTGGAACAAACTCTCTGGGAATCATCCAGAAACCCCCAGGAACCAAAAGAGAGAAGGAAGCCGTTAAATCATAAAAGGTTGACTTCACTCTTCTGAATGATTCGCCTTATTGGAACAGCATGTTGAAGTCGGACCATCAGAAGGACGCCGGAGTGATGCAATAAGGCCAGAGCTCTTCCGCAGCCATTGGACTAAACGTTATGTGCTACACTGTGGAGCAGGAAGTTTTAGAGTGTGGGGTGGTTTTGGTAGGGTGGTGGGTGGGTGGCCAATCCAATAGAACAAATAAAAATCACTAACTTGGAGTCTGGAGCTTTTCCCTGCCTGGCACCCTTCTCCCACTCGCTTGAAGATGGCGAGGAGTGTGAAAGAGGGCGTTTACAAATTTAGTCTGGGAGGAAACGAGCTTAGCGATGCGGCTGGCTGGAGTCGGTGCCGCTTTTGGTTTTTTGGCGGTTGTACCGGGTCCAGATCTAAATGGAGGTTTTAGTGCGGCGACCCCAGGCTGTTTGAGGTGCGGTCTGACTCGGTGCTGGGGCCCTGCACAGCATCACACACGTCTACTCAGGCTCCAGTGCCTTCAAGCTGGAGGCAGAGGGGAACCATCGAACTAGGCAGCTCCAACACCCCCCATTATAGATGATGATCTCACCACGGCTGTCCGTGGCACATTACAAGCACAGAAAATGGCTATCTAAGAGCACCAAGTGTGTTGGATGACGCCATTAAGCAGCAAAACAGACTCTAAAGATATATATATATATATATATATATCACCAGGGGTCACATCAGAGCTGTCATACCTCTGAAAACAAATCTAGTCATGGAAAAAGTCAGCTACTTTTCTCTAGTCAGATAATCCTTTCATTTAGGGTAAAACACAGCAAATCACCGTTTTGGATAAGTACCCCCGTTATTTCAGGTTAAAATTGCAACTTACTTAAGTGAAATTAAAGTATTGAAGTGAATGTGATGTGATTAAAATGTCCACTACTAATTACATTTTTTTCCTCATGTTCAGAATTGTTTTTTAATCTCATGCAGACTGCTCAAGAGGAAACACTGAGTCCATCTCAAACCAAAGGAAGTCAGATTAAAAATGACAAACACTTTCAAAGCTGTCACTCCCTGAGAAGGCTGCTGTTCTCCACATGTAATTGAGCTGTAAACGGAGACAACATTTACTGTCTCTCTTCGTCATAGATCACTGACGTCCTCTGTACGGACAATGTTCCTGACAACTGCTGTAAATCTGCGGCCGGTGTTTGAAAGGAAACAAGCGGCGACGACAGTTTCCACGCCACCCGCAGATGTACATCTCGGCACTACAGACACCGCCACAGTCCCTGATCAGTCGCAGGATCAAATCAGAGAAATATGTGATTTACCCCTGAGGCTGTTGTTTTTGTCAGTGAAACCTGAAAATAAGTTGTCCTCAAACACATCTAACTTTTAGCATTTCACTTCTGCAGGTTTATAATTATAATTACTTTATAATTACAAGGATGAATTTGGTCAATGTGTCTTCTTGACAAAGTTTACTGCTGCTACAAAACAGCTCTAGTGTACTTGGAGACAGGCTGTATATATATGGAAAGAGGCTCACTGAGTGTTATACGCTCTGAGATGTTTCCATATTAGCCGGAGAGGAAAACGTCTAATAGTGATTACACACACACTGGGCCTTTTTAAATGCTCATATTAGACTCTGAAGAGAGAGTTACATCAAAGCTTCTGCACTGAAGCGTATTACACATCCGGAGCTGTTAGATTTAGGAAAGGGAGAAAAACAGCTAAAAGGATTCAACTTTTCTGTTTGGGTACTGGAAATGGTACTGCTCGCTTTAAAAAATATGCTACCAACTGTCAGCGACAGTGTATATGAAGATAAATTAATAAATAAATGTGGAAGTATTTGAGAGGCCATCTCCTATGAAGACATATTTATATTATTAGAACTGTATTTTACACTTAATTGTTAGTGTAGACACTCACAGAGTTATATTTTACAAGAAATATATTAATAAATCTTCTTACAAACACTACAATATCTTATAAACCATTTATTAAGTGTATAAGTGTATGCTCATAAATAAGGAGATTTAAAACAAATTATTGCATTTGTTTCTATTTCAGAAACTGTTAAAGACACCTTAATAAAGAGGTCACATAGTTATTTTTATTTTATTATCTTTTGATAAAGTCTGGCATGTGTTACTATATTGTTGTAAGACAAACTATATCCTGGAGTAGAAAGGAAATTATCACTTCATGTGAGAAACGGATTAAAGTTGCATGTTTGTTTTGGTGACAGTGTTACTGAGTCGCTGTAATCCTTCCTGCCTGAATGACTGACAGCCACAGCTTGAGAAGCAGGTCTACCTTAGGTTTCTCTCTGCTCTGGAGAAAATGTGCCAGGCCAGCGCCACGATCGTCACAAACACAACCTCTCAGCAACCCCCATTTACAACATTTTAAACGCTATACCTGCTCACCTTCAAAACCTGTTCACCTTTTTTTATTCCCCGTTTCATTTCACATGCTGTCACCGTCTCTGATTGTTTGGACCAATATACACAATAATGGGTGCTTTTGTTTTTTTTAAAAAAAAATAAGTTACCAGTTGGGTTTGTTCAGTTCTGACTGGATGTACACCATCAAAGGACATTAAAACTATTTACTGTGTCTGAAGTAATAACATTTATTTGGGGGTTGGAAGCCCTTAAAGGTGTACTCAGCAGTGGAGGTAACATTTAATGATACAATAAAATGAAAAAATAAAAATTCTCAAATTAAACGAATAAAGAAAATAAACTTTAATTCATGATGAAGTGGACAACATGGAACACCTTCACAATCAAAGTCTTGGCCCAGTATCTAAGAGTATTTCCCTGTTTGATACACAGACACACTCACACCTATTCACACACAGATTTAGCCTCATATTGCCCACAAGGGGCAAAGACTGCCTGAAAACGCCCACGCCACAGGTCACTAGAGCTGTGAGACCAGCGACAGGATTGGAAACAGGTGTGAATTAATACCTGCTCAAGGCCCGGAGCAAATATATAGCCCCGGCTAACCTGCTAATAGCCTTAATTTGTAAGATAAACAGTAGAAGAGTTTGACACTCACTCACCTAATGTGCCTTTCCTCTGCTGCGCTGCCTCTGCTGCCTTCGGAGGCTTTGGAGGGACTGGGGTGAGTGACAGCGGCAAAGTTACAGCCTGCCTCCGCTGTGCTATCTGTTAAAGTAATTTTCTCTCAAAGAGGAATTAATTTCCTTTCTCAGGCGGCCTGCAGAGCCTGTGGATCCCCAGAGTGTGGAGTTACTGTGAGTGTCTCTCTTTGAAACCCCGTGTGAGCCACGAAAACTCCCCATGAAACAGCTCAAGCTTTAATTTACTTTATGCAATCTCACCATAATTTGTGCTCTGTGTTCTTTAAATTTACAATGTAGGCAGTATAATATTTATTGTAAACACTGCTGTTAATGTTGAGTTTAAGATATTTAGAAGAATGGGTCTTTTTTCTATAAAATGCAAAAGAATATTTATATTAAAATATAAATATATCTTGATCATTGTTAGCTGAGTCATTTATGAGATATTTTCATTGCATAAAGACAGGTTTCTGGCTATATGCCTTTATTCATTTCCATATAACTACAGAGCAGGATTATATCTCATCTTTTAATTCCCATACTCTTTTTATATAATAAAATTATGTAAATGTGTTTGAGAGCAAATACCTAAATGCCCCAAATGGCTGTTTGAGGCCTCTTAGAGCCCCAGAAAATAAAATTAAGCATTAGAGAAGCAAGTGACAAACTCCTGACTGTTCACTGGCTTTTAATCCTCATGACTCCTTTTTTTTATGTCCAGACTGATTTACTGTGACACTGACGTGAGGGTCGACAAGGTGTGATATGAGAGTTTTATTTTTAGGTTGTAGGTGGTGGAAATATATTTCACCTTAAATAAACTCCAGGGATTTCAGTGACTTATCTTCTCTACACCCTTTTGAAAGTCTCATAAAAATGTTAAATTGTTGATATAAATTGTTGCATGCTTGACTGAAGAAAACAGATAACAAAACAACAACACTGTGTTATATTTCAATTTGTAATTATTTCAAATAAATTAAACTGAAAGTAATTTTAAAGTAATTGTAAGTACATTTAGAAATAAAAGCGGTTCTTTGACCTTCATGACCTTGTTTCAAAAGTCAAAATTGTATCTCCATTTGTGGCTCGATCAGTTTGTTGATGTCTTACATTTGAGCCACGGATAAATGGCATTTCTCATGAAAAGAAAATTAAAAATAAAATAAAACAAAGTCTGGTTACACTAAATTAAAGTGAACTTGTTTTTTATGGGTTGCAGGTAACATGATTGGAAAAATAATTCCTGTAAAAATGCGCAGGAATCAATATTACCGAAAACTTTTCATATTTCAATTTAGTGAGTGGTGAGTCAGACTCACGATGACTTCGTGGAAACCTTTAATGTGAGCAACATGCATCCTTGCCTGCTTCCACAAGAGTGACAGTATTTTAAGGGGTCAAAGCTGACAAAGACAGGGTGTCATGCTGAGTTAACCCCTGACACCTCTCGCCCTCTATCCCTCCACACTTCTCCCACTTCCCCTCACACGACCTCCCTCTCCCCCCAGCTCCACAGCCCCACCCATCCGCCGTTAAGGCTGTTTTCTCAAAGGTAAAAAAGATGGCCACCAGAGGTCAGGTCCAAGTCCAAAATAAATTGCCTTCTTTCCTGAGGCTCAGCCATTTTAATAGTACAGATTTATTGTGCTGTGCTTTTTGGAGGGCGATCATATGTATGTGGTCAGTAGCGCGTATGCAGTCTGTGACCCAGCCTCCCTCTCACGTTACACCCTATTTATAACATCCCCTCCACCGGCTCCCCTCGTTCTGCAGTTCCTAGGAACCTCCTTCTGCTCCCAGCCTCGAGCTCCAGTCCCCTGTTCCTCCTGACATCTGAGAGGCTCTGCTGCAGCTTATCCTGGGCTAACTGTTTATCCTGTACAGCCTGGCAACTGGCCGCATACTCCGGATTACCACAGGACAGCCACTTCAAAACTAATTTTACTTTCTAACTATTTGATCTTTCTAACTGAAGAGAAAAGTTTTGAGGTGGTCGAGGGGAGAAGGGAAGCATCTTGGATATGTGCTTGTGATCATTTAGTAACTTTACCCCTTTCGCTCGCCCTTCTCACCTTTCCTGGAGGGCCGTGTGTGTTTGCACACGATGGATCACACTTTGTTCGGCTGCCTGCGGAGCCCCCACGCCCCGGCACAGGCCCTGCATCCCGCCTTCACCCAGTCTCCCCTCACTCTCCACGGACGCTCGGACCACATCTCCTACCCTGACCTGGCCTCTTCCTCGTCCTCCTCTTCCACCTCTTCGCCATCTCCTTGCATCATCTCCAGCTACCAGGGTGATGACAGCTTATTCCCAGGGCAGCACCACCACCACCACCCTCACCCCCACCGTGGCCACCTGCCCTCCCAGCAGCATCACCACCCACCTCAGCACCATGCATCTTGGCATATTCCACAGATGCCCTCACCTGGCAGTAGTACGCGCCACAGTCTTTGCCACCCGCACTCTCACTCGTCCCATGACAATGGGCCCACACCTCCAGACCTGGGCCACCCTGGAGGGCCCAGTATGTGTGCCAGCACCCCAAGTCTGGGCAACGGCAGCACCCCTACAGGGGCCTCCTGTGTTCCTGCAGACTTTGGCAGACAGACTGTGTCACCTGCTGAGGCCGAGAAGAGAAACGGAAAAAGAAAAAGTGACAGTTCAGGTAAGAGGAGTTGAAAGAGTTTTTTAAGAGAGGGGAACAATTCTAAAGATGTAGATTTTATTCCTCACACAGTTTTATCTGTTTTTTCATAAATATTATGAAACATGCTGTTTTTGTCACATTGCACAGACAAAAGACTTAATGTAAAATTCTTTTGGTAAGATAAACATTATCACATAAATATCTGCATTTTAAAAAATTCCAAGTCGAGCTCAAGAATAACACAAACATCTGCACACGTCGCTCTAAATCACTCAACAGCACGTCTGTTGAGAATACTCCAGCTCCAATAGAAAAACAGAAAACTGTCTGAGAAGCAGTTTGTAGGTGTCGGCTGACAGAAAGGCTGCAGGCAGCAGGCAGGCTGAAGCGTGGAGCAAAAGGCCACATCATAACTGTTTGGGCACATCTGACTACTGGCATGTTTTGTTTAAAAACCACATCTGTTTTTTGCGACAATCTTCAGAGGGCAGAGAATGAGGCGCACGGTAAAGAATTAATGTCATGGATTGTAAAAGACTACATTGGCACCTCACGCTGCACTAAACATATGACAGACGCAGGAGTTTCAGGCTTTACCCACGTCTGTTTGTTGTAGCTGAAGTAAATCACAGGTTTGCTGAACTAAAATGAAAGACCGGGAAATAGATTTCAGCATGTTGCATTTAACAAAATTAGTGTTAACCTAGCAATATTCCTTCTTAGCAATAATAATTTTTGACACTGATTATAAATTTTAATATCCTGTAGAAACATGCATGTGTTGGCCTAAAAGTACTTAAAAAACCAGTGAGACCAATTTGAAAGATTTAAATATTTATATATACAGTATGTAGTCAACTGTGTAAAGTTCCCAAGCGCTATGAGCTTTAAGGCTCTTTTTTTCCAATAGTAAATTTGTGACTGCAGTTAAACGGCTGCAATTGTTCTGACCTTAATCTCTTAAAAAACATCCTTAAATTATGCATGTGTACGTACACTTTTTATTGTCCCTAAATATGGACATGCTCATGCGATTGATCAATTATAAATATTGGGAAGCATGGACAACTATAAAAAACATATTTCTTTGCACATTCTCTTAAGAAATCCTTCTTCTGAGACTGCACTCAAATAGATAACACCTCCCCAATGACCCGCAGAACATTTCCAACCTGCCATCACCACAATAATCAATCACAGCTTGACGAACCGCTGGGGGTTGGGTTGAGTTGGGAACGTGATATTAGTGCGAGTTTCCAGGGAAAGTGCGCTCCCTGTTCTCTCAGTCCATTTGAGGATTGCGGGCTTTCTTGCACCCTTTTAAAGCCCGTATTTGTAACTGCAGAGCATCATTTGCACTTGACCGATGATATTCTCCACACGTGATTAGTTAGAATTAGGATGCTGGTCATCACCTCTGAGATTGTCTATTAGGTTTGACAGGCTAGCGGAGCCTGCAATTTACAGCTGGTTTATAGTGTTCACGTTTGAAAATATAAGACGATTAACTCTTGTTTGGCTTTGATGAATACACAATGAAACACAACTGGAAACATTTAGTTAATAATCCATTTTACTCATTGATTTATCACAGATGTGACAGTTACATGTGCAGATAAATGAAAGATTCCTGCAACATTAAATATAATAAGATTACATGACAATGTTTTTCAAAGCCTAACGTTCAGTTATATTGTTTGCTTTGTGCTAATTGTCCAATTATCCACCTGTAAAATGTCGCAACAGTATATTATAGCCACTAATTCAACACACTACCTCCTATTTCCTTCCCTCTTTTGTCAAATCACTGAGAATCCGAGCCTTCTGCCTCCAAATCCCCTGCCACAACATTACCTGCCTACTTATTACATGTGCCGTGCATTCTCCCCACGCTAACACCAATCACGCTGATTATCAGGGCTAACTAGGTTGCTGACTCAATCAGCTGTCTAAATAGCAGACCCGCTGCCTGTTGCATGAGATAGAGCTCTGATTAGGTTTCGCCATCTGGACCAGAAACTTGAGTGAAACCCGAATTTAGAATTTAGGAAAAAAAAATAATAATAAAATAACAAAACCAGAAGGCTCATTTCCATGCCTCTACTCGAGTATGAAGCATCTCGGCTTTCTGTGTCTAATACCCAGTTGTGTTTGTTTCCTCGAGGAAGGCCGCAGGGAGGGCTAATGAGATGAGTCAGGGTGTCTGGTTTCTGGGTAACCTGCTCACTGCTTAGTTTCTGGGTCATATGTGCATAGCACTGTCATGGGAGCGGTTGTTCTTTAAAAAGTTACTAGATTTTCTGTCCGGAACAATAAAAGGTGCTTCAAATCTTATTTTGTTGAGGCAGTGTTGTAAAAAGGAGTGAGACGACGACTGCTTGTCACTGGCAACAGACTTTTCCTTGAAAAAGCTCTAGAAAAACACTGCGGATGTGTTCGTGCATTTGACTTTCACAACTTTCATTGAGGTGAAAACGTTTCCAGCATGAAAAAAAATAAATAAATTAAAATCAGTAGTTTCTTTTTAACTGTCATTTCTTACGTTATATTTGAAAGGGCCCCTCCCGCGCTGAGTTCATATGGGAACCCTAAACGGCATGCTCTGTCTGGGCGCGTGTAATTTTTTCATATTATTCCTCCTTTTTTGTGGAGAGATGAAAGTTACGGCGGGGACCTAATTGCTGTGGTGTAGTGGCTGTGTCATAAAAGCCTGCCGCGCGTTTTAACTCTAGGCCTGCTGGTCTGATGCAGCTGGCTGTGTAATACTTTTATTTGTCTTTACACAATGTCTGAGTTCACGAGAGAGAGAGAGAGCAGATGATGGCCCGTTTCAATCAGCCACACACAGTTTGGAGCGCCGGCTTTTGAAATTACTAGGTGGGAAAAGCCGGGGGGGGGGGGGGGTCAAGTTGCAGGTCAAGCAATGATCTGTTTCATTTCATAAAATCCTTGTGGGAATTGTTGCTGTTTTAAATCAGTTTGGTTCGTCCTTGGCTCTTAGAGTGCCTACAAATATAACTTTTGTAGAGCAGTTTCAGTTTACCCCGCATCTTCTCTGCAGCCCCAAGGGAGTTATTTTGCACTGAAAAATATCCACGTAATTAGAAGGAGGATTCTCTTTATGACAGAAAAACAGCAGGGGTCCCTGTGGGGAGAAATCTTAGTTGAGGAGATAGTTTCTTCTTGTACGTGGCTCCACTTTGTGAGCCTGGCTCTGGGCTCGCTTACTATTTACAGTTTGGCTTGACGCAGGCCTGCTGGATTAACACACGCTACGGAACAGGACCGCAGATGAATTAGCGTGCAATCGCTGCTGCCTTCAAGTGCAATGTACAACTGAAGCATGTCCAACGGAGAAACCACAAAAAAGCTGCTCACAATAGGAACGTTTGGGAGGGCAAATGAACCGTATGTGTTTTCTTTGGAAAGTTTGTGGAAAGACCAAAACAAAATGTATTTTTCCTGGTTGATGAACTAAAGTGGAGACAACACGAACTGGGGGATTTTTACTTTTCTCCAGGAAGTGATGCAAATACTTGAATTACCGCATGCAGAATGTTTCTTGATACATTTGCCTGCAGCTTCACATCTTTTAGAAACATCAATCTTACATTATATGGACCAAACTGATTGTTTTGGTCCATATTAAAAAAGATAAAGTTGTAGCAGTAGATTTCGTGAAGACAAATTAAATCCATGTTGGCAGTGTAAGAGCCAGCCGATTGTAATAGCACAGCTGCCGCAGTCAGACACACATGTGTTGCTGCACATGAGTCCTTCCAGCCACTTAAAGTATTCATAAACAATGAGTGAACAATAAAATGTGACTGACAGCTCTCATTGTTTCTCTTACTTTGCCTCCTTTCCTCCCCTGCTGCCTCGCACCTGCCACATAACGCCAGTGCCTTATTTTTATTTTTGTTGCGTATAAATCTGTCCTGAGCAGCAACAGAAACCTGTGTGGTGTTTGGTTTCAGAGTCCCAGGACGGAAATTACAAGTCAGACGTGAGCAGCAAGCCCAGGAAGGAGAGGACGGCGTTCACCAAGGAGCAAATCCGAGAGCTGGAGGCCGAGTTCGCCCACCACAACTACCTAACCAGGCTAAGGCGCTACGAGATCGCCGTCAACCTTGACCTCACTGAAAGACAAGTATGTACCTACCCATCGCTGTTGTGCTTCCCCCTGGGTTTAAACCATTACTGAAGTCCCTCATTAGCACATTAATGCCATGTTGTGAAAACAGAGGCGGCCTCGGGACGACGACAAGGCTTTTCGGCCTGCTACTGTGTTTTTGTAACTTCGTATGAGGGCTATTGTGCTCCAGATGTGGCTGTGTGTCTACAATATTCCAGATGTTCCTGTCTATTCTTTCAGGCGGGCCACGGTTGAAGCGGGGAGACGGGGCCGAAGGAAGTGCTGTCTAGCAAGTCGCTTCCTCTCTCCCACTTACCCCTGCAAGCACAAATTGGTCTCAGAGCGTGGGCCGCTTGCTGTAAAAAATGCAGGCACATGAAATAAATAACAGGAGACAAATGGTTGGGGGAAGGAAACGGCGTACAGCCTGTTGTTGTATGACACCCGTTTGGAAGCAGTAACTCACACGTAGTTGACACCTTGCCAGTGATATTTTGTACAGTGATACAGTGTAGATGGAATGTAAAGTGAAGTGTAGAGTTTCAGGTGATGCCCCGAATGTAAGTCAGAATAATAAGATCCCAAAGATATGTATGTTTGTACAGCTTTATATGCCATGCTAAATTAGAAAATAATAACAACTGCACAGATGGACTGAGCATTAATCCTCTGAAGCACAATAATAACGCCGCAGACCTTCAAAAGAAAGGTGTAGCCAGTCACGTCGGCGTTAACTCCATTTCATTTAGGTCCCTGCTTTTTATTGTACACGCTGGTTCAGTGGCAAGGCTTACAGGGACAGAGCCAGCCTGTTATTACATATAAACATGTCCGCCATGAAAGAAAAGTCAAATGAAGTGAAATGACAGTGTGGTTGCGATGATATATAAATAAACAAACCAGATTTTAATTTAATAAATGCTGATTTTAAACATTACAAACAAAGGGTGCTGTGGCAAATTTGAAGTTTGCTGGCTGTGAAGAAAAGTCTTAAACTGTCCAGTAACAGCTATTTTTCTCTAAAAACATTGCCTAAATTGTGAAATCAAACTGTCACTGATCTACAAATATCAGCTGGGTTTCAATTCTCAAGGAAGACATGAACGCTAAAATTTACAATGTCCATTGTACTAAGGAGCGTTACACAGAAGTGTCTATGAAGAAAAAAAAATGCATTTCCCAGATAATAAAAATGCCTGCAGGTGTGTTTATATATATATATATATATATATATATATATATATATATATATATATATATATATATATATATATATATATATATGTGTGTGTGTGTGTGTGTGTGTTAGTTCTATTACTGTTTCTCGTCAAACTGCAGAATCTTCTTTTCTCTTCAACGGGCCACCAAGCACACTGTGTTCTTGCCACCATAATTCCACTTCAGCTTTCTCCCAGACCACCACCATTAATCTTTCTGTGGCTTTAAACGGCATAAAATGTGCGTGAAATTTCTTCTTCAGCTCGTGCAGCATACATTGTGTGTGACCTCAGTTTTGTCTGGGAAAATATACAGCGGGAGATAGTGAAGTAAATATTGGCAATGGACTTGATTTATGCTACGTGAGCTGTTTGGAGAAATCTGATTGATGTTTTATGTCTTGGTAGGCTGCGAAAACTGGAATACTGTAAGAGTTGGCAGCAGTGGAGCTTCATGCTCAAAACTCAACATGTTTGGCTGAAAAGTTAACGTGCTTTTAGACATATTCCTGAATTTAAAGATTTTTTCAATTCAATTTTATTTAAATAGCGTCAATAACAATACAAATTGTCTCAAGACGCTTTACAAAATCTGAAACCTGGCCTGAAACCCTCAGAGCAAGCCTGAAGGCAACGGTGGCAAGGAAAAACTCCCTTTTAACAGGAAGAAACCTTGAGCAGAACCCAGCTCATATGCAGGGACCCATCTGCCTAAGGCCAGCCGGATAGAGACTGAAAAGAGAGCAAAGAACAGCCAGAAAAATGAGATAAACATACATCTGTCATAGATATATACATCTGACTAAAACATACATGTAGCATCTGATGATCATGCAAATACAAGATATATTTGAGTGTAGAAAGTAGAGACGAACTGAAATGTAATAAAAATACTGTAAAAAAACAAATGAATCTAGTTGTCAGGATTGTTTGACGTACAAGCCAAATCACACTAATTATTAGTCACTGTCAGAAGGGAGTTTTTTTTTTTTTTTTTTAAGTTTCATGGTGTTGAAATGTGTTGAGTGACCCAGTAGTGCTGCATGAAGGCTTAAAAAATGTTTCAAACATTTTGATCAGCACTAATGCTAACTTATCTAACGCTTAGGTCAGGAGTCTTTGCTGCAGTGTGTTAACCGAGTGCCACTATACGTGTAGTGTCTCAGTGAATCAGTCTGTGTGAGCTGGTAGGACCTGAGAATAACAACATGTCTGGGTTAGGGCCATAAATAAATTATCCTCTGCTGCAGTTCTCGCCTCTCTCCTGCTTTAAGAAAAGGCCTCGAGGCTTGTAAAGAATCTGAGGTGATACTCAGCACGGCACACGCCCCCGTCGTTTAAGACAAACGTTTATGCTGTCAACTAACTTACTGACCAAGTGACTGCTCGGTCCCCTCGGCATGACACTCCCCAAAAATAAATCCACCCCACCCTGCGTGGCAAGGGACGAGCTAGGCCTCCTACCTTCTCCCCCTCCTTTCAGGCGCATGTGTCGACACTCAGGGAGCCTCTGCTGCTACTTGACGTGTAAACCGTTTTAAGCAACAGCTTAATCATCAGTCTGAGAGACGTAAATACGGTTGAGGTTGTTGAGTCAGGGAAAAACAGGAAGACGCCAAGTGACAGATGGAGTAGTATATCCACATATAACTGGGCCATCTTTAAGAGAAAGTTGCTTGTAATTGATTATTTTTGTGACTGTTTGTGACTGAATGTGACATGTTATGTCTATTTAACCCTATAGGTGAAGGTTTGGTTCCAGAACAGGAGGATGAAGTGGAAAAGAGTGAAAGGCGGCCAGCAGGGGGCGGCAGCACGGGAGAAAGAACTGGTCAATGTGAAAAAGGGGACACTGCTGCCGTCCGAGTTCTCTGGCATTGCAGCGCTCCACCATTCGACGGACTCCTTAGCCAATGAAGACAGTCACGACAGCGACCAGAGCTCCGAGCACGCTCAGTTATGATGCACACACACCCATCCCCGCCCCCTCAGAGTATGGGCCCCACCATGATGTATATTAGAAAATAGAGTTGTCATGCAGGCAAAATGTAAATTTCAAGCACAAGAAGGATGGTGAATTATTGTGCCATTGGTTAAAAATGTCCTGAAATATGCAAAAGAAAAAGATGAAATGTGATGTCTTAATGGTAAAAGTTTCTGAAGATTAAAGCACATTTTGGAAATCATATTTTGATAAACTGTTAACATTCCATGTTATGTGCATTGAAAGAAGCAAGCTAAGGATTTGATTTGCACTGTTGAACTTACAGTCTGCACCTCAATCGGTTTCTACTGTACAAAATGTAAATTGCGATGTAATTGATCAAATTGAGTGCCCGGAAATCTAATTTGCTTAGCTAATATAAATGATCTGTAAATAATTCTCAGTATTGTCTTACCTTAACAATAAACCTATACCCAGACTCATCAGCTCACTCAGTAATCAACACTGACAGTTGTTTAGCTGACACTTTTCTGCCTGGAGATGACATTTTCCAAACAAATCTGAAACCTGAAATAAGTGTTTTATTAACCTTTCAGGGACAGTTGCAAACTGAATAAAATTTAACCAGTGATAAAGTGTTTCTTTTTTCCATCTGTGCAGCCATCCATCCATATATGCATCCAGGGTGATAAATGTGTGTTCCACAAAGTGAAGCTCAAATAAATTAAACACTGTAAAGAGTGTAGAAAGCGGGTGATATGGGTGCATGCTAAATTCACCTTTTCCTGAGGGTGGCGAGCAGATTCCTCCCAAGGCCTGAGAAAACCCTGAAAAGATGAGATTCTGTTGCAAAATCCAGTTGAAATGAATTTCACGACTTGATCTCATCTTTCACCACATTGTGATGGTGCATTCTAATTTCTTGGAAAGACACCTCATGAGGCATTTGAGATATTTTTTTCTTCTTTCCACTCAAAAGAAACCCACAGAATGAATATGATTCTTTTTTTTTTTTTTTTTTAGCTCTTACTAAATGCAAAGTCTCAAATATGGAGAACAACTCTTTCATGGGCCTTAAGTTCTAACATATGGACAGTGCCCGATTAGAAATGAACATAAATGTAATTATATTCAAGTTTATGTCACAGCACACTCACTTCTAAATATGTTCTCACAACTTCAGCTGCAGAGGCCAACATCTGGATGCTGCATTTAAAACAAATAAAATTAAGTAGATTTTCTTGGAAACTAACTGTTCTACTTTAAATTGCCTCTCGATTTCTTTACCACTTGGCCACTGTCAGACAGTCTATTTTATTAATACTGTATACAGCTTCCCTGGCTGAAGTGCCTTGACTTGAACGAGTTTTCTGAGCTCCCCCTGCTCCGAGTGTGTACAACTGCATCGATGAAATGCATTAGAGAAATTTACATATACATTATTACAATACCCCGCGACCCTTAACAGGACTACGCGGGTATAGAAGATGAATGAATGAATGAATTATTACAATAACAATGTTTTAATAATGAACTAATTGATACAGTATTGTTACAATGTTACATTCAGTTTTGTCCAGAAATAATCAAATCCAAAGTTGGTCACTGGCATTTATTGCTATTATGTGAGTTCTGTATACAAACAATATGTCCAGTTTGACCAAGCATCTAATTAGAAAATGTTTCTGTATGCTGCTACCTCACAATTCTGAAGGAGCAGCAGTGCACTACCAGACAGCTCTGCCCGGTGGTCACTCTTCCAAAGACGCATAATTATATGGTAGTTGTATCGGCCCATGGGTAGATGTGTGTCCACAATGCAATCAGGCTGAGACCACCCTTTCTGTTCTTGTGTGGAATGCGGTTGTTCCAGCCAGAATGAACCAACCTGTGGGAAAAATGCTCCCAGTTTCAGAACAACAACTTTGGTGTGAAAAGCACCCTAAATGACAACAATACTCGAGGTAATATGAAAATAGACCTGTGGAAAATCTACCTGAACCCAATGACCCGATCTAAATTGTCACTGACCCTAACAAAACCAGAATGAATCAATTGTCCTCAGACTAATCGAATTAGGTGGGACCTTGTTTTTCTTCAGTGAAATGGATCAGTAGCCAGTTCACAGTCTTGAGTTACAGGGACACTTGAATAAAGTGAAAATGACTCATTGAAACTAAATGCTTGACATTTTTGGCAAATATGGAAATGGTATCTGGTGGACATAATATAGTATTAATAATACGAAAGAACAAAATTAAAAAAAATGGTACTACGTCCATATCTGTCTGTTAAATTTTGGTCTGCAGACAGGAAACTTGGTTTAACATAAAGACTGAAAACTAGCTAGCCAGTCTGTGTCCTGTGGTTACAACGTCCACTTACTGTGCTACCTCTGTACATGGAAGGCACAGTTCCAGGAGCCAAAGGGGTCAGGAGCCTCTGTTTGAAGTAACTTCTGCCAGTCAATTAAATCCAGTCAATGATCAAGAATCACACAAAGTCTATGAGAATTGGGCCGTTTTGCTCTTATATGTAAAGGTCGATCTTTTGGGTCTGTGCCCAGAAGTCTTATAATCCATACATGGGTTTACAGCATATTTGAAGCTTGTATGAAGTGTTTGTTGTTCACTTACACAACATTTCCCATTTGTGCAAATGTGATAATTTTCTCTGATTGTGGCCATGCAGGGAAAACTTCAGGATGTCACTGGTTACAACTAAATGCAATGCTGCCTTCAAATGTTAATACTCCATATGAATAGCCTACTCTTGATGTATTAGCTTGCTAACTCTTAGCCTCAGTGACTTCTAATCACCAACAGTTGCCCAGCAGTGGTTTTCTCAGTATATTTACGGCATTTAACAAGTCAATAATCCCAGTGTTGCTTGTATTTATCAAAAATAACAAAGTACTGAATTGTTATTCAGGGTTTATTGATAATGAAACTTATTGTTTCATTAAGTGCAGCCCAAGTAGCAAATAGTGGTCGGCGGATCGATCCAAATATCGATAATATCGATGCTTGGATGGATGGTATTGATACTGATCGATACCAGTGTAATGAGATCAATACTTAAGTTTCAGTTTCTCTCTTGTATGACTGCAGTGGTTTCATTAAAGAGGTGACCTGACTGTGTTTATCTAAATGCTGCTGCTGTCACAGGAGGGAGAGAAATGTTGTCTTATTTTTGTATTGCATTGTACCTCCTAAACATACATGCTACTTGAAAACACAAACAATCCTGTACACTTTTATTTAAGAAAAAAATCCAGAAAGAAGTGCAATGAGGGGAGGGATTTAGTTGTATAATTGTATTGTAGTTTCTGAACACTCTGCCTGAAAAATAATTTGTTTTCATTTGTTTTCAAGTGACGATTTTGTGTTTTTATTGTATTAAGTATTATTTAAGTATTTTCTATTTACTTATAAACTTTGCCCAAATTCTCCACTGGATTTTGACTAATTAATAATAAAAAGGCAAATCTCAAAAATACTTTAAGTTCATGAAAATGAATTCAGATTTAAATTGATGATGCATCCACCTTTATAATTAAAAAGTATGGATATCGGCGATACAGGCCCTGTATTTACTTGGTACTGGATCGATACAAAATCTAGTGGTATCTCACAACACTAGTATCAACAGTAACTTGTTAACTGGGAGGAGCTTCAGTGTCAAGGGAAGAAGGAAAATGAGAATCTATTAAAATGTAAGTCACATCAACAATGAAATTGGACATGCATGGTGCTTTTGTCTTACCATGCCCAAATATATTGATCTTACAACTATGAAAAGGGGGGAAAAGCTGCAAATACTCTCACTGGTGCACCTGGAACTGGTTTGTGTTTGAAAGTTTTGTTTGAAAAATTACATAAAAACAAACTGTATTCAAAAATGTCAGTGTTAAATACTCAGATGTACTCTCAGGAACCAATTTAAATACAGAATCAACAAAAAGTGAGTGACAGTGTGTGAGCATGGACAGATGAATACTTGGACTTTGGCAGGCCAAGAAACTCTCCATGCTGTAAGACAGCCTGACCTATGAGCCTGACAGCAGTCTGCACGAACTCTCAAACTCTCGCGAGATAAAGTGACACGGAATGCGAGGAAAGTGTCCTCCTGACCATATGTAAACAAGCGTCTTTGATACGGGTATTAACGGGTAAACGATTATATCCTCACGGTATCACGCGGCTGCTTTAAAACCGTTTCCTGCATGGGAGTAGTTTGCTCATCTGCTGCCACGCGCTCCGTTTCGCAACTGACCTAGTTAATTTGCAGCAGACAAAAACAGGGCGAGCAGACGGTGACCAGAGCACTGGCGCTAGGCGGAGTGAAGGCACCTGTACAGGTAACACTGACTCACCTGGAGGTGGATTGCTGACTATGGCTGGAGCTGTGGAACCCGGTGCTGTGTCCAGAGGAATCCGGGCTTTGTTTTTCATGGTCACACCGAATGAGTCAACTTTTGAGAAGGTGGAGGATGTCCCGCAGTATGTGCAGCAGGTGCGTGTAGCCTCCCTCTCTCACCCGCGGCTAATAAATCTGGTGTAAAAAGATCTACTTCCTCTACTATAATAACAACAGTAAGTTTTCGCACAAAAATAAGTATTCGAGGAACAACTAAAACTGCAGCAACTAGTCAACTGGTCGATTAATCAACAAAACAATACAGATTTACATTATGACAAGTTTTTAGTCTTTTATGAGGCAAAAATGCCAAACATTCAACAAGTAGGATTATAGCCTCTCAGAGTGAAATGTTTTTGTTTTCATTTGTCATAACAACTATTTTTGAGATTTGAGCTGTTGCCTCAAATTAATTTTCAGTGTTTACAAGCGTCTCTGAAAATTATGCAACTACAATTGATAAATAGCACTTCAGTGTTGTTATGTAATCAAGCCAAAAAAGGCACATATGTTAAATACAAAAATCTTAATTTGCAATATTTAGGCATTATTTATTCACTCTTATGGAGATCAAGATTTGCAAGCGAGGGAACAAATCAAATACCCAGCAAGACAAGTAGGTCAGTTAAAATGACCTTAAATTAGATGGGCAAACTTTATTCTCTCTTTGTCACTAACCTCAAGTTATGTCATTCATACCTGCAGAAACCAAACTTAATAACTTCTGCTTTACTCATAAAAAGGCTTTTTCCCGTTTCTCCGTCTTGCTGTCACTTTAAAGCGTCTCAATTACCTTTTATTGAGGCAAATGTCTGGTGCAGGTTTAACAACACATGTTTGCCATGAGATTTTATGGGCACATCAGGGGAGGAGAACAATTACCCCCACAGCAGGACCCCTTATTATCCACTACCAAATGTGATTAAGCATATTTGTTGTTGCTGCAGGGCCTGGTGGTGATAAAAGTTTGCTTGGGTGTGCCTGAGCACTTCAGTGACTCAGCACTGTTTACAGTGTGTGATGTGTCATTAATTATTCCTCACAACTGTTGCTCTGTGATCCCAGCAAGCCAGATTAATTAGATGCAAAACAAAACACACGTCTTCTAATTTTGGAGTTGTTTGGAATTATGGGTTTGCGGGTTGTTGCCAGGTCTCTCAGCTATTCAGTGATTCGAACGCAAACACAACATTTCTCAGACAGCAACGATAAAAGTGGATTCTCAGCCTGCATGTTTTCAGCCAGCATCAGTCATCCGTGACTTTATAAAAGGCCTGTTTGGGCGAATGCAGACATCTGGTCTACAAATGTCGTTTTCCATGTAAGGTTGAATTCAGAAGAAAATAAAATACAATTATTAGACGCCACAACAAACACTCCACACAAGCTTCAAATATGCTGAAGTATAAAATAGACTTTTTAGTGTGATTTTTAGTTTATTTGCAAGAAAGACGGGAAAAGAGGTTTTGAGTGCATGCAAGATTGGAAACATTGAAAACAGGAAGACAACACCTACGGGAAATAAAAGAGACAGTGGTGGAAAAGGGCAGATATGAATGTCCAAAAGAAAATAACAAAGACAAACTTTTTCTACTTTTTTTCCACGCACAACGTGAATATCAGCTCACCCTGCAGAATAATTTTGTCCGGAGCTGTCAAGAGCTCAGGGCAGCAGAGGTAAAATTATCTGCTAGACAGGAGAGAAAAAAGGAGGGAAGGTTTTAGGCTGCTGTCCAGAATGATAATCTCTCTCTCAGCGGGTTTGGAGTAGGTCTGCCTGCGCTTGCAAGCACATTTGTTAGCTGCTGTGCTCCATTCTGTTGCCAGATGTTGGAGCGTTGCGTGTGATCGCGGGTCCCTGGTGGAACCCTTGCTCCTGCTCGTGCACACAAGCTCACATCACACACCTGCGTGCTAAAGTGGAATCATTCACATGGGGATATGCGCACACATTCATGCACACTCACTCTCACTTCCATCCACACATGAATGTACGCATACTTCCTCCCTCCCCACCTGCAGATGTGTTCCCCTGTGGTCTTGGCACGCCCCTCATTCTTCGCTCTTGCGGGGGCCATGTGTCCCCGCTTACAACTTTAGTCACTTGGTCAGTGGGCCGTCAAGCTGAAGCTAACCAGCAGGGGCTGACATGCTTCTAAAGCTGCAGTTATGACCCCATCCCTCGCTAATTTCTTCCATGTTTGACAGAGCTATTAAGAGGTTATTACATGTTTACGACTTTTCTTTATTTTTGATTGAGACAAAATTATTTTTACATTACAAACTAAATAGAGGAACAGGGAAAAAACAGAAACAAGACAGGGATAGGGAATAGATCACTGACACAGAGCATCAAGGACATCCAGAACCTCTACATACTAAAGACAGAAGGTTGTAGGTGGTGTGTATAAGAGTGTGCTGTTTACTGGGTCTATAGCATATGTAAGAAAATTAGGAATTAATGAATGAATGAGAGAGTAGAAGAAAGAAAAGACAAAAGATAGTTATTTTATGGAATGTGATCTGAATGCATTAATATGGTTATTACCATAATAGTATGTAAGAGTTAATATTACACATGCATAATATATAGGGTTCAGCAATTGTTGTAGTGTAATATCACAATGATGGGTCTTGTGAAAATAATTGTACGAGTAGGTAGTTATGGCACATGTTGTACAGCCACTTACTCACAAACAAACAGCTATGTGAGAATATAAGTGCATTAAATGAGGGAATAGAACTGTATTTAGATTGAAGCTTCAGGTTCTTGCTTGGGTTCCCTGCTGCTTGCTGTGTTGGGAACCCAATGTTGTTTTTAACCAAGCAGTTTTGATTTCTGCTATTGTTGTACTCACATTAGAATGGAGCCCTAAAGACTCTTAATCTGCCACTTTCGGCTTCATGCTCTTCTTAAATGAGTGAGAGCTCGAGGACATCCAAGCATATCTTTTCAACTGCCAAACAGACCGAAGTTCATTCATTTTCATGTTCTGTTAATGTTCAGGAATTTCAAAGTCAGCCTTCTGGAAGAGAAAGTTCGGTTACCAGCAATCACACACAGCAAAAGAAAACTTTGGATTAAAAGTATTTATTACTCATTAGACTCTTAGACGTGATTATCCCTTAAAGACAAGACTGGTAGCTTTTTTCATGCCATCTACAAGTTACTGATGCTAACAGGCTAACTAATAGGCTTACTAACTTTGATTTTGTATGGTTGTATTTTATCATTGAGCATCAAGATTATTCAGTTTGCTAAAATAGTGTCTCATACTCCTTTTATTTAATTTGGCCTCCACCTGACATTACTAAAATGAAACCGTGCGGTTTGTTAGCACTGATGTTTAATTCATCCACTGAGATCATTTCTACCTCCACTGCTGCTCTGCTCAAACAAATGTTTGTCTTCTCCAATCTGCCAAGTCATTGTGGCTTTAGACCCGTTGCTCTGAGCTCGTACAGTGAAACAAACATCACGGATCACAAGACATGAAAGTCCTGCGAGCTTTTAGCTCATCTGCCAAAACAAATACTCATGCTCCACACAACTGGTAAAAGCAACAGTGGACTTGAAACTGTCTTGTTTTAACAGTTTGTAACAGTGCTGAATCATGATTGTTTGTGTGTGTGTGTGTGTGTGCGTGTGTGTATGTACAGGCCACTCCTTTCTTTGTTGGACTGATGGTGTTGGAGGTGTTGGTGGGCGTTTTGAAGACAGGAGGCCCAGTGGTCACCATCAGTGATGGACTTACCTCCATATCTGCTGGAATGATCTCCAGACTACCACTGTGAGTGTTTAGGAAAGCCGTTGTCAGGTCAGACTGTATGGTGAAACAGCACACCAATATTGCAGTACCAAAGATAAATAAATAAATAAAATGCTGCTTAAAATTACTTTTATTTATTTTATTTGACATTTGGAATCATCATCCTAGCTGCTTCTTATTTGGAATGACAAATGTGGCATTTTGCAGATTTTGATTTTGTAGATCAAATTGTTTTATTTCATTTTTTGCTATAACTTTAAGTATTGCTGTTTAAATTGCACTTAACTTGAGGAAACTGATGCAAGTTCCAGGAAGCAGGTACACAAGGTAGCAATTTAGTATTTCCAGGTTATGAAGACACAGCCGAAGTCAAAAGATGAGTCCCACTGTTTTCTTTGAGTCCAAGTCCATATTTTCAACATGAAACTTGGAACTTTGTCTCCATCATTTTAATTACTTAATTGATTTTCTTGCTGACATCTCTCTGAACATTGTCCGGCCACTATAACACAGACAAATGAAAGGTGAAGTTAATAAGATGTTGATATGGTGGTTTGTGTTGCCTTTATTACGTTTGGGTCAAAGTAATATCTCTAATGAGCAGCTCAAGTTTTGTATTGAATGTTTCATTTGCCCTGGGTTTTGCCTCTTAGGCTGCACACTGGAAGTGCATTAAGGAAGGTTGTTGGGACTGAAATAGATACCTTCAGACACTACTGAGGATTAAACAAAGCTTCCTCCAGCATAAATATGCCCATATATACATTATTCATCCACCCACCCGCCCATCCATCCATTCATGCATCCATCTTTATCCACTTAGCCAAGGCTGGATTGCAGTGGCAACAGTAATCCAGCCTTGAGACGCAAAGAATTCCAGATATCTCTCTACCCACAATTCCAGTTCCTCTTGATGGACAAGGCGTTCCCAGACCAGTTGAGATATACAGCATTATCTCAGTGAATTCTGGGTCTACACACTCTTCTCATTCGGTCTTACCCAGTAAACCTCCAAAGGGAGAGGCCCAAGAGGGATCCTCACCAGATGCCACAACAAACCAGCGGCTCCCTCTGGATATCCAAGCTCCCCAATGTACCTCTAAGGCTTAGCCTTAAAATCCAGACCATTATGAACAATGTCCACCACCCTCTACATAGTCTAGCATAGTCAGGCAAAAATCACATTCACAAAAACCTTTGTGGTTTAGTTGCCCTTGTTTCAACTTATTTTTTTGGATGCAACATTACCTGGATGGCTGAGAACCTGCAGACAAGATTGATTTTTATTGCGTATAAAATGGTATAAATACAAAGGTTGTGTCCTAAAAGCTGGTTAAGAAAAGGCATCATATCTGTGCTTTAGAATATGACATCAACAATATGACATCAACATTACCATTGATTAAGATCAGATTAAGTCAGATGGTATGCCATGTAATATTCCTTTACAATATTTGTTAAGAAAGAGATGGAAAATATAATCTGTTGTCTTGTCTCCACACTCAGCACTCCACAGATGAACACCCTGCATTGTAGAGTCCAACTGTAACATGTCCTTCATACTGTACTTACATAATAATGGAGCTTTGAAAGTTCTTCCCTCAGGTTGCTGACGAGAGGCTGTGAGCTGACTGCTTACATGTATATGTGGGACCACTACCGCCTGGTGGAGCTACCCTGGGACTCTGCATGGACCTGGTGGCTCACCTTCCTGGGAGTGGACTTCTGCTACTACTGGGTTCATCGTTTTGCTCATGGTACCAACGCACTCGTACTAATGTCCACAACTGATGGGGAAGCTGTCAAATTTAGAGGATTAGGATTAATTGTTGTTTCAGCTTTGTCACTTACATAATGTCTATATATCAATCATTTGAATAAGAAACACTCACCTCTGTATAGACTATATAAGTTAAATCAGCTTTGGTCATTTGCAGAGCGTGGTGGCTGTTGTTGGCTTGGATTCATGTTGTTTACTATGGATTTGAACAGTGACTGCTTCTCCTACTGGAAAAAGTGTTTTGAAACTTTTCCATCATTTCCATCAAAATATGGCTGAATATCTCGTGCTTCAAAGGGGACGGTGGAGTTTCCAGTTTTGTATTTGTGCACTCAGTGCTCTTTGCGAATATGTCTCCCCTACATATCAGCATCACACTAACTATCTTCATCTTTCATATTGCTCCTCAGATAGTACTAACAAAGACTACAAAGTGAGTTGATGATAAATGACTGTAAAATGTTGATTTAGTTGCAGGGAGAAGTCTTGAAGATAGCACACACATCATGCTTTCCTGGATGTTGTGGAGGAAGCAATTAGTTTTGAGTTACGTCCAGCTGCTTTAGAGCTGTGCAGATGTGAGAGGCCTTGGTTCCCAGAAGACTGTGGTCTTAACCTGGAGCTGTCACAGCAACGGGCTGTACAGCCGAAACAGCGATGTCCGGCAGCATCGCTATAAAAACATACAGATATAAAATATATACCGGATAAAGTATTCCTTCAGTAGTGGCTTCCTGGAAAACCTTCCATGTGTGTTGGCTCGCTGATGCACATGCCAGATGCTCGACTACCACTCAGCACACCGGAAGAGAGGTATTTATTTGTGGCCTGCGCTGATGTTTATTTGTGTCAGTGGCACATCAGGCTGTTTGCCGTCTAGTCCACAGAGTGTTGGATGGAATTCCTCCGCTGCTCCTGTGTTGATGTTAGAATCGGGCTCAACAGAAGCTGTTTTTAAACGGTTTGCCGCAGCTGGCCAAAAACTGGCCGCCATCCTTTGAGGTGACTGAGCGCCTCGGTATGCTGGAGGTTGTTTTTTGACTTTGAACATGCAGGGAAGGTGGTTTTAGCATCCAACCATGGCAGAGAGCATGATGGGCATTATTACTGTCATGGTGATGTCTCTCTGTGTATGTACATCTCAGTTTCGGCAACATAATATACACTGCTCACTATTTAATCAGAGTATGATATCAAGTCAGTTAAAGTCTAGGATATTGATCTGGTCAGTTAAGTAGCAAAGTGGGTTTTTATTGTTTTAGCTGCTTTGTTGTTAATGAAATTAAAAGCAGGTGCACTAGAGGGGCAACAATGGAACAACCCCCAAAACAGGAATGGTTTGACAGGTAGAGGCCTCTGACTTTTTTTTCCCTCCTCATTTTTTCTGACACTAGTTTTGGCCAGTGTCATTGCTAGTAGCATGAGTTGTTACCTGAATCCTACAGAGGTTGCACGGGCAGCCTAACTCTTCCAAGATGGTACATTAGTATGTGTTATTGCCAGAAGGTTTGCAGTGTCTCCCAGCACAGTCTCAAGAGACAGACAGTTACTCTAGGAGAGCTGGACAGGACTGTACAAGGTCCTCAATCCATTAGCAGGACTGGTATCTGCTTCTTTGTGCAAGAAGGAACAGGATATCAGAACCCTACAAAATGACCCTCAGCAGGCCACTGGTGTGAAGATCTCTGACCAAATAATCAGAAACAGACTGCATGAGGGTGTCATTTTTAGTCCTTCGGAAGATATTTAGCTCCAGCGGAGCGCCGCGTGTATCCACTTAGTGGGAGTGACTGGGGCACCGCAACGCAGCCTCTAAATAACGCATTATCTGCCACAAAACTCGTTCATTTCACCAATATTTTGTTATGATACGCTAGTGCTATTCCCCGTTGAGTCCGGAGTTACCTGTTATCATCATCCGGGGTCTGTAGATTGACCTACTAACCTCTGACCTGGATGATGTCATCACTGAGCACTGTGCACACCTTGTTTACCTGTAATTTGCTACTGCTAGTTTTTTGCAACATGGCTGAATATTTTTCCGATTCTGAGGTTGTGGACGACGGCTTTGTTCATGATCGACATCCTTACCGCTTTGAGCCAGAGTATACGGATGAGGAGCTCGTTGAAAGGAGGATGCGGAGGCAGAGAGAGGAACAGCTGGCCAAAGAACAACAAACCTGCTGTTAACAATGTCCGCGAATAGATAACGGGTAACTCCGGACTCAACGGGGAATAGCACTAGCATATCATAACAAAATATTGGTGAAATGACCGAGTTTTGTGGCAGATAATGCGTTATTTAGAGGCTGCGTTGCGGTGCCCCAGTCACTCCCACTATATGGATATACGTGGCGCTCCGCTGGTGTTAAATATTTTCCGAAGGACTAAAAATGACACCAAAGTTATATGGGTGAGTAAACGATCGTATTATATGCCACAAATAAGGTCCTGGTTGTAAAAAAACGGTAGTTCCCCTTTAAGGACGATGGTGGAGGATGCAGAGGTGCCCATCCTGACATGCTGGGGTCTGTTAGTCAGGAAGTCCTTGATCCACAGACAGAGGGAGGTTCCATGTTGCGGTGCAGTTTGTTGATCAATCGGCTGGGGCTGATGGAGTTAAATACCGAGCTCAAGTCAACAAACATCCTGATGTACGTTTGGGGTCTTTCAATATCTCTGAGAGTGGTGTGGAAGGTGATTTGTGCACAGGGATTATGGTGCCAGCATGGTAGCCAGTCGAGCTGAATGGGACAGTCCGGGATGTGTTGAGCCATGTTGTTCACCCATGTTTCCACAAATACGAAGACACAGCACTCTCTCACAGAAACCCATGTCTGTGTCGTCGGCTAAAGGCAGGTTGACGCGAGACTCAAAAGACAAAAAACACAAAAACACAGTTTTGTCGGGACAGGCAGAAGCCGTAGCATGTGTGCACGCTGCCATCTTGGATCTTAATATTTGCCATAGAACACCAGAATTGGCAGGTCCACCACTGGTGCCCTGTGCTTTTCACAGATGAAAGCAGGTGCACCCTGAGCACATGTGACAGATGTGAAAGGGTTTGGTTCAGATGACCAGTTTCGGTGGTTCGGTATCATGATGAAATCCTTGGACTTTGGATCCTTGGATTGTCAGACCCTACGCTGGTGCAGTGGGTTCCTCCTAGTGCGTGACAATGCCCAGCCTCATATGGCGAGAGTATGCAGGCAGTTCCTGGAGGATGAAGGAATTGATACCATTGACTGGCCCCCATGCTTGCCTGGACTTAATCCAATAGAACACCCCCGGGACATAATTTTTGGTCTGTCCGACAGTGCCTGGTTGCACCTCATACTGTCCAGGAGCTCAGTGATACCCTGGTCAAGATCTGGGACGCCATCTGTCGTCTCATTAGGGGCATGGGGACGTGGGGACCATACAAACTACTGAGTACCATTTTGAGTTACTGCAATGAAATTTGGGCAAAATTTAATAATTTTGGTTAAAAAAAATCAGCTAATTTATTTCACTTTGATTTTTGGTGCGTCTTCAGCCCTCTTTAGGTTAACAATTTTCATCTCCATCAAACGATGTGGCAGACTTTTGTTCTTAACACATTACAGAGTTCATATCAGTATATCCATGTGTATATCCAGCATGATTTTTTTTTTCCAATTGAGATCTCGTGTCTTCATAGTGTTTCTTTAATCTATTTAAGCAGTGTTAAAAAAACAAACAAAAAAAAACACTTTATTCAGAAGCCAAGGTGATTTGAATGGGGAGTACTTTGGAGCATCAGTCAACATAAATATAATCAAGAATCATGAAACAGTTAAGAGATAGTGGATTTGTATGGGGCTTATTCGTCTCTTGACATAACATTTGGGAAATTCATGTCAGAGATAGACTAAATAATTACAAGTGGATTAACTTTTTTAAATAATGACAGTGTCTTACAAAACATGCTTCTAGAGCTGTCACGAACCACCATTTTCCTCTTCCGTTAATCTGCTTATTGTTTTCTTCCATAACTGAAAAACAGTTTGTCTTTAAAGTGTCAGAAAAATCTATTCAATTCCACCCCAATTTCTCAGGATCCAAGCTGACGTTTTTGTTAGACCTATTTTGGCTAACCGGGAGTCAAAAACCCAAAAATGTACAACTTAATAATCGTTTAAAATGGATGGAAGAACCTAAGCATCACACTGGAGAAATTGCAACCAGAAAATGTCTTTGTAACTGCTGTTATCCAACTAATGTTTTTTTTTTTTTTTTTGTCAAAGGGCCATTTGGCCATCTGCTCTGCTCAGTCTCCACTTTACTCCCACATATGGTAGTGGATTGTTTAACCTCCCATTTACATCAGTCAGATGACAGTGAGATAGACCAGTTTTTCTGTTTTTTTAGCATGTTCAAAGCAGTCTCTCGCAGTAATATGGATTTCTTACAACAATTTGTTAATTGTTTTAATCCAATTTACAGAGTAAGTTAAATAAATTATTCCCAATAGCCTATTTTTTTTTATTTTATGGCTTGTCCGTCTCTCAGCTTTTGGCAGTGTAACTTTGCATTAGCGCTTTTATCCAATAATATTTCAGCCATCTTGTGTTGCCAGAGTCAAGGAAATCTGTCTGGGCGTTCACAATTAAAACTGCAGGCGGCTAAAGCTTGGAATACATTTTAATGGCGCTGTTCCTTTAACCAATCACATTTCAAGTTCGTATTCCTAGGCCTTCTCTGTGGCCTACGGTAGCGCCAGCCTTTTTCGTGTCCTCTGATTGGACGGTTAGAGAGTCGCTCCGTTTAAGCCAAGCTGGCGAGCTAGCTCGCCTGGCCCAGCTGAGAAAACTTCGTTGACAGGCTCTGAGGAGAACTCTAAATTGTTTCTTAAGTTCTGGGGAGTAAAATTTATTATATTTACATCTTGTATATTTTTGCCATTTTATTGGGTCGATATTAATGCGTCTGCTGGATTTGATTTATGTGGCACTAGTGGTGGTGGAAAATGCATGGCCCGCCACTGATAATTACTGAGTTAACAGTAAATCCAAGTTGTTTGTTGTCTGGACGTAACATATATTCCAACGCACGCTCTTTGTTCCCTACTGTCAGCCTATACAGAGAGCAGAGAAGAATTTCAACCATGTAGAGACAGAGATGACATGCTGTCATGTAAATAAGGTAAATAAGATAAGGCTATTTAGTTTGTTTCATAATAGAACAAGATATAGACCTTTTCTATTGAAAAGGCTGATCTGGCGCTATATAGAAAATAAAATGAAATGAAATTAACTTGAGCTTCAAGAGCGGGGTCCCTTTGGGAATGCAGGGTGCACTAGGGGAACACATTGCTGTTAAATATGTGTCAGTGAAAAATCAGCAGAGGGAAATGTAGTTCATGTAGTGCAAAACAGCAACTTAAAAAGTAGATGAGACTTATTTAACTTCATAGTTAGCTTACTTACAGGGATGGAGGCTGCATGATGCGCCTTCAAATGCCCTATTCTTCCCACCTAATTTGTAGCCACAGGGCTTGCGGCGGCTTGTTCATTTTGATAGGCTACCGTCAACTGCTTGAGATCAGATCACAACACCCCTTATCCAATCAATGACAAGGACGCACATTTTGAAAGGCAGTCAGCCCGTACAAAGAGATCATGTGTTTTGAATGTCTGATGTTTAAATAACGTCTTATGTTATCAAATAGCATTCTGGTGCAGCAAATAGTATTGGCATACTTGTAACCAAACACTGCATACGTCAGGTCAGGTCTTTCTCTTTTATTTGTTATCATGGTCAATATGTGGACAAGTGTGTAGGAGTAGAACTAACAAAATATCTCATCTGGATCAAACGGGCAGGTTTTGTGTACTCTTTGGATTTGGAAAAATTCAAGGCCTGAAAAGCATGGACGCAAAGAGGTCCAGATTTTTGGACAAACCTGGAAAACATGTCAAGCAACATGCGCTGTTTTCCTCTCTCATTGTCTGACGAGGCAGAGGAATGCCGCCTCCAGTATCACATATCTGCTCGGTTTATTCGGTTGGAATTGTTCTATTTTTGAACGGCAGAATCATTTTTATGTCTCAAAAAACTTTCCACTTACGTTCATTTCCTCTTCTTCTAGCCTGTTGGGGTTGTTATTATGGAACATTGTGGGGTTACAGATAGTCGTTAGTACTTGCTCAGGATATATAAGCTTTTCCCCTTGTTACCAAAGGGAAGTGGCTGTCCCCGACCGCAGGACAGGGCCCACATGATCCTCACTCCTCACTCTGGTCAGCCAAGGTCATCTTGGTCAACCAAATTCTGACCTCCAGCTCCATCCAGAGGAAAATACTCCAGTGTGAGGGATGCCTGATGACTGCAAAGAAGCACTAAGGAATAGACCAGCCATTTAACAAGTATCAAACTGTCATGTAACAATGCTTTAGGAGCCCTGTCTTGCTTTATTGAACTTTTTACAATCTCATTGGTTTTTGCCTCAAAAACAGAATGGACGCTGCATCTATAATCCTATTTTGTCAAGAGATACAGATACAGATACAGATACAGAAAGCTTTATTAATCCCCGAAGAGCAATTCAGTTTCTACAATCCACCATCTAGACATACAACCATTCACACAGCAATAGTATATAGCAGGAGTAACGCGATGAGGTCTGGGTCCAAATACAATTTATAAATAAAAAGACATCAGAAGCAGAATAGATAATGATAAAAAGAATACAAATAACTGCTTGTCCTGATAGAGAAAAATAAAAATAAGATAAAAATAAAAATAAAAATAGCAGCCCAGAATAAAAGATAATGTGTGCTTAATAAAAACACAGTAATAAATAAATAAATAAATGGAAGATGAATTGCACATATCCGTAGCTCCTAAAGTGCATTGTGCCAAGAACAGATCAGTCAATAATTATTTCCTCAGCTCAGTATTTAGTAGTGTAATTGCTGAAGGAATAAATGATCTTGCGTAACGGTTTGTCTTTCTGGGGGGCTGCAAGTAACGCCGACCTGATGGCATAAGAACAAATTCATCTTCCAGAATATGATGTTGGTTCATCAGACTTTTTGCTTTTTGGAGGACACGTTTCTCCCAAAGAGAATTCAGGTCGCACATTTGAATTCCAATAATTTTGGAGCAGACTTTCACAATATTATTTAAACAGTTTCGGTCCTTCACTGTAATGTTACCAAACCAACAAATGAAAGAAAAGGTAAGAAGGCTCTCAATATATGACAAATACACAGTGCACAGTATAGAACTGGAGACCCCGAAGGAATTAATCCTGCGCAATAAATGGACTCTCTGCTGGGCACGTTTGACCACTGAATCAGAGTTAATTTCAAACTTCAGCTGAGAATCAAAAACCGTACCCAGATATTTATAAGAATTTACGATCTCCACATCCTCACCATGGATCCTGCATACTGAGGTATTTGTCCCTTTTTTTCTAAAATCGATGATGAGTTCCTTAGTTTTAAGAAGATTAAGGTCGAGAAGGCTGTCGTCACACCACTTTACAAAATCAGGAAGCGCACGTCCGTGGTCTGACTCTGCGCCATGGAGGAGTGACATCAGAGCAGTATCATCAGAGAATTTAACGAAAAAGCTGTCCTCTTTAAGAGACCTGCAGCTATCCGTGTATAAAATGAACAGGAGCGGGGAAAGTACACAGCCTTGTGGGGAACCTGTGTTGGAGACTTGGGTTTTTGATGTAACCCCATTTACTAAAACCCTCTGTGTCCTATCAGTCAGAAAGTTTAAGAACAAGGCTAAAAGCTGGTCGGGCAGATTAAAATGAGAAGCAAGCCTCTCAATCAAAATGTAAGGCTGCATTTTGTTAAAAGCTGATGAGAAGTCAGCAAATAAAAGCCTGGCATGAGATTTGGGTTTCTCCAGATGCTTATAAATTTTGTCCAAGATAAAAAGCTTAGCGTCATCCACTCCTTTATTCCTCTGATAGGCAAATTGAAGTGGATCAAGTTTGTCCTCGACCAAGCTGAGAACCTCTTCTTTTAGGAAGTGATGTGAGCTATAAATCTCAATACTGAATAATAAGGGAAAGATAACAAAAGAAAAGTGCAGGAAGAAGCGAAAGTGTCATTCTCTGCTGGGAAATGTGTGCCCCTGTTGGCCTCAGTGTAAAATATAATTTTCAGCTTGAGCAGTTTTATAGCTATTTTCATAGTTTCCCCACTCGTGACTTCCACATGAAAGGACAGCTCAAAGATAATTAAGTGGAAAGTAGTGGAAAGGCGTCAGTCGTCTGTGCTGATGCCATCTTAACTGACTTGGGTTTGCTCTTACTAGACGCTGCAATTCTGGAGATAACGAGAGAGACTGAAAAGCAAACCACCTAATCTGCATGCCTTTTTTTTTTAATTCAGGCCTGGATGAATTTCAGGATTCTCTATTCACAGAAGTAATAGCAAAGCCTTGTGATGAGACCATATTCATGCTCAATGCTTGGAATTTTGTTGGAATCTGTGTAGACAAGCATCGACCATGGTTAAAAGCCGAGTTAAAGTTTAAACATCTGAATAGCCTTTGTCCACACATGGATTCAAATGAAGTGCTTTATTCTGACTTCGGACACCAATATTTGCTTTAACTGTTATCACTGGTGCATAGCTCAGGATCAGCGCTGTAGCTTTAGTGCTTAGTACTATCATAATTAAGTATTCTCATTGCAGTTTTCATGTTTACATTTTGCTTTCAAAGAAACCAAGATGTTGTTAAATGCTGACAGATTTCCAGTAAGCTAACTCCTCTCCACAATAACCTTTGATAAACTTTTAACTGCTAGTTTAGGCATTAACAGCCATCAAAATGCCTTTTTCTAAACACATTGGTTTAATAATGTGATGACTGACAAGAATATAAAACAAAGTCCAGTTCACCCCCCACTTTTCCCCCCCTTACATTTCTCTTTCAGCAGCAGACAGACTATATATGTTCTAAACCGTTCTATTCTGAACCAGCATGGAACCAGATGGTCTCGGGTGAGCAGTAGGCTGACTCGGTTCAGATGCGGCCATGTTGTTGACAGGCCTGTTGATTCTGTTTATTCTAACCTCATATCGCAAACACCACTAATAGTAGCTCTGCTCTCGGGCAGCATCTATATCCAGGCATGCCAGCAAGGGTGAAGCCATTAATCAGCCAGTCAGCTGTCTGTACTCTGATTATATGTGAGGTAATGGAGTTACGCTGCAGTTGTCTCACCACACTGACTGCTGCTGCTGAGCTGTGTTACACTTATAGCTCAGAAACATCAGAGAATCAGTCGAAGGTCTCGTGAAATGGTATCATTACTGATGAACGCTGATCAGCCACAACATTAAAACCACCTGCCCAATATTGTGTAAGTCTCCCATTGTGCCCCCAAAAAACAGTTCTGACTCATTGGGGAATAGGCCTTCATAGGGTGTCCTGTGGCGTATGGCACCAGGACATTAGTAGTGGGATCCTTTGGGTCCTGTGAGTTGAGGGGAGGGGCCTCTGTCACAGTGCATCCCCCAGATACTTGATCAATTTGGAGGCTGAAACACATTTTGGGCTATTTTTCATTTTCTTTTTGAGCGGTTTTTGAACAATTTTTGTGTCAAGCAGCATTCACCTGCTCAGAGTGGCTGCTGCAGGGATGACCCATGTGTGCAACAAATATAGCTAAAAACATATTTAGCTCAAATAAAAAAAAATAAATAAAAATGTGTTTCATGTGTTTAAATGCAATCTCCTTTCCAAGCTTTTCAAAATGTATGAGTGCACATACAATGTTATATACAAATGGTTAATAATATATCACAACATGTTCTAACATACTATGGGATTTTTGTACGACATGCTAAAGGTGACCTAAAGTAACTATGACATATATGTATTCAACATATTTAATGAATCACTGCTCCCTGGAATGATCAGTCATTATTTTAAGTATTTTTGCTTTGCTAGCACCTTACTGCATCCTCTGCATCTGTTTACTGGTGTATCAACACCCTCCCCCTCCCCTTCATTCAGCCCTCCAGACAGCAGCAGTTGTTAAGACAAACAGATGTGCTCAGCACTCCTCCACTGTCCTTCGTCCCTAAGGAGCCACAGCCAGTGTGGATGTTATTGTTCAAAGAGAAGCTCCTCCTGGCTGTGGGGCAGGGTGGAGGGGCTTAAAATGCCCCCAGGTGTCGAGGTCTCCATAAATCTTCACTCTGATGGCAAGTTCCTGGCCTGGTGCAGGTTGCAGGGCTGACATAAGAATCTGGGCCCCTGCTTAGTTTGCTGGTTCTGCTGGTATGGTTTTGTCAGGATGTGGGGGTCTGACTCGCCACAGCAGAAGAGAGGACATGAAAGGCCTCATGGGAAGTAAAGATAACATCAACAGTGATCTATAGGTCTCTTTGCTCATACTCTCCTTCTGCTGTGTGTGTTGAAAAGGAGGGAATGTAAAAAGAAACTGGTCTAATTAAACCTAGACACCATAAAGATATGATATTCACAGCGCGTGTATGCACAGTATTTGAACAAAGTGACAAGGCAAAGACAAAGACGAGCTGGTTATGATCATTGAGAGGGTCGCTGAGCTCAGCAGAGGCCATTCCAGTCCAGCTGTCTGCTGCCCTCATGTGCTCCGCTGCACAGACAGACTTCCCTCTGTCAGCAGTGTTGACAGAAAAGGTGATTATGACTGCAGACACAGCTGAGGACACCTTTTCAGTGATTTGAGGGGTTAAATGTGAACACAAGGGCAGATTTTTAGAAGTTTCTGGGTGATTATCATTTATATAGTTAATTGTTGGATTTTGTGGTGAGAGAGGTAAATGCAAAAAATCAAGTCAATTTTTAAACACTGTGCATCCTGGTATAAGGTATGGGTAGATATGCAGAATTATTGCAGATGTTTCAGGTGTTAGAAATGAAACTAAACTCGTACCTCGTACTCGTACCTCATGAAAGCCAATGCTTTTAATACCGACAAGTTTAAAGGGCCAGTGTGAAGGAGCATCTGGTGGTGGAGTTGCAGATTGCAACTATACCTACAGGAGAACAAATGCAGGCCACCACTTGGTGTAAAAATGCAAAAGCTTGGTTTGTCTGTTTTGAGCAAGTGTAAAAGAATGGAATCACATCATGGTGGGCTTTGTTGAAGATACCTTACTATTTAGAACATTCTAAACTAACAACAGATGATATAATGATATAATAGATATAATAATAAAATAAATATGAATTTAGTATTCCTTTTTTTATCTAATTGATCGTTGATTGATTTTTTATCTAATACACTGGTCCTTTAAGCAGCCCTTTACTGGGCAACACCTAAATGTTAAGCTTGTCTTACTCTTTGTGTTGTGATTTGATGGCAGTGGAAGTGGCATGAAAATGTATGTCACAATGAAATAATTCTTAAAAAAACAACAACAATTATTTTACACGAGTTGCATACAGAAAAATGAAATGCATATAAAAGTGTTCTGCTTTGGCTTTTTGTAACATATGTCTGGTTTGTACTTGTGATTTAGACATTTCTATAACTCTATAATCCCTGGTTTACAGTCACTGAGTTTGCAACAGAATGGTAAAAGAGGGCAAGTAATAAGTGTTTTGAATTTTAGTAGACAGAATGGATTAATCTACAAATATGAACATTTAGAGAGAATGTTAATATAATAAAATAGAACAGAAAAGTCATTTTACTTCACCTGTCACTTTCTATACGTAGTTTTTAACGGCGGGTTTGTGGGAGCTTTAAGTGGGCCTGACCAGGGTTAGCGTGTTTAGTTTAGAGTGTGTGACTGAGTTGTGTGGACAGCATGAAGTATGGCAGCGTCAGAAGGGAGTTGGCTGACCGTCCCATAGAGTCCTGCGCTTGCTGTTTGGGTTGGCAACCTATCCAAGAGCCTTCCAATCCAAACACTGGAGGGCTGTTCACAGCCCATTAGTCCTGTGACAGACAGAGCAGCCCACCACTCACAGGGCTGCACTTGAACGACATTTCGTGTTGGTGCCAGGACTTTGTCGCTGAGGGTGACGATTTAGGCAGCTGATTTATTTTACAGTAAAAGCGGTTTATAAGGTTTGAGTGAATCTCCTTCTATGCTGTTTATTTTTCTTTGTTTAGTCATACTTTCTTTTTATGGCAGCATTATTCAAGGTACAGATTGGCAGTCACTGGCACATAGTGCAGACTCTGCTGTAACGAAATATATGGTGCTCAATAGGACTTTATGTCTTGCGTTTATACAACTGGTTATGTGAGCACTGCTCTGGACTGGGTTCAGCAGGATGTAAACAGGCTATGTCAAAGTCAAACTCAGCCACGTTACATGACTGATTATGACTTACAGGCCTTTATTATTTGTCACAATATAATTCAACAATGCAGCTTTAATTAAGAAGTAAAATGTTACGTCATCCTGCTGCCAGACCTGTGCTGTTGTTCACAAAATATGGCAACACTGAGGTATATTGTTTGATTTAAATGATGATTTAAAAAGAGTAAACACAGTTGTTTGATAATAAATGGCTTCACTCAATCACTAACCATAAGTGAAAGAAATGTTTTGGTGTTATCATTCATATTCTCTGAAAAATTACCAAGAATTCATACATTTTGCCAGGGTATGTAAACTTGTGAGCACAACTGTATATATATATTGCATAAAATTGGTATAAGTATAAAATTGTGTTTTATATAAAACTGGGCCTGTTGCCATGTATAAACATATCTGGTTGCATGCGCATTCAATACTAAGCTATTCAAATAATACACAGGTTCAGATATTCATGTTTTTATTTTCAACATGTGCAAGGTACAGTGAGTAGGGTGACCATGCCACTGCCAGTTATGAACATACCTTGTCAACCGATACCCTCCATTTATTCATTCATTACAATATGTTGGTTTCACATTAATGTGTATTTAAAGACATTTAAATTTGTGGGGGAAAAATGGGGTAAAAAATATAAAAAAAATATATGAAAAACTGTCTAATCAACCAAAACTTTCACAAACCTCTTACCCCTTGAAATATCTCTGAGATTGCTGATACCAAGTGAAAACAAATGTGGAGGATGACTTGCTTAAAATTTGTTCAATGGTGCGCAGATCCTTATAACTTTGGTGAGCTTGTACCTGCAAAATGAATTACTTTCTTCTTAGTTCTAACATGACACATTAAGATGATGACCATGATAAAAATTATTTACTTCACTTAGCTTAAATACACCACATCCCCAAAGTGCAGCCTCAAAGAACCACTTGCATGGCTACCTACTCTTTAGTTTCTTTCTTAAATTACATTTTCCATTAGCTAGAGATCTACCAGTAGCCTCACTGCTAGCAAGTAGCACTTTCTGCAAGTATGGTTGCTACCGATACCTGCAATTGTGCTGCCTTATAATGTGCTCATGTTTACCGTTTTCATGAGAAAGCGTTCATATGAATGTAGGAATCAACTACGTCCTATTTTACCACTTGAATGTTAAGCATTTTGTGTCCTTGACAAAAGGCAGTAATGGAGACGTCATGTGCACATATACAGTTGAAACCAGATGTTTACATACACTGTGTTAAAAGACACATAAACCTTTTTTCCTCACTGTCTGAAGTTAAGACTAAAGCTCTCCTGTTTTAGGTCAGTTAGGATTACCAAAATTATTTCTATTTGCTAAATGCCACAATAATGAGAGAGAGAATTTCTTAGAGAATTTTTTATTACTTTCTTCAAAGTCAGAAGTTTACATACATTTCCTTAGTATTTGGTAGCATTGCCTTTAAACTGTATGACTTGGGTCAAACGCTTTGGATATCCTTCCACAAGCTTCTCACAATAGTCTGCTGAAATTCTCGTCCATTCCTCCTGACAGAACTTGTGTAACTGAGTCAGGGTTGTAGGCCACCTCGCTCACACACGCCTTTTGAGATCTGCCCACAAATTTTCTATGGGCTTGAGATCGGGGCTTTGTGATGGCCACTCCAAAACATTGATTTTGTTGTCCTTAAGCCACTTTGTAACTACTTTGGCAGTATGCTTAGGGTCATTGTCCATTTGGAAGACCCATTTGCGCCCAAGCTTTAACTTTCTGGCTGATGTCTTGAGATGTTGCTTCAATATTTCCACATAATGTTCTTTCCTCATGTTGCCATCTATTTTATGAAGTGCACCAGTTCCTCCTGCGGCAAAACAGCCCCACAACATGATGCTACCACCCCCATACTTCACAGTTGGGATAGTGTTCTCAGGCTTACAAGCTTCCCCCTTTTTCCTCCGAATGTAACGATAGTCATTATGGCCAAACAGCTCCACTTTAGTTTCATCAGACCACAGGACATGTCTCCAAAAATTAAGGTCTTTGTCCCTGTGTGTATTTGCAAACTGTAATCTGACTTTTTTATGTTGCTTTTGGAGTAATGGCTTCTTCCTCGCTGAGTGGCCTTTCAGCTCATGTCGGTACAGGACTCGTTTCACTGTGAATAATGACACTCTCTTACCAGCTTCAGCCATCATCTTGACAAGGTCTTTAGCTTTTGTTCTGGGGTTGATTCGCACGTTTCGGACCAAAACACGTTCATCTCTGGGACATAGAACCCATCTCCTTCCTGAGCGGCATGATGGCTGGACATTCCAATGGTGTCTATACTTGCGTATAACTGTTTGAACAGATGAACGTGGCACCTTCAAGCATCTGGAAATTGTACCCAAACATGAACCAGACTTGTGGAGCTCCACAATTCTCTTCCTGATATCTTGGCTGATTTCTTTTGATTTTCCCATGATGTCAAACAAGGAAGCAGTGTATTTGAGGTGTAGCCTTAAAATACATCCACAGGTGTGCCTCCAATTAACTCAAATGTTGTCTGTTAACCTATCAGAAGCTTCCAAAGCCATGACATCATCATCAGGGCTTTCCTTCATTGTTTAAAGACATAGTAATCTTTGTGTATGTAAACCTAGTAAGAAATTCTCTCTCTCATTATTGTGGCATTTAGCAAATAGAAATAATTGTAGTAATCCTAACTGACCTAAAACAGGAGAGGTTTAGTCCGATTTAACTTCAGACAGTGAGGAAAAAAGGTTTGTGTGTCTTTTAACACAGTGTATGTAAACATCTGGTTTCAACTGTATATAACAACTGACCTTAAATGAGGATGCGGTTGAGGTGTTCTGAGTTTCGTGGAGTATCGAAAACAAAACTGGTATTTTCTGTAGTACCATAAATGTCTATCACCTGTTTAGCGTGCACCCATCCTTGTTATTCTTGAGAAATCCTGAGTTGAAGCCAGATGTAAGTGCCGTCCTCAGCATTTCTCTGCTCTTGCCGGGAATGTGGGCTTTGTGGCATTGGTTCTCACCGTTAACAGGGCTTCCCTCCTGAATAGGCCCTGCCAAACTATGCAGTGTCCTGCCGAGTCCAGAGATGAGGACATGGGCTTGCAGTGAAGCCGAGCAGTTCTAACTTCCTATCAGTGACAACAAGCATCAATCTTAGCTGCCCTCAGTGCTGGACCCTGCCAAGCATGACTCCATTGAGAAGAAGGAAAAAAAAGTAAAACCCTCAGGCTGCTGGAATTAAACAAAGGCTGGATTATCCTCCAAATATGTCTCTTAGCAAAGTAGTTCATCTTTGAATCCCCCATGGTTCAGAGCGGAAGAAACGTCATCATTTTTGTGCTTGGCTGTACTCTAACCCCCCCCCCCCCCCCACACACACACACACACACACACACACCTCCACACTCTCGCCTTGTCTGCAGACTTGTCAGCTGCAATGAGAGGGCTAATAAAGTTTGAAATAAAATCCAACCCTGTTGCTTCCATTTCGACTCAATCCAAAATACACCATTTAACACTGTATGTGACGCTTCCAAAAACATTCTCTGGGACATTATTTTCTCACACCTGCTGAAATCCGGCAATAACCCAGTTAAATAAGTGAGGTGTGGAGTATTGCTCAGGAGTGGTAGCTTTCACTCAGGGTTTCCCAAACACTTGAGGAATTCCACCTTTCATTGTTCAGTCAGTTTCTTTGATTAGAAACGGGCAGATTGGGGTCCTCCTCCGCTCTCACAACACTCACTTTCAGTTCTGTGCGGTGTGTTTGTTCAGGTGCAGCGGACCTTTAACCCATTGGGTTTTACAACTCACAAGTTCATTGCACGGGAAAAAAGGAGGACATGTGGCTTTTGAATGATGATCTTATAATAGGAAGACGTCTATGCATGTTTGTACACTGCTTTGACACTAACCCCATTCATGCATTTAGGACCAGAGCTGTCTAATGCTGGGTGAAGTTTTTGTTAATCTTTTTTTACCAAACATGACCACATTCACTCATCCCTAATAAACTTAAGTTCAAGTTTAATGGTATGATTCTCCATCCCTTAATCACAAATAACACATCAAGGCTGCCATATAAAACCTTATGTAACAACAAGGTCTGTTTTTATTCGAATACGTTACTATACATAGTCTCCTGTATGTAGGACTTTGAGGTTCTGCAATATTTAAGGGTTACTGTTTTTTGTCGTACGGCAGCAGAAGCCAAAAAGCACAGACCATGCGGGGTGGTCTGGAGGCCTGGAGATCCAGGGAAACTTAACAAGCATGTTCCTTTTGGATGTTAAAATGAAGTGTAACACAGATATTAATGTAGCAAGTATCACAACACAGCAGAGGAATGTAAACTGGAGCACTGGGACATCAGGCTGGACGCTAACCAGCTGCAGCCGAATACCACCGTAGTCATAAACCCCCCCGCCCCCCCCAAAAGTTTTCATCGCGACTGGCCGGGAACAGGATCGAAACGACTCCTTCTGGGGATGAAAGTGTCTAGTTACTTGTATCCAGAAGTGATTTGAGTGTTTGAGACTCTTGTGTCAAAAGTTACATGCTCACGAAAAATCCTGGGTAGCAGAATGAAGTAATAGTCTCGTTCTATGTTTGTGTAATTTTCTCCAGAGGTGGCCTTCCTTTGGGCTGCTCACCAGGTCCACCACAGTTCAGAGTACTACAACCTCACCACTGCCCTCAGACAGTCCCTCACCCAACAGTTTACCTCATGGGTAAGATATATTCTTTTAAAGGGTATGCCAACAAATCCCATTAATTAATGAGAGTGATTAATGAACAAAACCAGAAAGGTTTGTCTTTGTAGCCAAATCCTTATTCCTCTGTGCCATAGAGCTCTATTGTTGTCCAAAAACAATTAAAAACACATCAGTGAGTCACACTGTTGCAATGAGCGACATGTTCCGTTATTACCGTTGTCACACACGAGGCAGTCCTTTATACACAGCCCTACTGCTGTAAATACTCACTAGAGCACCAAATCTGCTGGCAATAAAAGTCTCCAGCAAATGCACTGTTAACTTCTGTTTGAGTAATGTTTGCTAAAAACTGCAGCAGACAGATGTTTTACTTTAGATTTGTCTTAAGAATGATAATATATACTATGGTTGTAACTTATTTTTAAACACTTACATCATCAGTAGAAATGATTTATGACTCAAATTTGTTGAAAATAACAGTGAATAGAATAGACTTTGTTGCACCTGTAACTGCAAGATGAAAAGTTAAACCACTGTAGGTAAATTTTAACTTTCACTAGAGGGTGATCACATTTACAGAAGTCTCCTGGTGTCTATAAATTGATTTTTGAGTTTGTCTGCACCATTCGTTTGAATACACCTTGGGGAAATTGCTTTAAATTTGGAACAAGCATTCAGTTGACCTCAAGGGTGAATGCCCTCCAACCTTATTCAAAACACATACGATCGTTGTGATGCCACTGCTATATAAACAACATACAGATACACAATAAAACAGGACGTTGCATCGTATCTCATATAGCAAGATGAATGTCATTACTAAAGCAAGAAACTCACTTAGAACAATACAAAAAGTCTCCTCTTACTCTCTGGAGCCATCGCTGCGCTAAAGCTGCACACCAACGCCACATACATCAAATCCAGCGGAAACATCAATGTCGACACGATAAAATGGCGTATTCCTTGGAGCCTGTCAACCAAGGATTGCGCTCATAGTTGCTGTCCTGAAAGTTTTCTCGGTTGGGCCAGGCTTGCTAGCGCCAGGATTGTGTGGCCTTTCCTCACAATATCCAACTTTTCAGTGGTGTCATCTGCAACCAAATCGATAGCCTCTCCTTCCTAATCTTTAGTAAGATTAATGGGAAAATATTAAAATGTAAGTCAGTGACTTTTGATAAAGTTTAGGCACCAGTGTTGCAATATGGCAATAAAAGAGCAGAAACAGAATCTTACTATGTGTGTTTACAGTGAAACCATCACCCAGTGAAGTTTTGTTTTGTTGGAGTTTTTATTAAACTGCTACTGATTTCTCTTCCTCAGATTTTCTACTTGCCCATGGCTCTGGCTGTACCTCCATCCATCTTCGCTGTTCATATACAGCTAAATTTGCTCTATCAGTTCTGGATTCACACAGAGGTAAGTATTCAATCCACATTTTGTCCTATAATTGTAGCAAGTATCATTATCCAAAAGTGCAAGGTCTCAAATTGTATTTCACCGTTGTATGCATATAATGTACTTTTTATTAAAATGTCTAAGAGATTAATTAGCAACTGATTTAGGATTCATTTCTTATCATTCCAATCAGAATATGTCTAGGTTTTTTTTGAAAGACATATAATAAAGCAGTTTCAAGTTTTTGACCCAGTGTTGCAGTGGAACCAGTAGTCAATAAAAAATAATGAGGTTTAAAGAAGTATTCTGAACAGAAGAAATCAATAGTTTTCAGATCTGTCTGAGTCCAATATTTATTCTTCCTCTATACAATATATTGTATACAGGAAACATCAGTATTGTTATGTCATACCGTGATCAAATTAACTCCAGCCAGCAAGCACCACAAGCTCTGTATGAATTGACAGAAAGTCTGTAAAGTTATCTTTCTCTCAGTGCCAAGACTAATCCATCTGTTAAGTCAAGCTTTTGTGGGCCCAGTGTTGCAATGGAACCTGTATTCAATAAAAAATAATGAGATTTTATAAAATATTCCAAACAGAAGCATGACCACTCTGTCTACCTTTAAAGTGACTGAGAGTATCAGTTTTACAGTCCCCACGATCATTAGAGGGAATGAATGGATTTGGAACGCCTCCCATCTTTTAGTGCACTATTAGTAAAAACAGTCGTAATAGTCACAATTTTCTGAGGGGATGTAATTTATGCCTCCTTTATAGGCTTTTTTTGAAGTCATGTAATTTACTGGCACGCTATTCACTGCAGCTTCAGAGCTGGACTGAAGTGGTGTAGACCTCTCTCATTCAAGATAAAACTCTTATGCTCGGCTGCCAGACACAGCCATTACATGGAAATAATGAATCACTGAGAAATTCTGTCCAGCCATGCACTTTTCTGTAGACTCAGAGGTCTGTCATACTGATGTGAGCCATCAAAATATCTGAGTTGGAACCAAAAGAGAACATGAACTATTCTCTGAAATATTACGAAATATGAAATATTCTCTGTTTGACCTCTGTAATCTGTACCAGCTCACTGATGTATCTGTTTGATGTCTTCCAGGTAAAAATCATATGGTTACATTTCTACATAGGTGCATGTCGATCTGAACAGAGCCATAGATCTGGCTTGACAGAAAACTTTTTTGCCTGTAGATCTAAAGATGGTCCAAATTTGTCAGAAAACTGTTCTTTTTTATTTGAAATAACATTTTTATTTAATTGCGGGCGGAACAGTGGCGAGGTGGTTAGCACTGATGCCTCACAGCGAGAAGGTCCCAGGTTCGAATCCATGGGCCGACAGGGCCTTTCTGTGTGGAGTTTGCATGTTCTCCCTGTGTCTGCGTGGGTTCTCTCCGGGAACTCCAGCTTCCTCCCACCATCCAAAGACATGCTCATTAGGTTAATTGGTGATTCTAAATTGGCCATAGGTGTGAGTGTGAGTGTGAATGGTTGTCTGTCTCTCTGTGTTAGCCCTGCAATAGACTGGTGACCTGTCCAGGGTGTACCCCCGCCTCTCGCCCGATGACAGCTGGGGTAGGCTCCAGCAGACCCCCGCGACCCTTAACAGGAATAAGCGGGTACAGAAGATGAATGAATGAATGAAAGATTTAATTGCCATGAAGTTAGATTTTACCCTAAACTGCACCCACTGGATGATCTCTAATGTTTTTGGTGATACTCTTCCCTTTTGTTTGGTCCCACATGGAAAGAACCTATATGAGGATATATGCGCATATATGAAACCTATATGCAGTTTATCTGTGCATATATGCTGCATATATACGTTATATATGCAGCATATATGATAACATATACACTCACCGGCCACTTTATTAGGTACACCTTGCTAGTACCGGGTTGGACCCCCTTTTGCCTTCAGAACTGCTTTAATCCTTCGTGGCATAGATTCAACAAGGTACTGGAAACATTCCTCAGAGAGTTTGGTCCATATTGACATGATAGCATCACGCAGTTGCTGCAGATTTGTCGGCTGCACATCCATGATGCGACTCTCCCGTTCCACCACATCCCAAAGGTGCTCTATTGGATTGAGATCTGGTGACTGTGGAGGCCATTTGAGTACAGTGAACTCATTGTCATGTTCAAGAAACCAGTCTGAGATGATTCGCGCTTTATGACATGGCGCGTTATCCTGCTGGAAGTAGCCATCAGAAGATGGGTACACTGTGGTCATAAAGGGATGGACATGGTCAGCAACAATACTCAGGTAGGCTGTGGCGTTGACACGATGCTCAATTGGTACTAATGGGCCCAAAGTGTGCCAAGAAAATATCCCCCACACCATTACACCACCACCACCAGCCTGAACCGTTGATACAAGGCAGGATGGATCCATGCTTTCATGTTGTTGACGCCAAATTCTGACCCCACCATCCGAATCTCGCAGCAGAAATCGAGACTCATCAGACCAGGCAACGTTTTTCCAATCTTCTATTGTCCAATTTTGGTGAGCCTGTGCGAATTGTAGCCTCAGTTTCCTGTTCTTAGCTGACAGGAGTGGCACCCGGTGTGGTCTTCTGCTGCTGTAGCCCATCCGCCTCAAGGTTCGACGTGTTGTGCGTTCAGAGATGCTCTTCTGCATACCTCGGTTGTAACGAGTGGTTATTTGAGTTACTGTTGCCTTTCTATCAGCTCGAACCAGTCTGGCCATTCTCCTCTGACCTCTGGCATCAACAAGGAATTTGCGCCCACAGAACTGCCGCTCACTGGATATTTTCTCTTTTTCGGACCATTCTCTGTAAACCCTAGAGATGGTTGTGCGTGAAAATCCCAGTAGATCAGCAGTTTCTGAAATACTCAGACCAGCCCGTCTGGCACCAACAACCATGCCACGTTCAAAGTCACTTAAATCACCTTTCTTCCCCATTCTGATGCTCGGTTTGAACTGCAGCAGATCGTCTTGACCATGTCTACATGCCTAAATGCATTGAGTTGCTGCCATGTGATTGGCTGATTAGAAATTTAAGTTAACGAGCAGTTGGACAGGTGTACCTAATAAAGTGGCCGGTGAGTGTATGCTGCATATATATAGCATATTATACATAGCCAATTTTATGTATGTCACATATATTCAAAACCTATATTAAAACCTATATGTTTATATAGGTTCTTTCCATGTGGGGTGACTACATTACTGCCACTGTCAGTCTAGATTTACCACATGCAAAACAAGACATTTAAATCTCATCAGAATAGCCAGATTGCCATAAAATCTTCAGATGAAAATCACTTTCTGCAGACGACGAAATGTTTGACTTGACCTATGGTGCTAAAATGCAAATATTGTACACATAATGTTTGTCGTATTGGGGGCATGAATGTGTTCATCATATTTCAGCAGTACTTTCGAGTTTTGCCGGTTGCTGTTTTGACTTTTAGTTTTGATTTTGGAAAAACAAGAAGAAAATATGATTGTCTCAAATATGTGTGGTGAGGTGGAGTAATATTATCGTACATAGAGCTACTGAGGCTTATTTACTCTGTTCAATGACTCTTGACATACCCTCATAATAATTGAGTTTTATTTTATTTATTTATTAAATGTATTTATTGTCTTTCAGCTGATTAGAGACCTTGGACCTTTGGAGTGGGTTTTCAACACCCCAAAGCATCACAGAGTTCATCACGGTGAGACGCTGATGATTATTCATGCCAGATTGTGGTCATCTTTAGTCTGGTCTAATAAAGTAATTCTGACAGTACAGTACCAACTCAAGAGTGGAAAGTATATCACAGCCTTAATGAAATAAAAATATTAGATATGTGCTCAGGTGTTCATTATTTTTGCTGTTATCTCAACAGGGCGAAACATTTTCTGCCTTGACAAAAACTATGGAGGAATTCTGATCATTTGGGACAGACTATTCGGTAAGCATAAGTAATTTATATGCTTCTATTCCTAACTGTCACTGAACACCCCCATGTAGTTCTTTGTGAGTTTTAGCTTGTTATAGTGTTCTCTGCTTGGCTTTAGGTTCTTGTGATGCACAAGTGTTATCGACATCTGCAGCTATTCCAAAATGGGAATATTCATGCAGTACAAATTTGGATATACGAATACAAAATCTGGACTACATACAAATTTGTTTTTAACAAATACAGTCTTGTGTTTTTTTCTGTCTGGAGATCAAACATCCAACTGTATTCACTGTTGCCAGATGTTTAACTTTTAGGAAGAATATGCCAACACACAGAGATGTATGTGTTGATTTACCTTTACAAGTGTAGCTTTACAAGTGTCTAGGATAGATTTGTAATGGTGTCTGTGATGACTGGTTTTTCATTACTTAATATTAAATGAAAAAGTGATGGATTTACCCATTACTTTAAAACACACCGAAGGTGATGAGCAGTTTTTTTTTTTTCTCAAAGCATCTGTGCAAAGTACCTGATTCTCTGCAGCTGCAGTTTGTTTTAAATACTGGTGATCCCAAATTATACCGTCTTGTCTTGTTGGACAGCCGATTCTATATTTCCATTATTTGTCTTAGGAGTATTTGTTTCACTACATAATTTGGCAAATGTATGTATTGAATTAAGGTCACCTGGTGCCTGAACCTGGACCATTTTTGCTTTTAAATTCTGCCTAATGGAGCATTATCTTTAATAAACTTAACTGCTAATTAAATTAAAATGTGAAAGCAACAGTAAGCAAAAATGAAATCCAAAGTGTACAAACAGGGGATACCTCTCATCTAAATGCATGAGTCACAAGAGGTCCACTCTGTATGAGGGTTTGTAGCGCTTCCTCGTTTCCCAGCTCTTCCAATTTCCCCTCTTGAAAGACCACTACCGACTACTGACACCTGCTGGTGTGGAGACGTTTTTCTTCTCACGGTGGTGCAGAATGTACACACATAGTAGGCTCCTTGATGTCATCTTTGAGGTGTGTTAAAGTGCAACTTTATGGCCCAGACACAAACAATGTGAGACAAGCAGCTGTTTTTGATGAAAATTTCTACTGGAAATAACACTAAACACAACACAATTGCAAGCTGATTAACCAGATATTTTTCTTAAGAGAACAAAACCGATCTAAAAGGAAAAGGAATAATGGACTTCATCAGGTGGCCAGAAACACCATACTAATGTACTACATTTGTAAATACATGGTTGACGGACATTACAGATACAAATTGTCCAAATTAGCTTATTTTCCATCTCTAGTGATGTATTAAACGTCACATAAAACTCAGGAAATGGGCATGTGTATTTTGGCCACGGTACCCACATTTACTGGTTATTACTTGGTTAGGGACAACAGAGCTGAATACACTGCTTCGATACCTAAGTTAACATATTTTATGTGTCAAAGAAAGAATTAAATCATGTGCTAGGGGTATACGGTTATTTTTCTAAAATGAATAGGCTTGACTAGAAGCATTCAGTTAGTTATAGAATTATTATTATGACCTTTATCAAATTCACTTACCGTTGTCTTGCATTCTTTTCTCCTCCTCCTCTGTGAGGCTGCACTGCCACAAATGACAAGGATCGGGAAAAACAGTTCTAGTTCTAGGTATCCATTCATATGAATTTGTTTGGTCCTCCTCAGGTACCTTTGCTCCAGAGACAGATAAAGTGGTGTATGGCCTGGTGTTCCCTATCAACACATTTGAAATCCTCTATATTCAGGTTTGTCTCATCTTCTCCTTGATGTGGCTGCCACAAGTCGGCCATCGGTGGAGCAGATCTCCATCTGAGTGTAAACACTTCAGCAGATGAGGTGTGAGCTCATGTTTCCCTCAATGTCTGAGTGGCCATTTTGTAACCATAACATTATTACACTACTCTAAACAAACTGCCCAGCTGAGGTGAAAGAGGCCAATAAAATGAAATGCCAGGTGGATATTGTGATTATTTTTGCTGCCCTCGCCGTTGGCAGGGCTCAGCGTGAGAAATGTCCTGCCCAATCAAAGCAGAAACATTCCTACTCAGGACTAATTATCGCAGCTACTGCTTCGTTAACATTCATCAGTTACTGTAAATGTAGTGTATGATTTGTATGTTGATGTCTGACTTGTGTTTTTGTTTCTCTTTTAGTTACACTACTATTTATATTTGTGGAGAAGGTCCAACACTTACAAAACTATCAGCAACAAATTGTCAACTTTTGTCAAGGGTCCAAGTTGGAAACCCGGTAAAGCTTGGCTGGGTGACCACGTCGACAATCCCAAGGTTTGCATCATTCCTGAAGAAAACATGCCCTCAGGCTTCATTACCCATCATTTTGACACATGCAAAACACAGGCCTAAAAGACTCAGAGCATTCCTTATTGAAGGGTTCATATATTCTACTAGTTTTACAAGAAACTACCACATCAAATAAAAGCTGCAAACCCTTTGTAGAGGCAGCACAATAAGTTCAGTCTCAGTGTCTTTAAACAGTCTACAGAATCAAAACTGCACGCAACTGGAGTGTAAATGTGTGTGTGTGTGTGTACATGCAGAAAGAAATACAGGCTCCAGCAGAATGTCCCAGTGGTTAGCTTTGAAATAATGCTGATGGTGTCACATATTTAGTTCCCTTACTCTTCACACTTGTAAAGAACAAAAAAAAAAAGCCCTTTGCTTTCCAATTAAATTGGCCTTTTAAACCCAGCGGGGCAATTCTAAACGCGGACAGAGCTGGAATTTAAATGAAATATCTTGAAAGGCTTTATGTAGGTGGCTGTAGGTTGATATCTGTTGGTGAAGGAAAGACAGGGCTGAACGTGTTTCAGCTTTGCAAGAAGAAGCAGAGCAGCAGGCTGATGTACCTATAGGGTTGGGGAGGAGATGGGATGTGGGGTGGTTTGGTTTGGTAGTTCAGGATCTTGGGAAACCCCGTGAATGAGAGAGCATGTATGATTTTGTTTTTTATATCCTTCCAAAGAGAGTTTGCAGTTTCATTATGAAGCTCTCAGGCCTAATTACTTATCGTTTTGGAACCAAGGCAAAACCAGGTCAGACGACTCAGGGAATTCTTACAGAAGGACTCGTATATTCCTCAGTGTTTTGGGGGAAAACCGCTACACCCAATAAATCCTGGATGACTTTATAAGTGGCACACAACAAGCTAATTTGCCCCAGTTTTGAAATGCAGCCTGGAAGAGACTAAAGTAACAAAATACATTTTGGACAAAAACACTTTAGAAGCAGAAAGGATTTGAAAATTTAAAATAGTCAGAAAACAAATGTGTTTTGACACAAACATATTCTGCTCTCAGGATTTTTCTTTTTTTATCAATTAGGTTGAGAGATTTTACTTTTATTAAGGGCTCAGCTTTGACGTGTCCACCCCTTGCCTTAATGCTGCTTCTTGACTTTTTATTGTGTTTTACTTGAGTTCTGTAATTGCCTCTTGGTTTTGTAGATTTTATTGTTACTGTTAGAGTTTACTTTTGTCATGGATGATTCAAATGTTATTCCCTTGCATAAGGCACTCATAGGAAATGATGCATACACATACCAAACATGATGAAAAAAGAAAAGTCAGTTGCAGACATGTGGAAATGGAAGTGTGGGGTTTGCTGACTGTTTTCAGCATTAGCATTGACGTGACACACTGAATCCTCTGAGCCCGTAGTTTATTTAGCTGCACTGTCAACAGATACACCTGTTGCTCTGCTGCTGTTGCATGTCAAAGAGACTAGGCCCTAACAGGAGGTTACCTTCACACAGCTACACAAAGTATAACACTCGTGTTATTTTATATGTTCTTTTTCATTTTATGAATTATTATTTCATTTTTGGTTATTTATTTTTTCAGGCAGAACATTGGAAATGTACATACATTTCATGTACATACATTTCCAATGTGCATATTTGCACTCAGTCCATGCACATTAACACCTTCTGTATTAGTTAAGTCTATGCTACAACCCATTTTAAACCCATAAGGCACAGGTACAAATGAAAACAAGATGATAAAACCAAAACCAAACAACCGCCCTATTAAATAAATTTGCAAGATAATTTAAAACTAATGGTGATTTTGGGGTGTATGAAATTTAGTATGTATATGTATATATTACAAAGGTTACAAAACACCCAAGTGTGGCCAGCTATATTGTCTGAGTTGTCATGGAAGTGTTGCTCCAGTGCTTGTTGTCATTGGTTATCACCCGTTAACCAGAGAAAGAAATGCTTACAATTAGTTGAAGTGTCACTGTGTCACTGGCTCGGTGAAAAAAATTTTGATATGAAAACTTTGATATGTAGAACCTCACGCTCATCGTGACAAAGGTTGGGCATTACTTCCATTGAAAATGAACACATTTTTGGTCAACATTCAAAGATTCACGCACTAATAATCACAAAATCTTTATTAAGAGAAAATAGTAACTTTACAGCTTTACAGTAACCTCAACATATGGTTCCTTTACATATAGTATGGGTCTGTATAGACATGGATTTAAACAGCAACTGGTTGACTGGTAGGCATAAAGACTGGTAAATCTAGCTCCATAAAGAATATTGATGAATAACATTACTTAATAATCATTTCAAATGAGCATTTGGAACTTAATAGGTGCTGTTAGGATACTTTAGCTCACTGCTTTATGTCAGTATATATGTATATATTTTACACAGGTAATTAATGAGTTGGGGAACAAGCTCTTTACTCCCCTTCACTACACCGATCAGCCACAACATGAAAACCACTGACAGGAGAAGTAAACAGGAGAGGGAAACTTTTGGACCTGGCATTCATTGGTGTGGATGTTACTTAGACATGTAGCACCCACCTAGACCAGACCAGGCATCCCAAACTGATCAAGTATCTGTGGGATGCACTGAAACGAGTCTGATCCACAGAGGCCCCTCCCCTCAACTAATAGGACCCAAAGGCCCCCCACTAACAACTGTTGCCAGACACCACAGGGCACAATCAGAAGGCCTTGTCCCTTCTCTGATGAGTCACGACTGTTTTGGAGACACAAGGGAGGTGGTCATAATGTTATGCCTGATCGGTGTGTATAGTCACACTGTAAAACTGTACCATATAACTGTTAACATGACATTAAACTTGAATGAATTCCTGTTATATAAGTGTAGGCATGTTGGCATGAGAATCTGTCCAGAAAATAACTACTTACACAAAAATTAGGGTTTGGGGAATTAAACATGTTTATATTCCATGTACAGGTTACTGGAAAGGAAGTGCCTCATGATCCCAGCTGGTCGCTCCCTTTACAAGTTTATGTGGTCATACATTTCCTGCTGGTGCTGAGGACTTATCACGAATTGTTTGAAAATAAAATGGTATGTATTTTTCAGCTCCTGAAAACTGTACATGAAGATTTGGTTTAGCGTTGATTGGTGCATCCATCTTACATGCCTTTATTTCTGTAAGACTTGTAAGCTAAAGGATTGGCTCTTTTGCCCTTTAAGATCCAGACTGTGCACTGATGCGTTTAGGCTATAATAATTGCTCATATACAGTATGACAAGGTGGTCCAGAGCGCTTCATATAAAGGCATCCTGACTTTTGCGTGTTTGTTTGCCAACACTATTTCACCCAATTATGCAGTTTGTTGTGGCTAGTCCATGGTGGAGTCCTGTACTTAGCCAGCAGGAAAAGACTAGCTCTGTCTAACATCATGACAGAATGACGGATTGGTATTCCCCTTTAGAACAACCTTTGTCTATTATTTTCCACTCGACACGCCAAGAGACCCCCTTCCTCCATCCTCAGAAAAAAAAGAAACAGGTCTCCTCAGCAGTTATCTTTGGAAGACTTTTTTCCCTCGACATAGTTTTGGTTAGCCAGAAATTGCTGTCACGCCCAGCCTCTTCATACTCCCAAATAAAATCGCCTGTCTCTCTTCTCCTTTTTTTTTTTTTCCCCTGATCGCTACCTCTGTGGGGCTCTTTCAGTTGTGGTCCTCTCTCTCTCGCACACACACACACCTCCTCTCTTCATCGCGTCGACGGCTCCCCTCCCTCTTGGCGAATGAAACGCCAGCTGGTGGTCCAGCAGTGAACACAAACGCCTTAATTGCAGAGTCAACCATTTCCCAACCCAAATAGCCTTCAGGATGCAGCAATCAGGACTTGGAGGGAAAATAACAAAGTGAGCACTCTGCCCCAACAATAAATCATGTCACTGTTATGTATTTATACCCACATGTTCACTAGCCGCTTATTTAGCTTGACAATTGATGATACACTGAGGGACAATTTATGGGCTTTGCGCTAATTCGAAGCCATGACAACATGGCTATTTCAAACAAGTGAAGCCACTCTTCAATTACATCATCATCAGGCCCATGTGTATGTTTTATTATAGGTTTGCTGAACAATTACTATTGGAGGCAGAGAGTGAACACACGTTTATCTCAGAGCATGCCTCCATTAGTGTTATCGGGTTTGCAACTTTCAGATCAAACAGATCAAGCTCTACAGAGCAAAATAAAGCTCACACAGGAATACTATTGCATCACTTAGGCGTAATAATAAGGCATTTTGTATAATTTTAGTACAAAATCACAGAATGACCAGGTTTCCACTGGCTTTTGATAAACAGTGATTCAGTGCTTACCACTTGTGGTGTGCATTGTTTTTTTGAAAAAATAGAAAGCTGTTCCTAATTAAGTTTAACAATTTTATCTTGTCCTCATTATTATTTCCACCCATCAGCAGTAAAAATATGTTAGATATGTAAGTAGAACGTGAAATAATCAGCATTTACACATTCAATAAAGATTTATATTAGTTCATTTGAAATGTTTTAAAAATATATATGCTGTATGTACCTGTGGACAGTAATGTACTGTGGCCCTGTTCAGACCATGCATTCACATCTGTGGGGAATCCAATCACAAGTGGCCAGTACAGATGTGAACACACCCAGGACACATTGAGGTCACATTTGAGGAATCCAATCTCTAACCACATTTGGAGGTGGTCTCGGTTAGTTATTGATCCCACGTATGGGAAATTTCCTTGTCACAGTAGTACAGAATTTGGCAAAAAATATATACAAAAAACAATAATGAATTTGAAAAATATATACAAAAATAACAACAGTCTGAAAAATATGTAGAGAAATAGAAATATGAAGACATTCTGTATGTACATTTTGATGGATGGGAAAACTATGAGACGGTGAGGTAGTGATTTGTGCAATATAAGGCAGTGCAAAAAAAACAGATTAGTTTTTGCAAAAATGATGACTGTAAAGAAAAAAACAAAACAAAAACATGTTGTATTTGACTCAGGCTGGTGTTGTACAGCCTGATGGCAGCTGGGATGAATGACCTGCGGTAGCGTTCCTTCTTGCAGCATGGATGCAGCAGTCTGCTGCTGAAGGAGCTGCTTAGGTCCCCTACAGTCTGATGCAGTGGGTGAGAGGGGTTGTCCATGATCGATGTCAGCTTGGCTAACATCCTCCTCTCGCCCATCTCCTTGATGGAGTCCAGAAAGCAGTCCAGGACAGAGCTGGCCCGTGTGACCAGCTTGTTGAGTCTCTTCCTGTCCCTCTCTGAGCTCCCACTGCTCCAGCAGACCACTGCATACAGGATGGCAGAAGCCACCACAGAGTCATAAAAAATCCTGAGCAGTGACCTGCACACCCCAAAGGACCTCAGTCGTCTCAGTAAGTGAAGGCGACTTTGGCCCTTCCTACCATTCCTTTGGTAGTGTGAACACAATGCATTCTGAGTAACATTAAAGACCGTCTACTCAGCGACCCCCCTCTGCCATAGCGTTGCAGGCCAGCAGCGTCATATTAATGCGCAGCAAACAAAAAAAGACAACCAGAAGAAGTAGTAGAAGGAGAAGCAAAAATGACAAAATCAAGAACGGTACAACACAGAAGTCCACGGATGGACAAACAAAGAAACATAATGCCTTATTTCAGTTTAGGCCGAAGAGTCTGTCCAACATACCTATGCCACAGCCTGACATGCATCTCCCCAGAAATGTAACTGAATGTTGTAGTGATGCAGATCGCAACAGTTGTGTCCAGTCCAAAATACATTTCCCTGGCCATGTCTCGTTGGCTAAACAAATACAGAAAATTCACTCTCTTTATGCCTCCTACACACCATCTCTCAGACGTCTTCTCTCTTTCCTGCATTGCAGTGAACTATTGTTCAACATTAATTAACTTTAACTCCAGCATGTGCTGCTCGGTTGCCATTGGTTGAAGTACAAGGGAAACTAAATACTTAAAATTATGAAGGCCATCTGTGTAGGCTACAACGTAGGCTCTGGTTAGATCTATTGTGGGAGTGTAAACCAAGCTAAATGCTAGCTAATGCAGGAATCCTGCAATAAATCCTGCTGTCAAAAAGGTTATAATGTTACGTTTTTGCTGAAACAGTTTCATGGAGGTGTTGGTTCAGCTGTGTGGTCATTTTGGAGGATGTGGTTTGTGCTGCTGTTGTATTGGGTTACACTAATAGGTGTCTGTTATGTTGTCTGCCTCATTATAACAACACGGGTAAGATAAATAACAGAACATTTCTCTGTTTGATTCATTACAGTCTAGCATCATGGCAAAAGGTGACTTCTAACTACTTGTATCTGATTGACAGGCAACTGAGAATATATTTTGTATGTTAGTGAATTAACATATCCAGTCGTCCAGCCAGCATTCACAAACTTCATCATAATAACAGCTGAAATAATGACCTGACTAATGAGTTAATCTGCTTTGACTCAGGGGACAACAGAATAACACAATCAGTCCTCTGCTCACGGTACAACGCTGCCACCAGATGTTAACTAACCTTTCTGTCCTCTGCTGCTGGATGACACTTGATCGCATTAAAAATTAGAAGGATAAGAGAAACAAAAATAGAAAAAAAAAATTCCCAAACTGTTTCTTTAAAGTCGTGGAAATGAAATGTGACTCCACTCGGAGACACTGAGGGATTTGTGAAGGATTTTCTCTCCAGCGCAGTGTCTCAGGCTATGTTCCTCCAGGGTGATGGATGTCAAACTTAAAAAACAAAAATCATGTGACCAAAAGTGTCTGGTCTGCTGAGCCACCTGGGTTATTTAATGCAGATAACTTCACATGACCTTTGATTCCAAAACAATTATCAGCTCATTACACCTCTTACCAAAAATAACTGTATCTGTAACCTTTAAACTCCATTGTAATTCTTTAGCTTTAACATACTCCGAAAGTAGTGTGAACTGATTTTTTCTTTTTTTTTTTCTTGTTCTGACAGATGGACTCAGCCCAAAATTTCCCCACGTTTGATTCACAGAAAACATAATTGTAACATCCCTCTGTATTCATATGCAGTATGGGGGCTCAGATTATATAGGTCTTGGGGGTTTATGGATTACGACTCTAAAGAAATACTGTTTTACTGCATTCTGTTGATGGGTTCATTTCATGTTGACTATATATGGCCTTCTGGGTATGCACAGTATGAGAGCAGTCAGTGAGATTTGGCTGTCAGACTCTGTATTGAGTGTCGAAGAAATATAAACCTAAGCTGACAGCCCACAGAATCCTCAAGAGACACCAAGCTTCCAGCTGCTGCCCTGAGCCAAGGCCGTAGGTTAGAGAACACGAATCAAGCCGTACATGACGTTCTGTAGTTATGTGTGTGTTCATGCAAGTCTGTTGCCTAGTTTATATGTTGAACGTTGCTTGGAAGAGGTCAGTGTGTATCTGCATGGGATTTCTGCTCGGATGTTGGTTGTTTTGGCTCTGCTTAGGGGATTCAAACTACAGTCTTTTCAGCTGTGGTCAAGTCCCTTGTCAAGACCCATCTGGGATGTCTCTGTAAACTAGGCATGTCAGTGTAAAGTAAGAGGCAGAGCACATTTACTACAACCTACAGTGCGTGCCAGTGCACTTATTCCGAAGATCAGACATGTTTTTGTTGGCACTGCCCAGTAAACAGTTAAACAGCTGTGCTGCTTACGACTGCTCTCCCAGTAAGGTCACCTGTGATCGTAACTTGACCAGCATGATATTGATTTAAGGTTTTAATTCCAAAGTATTTTTTTCCTCACTGCCTTTTTCATGGTGTCTAAATGTGTCTCAATCCTAGATTCTGTCCCAGTTCACCATTTTGGGTATGACCATCTACATTTTGCTCACTCTCACCTCTCTGGGCTTCATCATTGATAAGAGGTACAGTACAGACCTTTTTTTGTTTATTAATATGGAAGCATTCAAAGTGTTCGCATGTTTGACTAGACAATAAAATGGGTGAGGAGTAAGACAAAGTTTAGAGAAAAGCAGGTTGTGGTTCTCAAGCTTGGGGTTGAAACCCTCCAAGATGTTACGAGATGGATATTCAGATATATCTTATATCTGAAGATGTATTGTGTATTTACAAGATACATTTGCTTTTCATTGGATCAGCTAACTGCTAATAATTAATTAAATGTTGTGGGTCTAAAAGGTTTTAAAAAAAGGCTTTTGTATTGTCAAGCAGGAGACCTGACCTCTTTGAGCCTCTACAACATATCAAATGAAAACGTGTGAAAAAGGAATCTGCGCTTTTTTGTGAAATGGTCACAAGCAAGTACAGGCTGTGAGCCACTGGGCTTTGCATTCCCCAAATCAAAGGTCCGAAGCTCAGTTTATACTGGAAATTAATGTTCCAAAGGGGGGTGTAGGTCAAAAAACGTTTTCCCTGCTTCTTGGTAACAAAAGCCCACTGGATGACTCAAAGATACACCCTGCACTTTTAATATATGCACAATATTTCTCTCCTCAGCAGCTTCAGAGGTCAAATGTATTTGAGCTGAATTAGCCCTAGAAACTGAGCCACTCACATTAAGATTTACTCCACATTGATGTTGTGTTGTTGGTTGATGTGTCCTAATGTTCAGGCCAACAGCTGCTGTCTTGGAGATGCTTCGGTGTGTCATCATGGTGACAATGCACAGGTACAGCTACATGAAGCCCCTCCTGCCTTCACTGGCTGTGCCCACAGAGGTGAGACAAACTGTAGTGTGTTACAATCCAATTTAAAGTTAGCAGAAGAACTAGAGATAGTGTCTTTGTTTTTGTATGACTTGGCAATCATTGCCTACAATGCATCACAACTGATTGTAGTTTTGGTTTGAAAAGCAACAAGCAATTTGAGCTGCATACGGGCAGCTTTATAGTTAAAATTTCTGAAAACGACTAGACCATTGTTATATATTTTACTGACTTGTGTACTTTTATCGTGCCAAAAATTTCCAGTTGACCCTTTTGAGAAAATTGTAATTTTATTAAATGCATTTGATCTTGGTTGCTGTCAAGGGCGCTATACTGTCCCACATTTAGCGCTTCAAGTGGCTATAACTTCCAGGGTATGGTAACATAACATTGTCCAATATGCTCATAAAGTAGTTTTTTGGGCAATTATTAAATTATTATTAAATTAAGTGGCCAGAGTCTTCAAGTCTTCAGTGAAAGGGAAACCTTGAATAAAATCTATGAAAGGCTCCAGGGCAAGGCAAAGTTCTCAGTGTTTTTCTAAAGGTAAAAATGAAAGTATCTCCTTTAACAATTGTAGAAACAATGGTGCTTAATCTAGCTCCCAGTTAAAACGGATTAGTATGCAGGTAGCCAGTGACGCAAATGCTAAGGCATTATACTGAAAATGTATAAGTTTACAGTTGGTGGTACAGCTGGTGGTAAATCAAATATGTAGTAGTCTGTATGGAAGTCAGGGGTTATGAATACATGACGACCACAGTATGTCTTCAGTAACTGTTAAGAGCAGGACGTGTCCGGAACATATGTCCTTCCGAGGCTGGACTGCACACATGCCTGTTCACTGTACACACAGAAAACAGGTATGAATGCTAATTAGACTTTCCTGCCAAACCTCCTCTCAATCCAAACAATAATTAAAGGTTTGATGATGGCATGGGATCATGGGAGTTGCTGTCTTCACAGCAACCTCCAATCAAAATCTATCTGACATGAGAACTGCACCCCAAAATCACCACTTATACGATCGGTTTAACCACAGATGATACCACTAGACGAACCAATAATTCAATTTGCCACACAATGATGGTTAGAAAAGCTCTATGTGTAGTTGCCTTATCCAAAAAGTAAGTAAGTTAGTTAACAATTAACATTATTGTAATATCTGCCAGAGTCACGTCAAGTGGATTTGGATTGGTAATTGTTGTAAAGACAGCAATGATGATCCGATGTTACTTCATGCCTTCACTGAGAGTCAGAAATTGCACTCCATACCTTTAACAGGACAAGCGACTTCACATCCCTGTATGTGCTATATCCTGATTCAGAGCTTTTAAGATGAAAATATTACAACATGTATTTGTTTCCAACTTGTGTTCACTCTCCTGTCATTTAGCTGCTGAATCCTACTCTAAATATCATGTGATGTAATCACCCAGATTATTTACACAGACATCACCTGTTTTTCAACCAAACCATCTTTGATTGAGTATAAATACACACAATGGCACGCAGAGTCCTCGTTTACTAGAGAACAGCCAGGAGTTTAAATTTGTAGTTTGGCCAACTCATGGAATTAACGTTAATTATCTAGAGTGAAACTTGTTTTGTCAGCTGCGGATATCTGTAGCTGCCAGTTTAAACTAAATGGGTGGTTACTGATGGATGGATGTATTGCACATATGAGCAAAAGTTGAAAGAACAGTAAGGCTACGACAACATGATAATAAAAACAGACATGTTGTCAAACCAATAATGCTCACAAAGAGGATTTAGGATTAGTCCAAAAAGTAAAAGTGCTTCCATGTAGTATCTCAATCATCAGACAGCGTGTCCTCAAAAGTCCTGAAAACGTAGCTCTTCAAGCTTCATTTTTTAAAAAGCAAAATAGCTTTTGGAGTACATTTTATTGTTTTGGATGAGCAGTTGAGGTTCACAAAACAATCAAACCTCAGGGTCTTCCCTAAGACAACATCTCAAAAGAACTGAAGTGAACTTTGAATATACATTCAGAATGTTTTCCATAACTATTTCACAAAATGGTTAATTCTACTATAAAAACATGTTGTGGAAATCATCCAGAAAACCTGCTTGTGTCTAATATACATCATGTGCAACATTGAAAGTGTCTAAATACAAAGAACACCAAGTCCCATCAACACTGAATTAACTTAACTGTTAATGAAGAATGTGTGTAGTGAATCAATGCATGAGCTTGTGTATCTAGGGCTTATTGCTAATCTGCTTAATTTTTTCGTTGATGTATTTTCGAACTATGCTCACATTGAAAGTCAAATCTTATGGATATTTTATCTGGATAAGTCTGGGAATGTATTGAAATCTTAATTCCAGATGTTAGTAGCTGTGAAAATTACTAATCACAAGCAAATACGAAGAATGATTTTATTGTCAATAGTGATATGTCTCAATAAGATGACTCAAAACATTTTGAGGGAAAAATGTGCAAAATGTGTTAATTTATACGTTGAGAGTATCATGTTCCTCTGGTGTGTGTAGCCTGTTTGCCAGTGATTGTGTGTGTTGTGTGGTCTGCTTTATGTGTGTGAAATGTGTGGGAGCTGGGTGCTAAGTCCAGCCCTGCAGCCCTGTGATCTATGAGTCCAGATGCGCCGCCCAATTGACCATAAAATTGGCGTGCCTCTCAGGCTCTGGCAGCCCAACTGTAGATGGCGGCTGACCTCTCATTACTTACTCACTCCAGCGGCCTCTTTTTTATTTTTTTTTTCCTCTCTCTCTCTTTCTGCCCTCGCTTGCTGCTTGCCATCTCAGTGTGAATGAGAGCAACGCTTCTGGAACCAATTAGTGTCGTCTGCTGCTAACTAGCGCTGGTTGATGAAATTTGCATGTGAGATTTTGCAATTGCTGCTTTTATGTCCTCTGAGTCCACATCTGTGCTGCTCAGGTGTTCAAAATACAACTTGAGGCTTTCCCACCTTTTCTTTTTCTCACCATAAAATAAAATATAACTGAATGAATTATAATTTTTTAAAGCCACTTCTAAAACGAAGCGCATAACCAACCAAAGCAAAATTTGTGCTGATTTATGCTGCACATGCTGCACAGCTCTGTCACTTTGACAGCACTGTAAGCTTTATACAGCCTTTTCCTAAAGTACATCATTAGGCCTCATTTCAAGTCGCAGTACATCAGGTTGAGCTGAATAAATGTCTTGCTTCCAGGTGGGGCTCATTGAAAATCCACACAATTTACTTGAAATGGTTTTTGACATATTTGCACTCTTTGTTCAGAGCTACAGCAAAGGGGGAAACAGTGAAACCACCCCCAAACTTGAAGGCACTTTAATGATATATGGTTCCAAGGCGTGAGATTAACGGCCAGCTCTTTGTTGCAGAGGGGAGGCATGTTTTTGAAGTCAGGCCAATCAATTAACAGTCGCTAGAAATGGAGAGGGAGAAATTTACATTTAATAGTATTCAGGCTCACTGTACTTTTAAGAAAGAGGGGCCTGAAAAAAACTACAAAAACTAGGTCATTTTGTGGTCCTTCAAAACCAGTGGTGTGATATACTGCACCCTTAAAGCTCACAGTGGTATTTATAGTGGCTCTGGAGATTTCCCTTGTAAAGCTGCAGGCTTGACCTGTAAACCGGGACTGCCTCTTGCTCCCAGCCGCCCACTTGCCTTCCCAAACCCACGTCTGTGCAGCTCACATGAAGGCCTCGCTGCTTCAGACCAGACGAGGCTGGTGACCGTGTGTGTGTGTGTGCGTGTGTTACTGTGCGCTGTTGGTGAAGCTTGTTAAATTTGCTTTTATTCACATATTTTGAATAAGTTTTGCACTTGCCAGAACATTTTACAGCCGAAATGTAAACTTCCTCTCTGACTTTGGTGAAAAACTCTGCAATAGTGATAGAGATTCTATCTAGATTCTATCTAGTCTCAAAATCTATTTCTGCACTTGGTTATTTACTATAATAATATGAGCTTGGCTAATTAATCCAATGTATGCCTTACACTGTATATAAATATACATAGCCACAAGTCCTGAAAAGTTGAGCCAATATGACTTAGTGCAATACCACTGTTGGTCAATAGGTGCTTTCATTCATTCATAATATGTAACTGCTTATCCTCTAGAGCAGGGGTCCCCACACTTGCAAACTACTTTTACAATGACCAGGTCAAAATGATCTACCCTTATGGCACAATACTTTTTTTTACTCTGTCAGGGCCCAGTTCTCCCACTCATTTCTGTAGCCCTTCTTTAGTCATTATAAACTGGAAGGCTACCTACTTAGTTCATTAGAGTTTTGCAGTGTTTGACCACACATGCATAGGGAGATCTCAAAATGGCTGTCCGCCAATCTGTTTGTATTGACCAAGTGTCAAATAGCATAGTGAGTATAGATGACAGACTAACATCTAACACATTTTTTCTGAATGGCACACGATCACGATCTATCTTCTTCACTATCGGCCAATCGTGATATTGGGCACAACTGCTCTAGTGGGTCACAGGGGAGCTGGAGCCTATCCCAGCTGTCAGTGCACAGGAGTCACGGTACACCCTGGACAGGTCTCCAGTCTATCACAGGGCTAACACAGAAAGGCAAAACACCATTCACATTCACATGCACACCTATGGCCATTTTAGTATCATCAGTTAACACTGTCCTCTAGAATTTGGACTGTTGGAGGAACCCGGAGCACTTGGAGCAAATCTGCACAGGCAGTACATGCAAACTCCATACAAATAGGCCCCAGCCACCTGGCTGAACCCAAAAACTTCTTGCTGTGAGGTGTCAGTGCCACTACACCACTGTGCCACCCAAAAATCTTTGACTCCACTTGATTCCCATTCACAAATCATCTCTTCTCTTGTGACAAACATTCATCATCACCTTTCTGACAAAAATGTGTCATAAATTTCAATTCAGGAAGTTGATTTTCTTTAAGGGACTGTTGTGGTTAAATGCAGCATAATCATTGCTGTTAATGTATGCCTATGTGTGTGTAAACATGTACTGCATTTCTGAGTACGGGGGGGGGGGGGGGACTTGTGGTGTTGAGAGTGTAATAATGTAACATTGGTTTTGTGCTGTGAGGGCCCCTTGTGTTGCCTGAAGGCACAGAGAAACAAGCAGCAGAGCACTGCATAGACACAGTGTGTCCCAGCTATTCTCTCAGATTGACGCTAACTGCTTGTGAAGTCCCAGAGGAGAGCTCATAAAAATACACCTGACTTTGGTTGAGAATTAGAGATTGTCAGAGAGATTCTACTAAATGCAAAAACCTGTTTAAATTTAACTTTAAGGGTTAAGATTCAAAATGAAAAAAAATTGGCATCCTTTTGTTCTTTCCAGTTCTTTCTGACAGTTTTTCTATTTTATAGTTATGAAATGAAGCAAATAATACCCACAAAGAATAATAAAAAGCTTGAGGGGTTTTTAACATGGTCTACTTTTCTTTTCTTTTACAATATGACTGAAATGTTTCCTTGTAATAAAAAGAGTTTAAGAAGTGGTATATTAGGTCATGCAAGTTTGACACTTGAGAAGCAAATCTAAATCAATGTAATTCCTTTGGTTCCAAAATACAAAAAAAAAGAAGAAAATCATCTAAATAGTTTTCAGACCCGATTATATTTTCCATATTTTGATCTCTGTGCTGATACTATTTTCCAATCTCACAAGAACCCTTTTTAAGGGAAAACATAAATGCTCCATGGCAAAAGGGAGAGGTCAGAACAATATTATTAAGTTCACATGAAACACAAAGGCTGCTTCTCACAGAAAACTGGCTTTATCATCAACACATCACCCGAGTTGTCTGTAAAAATTACAAATCCCACCCCATCTTTCCCACCATTCCAGCCAAGGGCGGTCAGATAAGACAGAGCAGAGGTTGCCATTATCTGAGTTTGTTGTTTCCACCTGCCAGGACTCAGGTGTGAGAGGTTAGCAGCCTTTTTTTGAAGCAGGAATGTGTGGTGGCAAGAGGCAGCGCTGAGGTTAACAGGCTTGTTTGGAGCTGTGGAAACTCTGTGAGCATGACATCATTTGAGAGCTCACAGGAATGGAAAGGAAAGGAAATCTACTTCCAGGGAGAAAATGGAGGGATTTGAAAGAGAAATGTTGGGTAGGACTATTCCATTGGCCTAAACAGCGGGGTGGTCGAGCATACACAGTGTGAAATATTATCACTAAATGTGCAGGGGATCGTGCCCGTCAAAGAGTAACCGCTTGGTTTATGTTGTCAAACCAGTTGCCAGGTAAAGCTATGGAAATCTAACAGAAAGTGGTCCTTCGGGAGTTTTCTAGCAGTATTTTGCTTGGCTTGGATGAGGTTAGAGTCTGTGGCCAATGCTGACTTTCTCTCAGATTTGTCTTCCTATTTGTGCTTTAATTCATTGGTAGAACACAGCAGCCATCCAGTTTGTGACACAGCTTCAGAGCCAACACTTGTACCTGACTGAACTTGACGATAGATGTTCTGATGTTCTTTTTCTTTCTTTCTTAGATAATTATTTTACCCTCTCCCAAAATGCACATGAAGCTGATTTCACAGAAATGTACAGCCAGTTTCCAAAGGCTCACAAATTCAAAACATTACAAATGATAAAAAGACTGAATGTCATAAACTTCAGTATAAATAAGTCAAAGACATTTCACTGTAAAATCTGTCAAAATACAACTGAATGAAGGCTTAATATATTAATTTAGCCATCTTTATTGCAGTAGTGGCTTTCATCACTCCCTGCTCAGTTTATTAATCTCTCTTTCTCGGCCACGCTTATTGGCTTACTGGCTAACAATCACACGTCTGATATTGTTGTAAAATGAAATTCCTCATGGCCGTTTTTTCAAAACACTTCGAGCTACAGTATCTTGCCTGGAAAACATCTCCTGCTGCCAGGATTTGTGAGCGGTGGGGGGCGTTTCAAGTATGGAAATAGTTCAGATTTAAGGTTGTAAAATTTGGGGTAGCCACTGTCACACTTAGACTAACCCTCAGTAAGCTCTTTCCCCATTGTCCTATCACAAAGAAACTGCATGCATAAAGCTGCTACAATCAAAAAATAAACCATCTGTCAAGGCATAATGAGGAGATCAGAGGTACATATTTCTTGGGAAAGGATAGGTCCTATAAAGTTTCAAAGTGTCCAGAAGTTAGGCCTGTTCCTGGTATGGTAACACGCTTCTACTGATGTGTAAATGCCTGAATAAGAGGCACATTGTTAAGCATTTTGACAAAAGTGCAAATATTATTTCTGTCTGTTTGCACTCAATAGCAATACTTTTATCAGGACAGTAACATTTAAACCGGATACATCACCCAGTCCCTTTATTTAGCATACAGTATGCTTTGTCACAGTGTACAAGACAAAAATTATTTCCTTCTTTGAGCTTGATGTCGAGCGCCCTCAAACTTTTTTTGGGCTTTCTTTTTCAAGCCAAATCCTCAAACCACATTTTAAGGTCCACTCAATGTTTTTTATGCTGGACTCTGCAGATTTAAGCATGCACCTGCACATTGCAGTCATAATTTCGGCGGACATGGACCTGGCTTGTTCCCCTTGAAATGTAAAACACTGTGGTCCTCCCACACGCCAACTGTGTGCAGCTCCTTCTTAATGGGCTTGCTGGTCTGTAGTAAGCCTCACTCAGTCACTGCTTCTTCTCTTCTAAATGCAAGAAAATAGGAATCATCACATATGCAGTCATATCATTGTTGCAGACAGTGGCTGCATTTACATGGACAGCATTTCTTTCACCTGCTTGAAATCTTTCTGATCAGAGATTGCAACTTAACTATTTACATGTCAAAAAAAGTGATCTGATCAGATATTTGTGTTTACATGCTACAAATCGTCAATTGTCAATTTTTTGGTTCCAAAGGCATCAATTTTGGTTATTGTTCGAAAGAATGGATTTATTCCAACAATCAAGTGTTTACCTATTTATTAGGAGCTGATATTTTTCTATTGAACACATTATCAAAGGTTTAAATCACCCCTCTCATTCTGATTGAAAACTCCTTCTGACCTCGTCAGTCTGTCCACATGAGGTGATTGACGTTGATAGACATTGATATTCTGATTGGGCTTTTACTCTGATTGTTAGTGGAATAATTGAGTCCTTGTAAGCATATCTAGTTGCTGCAGAGGTGATGGCACATGGACTGGCATGGGGACCATGCTGAGCCCTTTGGCTGATCTGCTTCATTGTTCAAGGCCTGGTTCTGACTCTAAAAACCTTTAAATTTGGTTCCACAATATCTGAACAGTCAATGATCTGTTATTGAAACATCTGTTGTATGTGATGTATGTGTTGATGGAGGATTGTCTCCTTCTCAGAGGTTTTCGGTTGCCCCTGGGTGTAGAAATTGTTTTATTTGGGAAGCAAATGTAGGGCTCTTGAGTTACCATTCTCAAACCGCTCTTGTTGTTTAGACCTTATTCACCCTCTCTAAAGCTGCCACTTCCCTTTGCAGGCAATACACTCTGTGTTCGCTCTTACAGTGACAGATTTCTTCCTCTCTGAGATCCTGACCTGTCTTTCTGAATTGATGAGACAGTCGTCTTCTTTGTACACAGTTAATTTCCTGCCCGGTGCTGGCTTTGTCTGCCGTCTCGGCCTTTCATTTTCCTGCCAAAATCTTGAAAGTTAAATTATTACCTTTGCTGCTGACTTTCGTGTTCCTTAAAGAGGAGACCCGGTGCTGTTTCAAATTTTCTCCTCATCGTCTTAGTCAAATAAACTTAAATCGGGCAGTAGATCTTTGTTTACCAGTTTTGCTGCAGTGCCAGCTTCTTGGCGCAAGCTGACAGAGATAGACACATTTTCCTGATTGTTGAGCTGATTGTTGTTGATTGCTGCCTCTTTGGACTCACCTAGTCAGAAAGCCACACATATGGCAGAGAATTGGAATGGATTCAAGGACGGTTGGCTCCGAAATCTGTAGGAATGTACAACAGAGACTGTTCTTAGTTTTATAAATATCAGAGGGTGGACTGAAGAAGTAAGGGTAACGATACATCTCTTATAGGCCCTTGGAGACTCATTCATCTGTACTTCTTCTCAGAGGAATCCATTGAACTCATTCATTGCAGACCCAGGTGTCTTCTCTTTGCTCCATTAAAGTACAAACAGGGGCTTCATTTTGCAACAGTAAAAGTAACCTTTCCATTTTCTGGTCTTATGCAGCATAATAGAGTGCTCTTCACCAGCCGGTCCACCAGCTTGGCCACTTGGCCAACCAGGGAAGTTTGGTTAATGATGAGGAAATGACCTCTGCAGCTGGGCTCTGTAGTGAATTGAATAGATATGAAAACATATGTCCTCTGGGTTTTATCGTGTTTTTCTAAGACACATTGGTCTGCAGGAGTTGTCCCTGACCTTACATGTGACATTGTAGCACATATGCTAGAAGACTACAAATACATGATGTGAAAAAGAAAGAAGAAAAGAAAATGTCCAAACAAGTAAATAATTCCTTATCATCCTTATCATCAGGCCACTTTGTGTTTTGCTACACTTTCTTAGTTGTGCGACTGACGTTTCAGTGTATTTTGTATAGCTGCACTTTGTCTGCATGTGTGTGTGTAGGAGTGCAGCCGCGCCATTTCTCATAGCAGTGCTACGGAGTAGGCCCTATGCTGACTCTCTGGTGGGACGTTTACCTGCTCAGCATATCCTTCCTGAGTCTGGTCAAAAATCCGAGCACACAGACTCCAAATCTGCTCATAATGAACAGGCGGAAAGTTCTGTGTGTGTTTGCGTGTGTGTGTATGTGTGGGAGTACACATGTTTCTGTGCACATATCCAAAAGAACTAGTGGTGTTTGTATTTGATGGGTATGCTGGGGCTCTTGGATTTACATTATGTGTGATTTCTGTCACTGTCTGGATGTCTGTGTAAATGTATATGCACATGCGTGACCTACTACTCACAGTACTGTTTTTTGTTTAAATATTGGGTTTTGTTATGAGTTTGCAGTGATTTTATTCCAGACTTCATATATATTCCAGTGCATCAAAAGCTTTCTGATCCCTTTAACAGCAGAAGAAATACTTAGATTTGTTACTTAATTGAAATTAATACAGTTTTTTAGATAATCATTACATCTTTACAAAATGTTGAATATTATCCAAAATAAAAGTACCCATTACGTAGTGTGGGCCTACTAGTTAAATTATTGTGCATTGTCCATAGTAATCAGTAATTATGAATGATGCAGACGTTTCATTGCGTAATTAGTGTGCTGTTTGACAGGCTTCCCCCTCCACTCTGTTAAATTTCTTGTCTCTATTGTGGGAGAGCCGGGTTCCCTATGACATGTTGTGGAATTGCAATGAATTTACAATATATTAACTTGTACATCCACCATTTCTGGAAAAGTCAGTAAACATGTTACAACTCGTGAATATTACAGGAGGGGGCAGTTTCTTGTGAACACATTTGAAGGTAGTATTGGTTAATAAAGCTTTATGAAATTGCTTAATAGACCATTTTAATCTTGACTTGTCATAGTAGGTAAAGCACTGGTGGATTAATGACAGCTGCCTTCCACTTAGGAGAGGTCCTGGTTTTGTGAGTCAATGTTAATTCACTATCATGGCCTACAAGGACGCTTAATGGAACTAAGCCATCTTTGAAACACTTTTGCTTTCCTGCTGTGACCAGTAAAAATTTCTGCTGTGAAATGTCCTCTCCCAGTGTATTTCCACCAAGCTTATAGCTGAGTCCCTGCCTAATCAGCTCATATAACTGAAGACACCTGCATGGGTGTACATAACCTTTAATCTGCAATGCCCAAATATAGTTGCGTTGCACCCGTTTTTCCCTTTATCTTTACTGTGAAGGACTGTCACATGGCGTGCAAAGCAGCACTGCTGTATAAACTCCAAAGCAGCCAAATCATCATGAAGAAAAAAATGATTCTTGTTGAAACTGTGTTGCTGCCACTCTTGGCCAGGTCTCCCTTGTAAAAGAGATCTTTGATCTCAATGGGACAAACCTGGTTTAAAACTAACAACAGCAACACTGCAGATTTGGTTCTGTTTAAAACTTTAGTCTTGTTTGTGAAGCAAGACTCTTAATGCTATGTTCAAGGACTACAAACAAACATTTTATGGTTTGTTTTCATCAGGAGTCTCCACCCACCCTGGCTGCACTGCCAGATTAAAACGAAAAGCTCTGAATTATTTTCCGTTACAGTTCAGGCCAGGTCTGGTGGACTGTAGGCAGCCATATGGAGAGAGAGCTCTGGAAACATCCCATTACAGGTCATATATCACGCGTCTGACAGCAGCCATTCTGCTCTGTTTTCATTTCAATCACGAGTGCAGCTGCATTGGAGAGCAGCAAGACTTGGCCATGTTAACCCACTGAGGCCTGGAAGATTGTTAGCAGGGCCACTAGAGTGCACTCTGGGGTGTTGAACGCATCTCCTTGATGCTTCTTATCCATCAACATCACCTAAAAGTTCAATGTAGTGTTTGAACAATGTGGCTCTGGAGGTCAGTACAGAGAGTTTTTTGTGGGAACAATATTGGATTGTCAATCATATTAGCAACATTTTCCTGAAGCTTTTGTTGGGATGCAAATGTCTGGATATTTTTAACTCACAATAAAACCTGAGCCTGAATATTTTTTGCATTGCAGCTAATTAAACTCATGTTTTAGTAGAGACAAATTAACTATTTAAATTGTTAATTAGTGGCTAAAGTATATAATTGGTAATACATGTTTCTGTCATTGTTTTGCTAAACAAACAATATAATTAATTTTATTTTAATAATTTAAATATTACTATTAATGAGACAAAAACTAGTTAATGAGACAAACACAGTTTCTCCTGTTCAGAGTTTTCGTTTCACAAATGTAGCATGCAGCAGCAGCGATTGTCTATCAGATGAATTCTCTCTGAAAATACTGGAAATTTAAGTATGGGATGGGGACAGATTAGAGCATGCAGGAGGCAGGTCCTGACACATAGCAGCACGAGCACTCCCTCACTGTGAATTCTCTGGACATTTACCTGTTCTAGTCACACATTGACTCAATCAGAACGTAGAAAGTGACTTGTTCATCATCCATCTCTTCGTAGTTGACAGTCAGTCGCTAGTGGACATCCCAGGCTCTGATTGCCAAGGTAACCCTCAGTAGAATCAACACATTTCTAAGACTGTTGAAGGTTGGATTCCTGCTAAATGGTCCTAATAAACAGACAACTTAGAGTGACAGAGCTGCTCTTGAGCAGGATACTTGATTCAGACTCTGTGACTGCTTATTTATCCAAAGCAGATCGTACTGAGAAAGAGCCTCCATGTCCTTCCTGCTGTCGGCGGCTTTTGTATTCCTACCCTTAACAAAGTGCCTCCTACCCCAAACAAAGTAAGTGTGAGTGCATCTGCTAAGGTATCTACTTTGGGAGCTGGTGCCACGTAGCTGCACTGTTTCCTTTAGTAATATAAGCTGTCCCACATGGGGGACAGACAATTGTAATGTAACATGATGGGAGTGAAGATGGAGAAATGGGTGCCCTCAACATGCACCTTTGATAAAAACCTCTGTCATGTTTCAGTCTTGAGTTTGATTGAAATGTGATTTGTGAGGTTCGGCCAAGCCGGCACTCCGATCTCAATCCCAGTCCGTCTCAGAGACTGACACAGTGCAACTTCACGTATTTGTAATTCTCTCATCTGTTTTTCCTTTATTGAATTTACATCTTCGTACCAACAAAACACATAAAGCGTATTAAGGTAGTGAAGTCTGTAAAATAACTTTGACTTTGAAGTGAACCGTTGCTCTACGATCTAAACCTGTTGGAAAGACAGTGAGTCAAATTGAAAATCTACCCAAAAAGGTTCTCTTACTGCTGTTATATTCGCATTTTTGGTTATCCACATTAAATTAGTAATCCATTAGTAAACTGCATTTTGCAGTTCTATTCAAGTCTTGCTCTGACCCATTTTCAGATATGTTTGACTATAAAAACATATTAACATTTAATGTCTAGGCTTGACTCCAAACACAACATGCATTTGAATGGGCAATGTTTTGAAAAGGTAAAAAACACATATATACATGTGAAGTTTTGATGATTATAGTGTTTATCTGCAGGTGGTGAAAAATTAAATTGCTCCAAATTATTAGTAAACGTGAATACATTGGAAATGGGTCATTGATCAGGAGCACCTTGTAAAAACTATTATATACACATAATTGCACTGATAAGTAACTGGAAGAAGTATTTAGATTACATGTATGTAAAATTAATATTACCTCACAGTAAAGGCCCTCAATTACAAGTAAAAATTAAGCATTTTAATATTTACATAAGTAAAATTCCGCCAAAAGTATATACTGAAATCAGAATTTATAAATACATAATTTCCGATATGCAGTTTTTATCTACCTAATAACTTGTGATGAACTGGTATTGCTGTCAAACAATGTAGGGTGGTAAAAAATGCATTATGTAGGGTAAATAATACTAATTTCCATGAGTACTCTGAGTATAGCTTAATTGCTTGGATATTTGAGTTTAAAATTCTAGAAACATATTGGTGATATTTTTTTTAATAGCTGGCAACCGTGAAAGGAAAACGTAAAGAATCAGGGTCATCCTCTCTAAGTCTCCTCTTCCTTTATTTCATCTATCCATCTCTCAACAGGGAGGTTGTTCTCAGAGCAGGTACTGAGAGGTAGAAAGGCAGAGACTGTACTCGCTCCCTCTCTTTTGCTCTGGTTCTCAGAGGAAAACAGCTGCCGTCGTCAGGAGGACATTTAGCTCTTTTCCCATCATGCATTTTTGCATGTGATGGACAACAGTCTAATTTTGGCTTGAGTTGCGATGTAGGATGCAGTTTATGGGGCAGAACGCAGCGTGGGGTGGAGGTAAGGGGCCGTTTCTGGCAAAAGCCGGCCCTGCTCTCCGAATAGCGAGGTCCCCCATGGTTGCGACACTTTTGACCCTGTCGTGAGAGCATCGAGGGAGAAGACCTGCTCTTTGACCTCTGAGCCCACTTTCCACATCATCCTGAGACTGACTGCTCCTGAGAAGTCTCAATGTTGTCTTTCAAATACAGATAAAATTTTCCTTCATATCATTAGACAAGCTAATGCTTTTAGCATATATGAGAATAGCATACATCTCTAAAGCTATGTAAGAATTATTAAACTAATCCTTTCAATATTCATTTTCAAACAAAACACACACACACACACACACTTTCTTCACAGGAAAAGCGGTTACAAAAGAAGATGTAATATTTGTAGTGGAGATAGTTTACAGCCTCTTACAAGAACGTGTATTTGTAAATGTTGGTAATACAATGAACTTGGGAACTTTTGCAAGTGGGCCGAGAGCTCTTGACTGGAAACTGTGATTTATCAGACTTTTAATTGTTAGAATTTATGGCAAAAAAAGAAAATAATTAGTTAGGAGATTCACATAAAGTGTATTAACTGTCATTTTGTAAAAGCAAAAATATTAATAATTGCTTCTAGCTTCCCAAATGAGAATTTTTATTTTATTTTGTTTTATTTCTATGATAATAAAATGTTCCTAAATAATAGGGGAAACTGTACTCTTGATATTTCTGTGACCATGAAAATAACAACACATCTATTGATAATCAAATATTTAGTGGTATCTCTGCAGAATATAATATGTGAGGAAAATCCATCACATCAAAATTTATTTAAATTTAAACTCAAGCTGTCAGCTCACATACATTTGTGCAGATGTTCAGTGTCTTCATAGCACAGGATGGCTATTACCAGTTTATAGTGTTTAATTCAGTGCCACTCTTCTTTACAAGGTGTCACAGCCATAATTTTGAAAGAAACACACTGACTTCTCATCTAACCGCCTGTGTTGCTCTTGTCCAGGCCTTTGTCTCCCTCTCTCTGCTGTACTGGGCTCTGCAGAGCTTCTCTCAGCTGCTCAGCATCAAGAAGAAGGCAGACTGAGTCAACTCAGGACGACACTGATGTGTAGAAGCTCATCTTTTTTTTTTTTTTTTTTTTTTTATAATTTCACAGTAGCATGTTTTTAATCACTTTTAACACTGTGTGCAATTTCTTAGTGAAATCCATCCTGTGATTTTTGATGCAGAACCAAAACTAAATGGATTCCACTTCTGCCTGATATACATGTTATGTATACCTGCTTAAAGCCTGTCTACAACTAAAGAATTATCATGTAAACTAACCATTAACCAAGACAAGGCAAGGTGCTCCCTATTTTTTATACCTGCAGTACTAATGGAAGTACTAATCATACTTGTTCACATGAGCCACACTGCAACTATATACCTCTTACGACTCAAGTGCTGTTCATACTTCTCATTTCAAGTGTGAATTGCAGTATTGCACAGCACTGTATGATGTTTTGTTATCCATGTATCCTTACAATAAAACATTGTAATTTAGCTTTACCAGTGCCTGTTCTGTAATCCTTAAAAATGCATACAAGGCAGTGAAAATATATAAAAGGAAAAAAAAGGTGAAAATATAGCAAATGCAAAAGTTAACAGTCAGTGAAGAACACTTCTGTCTTACAGATGATGCCTAAATAAATAGGAGCTAGTTATTTAGTTAGATGTAGATGACCGTTAACTGTGGAAATGATTTAAATGTTCTCAAATTTGACTCTAAATCAGTGTGTAGATGTTGATATACACATGGATTTTTTTTTAAATATCTTTTCCAGTTGTATTGTACAGATGAATACTGTAATATGCAGATTATGCAAGCAAATATTTCCTGCAAACCCAAGGAGCATACGTGGGTGAATATTCATGATGTGTTAACAGGTCTACAGATGTTATTATAGTAGAGTAATACCATGTGTAGACCTACATATGTACACGAAAGACTCATGCTGTGCTCAGTGATATACCAGACACCTTCTCAAACATGTTCATTGAACAGATATAAGTAACATTAGTGAAGAACTGTTTGCAGAAAGAGCTGATTAATAAGTAATTAAGTAATACAAGATGTGCAAAAACAATAAGAAAGACTTATAGATGAGGAATTATCAGACCACTGCAGCTCAGTCTGCTCACTCAAAATCAAACAGGACAGAAAACTGCTGCCGCTTTTGTTCTACAAATATCTCAGTCAGAGATGTCACTGTCAGTCATTTCAATCAGCTATGACAATGCTGATTAGGGGTCACCTCACCTATGTGCTCTGTCACTCATGACGCGTTTTTAAAAGTGTTCTAATAGTGTTTGATCAGTCCATCTTCAGTTTTCTAGAGAAACATTCTCCTGACCTTCCTGTCCTTGTGAATGAGGTGAGTTCTTCATTCCTTCTGTTCACTGAATTCAAAGTTGAGCAATTTAGTTAGTATGGGATCCAGAAGACAAGTTGATGATTTGAATGATGTAATTACTAAAGTGAGCTCAGAAAGATTCAATTCAGTTAAATTCAATTTTATTTATATAGCGTCAATAACAATACAAGGAAAGGAAAGACTCCCTCTTAATAGGAAGAAACCTTGAGCAGAACCCAGCTCATATGGAGGGACCCATCTGCCTAAGGCCAGCCAGGTACAGACAGAAAAAGAGAGAGAAGAGAACAGCAGGAGGAACGACATAAACATACAGGGACACACAGCAGTTAACATGCTATACAGTAGTTGTACAGAATTGCATGACTAGTAATAGAGAATAAATTAGATATGAAATTAGAGGACAGGATTCCTTGAAAGAGAAAATAAATGAGATAAGAGCCTATTGCAACATAACTAAGGGATGGTTCAGTCCAGCCCTAACTATAAACTTGATCAAAAAGGAAAGTCGTAAGCATAACCTTACAAGTAGAGAGGGTGTCTGACTCCTGAACCCAACTGGGAAAGATCTATTGGAGAAAAGGATTCCAAATACTGATTAGGTCCTACTGAAATTTCTAATGCCACTGTGCTTGGGAAGGAAGGATGTGTTGAATTTCCTGCATGAAGTCATTACTGCTGAGGGCTAAAGGAATACAGTTTTGTTCAAAATAATAGCAGTAGCACTAGCATTTAATAGTACATCACAGAATGTTGTAAGATAATGAAGCCGGGGTAAAAAAACAAAACAACAACAAAAAAAAATAACGGTATACCTCCGAAGCATTCTCCGTGTATAGCAGCTAAAGATCTAATAACTTTAGACAATGAAATTCACCAAAATTGTTGATGTGCAGCCTCTCTCTCTCTGTCACCGCAGGTGAAGTTGTTAATCCTAGCCGTTCCTCTGCTAGCGTTAGCGGATGCCTTTTCAGATGCGTGTGCATTGCAGTAGTACTTTTGTTGTATTTCAGGACTGACTTACATATTCTGCATGTCACAATAGTATGGGCTTTATCTTTAGTGAAGTATTTCTACACATTTGATAAACCACTGCTAGTTTGCTCCAATGACCCACTGGCCTCCTCACCTGTCTTCTCGGAGGCGTCCATGTTGTTATTGTTACATGATCGGTGACTAGTCGACTTCCTGCTTAAAGCCTAATGGCATAGCAGAAGAAAAGGGAATGTTAAGCTGTTCTTTACAAACTCATACATTTACTGTATAAACTGTAAAATGCTTAAAGATTTAGCTTTATAACCACTGTTTCTGAGAACCACTTCTTCGGCTCAGGTCGATTGGACTACATTCCACCATTCCTCTGTATTTCTTGGTTTTGCCTCAGAAACAGCATTTTTGATTCTCACCCCATCAATTTTCTATTGGATTATGGTCTGGGGATTGGGCTGGCCACTTCATAACATTAATCTTGTTGGTCTGGAACCAAGAAACTGTACCCTTACTGCTGAGTTAGGGGTCGTTGTCTTGTTGAAACCCCTATTTTAAGGGCATTTTCTCTTTGGCATATGGCAACATGACCTCTTCAAGTATTCTGATGTATTCAAACTGATCCATGATCCCTGGTATGCGATAAATAGTCCCGAACCATAGTACAAGAAACATCCCCATATGTGACTTGAATTCCATGTTTGGGGGTCGTCTGACCAACTGTCTGCAGCCCCTAGAACTAAAAAGAACAATCTTGCTTTCATCAGTCCATGAAATGTTGCACAATTTCTCTTTAGGCCTTCATTGGCAAATTGTAACCTCTTCAGCACATGTCGTTTTTGAAACAATGGGACTTTGAGGGGAGCTCTTGCCGATAGCTTCGCTTCATATTGGCATCTTTCTAAATGTTGCAGTACTCACAGGTAACTTTAGACCTTCTTTGATCTCCCTGGAGCTGATCATTGGCTGAGTCTTTGCCATTTTGGTATAGTCTATCAACAGTATTGTGCATGAACGCGTTCATACCTTTGGGAACTGTGAACTGAACGCATAATTTTTCCAACTGTGAGCGTAGACATGAGTTTCGCTCAATCTGGAGGGAAATTACAACATTCACCCACCGACTGTATGTATTTCCTCCATTCAGGAAAAAAAAAAAAAGGAAAAAAAAGTTTTACGACAGCTGGCAGCCAATGTGCAATTTACAGCATACAGCATGGCTGGTGCAGCTGAAAGAGAAGTCGTCTCCAGCGGCGCAGAAGCTACTGATCCACACATACAGTATTTACAGTGAATGGTTATTCAAAAACACAGTACAGATCTTGGCAGAAAAAAATATGACAGTCTGGGGATGGATGGGCAAGTCAGTCAGAGATTCTATTGAACAAGAATAGCTGCTCATTAAAATAAAACATTGTGGAGTCTATGAACTTAGTTCAAAATTGAAAAATGTGAACTATGAACTTGAACTAGTTTAGTAGGACAAGAGGCTGATGTTGCACCTCTGGCTCAGGAAGGTGTACAGTCCTTCTGCTGCCTGGAGAGTCGAAGCGTGTGAAGAAGCTGTTTAAGGTCTCAGGCAGAGTGGGATCATGGCTGACCTGCCGGTTGCTGTGCTTGTCGTCGGTGATGGTCCTGATGCCCTTCCACATATTACGTGCGTTGTTCTCGTTGAAGTGCTCCTCAATGTGCTGCTTTTATCTTTTGCCAGCTGGATGCCCTTTTTCAGTTCTTTCCGGGCCCAGCTGTAAGCCAGCCTGTCTCCTGATCTATAGGCTGCATCCCGGGCTTTTAGCAGGGGCCTCACTGTGCCGTCCACCCATGGCTTCTGGTTAGGAAAGAGCATGATTGTCTTTGTGGGTAGGACAGCATCAGTACAGAAATGAATATAGGACAGCACAGATGACGTGTATTCCTCTAGATCAGCGTCTACTTTGAACACAGTCTGTGTGCTCAAAACTGCAATTGATCTGGTTAGTGTTGTTGGACTGCTATTATTTTGAACACAACTGTATGAAATCACTTGAAAACTCAGGGAATTCAGCTAAAAATTCAGAGTAAGGAGCAGGTGGGCTTTTTTGCGTTTTCCAGACAAAGAGGCTTAAGGCTTTCAAATGAGTTAAAGCTCTGCTTATGTTTAGGTTTAATAGATAAAATAGAGTGGAAGATTGCTGCCACTCTTCATCCTCTGCCTGTGCTTCGAGAATGTGATGATTGCTTTGACTAGGTGGTGTAGACTCATTTAAACTGACACATCCATCATGCTGCAGCCATGTTTCAGTCAAACAAAATTGATCAATCATATGAGAGACACAATTAGACGAGAGAGATCTGACATTTAAAAGGCCACATTTAATTTTCTTATTCTTCTGTTCTACCAATGAATTTGTATTAGGTTCTTATTAATAACTCAATCTGACTGAAAACTCCTTTCGGATCGAGCCAGCCTGTGTATGATTGATGTGTTTACATCAGGAAAATTTATATATTTATATATAACCTTTTAATTATACAGGTTGTTCAAGGGTTTCTGGCAAAGGTCAAACTTTAACAGACATTATCCTTCTTAACGGTCATTGCTCGTAGTTGTTCCATCACATAGCTTTAACAGTAATAAGAAGCTCTTCTTGACACTCGATTTCTCCTAATCCCTCCTCTGTGCTAACTGTCTGTGATTAGGTTGAGGTTATTCTGTTTCAGGCCTATTAAGTTTATTTTCAGTTTCTATAAATGATTACTGAAAAAGTAGAGAAAATAAAAAAGACCTTTTGGCACTGATTGTATGGGACTTTTGGGAATTTTATACTGAAGCTGTACATTTTTGCTTCTTATTTCTGTCTAGAACTATAAATATCACAAGGCCAAGAAATCTTTTTTTTTTAGCCGGACATGTTAAAGGGGAACTACAGTTTTTTACAACCTGAACCTTAATTCTGGCATAAAATACGATCGTTTACTCACCCATATAACTTTCGTGTAATTTGTATTCGTTCGGGAGATAATTAGACCAGCGTATATAGTAGGAGTGACTAAGGTTCGTCCACAACCTCGAATCGGAAACATTTTCAGCCATGTTGTAAAAAACTAGCAGTAGCAAATTACAGGTAAACAAGCCAACCAACGCGGGCGCGTGTGGCGCACAGAGACGACATCATCCAGGTCAGAGGACAGCTAACTCCGGACTCAATGGGGAATAGCACTAGCGTACGATAACAAAATATTGGTGAAATGAACGAGTTTCACAGCAGATAATGCGTTATTTAGAGGCTGCATTTCGGTACCCCATTCACTCCACTACATTCAATTCAATTTTATGTATATGGCGTCAATAACAATACACTCAAGATGCTTTACAAAACCCGGCCTGAAACCCCCCGAGCAAGCCTGTAGGCAATGGTGGCAAGGAAAAACTTCCTGTTAACAGGAAGAAACCTTGAGCAGAATAAGAAACCTTGAGCAGAATCCAGCTCATATGGAGAGACCCATCTGCCGAAGGCCAGCCGGGTGCAGACAGAAAAAAGAGAGAAGAGAACAGCAGGAGAAATGAGATAAACATACATCTGTCATAGATACATATATCTGACTAAAGCGTACATGTGGAATCTTATGATACAACCTGATGATGTTACATGACAGTTTAAAAATGTCTACACTACATGGATATACGCTGATCTAATTATCTCCCGAAAGAATACAGATTACACAAAATGGGTGAGTAAACGATCGTCTATCATTATGCCAGAAATAAGGTCCAGGTAGTACAAAACAGTAGTTCCCCTTTAATTTAGTAAAACATATTAACCTGTTATTGTTACTGGATATTTCCTTACAACGATGAGTCCTGTGTGCAGCTTTCTCTGCTTTTTAATGATCTGTTGGGTTATTAAAGCGATCCACCAACAGGAAGAGTAGCTGACGGATTGATCCCAGTGTAGACAGATATGTCCTTCACCTTACATGAAATCCTACTAATAGGCAGTGAGGGAATTCAGCCCACGGCCTCACTTAATGGAACGAGGAAATGTCGCTCAAGATAGACGATCAATAAGAAGTCGAACATAATTAGATCACTCTGGGCCCGCTTTAATGTAAAAGGGAACAAAAGCAAACCAGCAGTCTTTTTTATCCTCCAACCTGTAATGGTAGCTATTTAACAACCTTAGGATGTACGGTATGTCATTAATAACCAGACTGGTGATGCCTGTGAACATCTAAAGTGGAACAGGCAACTGTAGTTTGGTGAAATTATGATATACATTTTTTTAAAAATTGTATACTGTCGCCGTGCATCTCAAAATGCTTGAGTGTATAATTTGTTCAGTTTGCAGCATTTGTAACATTACAGTATATTCTTTCAGTGCAAGTAATGTGACTGAGCTTTCTGGAAGGATTTTAACAATATGTTGCCAGATAAATAGATACTGTAGATAAGGGTGGGTGGATAACATTTGCTTGGTTTGGACTTTCCATTGCATTTCACCAGACAGGAAAGAATCTTAAAGAAAAAGCACAAAATAAAAAATACAAAACACAGTGAGTTGACACAATTCAGTGACAAGAGGAACACCATGTGTCCTACTCAAATGCAGCATTTAAGGACTTACTCTTTGAACAGGCATCCACATCTGCTTCAGGAATTTCAGAGGTCACATTTAAACTCACTTTTGTGTGCAAAACACTACTGTAACCCCTTCATGCCTAGTGTTGCGAATTCGCGACGCACTGTTTCCGTTCAGACTGCAGCCGAAATAACACTCCAATGTCGGTTTGTACACATTCAAAAAATTCCTAGGAACCTTTTGCAAGCACTAGTTTCTCGTAGGACCGGCCGGAGTGGTAAGCAGAAAAACAAATATTTAATTTCTTTATATAATTGAAAAATCAATTCAGGCGTTAAGGGGTTAAAACCAAACCAGATAATGGAGGTGGAGCCTCATTTAGGAACGATCTCCTCACTGCCCGGTGTATCTGCTCCGCCTTCTGCCATTGTCAGTTTGTCAATATTCCATCAATGTATTCCATACGTGTTGGGCTGCGAGTGTGTCGCGCACATATATACGTCATCTATGGGAATTTATCGTTTTTATCACGGGAAGACATATTCTTACCGTGGGGAATGTTTTTGATGATATATTGTAAACGATGAAATATCGCACATCCCTATCACAGAGTCACACTCCAGTGAATTCATCGATTACAAAAAAAGATAACGTGATAATGGCCAGCACAGTGGTGTGGTGGTTAGCACTGATGCCTCACACCCAGATTCCTCCACTGTCCAAAGACATGCTTGTTAAATTGGCCGTAGGTGTGCATGTGAGTGTGAATGGTTGTCTGTCTCTCTGTGTTAGCCCTGTGATAGACTGGCAACCTGTCCGGGTGTACCCTGCCTCTCGCCCGATGAGGGATAGGCTCCATCCCCCCTGCAACCTTTCACAGAACAAGCGGTTACAGAAGATGAGTGAGTGAATGAATAACGTGATAATGTGTCTTTCCCTAAAGACAAATTAAACACTAGACAGGCAACACCATATTTTCAGTGATCCACAATGCCAAGATGAAGGACGTCCATAAATTTCATATCCCGCTCACCAAATGTGCAGCATGTACTTTTGAAATAATAGTACATGTTAACTGATGATTTCTTTGACGCTTTCTAACTCCTCAGGTAAGTTGTTTCAGAGGTCACGAACAAGTTATCAAAGGTCCGATATCTCACTATTTAATAGTTATGTATCAGCCACTGGCTTAGTTTGCTGATCTGACATTCCAGTTGGGAAAACTCACAGCTGTTCTCCAGAGATGGTAGGTGGTCGCTCTTCTTGCAATTTCTCCAGGACTGATCCTTCACACTCTACTCAAAACACACAAACACTGAAATTAAAACACACTTTGCATATAAACCAGTGTAAGCTGAGTTTGTTATACAAGAGTGGTGTCAGTCTTCTCTATGCAAAAAGGTATTTTATTTTGTTACTTTGCACCCGCTTTACGATTTTTTTTTCTTCTCCATACTATATGTCACTTGGAGGATCGACATTTGGTGAGTTTTTATTTTCATTTTATTTAGTGCAGTGATGACAGTCCTAGACCAAAGCTTGTGTCATGCTTCATGCACTGCACTCCACAAACACTGTCTTACTTGCTCTCATATCAAAATTTTTATATTTGGAGGCCTTCCCTTGTATTTCACGATCAAAGACACATCACTACTCCCTGTGCTCTGCAAAATTGGCCTGACACAGCCAGACTAAATTTTTATCAGAATATGAGTCTGGTAATATGACACTTGGATTTCATTATGGGGCATTTTTCTACAAGTACAGAGAAGGAAAATACATCTGCATCAACTGGATGGTCCTACAACCAATCAGAGCCACTCCATGGCCCTCAGATGACGTATATGATTACATCACTGTTACTCTTCTGTCTATTGCCATATAAAGCCTGCCTAAACAATTTGACTGGCCCGGCAGATCTTTGCCGGAGAATAATCACTTCCCATCAGAGTGGCTCTAGACCAATTTTTCGCGAATGGCCTCCACGCTACTGCAAAATATCACGGATTTTCGTTAACAACTAGAGTCTGCGCTATGGTGACCAGGGAGACATGGTGGTATTGAGGCCCTTTGAACTTCACATAGTGGAGCCACATGAGTTTTGACGCTCTTGGAATGTTGCGGATAATTCCTATAGGCTTATGTTATAACAATATTAGTAACTGCTAGTTAGGTTGCAATCTGGCTGTCAGCTATTTTCCCTATAGATTGACTCTTAACTTGTTAGCTATAACATTAGCAACATCTTTAAACCTTAAAAATCCACTGGATTTATTCTGCATGCTACAGATGTGGGTTTTATCTCTTATATCAGCTATTATTTGACTGTGTGTTTCCTTGTTTTTTCTGCTCTTATCCTCATTAGACGACAGATGGGAAGAGTGAACAAATGTCATTTGCTCCCTCAGAGTCACAGAATGTTCCAGTGACTCATCCTTTGATAATACTGTATAGTCCAGTCCTCTGCATGAGGACAAACAGGAGTCCCACTGCACACACACACAGACACGTGAATTCAAGTAAAACACCACAAAAACACACCTGACATACATACATGCAGTAAGGTCTCTGATGCTATGCTCTGATGCTATATGTGGCTATATGGTTGTTTGCCCGATGTGCACTGGACTGCATTTCTCTAGAGGCTCTGCTGTCTGATGTGGATGCTGAGCTGCACAGAACCACAAACCTCCGACCAAGCAAATGTTGTAATTCTTCACCAACAGATTTATATTTGAAGAAAAAAAAAAGCCATTTCCAATTAACACAAATTTAGTGCATCACATCTGTACACTCAAAGTATTGGTGCAATTTTCAGGGAAACAGAAATAAAGACATAAGCTATAACAGCTGGGTTGTGTTTTCAGAATAAGTAAATGGTCCTCCACACTTTGACTGTAATTATCAGAATCTCACATTTCAGAGGATATAATCACATTCTTCTGTTCGCACTATGCATGTTGAGGAACAAAAATAAAATTGCTGTATAATCAATTGTACCATTAAGAGAAACTTAATTACCAGCTATTTCAATAACTGAATTATATTTTATTTTATTTTTCAAGAAAAAATGCCAAATATTTCCTGGTTGTAACTTCTCAAATATGTGTTTGGTGCTTTTTTTGTGTCAGAAAAGAAGTAAAGTAAATGACTTTGGATAGATTCTGGGACACATTTTTAGGCCTTGGTCTATGAGAAACTATAACAAGCATTTTCTTCCCCCAGAATTTACAATTATTAATGACTAACCTATTAATCAGAAAAATGAATATACAGGACTTTGACATCAGAGAACGTAGTTTATATCTTGTGTCCTATCTCTAGTTAACCTTTCGGCAACACAAACACTTTATTAATTGATTAAAGTTTGGGAAAGATTTCCGTTAAATGTTATTAAAAGCATTTTGCAGCTCATGATTCAAGCCATCGCTGGCCGCAATCTTTCTCTAATCTTATCTGAATGCTGAGTGCCTAAATGAAACCATGAAGTTGTCCTGCACGTTTACAATACACATATAAAATTAACCCAGCAGTTATTTAATAGTTCAGTTGAGGAGTTTTAATTGCGCTTTAGCAGCTGTTGGTTTGTCACAAATCAACTATCAGATGTCTGTGACTACTGGCTCAATCACCAATCTGACAACTGTCTGGAATGTAATGATGTTAATTTGTGACAGAATTGTGCTAGAAGCGGTTGCTATAACAACAAAGCATTGAACTCAACCCAGGTGCTGGTGGCAAACTACCAATTGCCAACTGTCTGCTTAAATACAATATTATTTTAATATACACTTTACAGTTAAGGGATAGCTGCAGCAAAACGTTTCCAATCTGTCTGTGCTAGAATTATATTATTATATATGTTATATTGATTGCCTCTAAAACATTCACTGCCAACAGCTGTGACAGGTGGTAAAAATAATATATATATATATATATTTTTTTTTACATTATTATGTATTATTATTTACATCACTAATGTGGGGCACTACTCAGAAGTTTGTGATCGAACAGACTAATTTGATGTAATATTGACAATATTGCATTGGTAGTACTGATACATTAGTGACCAGTCCAACAACCGAAATAATGACGTATCCCTTGGTTTTATTGATCAAATTCAAAGCATGGGTCATGATAAAATATTTACAAATGGAGAAGTGTCTGGAAGCTTAATTATGGGTGCAGAGGAGTTTCGTCTCCTCAAAATGTATTTTCAGAATGAATGAATTAATGGAATTAAGGGAGATTTGTGTGAACAAGTTTTCAAAATACTGAGTAAAAAGAAATTGTATGCGCAGTCTGGAATGAAATCCTTTTTTCAAGTGTTCCTCGAACGTACAGAGGCATTTCATGAAAATGGCAGATGCCTACAAGCTCACAGTATATTGTACAATAATGTCACATGTATAGTCAGCGAGGGATCAATCTGGCCTCAACCTCACTAGGAGGAAGACCTGAGGTCATCCTGTGTAGATGCTCAGGACAGGATCTTACATAATGGTCCCATTATGATACAGGGTGTTCTGCTCCAGACTCTACACTCTGGCTGCTATTAATAGCACAGAAGGCCAGAAGTGGGGTAGAACTGATAGATGTGCTTTGGACAGTCGGAGGGTGCTGCAGTGGTGAAAATTTAGTTTGAGTTACAGGGAGATCTGATAGGCATATTCATCTTTTCACAGCAGACCGTTTAAGCTGCAGTAGCTAACATATTCCAAGTACTGTAATCAGCAGTGCATTGACATTAGCCGTGTGTATTGACTTGAGTAAAACCACATTATGCTGTACTTCACTGTCCAAGAGAAAATTGCCAAGCTGTAATGGTCATGCTTGGAAGCAATAAGCCCTGAAATATCCTTGTGAGTAAACTCTCGGTTTGAGTCATCTCCAGTGCTTTAAAGCTTTTATATTTGCAATTCTTGTTATTGGTCCATCCTGAGTACTTAGTGTGGTTAACAATTAACAACCAGTACTGAGCAGAAGAAGCAAATTCAACAACTAAACATTATGGACAATGTTTCTCCTGAATGCTGCTGTGCTCTATAAAATATTGTCCAAAAAGAGAGGTGTGACTTTAGTTTGGTTGATGTTCAAGTGACCGGTGAAGCCCTTGAAATGACACGATCAGCCACAACATTAAAACCACTGATAGGAGAATAAATAACACCGAGCATCTTGTGACAATACAGTGTTCTGCTAGGAAACTTTTGGACCTGGCATTCATGTGGATGTTACATATACATATACCACCCACCTAGACCAGACCAGGCACCCCCACTGCATAGCAACGACACTCCTTGATGGCAGCAGCCATCCCCAGCAGGACGCAGCCTGACACAGGCACATACATACACAAAAACAGTTTAGAAACAACAGCACAAGGTGTTGACCTGGCCTCTAAATTCACTACATCCCAAACTGTATAAAGTATCTGTGGGATGTACTGGAACAAGCCTGATCCACAGAGACCCCTCCCCTCAGCCCATAGGACCCCAAGGCCTCCACTAACAACATTCTGTTGCTAGAGTCCACTGGACACACTCAAAAGGCCCATGTCCATTCTCTGATGAGTCACAACCGTTTTGGAGGCACAAGGGAGACCTACACAATAGGTGGTCATAATACCATGCCTAATCGATGTATGTACCCCTAAAATTACCGAGTTGACTCAGTCTGATGAGCTGTGTGTGAAGCAAGTTAAAGGGCCTTTGCGGAAGAAAACAACATTCACATGTAAATGGTAAAGATTTGTCTTGGAAAATTTGAAGTGAACTAAAATGTACAGTCAGATAGGCTGTAATTACACTGATGTGACAAAAGAGTTACAATATTTATAAGCATCTGCTGATTGCTTCCCGTTTCTACCCATTGTAAATACTGTGACCACAATCATTCCATAACCTAACGAAGTAGAACTTTGACAAACAACGATTGTTTCTATCTATCTATCTATCTATCTATCTATCTATCTATCTAATGGTTTATTAATAATATGTTTTAATTAAAGGAGGTAAAGCTGTATCTATGCTTGGTTTGAAGCATAGACTGTATATAAATATGGACAAACGTGTCTCCACTCCCTTGCATTGGCACCATCATGCAAGTTTGGAGCCAGAGTCTTTGAAGTACAGTAAGAGAGTAACGCCACCCAGAGCCACGCTTTTGACGAGTTCAGAGCTATTTTAGTATGACGGTGTGGCTAATACATGTGAGCTAACTGAAGCTACAATCGAGAATATGTGGAAAGTATGTGCTTCTAACACAGACTGTGAAAGTTTGCTGCAGCGTATATTGTGCCATTATAGCTCAAATGCTTGGTACGGGACTAACTTTTACTGGAGGACATTTACTGGATCCTTAGCAATCTAACAGGATAATTTTTGTTGGAGTTTTACCTGCTCTTAGAATACTGTGAGGCACAGTGGGAGTCGTATACATTTTTGTGTTTGCGTCTGGTCTGACAAAAGTGTTTACTGAGCCTGCAGTTATGATTGTGTCTTGAATGAAACGGTATACATCATTGTAATCTCAAGAAATTAAGATTTCCAATGATGTTTAACATCTGTTGGCTGATAGAATGTATTTCAGTGTTTCAGTTTCTCACACAAGTCAAATCCACTAACATGGAGGAGGTGGAGCTTATGACGTACTGTATACTGCTGCCAGCCACCAGAGGGAGCTCTACTTGCTTTGGCTTCACTTTTGAGGAGCTGTTCTGCTGTCCATCTTTATACAGTCTATATTATGAAATAGTTTTTTACTGACAATTTGAAGCTTACTCAACAATAAAAAAATAAAAACAAAAAGTTACACAAACAAAACATTGAACACAAAACAACCAACAATATCACAGCAACTTATTTTACTACTGCTGCTACTCAAAATAGGCTACTAACGGTCTACTAATAATTACAAAAAAAAGTCAATTTCTACCTCGCACTCAGATCTAGACTAAATCAAACATTTTGAAGTGCCTCTAGTCAATATTTGTGCTGTTTTAGTTCAGTCTCGGCTGCAGTACTTGAATGAACCAGACAAACAAAGTTAGCAATTAGCTGGTGAACATAGTGGAACGTTTAGCAGCTAATAACTCAAATATTTTTCTGAGGAGCTGCAGGGCAAAAAAAAAAATAAATAAAATAAAATAAAAAAACTGAGATAGAACGATACACTTAAAAAGATGCACTTATATGCACTGAGCCAGCCTGGGTAATCAAGAGAACCACAACAACAATATGTGCTAATAATGTCAGTGCTTTTAACCCCTTGACGCCTGATTTGATTTAAAATTATATTAAAAAAAAATGAATTATTTGTGTTTGTGCTTTGAAGCTGATGCTAAATTAAGTGGAGATTGTTAATTTGTCTATAGTACACAGTATAGATATAATTTTAGGTATGATGCAAATTAGACAACAGGCATGAAAACGGTAAAACATTTACTGAAATTACAAAATCGATATATACAAATACATTACAAATTCAAATTACACACTACACACTATAACACCAACTATTATAATCCAGTTTGAAACAGAGTTCAAGCATTTCACTTAGGACTTCTAAACTTTAAAACACAATTCACAAATGAACTTCCTATTCGTTAGCTTCCATTAACCGGATGTAGTTCCCATTCCGACTGGTCTTACGAGAAACTAGTGCTTGCAAAAGGTTCCTAGGTATGTATTAAATGTGCACAAACTGACATTGGAGTATTACATGCGAATTCGCGACACTCAGTGTCAAGGGGTTCACATATTTTTCTCATGCAGATTTACAATTAAAAAAAAAATCTAAATCAACTTGAATAATGAACCACAAGTAACTCTCTTTTTCCCACAATAGATGACAAGTTTTAAATTAGTTTCCCCTGTTTATTTGACTAAATGATACAAATATTCCACAGTAGATAAGTGTCAAACATAGTGTAGAGTGAAAGGGACGAGCACATCACACTGAGGAGCAGATGTCCTGTAGTCACCCACATGTGAAGGACACGTCAATACTTCAGCTACCTCTGCCTCTCTGACACAAATGTAAACACCCACATGACCTACACAGACAGCCTGGAGGCAACTCTAAAACACAAAGTTGATTGGTAAACTGGTCAGCCACCCCCTGCACACTCATATCTGGGTCATTGCTCAGCAGTCTTTCATGGAATTCATTTCATGCTAAGGGTCGAGGGGCCGATTAAATGCTGGTCCCAGTGGGTGGGACGCTACATGAAAGGTGTTGGCAATGTAAAGGTTATCTACGGGTGGGGTGGTGGGGGAGTGGTGGTGGGGCGGGGGGGTTGACACGTACCACCAACCTCGACCAGACCAGGCACCCCCACCCCATAGCAATGGCACTCCTACACCCTATCTGTATATAAGGTTTGTGCCAGATAGAGGCATGCTTCCATATATGTCACACAGAGTGGGGCATATTTACTGCACACTGGTGTGTGGTTGTATTTGTAACTCATGACATACTGGAAAATAGTTACTGTAAATTTAACCCCTAAATCATACAATCCAGGGGATTCAGCAATCTAATTGCCTTCCTTCATCTTAATTAACCATTCATACATTCAACACAAAGGCTTGAAGCAGCATTCTAACACCTCTGTGAGTCTTTTGGTTGAGACAGAATTAGTTTGTATGAAAAGTAATTGCTACATGGTTAATGCTAAGAGTCAATAGTTGTTGTTTTTTTGAATGAATGAAATTCTGGACTTCAACAACAATGGCCAACATGTGGTTAGGAATAGCTAGAATGCTAGATGAACTATTCTGATGAGTTCCTTCTGAACACGTCAGTCCGTTCTGATTGAGGTGGCTTCGAGATAAGATGCCCCCCTTTGTCAATTTTCCTGTTCACATCGTCTTTTCCTGCCTCCTCTCAGTAGTCTGGAGAAGGTCTCACAGGTTCCTGAACTTACCGCCACAGTGACCGGAGTGAAGATGGTTAAAAATAGGAGGGGGGTGGGGAGCAGTAGAGACTGAGAAAGGGAGAGCTTGAGAAAGCAGTGTGGAGAAAACATGAGAGCATAGGACCTCAGGGTTTTCAGGGGAGGGAGGGGAAGCTGAGTACCAGAGCAGTTAAGGGGAGGGATGTAGGGATATGACGTGAGCGAGCGGGAGTATGGAAACTGATCATTGCAGGCAGAGCAGTGTTGGATAATAGTGCTCTCTCTCTCTCTCTCTCTCTCTCTCTCTCTCTCTTCCTCTACTCCACGTCTCCGGCAATGTTACTCTGACCAGACACAGCCATAGAAAAACCCTCCACACACTCAACATTGACATGCAGTGGAGAGGGCTGCTGCTGCTGCTTTTCTCTTGCATACATAGACGCACACTCTCACACTCCGTTACATTATAAACACCCACCTTTCGCTGCAACTGTCAGAAGATCCAGAGGAGGATATGGCAGGATTGTGAGTGGTGAGCTTCATCTGAAAACATCTGCCTGCAGGACTCCTCCCTTATCTGTCTTGGTGGTTAACTCCAGCTCCGCAGCAGGTGAGCGGCATGTTGATATCTCAGTCATGGTGTGCATTCATGTCACAGTAGCCACAACCTACTGTATCTGTTTGTCATGGCAACTAAGATCTTCTGTCTGGCGCGTTGCACCTGGATCCAAACCTCATCTCATCACTGCGCCACTGGAGGACAATGATCAGATAACAATTTCAGAGGTGAATTTTGATCGTTCAGAGGATGCAAGCTGAGTGTTTTTGTGGTGGCACTGCAGTCAGGCTACAGCGGAAAGAGGATGATTACAGTGCAGTGCACAGCAGGAATTCAATGACACACATCAGTTCTGTATGATCACTGCATAAGAATTAGACTCAGTGGAAATCAAAGATAAACAACAAGATTTCCCATCAGCCTCGTTTTGCTGTCGGTGCAAAACATTATAGAAGACGTTGCAAAGCATTTCTAGTTCTAGCTCCAGAGGCAGATCAAAGTTTATGCGAGGGAGGCTGATTCCCACACACCCAGCGAGTTAACGCAGCAGCACTACTGGCTGCACATTGTGTTGACCACTGCCTTCCCTCGTCTGTGTAGTTTTTGCAAAAATAATGATGCTCAACTTATAATTTATACAGGTCTTATGTATGCATCCACCTCTTTATGATAACTTGTGGTAAGAGGGAATCTCCTGCACATGTATGTGAACAAATGCACACTCTTGCATAACCACAAACAAATTTATACTTAATTACAAGCATGCCAATGTATGCCTTTCACACCCAGACACGTAAACACACATAGCCGTCTTTCACCCAGATTGAACATCCACTTGTTGATCTAGGGTTTCACTTCCCAGTAATTGGGTCAAATGCTTCATTGGCGATGAGACACACACACACAAAAACACAGAGATGCCCGAGTGACACCTACACAATCACACAATCATATACACATTCATTCCACACAGGAAGGAAAAGCAGGGTCAGATAAATCTCAGCAGCAAAAATGTGATGTCCATGATTAATGCAGCTCAAATAGTGACAAAGGTTTGTGTTGAATTGATGAATGACAAATATCAGTGAATCGTGGTCTACACTCTGGTACCACAGCTTCAAGATACCATCTCTAACATGAATTCAATTCAATATGAATCCAATTTTCAATTTTATTTATCTAGCATCAATAACAATACAAATTGCTTCAAGACACTTAACAAAACCTGTACTGAAACCCCCAGAACAAACACGAAGGCAATGGTGACAAGGAAACATTCTCACATGAAGAAATCTTGAGCAAAAAGAGAGAGAACGAGATAAACATCCATCTGTCATAGATACATACATCTGACTAAAGCGTACATGTAGAATCTGATGATGATACAAATACAACATAGAGCTGATGATGTTACATGAGAGATTGATAATGACTATATAGGACATGTGCTCAGTTAATCATCCCCCAGCAGCCTAGGCCTAAAGCAGCATAACAAAGGGATGGTTCAGTGTCACCTGAGCCAGTCCTAACTTTAGCCTAACTTAAGCCTAACCTTAAAAGTAGAGAGGGTGATTTTTGTAAAACTGCACCCTCCTATCTTAAATCTCCTGCAGACAAAAACAATGGAAACAGGAAAAATGGATATTGGAATAAAAGTACCTGCATATAAAAGCCAATTTAGTCTAAACTCAATCATGTTACCATTATAGCAAGCAGTCAGACTGATGCAAGATCATCTGAAAAGCAGCAACGATGCTTTTAATGCCCAGATTAGTAATTTTAGTAACATTTTATAATAACTGCACACTATAAAGCATTAGTAAAGCAATAAAAAGTAAATACTTGATTCATATTTATAAAGCTTGAGTCTTAAATTAATAGACATTAGTAAGTAGTTCATAAATTTAGGTATAATTACATCACATCATCATAAGCACCTTTATAATGTGTTTAATGATGGTATCTTCATACTTTACTAGTGTTCAGTTTATCATTTATGAATTGAATATTTTAATTCATAAATGATAATGACAAAATTTTTAAGTATTTTCAAATGAGTTATTAAGGAATTGTCTGAAATTTATAAGGAACTGTTTTATAAACATTTATTACTGTAATTAATGGTTAATTGAGGTAGTTATAAAACATGTATTGTATTTGCGTGAACTCATCTAAAGTGAGGACATCTATGCCTTGTAAAGCATTTATAAAGATTTAAAGGTTAGGTTATCTTCCCAACAGAACAATGAGACAAACACAACACAGAGTGACGCGAAACAGAAATATGTATTTCAACTTTACACTTGATATAAAATGAAGAAAGAAACAGCTGCAGTTTCGCGTAATAACATTTTGTGTAGACTTTCAGAAAACATAACTGCAGTAAAATACACTGAATCTCTACTATCTGAATTAAAAATGCATGTCTTTCTTTCTGAAAAGTGTGAAAGTTGGATTACAGAAGTGCAAAAATTCAGCTCCCTCTATAGGGACTTTCAAACATTAGAGAGGAGTGCATTTTGTGTGAAACTCTGATCCATCCCATTGAAAACAGCAACAACGTAGTCCTTCCTTTGCTGAAGTGCCAAACATTAGACCACCAACCGCTGCTGATTTTGAGCTGGAATTCAGAAAAGATAGAATTTGTGTTACTATATGTTGTTTTTTTGTTTGTTTGTTTTATTTCTGCACACCCTTTGACTCACACATTGTGTCAATCTACAGTATGCTGCAGTCCACAAACTTAGTTTGTTGTACTTCATGTATAGTTAAATTAGCCATTGAATAAGTCATATGTGCACTTCATTGCATTACTGAATTGTTTATTATACAGTTGTGTGCAAATATTATTCTATTACTTTTTACTGAATGATCTTAGAACATTCCATTAGCTTTATTACTGTCTAACAAACTCTCATCTGTCCTGTACCTTGCAGAGAGAGAGTCAAAAATGTCATTACAAATGTCACCTGTTGATTGACACCTACAGTCAATGGTTGACAGCCAGGCTTCTTCCTGTGTGGCGCTCTCGCCCACTGTGCATATAAATGATAAATTGATCATTAGTAAAGTGTTCATAACATTACATTAGATACATATTTTTTATTTTTTTTTTTACAGAACACATACAGTGTATCATACACACAATCTTTATATTTATTTGTCACATATGTATTCATACTTGTCATATTTATTATCAGTCGCAAAAATTTCAGTAATATGAATATTCCAAATGCATTCCAAGTTCCCCAAATCAAGAGCAAATGGGATGATAGATAATATTTCCCTTTTCCAGGTGTTATGTTTCAGAAGTGTCATTATGTAGCTCTAATAAGTAAAAATGTAATTCTTGGTTGGAGGGTTTTAAGTATGTAGACATGAGGGCATCATAACGTGGATCCATAACACTTCCTAAAATGTGAACCTTTAAACATGTCTCCTGGCTGACAAACATGAACATCAATGCTTGAAATACTAAGTCTTTAAAGTTTTGAATAACGTGGCGATCAAAAGACAAATGAACATTTTGGCTGAAACGGCAAAACAATATTTATGACTTTGAATTTCTTTACTCTGTATGTCTTTAAATGTCAGCAACTGTTTGCATTTATTTGCTAACTAAAGACAGCATCCACATGTGTCCAGTTTGGCCACATAGTTGGTGCATCTAACCTTCTTTGCTGTTTCTTATTGTAAAAAAAAAAAAGACGTGCGGTTGTTAATGGGCCTGGTGATCTGATGTTGTTTTTCAGTGTGAGGCGCCCCACTGTGTATTACTGCCCAGGGAATGCTCTGTGGACACTGAGACGGGCCTTTACACAATGAGCAGCCGGGACAAATGGGTCACACTGACCCCAGCTGAATTTGCCTTGCTACAGGAATACACTCAGTGTGAGTCGAGGAAGTACTTTCTCTTTGTGTCTGACTCTGTTAAGAGCATTTTGGTTTTTGTTCAATAACAGGTGACATAATGCAAGTACAGTAACACAAGTACACATTTGTGGAAAATTTGAAGACATTCCCAGTTGTTCATGTAGGTATTTGTTCCTGAGATAACAGATTCATACACAGCATACACCAAACACAATTCCACATGTAACGCAGATCAAAAAACAAACCTTTTTTTTCATAAGTCATGTAAGTTTCTTGCTTATATGTCTGGGCTTTATACAAGAACAACTACTACAATAAAGATTAGTTCACAGATTTTTTTATTTATTTATTTATTTTTTTTGTGGTTTTTAGTTTAGAAATAAAAGCCCAAATGTAAAACGAAGAAAGCAGTTGAGGAAAACTGAAGGCGTGCTTGTAATGCCAATAACAAAGTCCAAAAGTTGTAGTACAGAAGATGAGACAAAAGTACAAAAATATAAGCTATAAAGAACAAACCTAAGCCAGAGGTAAACCACAACCAAAAATAGAAAAAACAAAACAACAAAAACAGTCATAAACCCAGCTAACACAAGGCAAATAAAAAATTTGGGAGAATCAGGAATTGATCAAAGTAGCAATAACTGAAGTGTAGTATATAATTTTAGCATGCAGAGGGCAGAGTCTGTTCTGTCAAAACAGCTCAAAATCACAAAAGAAGCAAAAAGAAAAAGAAAGCAAGGCTAAAAAAAAAAATAAAAAAAAAACAAGTAGAAAAATATTCAGCAATATTATAATTGTCTCTATATATTAAATATATATTAAATATATAGTATTTGTCATTGTATTGGCCTGTTGCAATAATAATACCCTGGCATAAAGCAAGCATACTTGTATACTCCCATGTTTAAAAGAGTGATATAAACTTGATAAAGACAAAGTGATAAAAGAGAAAAATTTATAAAAACAGAAGCTGAAATTTGAGCTCTGCTACCTTTCTGATCTTCGAAAACCATGTTGATTATAGAGGATATTGATGGCAACCTTGGTTGCTAACAAGCTGCAATGTGGAAACTGAACTGTTAGGCTAAATAAGCTGGACTGATCTCTTTCTAGGAATAGAATGTGCTCAGTTGACCTGTTCATAACTCTTGCTAAGAAAGTAAAAAAAAACAGCATTTCTAACCCTTACCTTGTGTCTGTGTTGTACACTCAAATTTGTAAGTACCAAGCATTGTTTCGATAAGCTACTGCAATGTCACAAGATTTATTTCCGTACAGTGTTGCATTCATTTTTCACCAAGATCTTGTATTGATGATGGAGAGTCTGACCACTGCACAAAACCTTTTCCAGCACATCCCAAAGATTCACAATGGGGTTAAGGTCTGGACTCCGTGGCGGCCCATCCATGTGTGAAAATGATGTCTCATGCTCCCTGAACCACTCTTTCACAATTTGAGCCCCATGAATGCTGGCAATGTCATCTTGGAATATGCCCGTGCCATCAGGGGAGAAAAAAATCCATTGATGGAATAACCTGGTCATTCAGTATATTCAGGTAGTCAGCTGACCTCATTCTTTGGGCACATAATGTTGCTGAACCTAGACCTGAGCAACTGCAGCAACCCCAGATCATAGCACTGCCCCCACAGGCTTGTACAGTAGACACTAGGCATGATGGGTGCATCACTTCATCTGCCTCTCTTCTTACCCTGATGCCCCCATCACTCTAGAACAGGGTAAATCTGGACTCATCAGACCACATGACCTTCTTCCATTGCTCCAGAGTCCAATCTTTATGCTCCCTAGCAAATTGAAGTCTTTTTTCCAGTTAGCCTCACTGATTAGTGGTTTTCTTAAGGCTACACAGCTGTTCAGTCCCAATCTATTGAGTTCCCTTCACATTGTATGTGTGGAAATGCTCTTACTGTCACTATTAAACATAGTCCTGAGTTCTACTGTTTTTTCTTCGATTTGATTTCACCAAACGTTTAAGTGATCGGCGATCACGAGCAATCACGATATTTTTCCGACCACATTTCTTCCTCAAAGAAGATGGTTCCCCACTATCCTTTCACTTGTTAATTATGCGTTGGACAGTTCTTAAACCAGTTTTAGTAGTCTCTGCAATCTCCTTAGATGTTTTCTCTGCTTGATGCATGACAATGATTTGGCCCTTCTCACACAGACAGAGCTACTCATTACATCAGTTGGGGTTAAATAACTGGTTGCCAGCTGAAAGATAGTCACCCATGCAGTAATTACCAATAGGGGGCTCATACCTATTTGCTTAGTTAACTGGCAACTTTTTTTTTGGCTAGGCAGTGTATTTTGAGTAGAGGCACATTTTCACTTCATTACTTTATTGGAAAGCCGTCAGGGTTTCTGCAGTCATGCCTTCAGTCATGCCTTCAGTCATCATCCTTACAAATGGAAACAAAGCTTTCACTGACGTCCCCGCGTACCACACACAAACTCTCAGATAGCATAGCAAAAGTGTGTCTGTTAGCTGTAATTCACTGTGGTTAATTTTACACATCTCTTGTTGTTCTATATGATATATGATATCATTTTGATGCCATAAAACTTGGTCTTGGTGGAAGTTCAAGCCGCTCAGGAGTTTAATGTTTGTGGTGAGCTCTGAATGATTCATTTGCTGTCCAACAAATGGTTTCCCTACTCACCAGACTGTGCTCTGGATGCCTGGAGTTTATGTTACACTTCAAGATGTTGACACATCATCATTTGAAACGGTACCAGGAATGGAAAATATGACGATACCTGGCAGGCCAACTGCAGCATACAGTGCACTACCCACACATAGTTTGGGACAGACTTTGAAAGCAAACTGGTAATTGCAGTAAATTGTTAGTAGGAAGACAAATGATGGATCTAATGATGGATAAGACTAGAATCTAAATAGGATCTAATAAAAGAAAAAGACACTGTTACTGTGTTATTTGAAAAAATATTCAGCTCTTATATCTACGCTGCTGATACAGAGTTACTTTGAGTTCCATACCCTGCATCTTTGAGTCATTTTGACAGCTTTCTCTTTTATTTGCTATTCAGAGCATGAGTATGCAGCTCAATAATTAACGCTTTTCACCCGGGATCTCCTGTGCCAGTCTAACAGTGTTGTAATCATATTTCTTTCCTCAGTTGCTCTGAGCCTGAGCAGAACATTGTTACTTACTCTGAGGAGAAACCCTGCTCTCTCTAGTGGATGTTTTTTTTTTTTTTTTTTTTTTTGGTGTGTTGCGAAGGAGTTTGTTGAATTAAACATGTTTCACAAATGCTTGAAATTACAACTGTGCATGGAAAAAAGGCAGAGAAACAATGAAAAACAGTAAGAGCTTACCAAGCCATCTTGACATGTTCATGGAGGCGTCCGTGCAACTGATTTAAGATCACGTTGCAACAATCAATTCCTTGTGGCCCTCTGCAGCCACAGGTTATAAAATAGCCTTTTCTCTAAGCAATGGGCTTCCCACTGACTCAACTTCATCTCTCCCTTCATCTCCCCTCTATAGTATCTCCCCCTTCCTTCTCATTAATGAGAGCTGTGCACACTTTCATAAAATTTTAATGGCTGTGCGCCTGGGCAGGCACCAAAGGTCTGACTCACAACAATTAGAGTTCCTCTTTATGCAATATATAACAGCTAATGTGACCAGTTTTCCAGTGTGCTGTTTTAACAGAAGGACAATTACTGTACCTTTGAAGACAAAGAAAATGCTCAGTGTGTTTATGAAGCTCAATATTATGCCATGGGTTTTGTCTCCTGATTGCAGTGTGCCACACAGTGGTTAAATCATTAAAATTAAATCAAGAAAAAAACATTGTAATTCATCCCTGCCTGCTGAATGTGGCAAGCAATCAGTGGATACATAATCACTCTGTGCTCTGTGGTGGGTTTGTGTAGATGTTGTGCTAAGAAGGATGGTCAGTAATGATGACACACAGTCAGTTCTGTGTGAGATATGTATTTTTAGTCAAAGTTGGTCAAATGCAACCTGAGAAAATCTAAAATGCAAAGCTATTACCACAGGAGGCGAAAAAAATATGTCAAGTGGGAGAGAGCTTAAACACACATACAAATAGAAAATCTGGTTTTATTAACTATAATTCAGACGGTACAGTTTTACACTTTTATTTTAGCTGTTGCTCAAAACATATTGAAGCTATCAAACTATCAGCTTTATTCTTTATATTTATTTTTTGAAATGTTATTCAAATTATTTTTCTCTGTTCGTTCACACAGCAGTGTGTACACACTAAGCAGTGTAGGAGTTAGGTGATTGCTCAAGGCATCACAGCCATGGACATAAGGCAACAGGAACCTGTGACCTTATGTTTCTAAAACTAACCATAGCTCCCGAATACACAGGGTATTTACATCCAAATTGGAGGTATAGGAAATAATAGGCCCATATTTTCAGGGGCTTAAAAGTGATTGGGGAAAATTAACATTTTAAATTTTTAATACTTTATACAGAATCCTTTGCAGTCAATGACTACCAGAAATCTGCAACTCACTGACATCACCAAAAAGGGGCTTCCTCTTTTGTCATGCTTTGCCACTCCTTTACTCCTTTACTGTCTTCAGTGGTTGTCTTGTTTTTTTGTTTTTAGTGGGTCCTCATGCATTTAGTTTGTCTTCAAGAGGTGAAACCCAACTACATCAAGTTGAGATCCATTGGCTGACTCGGTCCTTGCAGAATATTCGGCTTCTTAATCTTCAAAAACTCAGTCAAATCAAAGAGGCTCAGCACTTAAAGCCCATATTCATTTCTTAACTGTAACTTGAATATCAGCTAGAGTAACACAAAATGTATCAGCATCCAAACATATGTGAGCCAAACTGTAGATTTACCATGACATACTAATGAAGTTACCACTCGTATAAAATAACTGATGAAACTGTATATGAATAGGTTTGTGTGAAGTTTTATGTTCAAGAGAAGCTTGCTTCATTACAAGCAAAACAAAACTCCCAGAACAACAGCTGGTTATTAGTCTGTTCATGTCGTGCAGTTTTATGAGCACCACCTTCACCTCAGACTTCATGGCTGCTCAATTTCACTAATGGCAGTTAGGGGTTTATTTCCACAAACACTTCTCTCAGAGCAAACACTGTTTAGTTTCAGTGTGTGACACTGACCAGTGCTTTGTTCTTACCCCCTAGCCAATGACCTGTTTTTTCTGTAGCAAAATAAACCTGTAGAGGAGCTTAAACAAGCATCTTAATGAATTTTGGATGAGCAGACATCAGCTCATACTTGGACATGAACCAGGCTCTTCGGTGCATGTGAGAAAACAGTACTCCTAATTAACTTCAGTAACATTAAAACCTGGCATCTGTGGCGCAGCAAATTGATTTAGCAGCAAGGCTCATAAACTCTCTGTAGCATGCTGCAGTTATCGCAGCAAATCCCTGTCTGATGAAGTTATTTTGATCCATAATAGAGTGCTAACACAGCGAGACCATTTCAGTCTGTTATTGATTTGTTTTACAGACGTTTTGTTTAGTCTGCCTTTTTCACTAATATAATGACCCATACATGCACCATACCCACTTATTTGAAAGAAGCCCTGCTGCTTGAAACCATTCCTACCTAACAAAATTCCAGTGCAAACCAACAAGATGAGCATTTAGCAAAAAATAACAAAACATAAAGGTGCTTAAGCTAGGCTTAGGGAGCATGCTGGTTCATGCAAACAAAACATATAATAGGAAACACCATATGATAGCTGAGATCCTACGGGTCACAAGCAGAGACTGTACACAGACGGACCTGAGTGAGTCTGGTGGAAGTGTGGGCAGGTCATCGATAACACTGCTATGCGTCTCAGACCATACTGCGCAGAATCTGTCTCCAAACTTGCAAGATGACGCTGCCCGAATCCAGAATGTAGCATCAGTTTATCTACTTAATCTACTTTTAATCTATTTGTTAACATCAAAAATTACTTAGTGAGAAAAGCTAGTCTCAAGTGAGTTTCATGGTTTCACCTCATGCTCTAAAATGAACTCAAAATGCTGCTAGTGTAGGATTCTTTTTCACAGCTCTGACTCTCTGCAGACATCAGGATACTACATCCAAGCCAAATCAATTGCAGTAAAATATAAAATATGCACCTGATTAGTAATGTGTAATAAAATTACATTGTGTGTACAAATGGACTATAAATGTAATATCAAAGATAATATGCTAACATGTATTTTATGCTTCCTCAGACTCAACCAAGAAGTTGAAGGATGTTCTACAGGAGTTCCATGGAGATGGTGTGTTGGCTAAATACAATCCAGAAGAGGTATGTTTGGTTTCTAATGCAATACATAACAGTAACAGCTTATATTCTGTTGACTCTAACTCTGCACACAGTGACATCACTATGCAACACTTTCTGCACATTGACAAAAACGTGACAGGACTATTTTTTATTTTTGCTAATTGGTGGGTATTTGCTAATTGATTCATCTGTTTGTTATCAAACCTAACATGAAAACGTGATTTTAAATACCAAAGTGTAGACAATTAAACATCAAATCTTCGAGTGATTGTTTCATACTTTATTTCAGCTCAAAGCAGAATGATGAGATAAAGGCTCTAAAAATAAATGGAATAAATGTGTCATGCTCAAAAGATGAACAAACACGAACTAAAAAAGTGTTTCTGCTTCTCTGGGTACTCCAATAGCACACAGCAAATAACCAAGAGAGCACGATAAATACTATGTGTGTTTGCATTAATGTTACTTTACTGATATATATGTAATAACAAATACTTTAAATGTTAGAATTACATAATGCGTCCATGAACATGTTGAGTTTCTGTCTTTCTTCCCATGCTGCTGCTTACAGAAGCAAGAAATCCTCAGCCAGGTAACTGCTGTCTCTTCCTTGTTTCTCTCATTTGCTTGCCGTGTTTTGCTGAGTTCGCATAGCTCCTTGCTGAATAACTCAAATCCAGTAGAGATACAGCAATAAAATTAAACAAAAACACATTTTAATAGTGAGAAATAAAAGTCTAGGAACTTCTGGGACATGCAACCACTTACAGGGAAATACTGCAACGAGTCGTCGACGTCATCAATTAAAAACATTGATTTTGTTAAAATATGTCAACAAGATGTTTACTAAAAAAACCTTCATCCAAATATCAAAAGTGAGGAAATTATATGTACAGAGAGCCTTAAAATACGTTTTTCGTTGTCAATACTTTTATCCAGCAGAGGGCTTCAATACAACGAGTAGGTCAACCTGCCAAAATCCCAAAAGAAGAAGACAAAGTGGTTGCTTACAGATTACAGTGGGTTGCACACTTCTCAATTGTATCTAAACTGCAGAATTTTTGGACCATTAAGTTGAGTTTAGTCTAATTGAGTTTACCCTGGATTGAAGCAACTACTCCAATGAAACTCTCTACATTACCTTGAAACATGCAGGCAGTAACTACAGCTCTCCATGACATACAACATGCTCTATTTCTGTCTTGTTTTTTTTTAGGAGATTGACTTTGAGGGCTTCAAGGTCTTTATGCAAACATTCTTGGAGAGTGAACTCCCTGAGGAGTTCTGTCAACACCTCTTCATGTCGTTTAGCAACAAAGGCCCCAAACCCAGTCCCTCATCCTCTGACAAACCAAGAGTCTCTGGTAAGTGTAAAGGAAATAGTGTTCCAGAACAGACGCTCAGTTCCGAAAGTTTTGTTTTGGAGTTACTGGTATAAGAAACCATTGCTTTTGTTGCTGAAGCGCAGTCAAACTGTCAGTTATTCTCTACTAGCACATTTAATTGTTATTGTCAACTTAAATAAAACCACACTTGAATGCCATTTCCACAAACTCATTGCTGTCTTTGCTGTATAAAAAAATGCACCATCACTTTTTAGGTTGTTAACTATGACAATCTCTCAGACTCATTTTCAGCTAAGTCGAGGATAGTGGCATACAACGTAAATGATAGTATAGTGGCTGCCAATTGTCTTGGCAATAGCCACGTTTGTTTATAGCATTTATACTAATAGCTCACTTTTGTGTGGTCATGACGAACGAGTTTCAAATGACACAACAGCCTATGTGGGTGTGCTGACTGGCCCTCATTGAACCATTTATTTAATTATTTTAGCTATACACCCTCCCACCACTCTTCTGTGTGTTTATCTGAAAACCAACACGGGACAGGCTCTCTGTCTACTACTGCTATTATCAGAGGATTTTCACAGTTAACTACTTTTAGATGTAAACTAAATTAATGAGATATTCATTAATTTATTTTAATGGAACACAAGTAACACAAGAACTAAGATACTTGTACATAACTTCTCCCAAACATAGGAAGTTATATATGGTGTGTGTAAAGGTGTGCTTCGTGTGTGGTTGTATATTGAGTAAGAAAGTGTATGTACAGTATGTAAAGGAGGAGAAGAGAGAAACAAATGCATGAAAGAGAGGACAAAGAGAAAGCAAGTGCACTGCAAATTTGGTATTTTGTGGATCATAATATTAATCCTATTAATAGTCAGATATGCACATAGATAACGCAGAATATGTTAATGGTGATGGATATAGTGGAATTGGTATAGTACATGCATTGTTCCGTGCATGAAAACAAACTAACTAAAGAGTATAAATGAAAAAATGAAATCAAGGAAATAGGGCATAAGGACCATCATTTCTAGTTCAAACTACTTCCAGATATTGGTGCTTCTCACCCTTGGGTGAGTCCAGCCCTCCACCAAAGGAGTCATTTATCTCATACCCAAAACTTATTACCATGGGTGGGTTTGAAAGATAAATCAAAAACTTCTCCTTCAGGCTTCTCCTTCAGATAATAGCCATTTTTTCAGCTGATAGCAATGGATTTAATATAAGCTATTCAAATGTTTCATTAAGTGTTCGATGTTTAAATTAAAACATTTTCATCAGTATGCATTTTATTCTAATGAGAAGCTTTGTTTTTCATAACTTAAGTGAACACAGCTTACAGAGGATGCTATGATCCATTATGGTTTCACGTTATTAAATGAAATACAGTCTTTTAAGTGTCTGAACTTTTCTGGAAACAATCCTGTAAAGTTTCTCTGTCCGTGTGGCGGTTGCCTCACTTAGACATTGTTTGAGAATGGTAAATGGTCCTTTTTTTCATTCTCCCCTCCATCATCACCTAGAATGTAAAATCTCTTCTGGAGAAGATGGGCGAGCTAATGGCTGTTGTTCACGGACACTTGGCTAACGGCATTAAAACCGGACACTCATGCTGCACTGGGCAGTTTTCAGTTGTTGAGGGCAGACAGAACTAAGGAGGGTGTTAAGCGGAAAGGTGGAGGCCTGGCCATGTTTATTAACGATACATGGTGTAACCCTTGGCACATCACTTTCAAGGAATAGCTCTGTAAGGACATTGAACTGTTAGCCATTCTTGCCCAGGGAACTCACATATATTATCACCATAAAATACACCCACCCTCTGCACACAGTTAAGGCGGTTTTAGAGTACTGCGGGACCTAGACGCCACAACTCACACACGCAGCATGCACTGATGCGAGTCATTTATACTATCAGTCTGGCTCGCTCTGTAACAACGCCACCCAAACGCTAGTCGGCGCTGTGTCTCCTTTGGCAGTCGGGTTAATTTTTGTTTCTACTTCCTGTTTCACTTTCAACAATGGTGACTGAAACTTCGCCGAAAAACGAGTCATACAAGTGTTTGTATCGCCGAACCTCCTCAGTTATCCTCTCCTCGATGTGTTCCATCTTTATTGATCCAAAACGGATCAATAAAGATGGACGGCTGTGGCTCAGTAGGTAGAGCGGGTTGTCCACGAACCAGAGGGTTAGCGGTTCGATCCCCGAAATGTGCCACATGCCGAAGTGTCCTTGAGCAAGACACTGAACCCCCAGTTGCTCCCAGTGCGTGGCACTGGTGTGTGAATGTGTGTGAGCGAATGGGTAGATGTGTCTATGACTGTAAAGCGCTTTGAGTACCAATAGGTAGAAAAGCGCTATATAAAAGCAAGGCCAAAACAATCAATTTGAAAATTGTGGAGATGGAGAAGCAGCCGGAAATACTAAAGTGGAAACATGCAACAACCAAGCAGCCCAGTAATGGCTCATGCGCTCTGTGTCGCAGCGGTAGACTTTTTCTGGGGAGGTGCATGTCAGTTACAGCGCTAGGGTCTGTTGTGTGCATTGTCTGCGTAGGGGTCTGTGCTGTCGTCGTGGCTTCTGTGTCAACACAGAAGTCTAAATATATTACATGCAGGCTGCAGACAGAGCATCCACAAGCCCTACTCCTCATTTACTCCATGCTGCCCACCTTCACGCAGTATATCAACTGCCCCACCAGAGACAATTAGACCTCTGACCTATTTATTGCCAACGGTAAGGAGGCTTATGTCCCATGTGTCTCCATCTGAAACAAGAATGATCTGAAGACTCTGCAGAGGGAGCTCAGGAGAAGGAGGATCAAAGAGAGAAAATGGGTATACAAGAGGAAGTTGAAGGACCAGTTGCAGCAGAACAGCATCAGCCTGGAAAAGCCTTAAAACTGCCTCTTGCCACAAGAGATACAACCATCAGCCTGAGGGGGACCAGGAGTGATTGACATGAATGTGTTCTTCAACATATTTGATCATTCATTTGTCCCTCCTCAGACAGTGCATCTTCTACTGTAACTGCTACCCTTGACACCCACTGTGACCTGCTCCACCCCCGTCTCTTGCCCTCCTCAGACAACACACAGGACAGAACCACCCTGCGCCTCCACTGCTCCCCCGTACACATCCTCAGACCCACCATTAACCCCCCACCAGTGACCACCAGTGCTCATCTCCCTGGCACCAGCCTGTCCCTCCATAAACAGCTGGTGAAGAGAGAGTCTGGAAAGATTAAGGCCGGGAAAGCTGCGGGTCTGGATGGCATCAGTGCCAGGCTTCTGAACTCATGTTCCGATCAGCTGGCTGGGATCTTCAAGCATATCTTCAACCTTAGCCTGAGGTTATGAAAGAGGACTTATTTGAGACTTTGTAGTCTGGTGCCAGGAAAACTACCTCTAGCTGAATGTGGGTAAAACCAAGGAGCTGGTGGTGGATTTCGGCAGATACAAACACACACACCGATGAACCAATGTTCACTCCCAAACTTCTGAGGTTCTTTTATGACTCTGTGGTCGCATCAGCTATCCACTATGGAGTGGTCTGTTGGAGCAGCAGCATCTCAGCAGCAGACAAGCTGCCCCTCCATGGCACTGGGCAGTACCTTCAGCAGCCGACTGCTTCACCCATGCTGAGTGAAGGAGCACAGGTCCTTCCTTCCCGCTGCTGTCACGCTGTACAACCAAGCCTGCTCCTAAAAGACCTTTGTGTACAACTGCTGTTGTATTTAATTTGCTATTTTTTTGTATTTATTTAATGCTTACTATTCCATCTCTTGTGTGTACTATACTTAAACTTTTATGCCGCTGCAACATGGGGATTGTACTGACTAGTCAACTAGATTGGTCAGCTTCACTGTGGTGTGCTTTAAGCATCAAGTCGACTGGTCACCGATCACATGACAGTAACAACAATGACACCTCCGAGAATACAGGTGAGGACTCCAGTGGGTCGTTGCAGCAAACTAGCAGCAGTTCATCAAGTGTGGGGAAATACTTCACTAAAGATGTGATATGCAAAATATGTAAGTCAGCCCTGAAATACAACAAAGGTACCGCTGTAATTGTTCAAATCCTCTTGACAGCAGTCAGTTAACAACTTAACTAAATGCCCTGTGGTAACAGAGAAAAGAGGGCTGAAAATCAACAATTTGGTGAATTTCATTGTCAGAGTTATTAGACCTTTAGCTGCTGTACACGGAAAACGCTTTGGAGAAATACTGCTTTTTTTTTTTAATGTCAGTTACACTATTCTTGTTTTGTGAAGTACTATTAAATGCTACTGATGGTGCTGATTTATATAGGTTAAACATATCTGCAGTGCACAGTATTGTTAAGCTCATGTATATATGTTCACTTCTGTTGTGTTCTATTAGTTGACAGCGTTGTTGTGGTTGTTGAGGTGTGTTTTTTGTCCTTGATGTCAATGAATGTACCATGCAAGAGATGGAAGTTATGGTAGAGCGGAGAGTTTGCCGAGCGAGAGCCACATAGAAGTGTCAGACTGACTGTGTTTATGGTGTTGACTAAGGCTACGGCTGACAGTGTTCAAGCTTCATTAAACTTGCATAACAGCCTCTGCAGCTTTCTGTCTGTGAGACGCTATAATATATATTCAGGTGACATCATCGGCAATTAGTTGATGTCAACTCGACTTTCACTATATATTAGTCGACTTAAAAAAATTAGAAGTCGTTCAACCCCTACTGCAAATTTCCCCACTGTGGGATAAATAAAGGATTCTCTTATCTTAAATCTTGTCAATCAAGGGTTAAATGTGCTTACAGTACAGTATGCACCTCTGTATTCAAACATTTTCCACTTTTAATTATGATACAAATGTTACTGTGCAGGACTGAAACTTTTAAACAAGCCAAAAATATCAAGAAAAAACTACTTGTATGTGATTTTGAGATATAGATTTGACTTGTGAGAACTATTTGATATGTTAGGCAGGTGTATCAACTGACCATGGCAAATCAATAGGATTAGTATTAATGACTGAGCGTCATGTATTGATCTATACTCCATCGTTACACACAATGAGTTTCACTTCAACTAATACAGTAGAGGCACTGTGGAGGATGTTTTGACCTTTCATCTGTGTATCCCCGCAGGACTGAAGCTCATCAAAGGCAACTCGACCCCTCTGAAGGCACCTGTCCTGCCCAGGCCTCTGGATACGGTGCAGCTTAAGGACATAGTGTGTTACCTCTCGTTGCTGGAGGGCGGGCGACCTGAGGACAAGCTTGAGTGTGAGTATAGCAGTGAGAGGTACAATAATGTTAAGTAAATCTTAAGATGTGTGAATCGCAGAGATGCAAGAAACACTAAATAAAAAGATGAATAGCACACCAGACGGCTGAGACACCTGGAGGCAGAGGAAATGTCAGGGGGTGACTTAAACCTTAGTGGGTGGAAAACAGTTTTTCAGGCTAAGTGAGGTCAGACTGATTCCCAAGTGAAAAAGACAGAGGGTAAAAGAGGACAAATCCACAAATCTTTGCTAGCTTACAGAGAATGCTATGATCCATTATGGTTTCGAAAAAAGAAACACAGTCTTTTAAACTAGGGGTGGGACTTTAACTCGTTAATTACGATTAATTAATTACAAATAAATTAATCGCAGTTTGTATTCCAAACAACGCAGAACTTTTGTCAGTGCACAATTACACTGGTGCACACGTTAGAGCTCGGCTAACAGCTACCAAAACAGAGGAATCGAATAAAAAGCAGTTCGAATCGAGTTTGCATACCACCAAAGCACTTCAACCCTATGGTGCCATCTAAATGCCAAGCATGTTGCAGTGAGCACAGTCAGAGCTGTTAGCACTAGCAGTTCCGGTCCGAGTACATGTTGGCAGCCCAAACTTTTTTTTTTTTTTTTTTTTTTAAATCATTTAAAGTCAACACTGTTCTGAAAAACTACTTAAAGTACCCAATATGGCACTTTAGGTCTGTTCAGTTTTGGCCAGTGGTATTTTCTTTCTTTTTCTACTGTTTTGAATTGAAATGCAATTAAATGCATTTTTCCGGACATTAAAAGAGCTTGAGCTTACAATATTCTTCTTCTGTGTCTATTATTTGATTCGAGCCATTCATTAATTAGATTAATGTTTTTTAATTGAGTCCCACCCCTATTTTAAACGTTTCAAACTTTTCTGGAAGCGATCTTTGCAGCTTCCGTAAAGCTTCTCTGTCTGCGTGTCTGATGCCTCACTTTCGCATCTTATTGGGGCGTCCTCTAGTAATTTCAATTATGCATCCCTCTGCATCCCTAATCTCCTTCTCTGGTCCACTATTGTGGTATTTCTGTAGTGTATGGCTCCCTCTGCTGGTTTGTTTGAGAATGGTAAATAGTCTTGTTGGACCAAGAAGATTCACAAAAAAATCACAAAATTTAAGAAATAGCAGTAATTAGTTAAAAAGGTCTTGAAAATAAGACGTCTACTCAGAAAAGTGGAACTTTAATAGCTGTGTACATTCTGATACAATATGATCCATACAATCTTTCAAAGATAAGTGTGAATGCAGTTTGTTCCAAGCTTTAATTGGGATCATTTAAAAGCCTTAATTTCAGACGGCACCAGCAGAAAATCTTGAGGAAACTACTGGTATTGAATGGCGCTTCTTAGGAACTGTACATTCATAAGAATTCATTTTAAGAGGAGATTGAAAAGCTTTTCCTTTTCTCTCTCCAACACATTTTTTCTGCAGTCAGTATTTCATCATCCGTTGCACATAACTGCCTTTTTAGGGCCTCTGTGGGTCACCACAATCACCTTCTGATGCCAGCCTCCATCCATCAACATCCACCCAACACCAGGCATCACCAAACCCACCACCCTTTGCCTCAAAGGGTTACACCCTCTCAGGAAGCAGGCAATTAGCTCCTCATTAGTGGTCTGAAGAACCAACATCTGACGTCAACTCTTTATGCCGTCAGCAGCCTCCCTCCTCTGCACACGTGGAGGTGGAGGGTCACTCAGGGACAGTCGTGGGTCAGATCACTGAGGCTTTAGTATTGAAATGACCTGCAGTCAGACCATGATGTTGCTGTTGTTGACATGACGCTGACATATGTTACGCAGTGACCTTAAGAATCAGCCAATCACAGCTGTGACGTAGGAGTTGTTTCCATGTTGACACTTTTGAGTAGTAATTGGAAGACACTCAAAGTTGAAGCATTCAAATGATGACAGCTGCTGAGATACGGGCTTTGTTTTACATTTGCATTCATTGAAAAAGTCAGTGACATTCACACACACTGTGGCGTCAAAGCTGCTCTCACTTCAGAGGCTAAAATTTGGAGAATACGGTGTGCTACGACTCTAGCTTGACATTTTGTCTATTGTCTTCACAGTCATGTTTCGCCTCTATGATACAGATGGAAATGGGTCTTTGGACAGCTCGGTAAGTATGTATTTGAATGTGATTTCTAGTATGTAATGTGCAAAAGTATACCAGCCCCATCCACAAAATGAATATTGAAATCGATCAGATTTTGACAATTTTTCTTTTTCTTTTTTCTATCTATCTATCTATCTATCTATCTATCTATCTATCTATCTAATATCTGTATCTATCTGGACATGTAAGTGTTCAACTCATGGCACAAGTAAATGTATCAGTGTAGAATAAAAGAGGAAAAATGAATGAAGGAGCACTCGTGTTTTTGTATATGTGTAGAGGGCGTGTAGGACGGAGTATGGGGGTTGGAATTACAGGGTTTAAGAATTGATGGAGGGTGTTTTGTAATGTATCCAGGTATTAAGTGAGAAATGGAGAGAAAATGATGGAGAAAAGCATTATTGACAAGAAGACAAAGAGAAAACAATGAAAAGAGAGATATTCATTTAGTCTGCCCCAAGTCATGCTCGCAATTATTGAATAAACAAAAGGTAATAATCCGCGATTTACAGTCTTACTGATACTCAACATTTTAAAGTAGTCAAAAGTGCATTATTGTGATTTAGTCTGCCACTAGATAATAATGGCATCCCCTTATTCCCCCATCTCCCTCACCCCACCCAAAAAGAAAAAGAAAAAGCAAACATTGTAATTAAACCATCAGCCTCGGAGCTCTACCCACGCTGCCTTTGTTTTTCTCTGCACAACTCTTCTGTGTAGTAGAATGACATTCCCAACCTGCTATTACTGGCTGTTTATCAGTCTATTCACACCAAAGACGTTTAGTGACATCGACTTGTAAGGCTGCAATACACTGAAAGGTAAATACAGTATTTTTGTGCCTGTAATGACTGTCTGTGGTCTCACCGCAGGAGCTGGAGCACATTATCTCCCAGATGATGCATGTGGCAGAGTACCTGGAGTGGGATGTGACAGAGCTGAAACCAGTAAGGAGGACATTTTATCCAGTAACAGATAATAGTAATATTATCAAATTGTAGGTAAGATTTGCTGAAGAAAAACTATTGGTGTGCTACTAGATATTTCTACTTCATGGGGGCCAACATTTACTTGGCAGGTTAAACTTAAGCACTAAATAATCACCCTGGTTCTTAGGCTATGATCTCAAAGAAAGTCAGAGTGCCTGAATAAGCTTAATACGACAAAAGGCTCTCACAATAACAATGCCATCATTTAGACCCTGTGGCCCTGTTTTTGATGGGGTGTCCCGTACTGATGCCCCTAGTCAGACCTCTGTCACCAGCTTTTCCATTTGGCTGCCCAACTTTAATTAGTGAACAAAAAGAGAAACAGAAGTGACAAAACAAAATGACAAAAATCAGGAAAAAAGGACACACAGAAGGCTCTTCTTATTTTTATCTTCATCTTAATATGTGTATAACATTCAAATACACAAATACTTCTACAGCAACATGACCATCCAGGATGAATAAAGTATAGACCAGCTGATCAGCATGATTCAGAAGAGGCATCACTACCGAGGCGGTTGTCTGTCTCTCTGTGTTAGCCCTATGATGGACCGGAGACTTGTCCAGGGTGTACCTCGCTCAATGACAGCTGGGATAGGCATCAGTTCCCCCGCGACCCTCCAGAGGATAAGCGGTTACAGAAAATGAATGAATGAGTGAATCATTACCGAGGCGCCAACGTGGGACAGATAACAGATGTCAAACCTGTAATACTTCAGAATATAGAGAAATTAACTTGCTAAAAGGCCTGTACAGCATCTTCAAGACTGTACCCCTTCATACTCAACTACTAACTTCCTTTCTTTTAAACACTGTTCTTTTCTCCACTGTAGATTCTCCAGGAAATGATGCAGGAGATTGACTATGATCACGATGGCACTGTGTCACTAGGGGAGTGGATTCAGGGAGGCCTGACCACCATACCACTGCTGGTCCTGCTGGGCCTAGAGACAGTGAGTCCTCAGAGACAACTCACTAATGACACTAATCACTTGTTAACAAGAGAACGCCTGACAAGATGAGAAAAAAACTGATGAAGACTAGATGACTAGGATGAAGAGGAAGTAGTAACTAGGTACACAGGTGTTAAAAATGTGTGTATTGGCTTACTTCACCTGTAGCCTTTTAATAATAAATTAGCAATGTCACGAAGAGTCTGCAGTGCCATGGGGCAGCTTTTATGTTAACATAGCTAACAGGCTCTCACAGTGGCAACATACTGATATATAGCAGGTATAATGCTTAATATGTTTATCATCTATTAACCCCATATCACCTTTTGCTAATTAGCACACAACACACAGTAAAACAAAGGCTGATGGGAAATCTTATTGTTTTTGCAGGTAATTGGTCATAAGTAAAAGTTTTTGATAAATCCAAAGTTTGAAAACATATGGCCAAAAGTCTTCATTGTACTCAGTTCAGTTCAATTAAATGTTATTTATATAGCACCAAGGTGATGGTGGCAAGACAAAACTCACTTTTAACAGGAAGAAAGCTTGAGCAGGACCCAGCTCATATGGAGGGACCCATCTGCTAGAGGCCAGCCGGGTACAGACAGAAAAAGAGAGAGGAGAGAGGAGCAGGAGGAACGAGATATACATACACACATCTGACTAAAGCATACATGTACAATCTAATCGTGATACTAAAACAAGATATAGCTGATACTGTTACATAAGAGATTAACAATGGATATAAACAAGAGTAGTAGGGGCTACTGTTTTTAACAGCAGTAGTTCTATTACAAGTGAGTTATAGCTACTCTAATCATTGAATGTGTGACCAGGACCACAGGTGATTAGTATGGAACTCCACTGATCAGAACCACACAACTACAGGCCAGAGATACTCACAAGAAGATGGAGGAGGAGGGGAGGGAAGGGAAGGGAAGGGGAGGGAACGGGAGGGGAGGGAAAGGGAAAAGGAGTGTTTTACACAGCTATTAACATGCTATACAGTAGTAACACACAATGTATGGTTCAGTGTCACCTGAGACAGCCCTAAATATAATCTTTATCAAAAAAGGAAAGCCTTAAGCCTAATCTTAAAAGTAGAGGGGGTATCTGCCTCCCAAACCCAAACTGGGAGCTGGTTCCACAGGAGAGGAGCCTGATAGCTGAAAGCTCTACCTCCCATTCTAAACTGAAACTCTAGGAACCACAAGTAAGACTCAACTTTGAGATTGAAGTGATCTATTGGGATGATATGGTACAACGAGGTCTTTAATATATAATGGGACTAGGCCATTAAGGTCCTTGTATGTAAGGAGGAGGATTTTAAATTCTATTCTGGATTTTACAGGGAGCCAATGAAGAGAATCTAAAGCTGGAATAATGTGATCTCTCTTGCTTATTTCCGTCAATGCTCTTGCTGCAGCAGTTTGATTCAATTTGGAGCTTTTTATAGAGCTATTTGGACAGCCAGGCAGTAATGAATTACGGTAATCCAGCCTAGAAGACACAATGCATGAACTAGGTTTTCAGCATCACTCAGACAGAATGTTCCCAATTTTGACGATACTACATAGGTGAAAGAAGGCAGTCCTGGGGCCTCATGTACGAAGGGTGCATGCGCACAAAAACATTCCGTACGTACTCTTTCATGGAAAAGTTCAAATGTATCAAGAGTGAAATGACCGCGAACTTGTACGTGCCTCATGCCAACGTCATGGCTGGCGTACGCTGGCTCCTACAGATGTTGATCCTTTGGCGACACTTAGAGGTGATGCTGGGAAACTATCATAAATGTGAAAACAATTAGTTTGACCTATCGGGACCATGCCGGTTGACCCTCCACATGTCAGCCAGGTATATCAAATTCCCATACAATGCATCTGAACAGGTCAACATTAAAGTGTAATTTGCAGCGAGAGCCGGTTTCCCGAATGTAATCGGAACTATCGTTATCACATGATGAATTTGTAAATATCAACATGAAACACTGTCATTCGATCAATGTACAGATCATATGTGATTAACTAATATTGTGGTGCGTGGAGGACAGTGTGCCAAAGAGTAAATTTTTGTGCACCTCCACTCCAGTGAGTAGCGTCTAAATTTAAAGGTGGGCGTGGATAGGGAGGGGTCGGATACAACATGTGTACTCAATTCCACGTTGATTGGGATGTTCAAAGGAGATGTGCTTCTGGATCTGAGCGTGCGCCACGCTTTAGTAGGAAATCCACGCAAGTCTTTGTACATGAGGCCCGTGGTTACTTGCTTTATGTGCAAATTAAAGGACATATCCTCATATATAACACCATGGAAGTTGTTGTAGTGTTTCCTAATAATATTGCCTCAGCGGATCATTTATAATGTGAAGAATATTGGCCCTAACACAGAACCCTGAGAAACTCCATAACTTACTTTTGTATATATATGGAAGAATCATTGTTAACATGGACAAGCTGGAATCTGTCTGACAGATAGAATTCAAACCAGTCTAACCAGTTCCTTTAATCTTGATCATACTTTCAAGTCTCTGTCGTAAAATATTGTAATCAATAGTGTAAAATGCAGCACTAAGGTCTAACAGGGCAAGTATAGAGTCCATTGTCTGAATCCATGAGGACATTGTTACCCACTATAACTTCATATGATTCATGTCCACTTGTATCGTTCTCTCAAATCAGATAAAAATAGCAGTCAGTCATTGTCATATTGGTCATTGTGGAAGATGGAGATGAATTATGTTGCATGTTGATGCACATGTGTTACAGTACCTTGAGGTCAGATAAAGCCCTGAATCATGCAGTGTCTTTGAGCAAGGCACTTAACCCCATGCCAAAAGCTATCAGATACCAGTTGTGGTGCTGCTGATAAGGATGCTCAGTGAGTCTGACGTGTTTCATTTTTATAAAAGAAATACTGAAGGTGTTAATAGTTAAAGCTCTGACACATGCTGCTTTGTTAAAATGGTTCTTTAAGTGCCCTGATTCTTCGCTGTTTTCTGTTCACCAGCCAAAACTTGACAATAGCTTCTCTCACATCCTGCAAGTGTAAATTGACTTTATCGGTGTCTCCTCAGCTCGTTTTATACCTCATTGCAGACTTCCCTACTGATTCTGACTCAATGTAAATAACTGTGCTTCATAGTGTCAAATAAATTAGGAAAATTATGAAAATGTAAAATAGGCATCTAAACAGTACTGTTTTATTTTGCCTTGCTGGTCCTTGCTACGGGACATAATAATCAGAAAACAATTCCAGATAGTGACTGGTGAAGTTTATCTATTTTATTTAAAAAGTTTTTATTTATTTTGTGATATAGCTTGCTTGCATACACTCATACATACATACCCTTGCTGCCACTGTGTGATCCCGAAACAAATGAGAATGCCATCAGTTCATAATTTTTCCACTAGATGGGAGCATTCATCTTTCTTTAACAGAAATAACTACCACGACATTTTTATGAACGGCTACCACTACAAAAGGGAGAGTGGGAAAATCCTACTATTTATTGAATTTAGACTGGGAAAGTAAAATACAAACAAAACAAAAAATGTGTACAAAATTCAACCAACAAGCTACATGACACCTAAATCAGGCCCTCACCAGAATGCAAACGATGCAAATCAAGTCAGTCATTCAGTTAATCAGTAGTCATTCAATCAATTAATCGTGTGGTCCATTCTGTCACTGCAGAATGTAAAAGATGATGGGCAACACGTGTGGAGGCTGAAGCACTTCAACAAGCCAGCCTACTGTAACCTGTGTCTCAACATGCTAATTGGACTGGGGAAGCAGGGACTTTGCTGCTCATGTAAGTAATTCACTTACTATTAAGGCTTTGACAGATTCCCTTTTTTCCCCCAGACAGATTCAATGTAATGTAACTGGCCAGTAAGTGTACCATCATGATGCATATTTACATAAAAATGACTGACATCTTATTTTTCACCTGCATTTGAAATAGATATCTAATTAAATGTTTTAGAAGGTTTTTCTTTTTATACATAAAAAGAAGGTTATATATATTATTCAATTCAAAGAATACTGTATTGCCAAATTCTATCAAGAAAAGAAAACAAAGAATGAACCACTGCACAATAGAAAATATCACTGTTATTGTATGTGTTCTTTATTCTAAAAATCTAAAACTCTAGTGGCTGTTTCCTCACCCAACTCTACACACGAGTATGTTTCACAAAATACTGGCAACGCACGCCTTCAGTCCAGCTCAGTACTCAAACCCTAGTGTACATACATCACTTATGTATAACTGTATCAAAAGCCTGTATTCTTTTTCCTGGGTATTTCCCCTTTTCCTTGTTGATAACCTTAAAAATGCATTTCTTTTTCTTTCCCCAGTCTGCAAGTATACAGTGCATGAGCGCTGCGTGGCTCGTGCTCCGCTATCTTGCATCAAAACCTATGTCAAGTCCAAGAAAAACACAGAGGTGTGTCTAATTGAAGTGTTTACTAGTTGGCACGCTTGGATCAGCAATGCTTCATGGGGCTTAGGACAAGGGCTTCTCTTTCTCTAATGGAATTGAAACAACTCAATCTGCTACTAAGCATTTCTAATTACCAGGATAAGCCCAGTTTAGAGACACAGACACCATCATTTGTTTGGCCTCTTTCTTTCTTGCTCTCGTTATGCTTTTTTCTTCTTGCTTGTTTTCTTTCCCTCTTGCTTTCTTTAATTGTTGTGTTACTTTTGCCTTTGTATACATCTTGTTTTTCTGCACCATGTTTCTTTTCTCACTTCTTTCCCTCCCTGTATGTTGTCTCTCCCTCTCTCTGCAGGTAATGCATCATTTCTGGGTGGAAGGGAACTGCCCCACCAAGTGTGACAAGTGTCACAAAACCATTAAGTGTTACCAGGGCCTGACTGGTCTCCACTGTGTGTGGTGTCAGATCACGGTAAGCTGCCACCCGAGGAGAGGCAGCCACCTCCTCATTATATTCCCACCGCTTCTTGTTGTTTAGGGTTTCGTTTTTGCACCTCTGATACCTTTCAAGTCATCCCACCAATTTACACTCAGAAGACACTTGTTTGCAGTTGCAAGTTAAGAAAATAAAACGGAGGCAATGACATATGTGATGCAAATAAATCCTGAGCATGTACCTGAAACTGTGCACTTAAACATGTACTGTTATCGACACAAGTTGGTTGTTAATAATGGCTGCCACCTCCTCCAGCTCCATAACAAGTGTGCCTCCCACGTGAAACCTGAGTGTGATTGTGGACCCCTGAAGGATCACATCCTGCCCCCCAACTCAATCTGCCCCGTTGTCCTGGTAAGACTTCACCCCTTTCTGGTCAGCAGTCCTGAGAGTGAATGCATCTGACCTTGTTTGACACACTTTTATCGAGAATCCAATCATCAGCTTGTGTTCTCCCACTGAGCTCTGAAATGGCAACCTTTTTTTGTTTGTTTTTTAGAAGTTTTTTAGTTTATTTACAAAAATGGTGCAAGTCTGTATCAGGAGGAAGGACTGTGCTTGTTCTCTTTAAAATATAAATAAGCCACTTTTAAACATCTGTGGGAAAAGTTGTTCGAAATAATAAATAAAGCAGCATAAAATATTTAAATTCAGTCTTCAATAAGATCTTAGTTTAGTTGCAGCAAAACAGATGGACAGACAAATAAGTTTAACAAGAGCACAAAACATATTCATTAAAAAAGACCATTGATGGCTGGTGCCACAAGCTGCTGTCTCACAGCAATGTCCAAGTTGTCACAAGTAAAATTCTTTCGAAGATATGCTAGCTTATTGTAATCATTTAATGTTGTTGACTTTAAGGTAGTCAGGAAAGAAATATAAAAGCCTGTGTGGTTACAGTAGTAAATACAGTACACAGTTTGATTCTGACCAAGGTTTCTGTCCACCTCTGTAATGTCATATCTAGTAAATGCAACAGTTGCAACAATCACCATCTTTTTTTTTTAATAAAACTTCAGTTATGGATAGTTTAACTGTTTGACCTTTGCCCCTCAGGAAAGGCAGTCCACACTGAGAAAAGACTCTCGGTCCAGCCAGTCGAGCCGAGGGAAAATGCAGAGAGCCAACTCAGTGACAGTGGACGGCCAAGGACTGCAGGTTACTCTCAAATCTGACTCAGTTGTAGGAGTATTGTCGAGTATTTATGCTTTATTTGCACCTCCTATAGTACATGACTTCCTCTAGCCAAATTGAATCTAAATCTTCTTTCATAGATCTCAGTGATTATACGGTTAATCTGAGTGGTTAACAAAGGCTCATGCTACTGAAGAGATTTGAACACTTGCTGCTGTGTTTTTACCATTTGATAAGAAATGTGGATTCATTTTTACACATGTTAATATTATATCAGATAATTTAACAAAGTTACTTTGTGAGCACAAGTTACAAAATAAGTCACATATTCAGGAGTAAGCCAGAAAAAGCACACCTCCACCATGCATTAACCCTGAATTGTGGAAACAAGTTATTCTAGTGCTAATGCTTGCTTTTAAATTCTGTACAGCTATGGACTACGTACATAACTTTTTGATGAGATCATCAAATCTTTTTCTGTTTTAAAATGTACCCCTGAAGTTATTGTTGGGGTGTGTGGTCGGGTTCTGCAGGCCCTGCTGGTAATCATACATCAAAGCCCAGTCCGGCCTGATCCTCCCTGATATCTGTCAGCCAGCATGTTGGCGATGGAAACCTGCCGCCGTCTGTGGCGACCGCTCGTCTACGCGTGGCTGCGAGAGAAATATGATGAATCATATCCCGGGCACATCCATCAATGCCCCTCGCTGGCTAACCAGCGTAATAATCAAGATTATTATTTATAATTACAGGAAGTAATGGATCACTCCGGACTGGACAGGGACCTCATTAATTCACCCTTGGCCTGCTGGGATAGCAGACAGGGGGAGTTAAGTGCTTCATCTGTGTCAGGGAGAGCAGACTGACTGCAGGAAGGGCAATTCAAACAGAGGCTGCTGGCTCTGAGCTTGTTTATGTGGCGCTTTCTGTGAGTTCGGCCCCCGGCGTCGAAGGGCCTGCCTGTTCACAGAGAAACTGGAAAATCCTTTTTTCACGTCACACGAGATGAACTGCCTTGCTGATTAGGAAGCGCTGACCAATAACTATTACCACTGAACTGTGAATTATGAGTTATCAGGCTAAGAGTACAGATTGACTGTTTAGACAGATGTGTTGTTTTTACTGTGCTGTATATACAAGGCTTTATGGGAACTGAAGCCTGAGAGCGGCTTTCATTAAATGCCAGCACAAAACAGCTGGAAGATACTGTGTGAAAATAGTAGAAAATGCCTTTTAAAGTCAGTTTAATCTCAGTCAGTTAATAACGGATTTGATGATATCCCAAGAAAAGACAATTAACAATATATTTGTTATACAAAGAGCAATTCTGTACAGACAAAAATAGGTTATTTTGTTATTATCCAAAAAATAAATATGAATATGTGAATAAGCCACCGTCACTCTGGATGACCATCTACTTGACTACCATGAACACCATTCTGCAGCTGTAGATAATTGTTGTATATTAATCTGAAGCTAAAAGAGCCTACAGACAAATGCATCTACTCCTGCTTATGTTACCACCGTTTTCTAAAAATCTACAGCACCATGCTGTTTTATGGAGACCTTACAAAAATGTTTCAGTTTTTGTTTTTTGAGAGATTTTAAGGTTGTTTCATGGCAAATACACTCTCATATATGTGTGATATATTTTCTTAAATATTAGCTCAAAATTTTCATTACTGCTCTCTTTTAAAATTAATGATTTTATAATTAACATGAGATAAAGTTCATGCACAAGCAGAAGCATGTGGGCTGCTCTCACCTTACTTCAGCCAGTTAACAAGAAAACCAAAAGGAATCAGATGACTGGCATTGCTTGGAAGTGCTGTGTACACTGGATAAAATGTCTGAGGGATATGGCTTGAAAGTGAATTCCTGTGAAGCACCCTGCAGTCTCCAAACACCAATGGTTTGTTTTGACATCTCTCATTCAGATCAAAACAATAGAGGGCACTCATCCTCTGCTAGTGTTTGTCAATCCGAAGAGCGGGGGGAAGCAGGGAGAGAGGTAAGTACACAATCTGTCTCAACATGTTACAAGAGGCCTCAAAAGCCCCGCTCCTCAGCCGCAGAGGGAAGGCAACAGCATGGCCTCTGGCTGCCAAGTGCTTCAGGCTTAGTCAAATAGTCAAATGAAAACACAATAACATTTACCTAAAGCACTGGCCACCTCCACCATCGTCTCTCTCTCTCTGTCTCACACACACATTTCTCAGACGCCCTTTCTCTCGCTGTCATGTCGCTGGCTGGTCCCCTTTCTTTAACCCAGGGCTAATTGGGTTATTACTGAAACATATTCATTCACTCCTTATTACGCCAGCCCTCATTTGTTTAAATTACGAGATCAAAATATGACTTCAGCCAGTTGATATAATGGAATTGAAATTAAAATGAATTAGTCTTTCTAATGATTTCATCCTTAAGGGGACTTTGGGCATGTCCCACGCCGCTGCCCAGTCCACTGCCTTGTCACGTTCTGACTGGTTGTGATCTGAATTTGCACTGAACCCCATAGCTTTGAGCCTGATGTATGATGCTTGAGACGGACATTTGCACTGTAAGTTTTAATCATTAGCCTTTATTTTTTTGGATAGATGTGTTTTAACTTTAGCTCTCTTTGTTTGTGTAGGATTTACAGAAAATTCCAGTATCTTCTCAACCCAAGACAAGTGTACAACCTGGCGAAGAATGGACCTATGCCAGGGTACGTCAGACAAAAGAAAAGACACTTAAATCAAACTTTGAAAAAAAAAAAAAAATATATATATATATATATTATATGAAGATAGTGATACAACATAACATTCATCATAAAACCTGTCAGTGAAGTTATTTGCAACTGATATAAAAATACATGAGCTGAGTGGGAAATATCGAAGGGTATTTTCCCCAGTTTTTCCTGTTTTTTCTGTTCTTTTTCTGTTCCAGTTTTTCTGTTCTTAGTAGCGATTAAAAGATCCCCTTCTGATGCATTTATACTTTGTGTGATTCAGAGCTAAATCTGTGATGCCTCCCTTTATCTAAAAATATTAATATGAAACAAACCATGAATAATTTCAGATATTTGTCTTTTGGTACTTATTTAAAACAAAGAGGGTTTTTAAGTACACTGTACGTCTACTAAAAACTTTATTGATTAATCTTTTTCAAACATATAACTGATGTGTATAAATAGGATAAAAAAAGGAAAACCCTATTAATACTTTTTAATTCCTACTTACTGATCTTTTAAGGTACTGTATTGGCAGTGGGAATGAGTATAACAAGTAAAAACTGCAACTACAACAATTAACATAAAACGATTCACAACTCTTCGTTCTATTAGACTGCACTCATTATTAGTTGTTCAGCAGCAAAAACTGTTTCACTTCCTTCTACCTCACGTTTTCTGTGTTATAAGTACTCTGAAGAAGTCCTTAAATTCCATTGTTTACACTGCTGCAGATAAGCAAAAACCTAAAAAAAATATTTTAAACTGGTTCTGTGATGAAATATTTTTTAATTTAAAATATATATCTACTAGCTCACTTTACATTTAATTGTTCTTCATGTGAAACCAAATAGAAAAGAGAGAATCAAAGAAAAAAGAAAGGAAAAGGGACAGAATAAAGAAGAAAAGTCCAAATCCGTCCCTTTGTTTGTTAGCTCATCATTTCAGCTAATAATCTTCTGTTGACACACCTAATGATGTTTTCTGTTGTTGCTCACATATAATGACCACTATCACATGCAAGAGAGGCCTTTAGTATTGAAGGCTTCACTTGGCTGGCCCACACAGTACAGACACAAATGAGGTGAGTTCACACATAACAAATCCTGGAGACGACGGTGCCATGATGTAGCCTCAGGCGAGCTGTGACTCCATATGCATAAGGCTGTATGTGAACGGAGAGCTGGTGACACAAATGACTGGCGGGTAGAGAGAGGTGAAGCTGCCACAATAGCACATGTGATCACGCATACAGACAAGCAGCTCACTGCAGGCTGGTGGTGTGGGCAGCGTCAGGTTTCCTATGGTTGATGTCCGTGATTAAAAAAATGAATCGATCATTTATATGCATAGGGAGCCTTTATTTTGCCGTTTGCGTCCAGCAGCTTTTAAACACACAGAAATTCCTTGGCAACGTGCTGCCACGTTGTTTGGCTTTGATTAGATCTGAAAACAGAATCTTTGTGACTTATAAAAAATAAACACACAGCAGCACACACAGGGTAGAAAATGAGGTTCAGACTTTGTTGTACAAGGAGGTGGTGTAGCTTTCATGTCACAGATTGTGCTGACCCAGCTCCAAGTTTTACGGACTGACCTTTTTTTTCTTCTGGTGATGTGCCTGTTGCCTGAAACATCACCTGCCTCTCCTCTGCTGTCTGGACCTGAACCCAGAGTTTCTCCTCAGAGCTCAGGACATTCCAGATGACCTTGCCCCGCCGTAACCTTGTTAATATTTTGTCAAGTGTACTCACTGCAGCGCACATTAGCAGGGTGAATGGTCACCGTCGGAACACTGCAGGCCGAGGCAGCCGCACACACTGCTGTCAATTAGTTGCTTCCCTAATGCAATTACAGCAAATTAAGTGTTTGTTTTTTGGTATTTAAATATCCCCAAAGTTGCCTTTCATGTTTTCGACCGTCTGTTTTGCGTCTAATACGGTTTGTGGTCCCAGTTGGAGAGTAATTGAGCGAATCATTTACCCACCATACGAGGCTCAGAGGCTGGCTCATTCAGTTAGGGCTTTGTTATTGTGAAGGAACGGAAGAAGTTGGACAGAACATTGCCTGTCAAAATCCAATTAGCCCTTGAAACAGGCAGGCTAGCTCACTGAATGAATAATTATCAATGCAACATGTGTTATTTTGTTAGATTTGTAAAGCAGTGTGCTGTGGCAGAGGGCTCAGAAATATGCTTGTGATATGCAAGCTCTGGGTTACGTGAAATCAAGAAAGAGAAAAACTAAGATGTAAACCTTTTAAATCTGTCACTTTTAAATAAGTTTAAAGCAGAAAGAAAAGGAAAAAGAAAATGAAACCTCCAAAAGATGGTGATGGAGAGCAGTATTTAATCCAAAAAAAGGACATTTCTACAGAAACATGCCTTCTACTGAGCTCAAAAGCTCACAATGTGTTAATGAACACAAAACATACAGTTTATAAGGAGGTCAATTCCTTTTTTAAGATACGTTTGGATATTAAAATACACGTGCTGACTGACTTTGTTACAGATTGAATTTCTTCAGAGATGTTCCAGATTTCAGAGTGTTGACCTGTGGAGGGGACGGCACCGTGGGCTGGATCCTGGAATTCATTGGTACAGATTTGATTACGTTTAATAACAGAAATTGTGTAACTGTGCGTCCTCCATAGCATCAGGTGTCTTACAAAAACTACAACCCTCCTGGAGCACTACAGTGCATGCATGCATACAGCCCTCAGTTTGTGCTAAAGAACAACATAAACACTTCATTTCCTTTTTTGGCAAAATTGCATTTGTTTTTATTAGTTGTCAAAGCCCGCGGCACTCTTGTTGTTCATGCTGAAATGGTAAAGTGTAATTTATGGGTTGTATATAAACACTTTCATTACATCCAGGCCTGCGTATTCAGTGGAGGTAAAATAGGATGATTACCTGAGTTGGAAAACAACATATTAGTCATCATTTGAGGAAGAAAAAAAATCACCTGGCCTCTTCTATTTGGACTTGAAGATGTGTTACTTGTTCAGGCTCTCAAAAATTGCCTCAATTTTTTATCAATCAAAACAAAGAGAGGTAATAACTGTCAGGCAAAATGTGTGTCTTGAAATAGACTGTACAACTGGACGCTCATATTGACTTGTAGTTTTACACATAGGGCTGCAAAATGGATTTAATGTTGTCTTTACAAGTTCTTCCAGCGGGTTCATTTTCTTGGTTTGGCCTTGTTTTGAGCCTTGTTGTGTTATTTGTCCCACTGCTCCAGATAAGGCCAACCTGGACAGGAACCCCCCCGTGTGTATACTTCCTCTTGGCACGGGCAACGACCTGGCAAGATGTCTACGATGGGGAGGAGGTACTAACAGAAAATGGATACATTACAGGAAAGAACATGTCCTGACTTACTTTGTTGTAGTTGGAGATTGCAGTGTAACTATGGTGTTAACATTGCCATAGTTGTTGCTGTAATTGTTTCTGGGGAGTAGAAGTGATAGAATAGTAATTGGGCTGAAATAAATGTCTTTGATTAAGCAAAAATGTATGCAGAAAATGAATAATTTAATGGATACAAAAATGAAGTAAATCACAGTTTCCCAACTTAAAGGTATTTAGTTTACAGTTAAAACAGAAAAAAACATCTAAGTGAATGCCTATATCTTTGCTTAAGAATTAATTTAAACAATTACTTAGTGATTTTTTCTTTGCTGATCAGTGGTCAGCAACAAAATAATCAGCAAACTAATCTTTGTTTGAGTGTTAAACTGAATTTCACTAAGGAGTTTGGCTGAGAATGGTTATGCACATATTAAAAATACATGTAGCGCTGCTTGATACATAGGGAGATTTTTTGTGTAAATGCCCTTATCCCTTATTTGATCCTACAATGGGGAAATCTGTTGAATTTAACCCATCCCTTCATACACAAAAAGAGTAGCACAGACACTTGGAGACACCTGTGCAGCAGGGGTTAGTTGCCTTGCTCAACAGTAGTTCAGCCATAGAGAAGGGACTTGAAGTGATGACCCTACACCCTACAAGTCCACTTCTCTAACCACTTAAATAATGAAAGCCACTCAAATGATAGTTTTCATAAATTTTAAACATAAAAGTTTCCCCTTTTTCTGGACTCCTCCATCATTAACATTTACATAGTTTAGGCTTCTAGACAGCAATTCTTAATCACTAGCCAGACAAAATCTTGTAAAGCTGTAGCTTAAGGAGTTTATAAGAACATAAATGAGAATGGAATAAAATCAAACAGCGTACAGTAAAAGTAAATGTAAACATATGTATGCATATCAAATGCATTTCAGGCAGAATTCAGTGGTTTGCACTTATGATACTACAAGTCACAAAGTAACGGCAAAGTGACACAAGCAGGCTCAGACCTTTTACAACGTCTGACTTGTCTTCTGTCATTCTTCCTGAGGCTACGAGGGCGAGAGTCTCCTGAAGATCCTGAGGGACATCGAGAACAGTGCAGAGGTAATGCTGGATCGCTGGAAGATTGATGTCACACCCACAGACAAGGAGGAGCGAGGGGACCCGGTGCCTTACAGCATTATAAACAACTACTTCTCCATCGGAGTGGTGAGTCGGAAACATCGTTGCTTTAAGTGCATGGATAGTTTTGTCATAACGCTTCTTTCTGGGCTCAGTGGTTCCTGCTTTTGTCATTTTCAGATTTTACCAATTTCCACAAAAGATTATGCACACCTTTAAACAACAGGAATTGTAATTGTTTAGCGTGAATAATAATTAACTTGTCTCGAGACCCTGTAAAACACGTCTTTAATATGCTGACATCTATGGTTGTGTTCCATTTATTGCCTGGTTAAGAAACCAAATACTTGTTTTATGTTTTAAAGTAAATAAACATTGTAGTTGATGTCATGTGCAACTGTGTCTAAACACAAGCCATTCACAGCTGACTGGATGCTGCCTAGCAATTGCATCTCGCCTTTTGTGACAAAAACACCTTCATGTGGCTGGGATTGAGTCTCACGTTTTAAGTGTCAAATGTGAACAACTACCACATTTAAAAAAAACAACAACAAAAAAGCAAAAAAAACAAAAAACAAAACACAGTTTAACATCTGCATCTCAAATGATATATTCTGACTGACTTTTTGCATAAATTCTTCACACATTTTAAATAATGAAAATAAACAAGATAAATACTGTGGTTTTTCTAAAACTGAATCCAAGGAGTGATTTTTATGCAAAGATGATACTTTACAAAGGCAAAAATCAAATCATTTGATAATATTATAAGAATACATTATAAGCTATGGGCGGCACAGTGGAAAGGTGGTTAGCACTGATGCCTCACAGCGAGAAGGTCCTGGGTTCGAATCCATGGGCTGGCTGGGTCTTTCTGTGTGGAGTTTGCATGTTCTCCCTGTGTCTGCGTATAAAATACACTGCCTGGCCAAAAAAAAAAAGTTGTTGCATTGTTTCAATAAGCTTCTGCAATGTCTTGTATTGATGATGGAGAGTCTAAACGTTGCCTTCTCCAGCACATCCCATAGATTCTCAATGGGTTTAAGGTCCGGACTCTGTGGTGGCCAATCCATGTGTAAAAATGATGTCTCATGCTCTCTGAACCACTTTCACAATTTGAGCCCGATTAATCCTGGCATTGTCATCTTGGAATATGCCCGTGCCATCAGGGAAGAAAAAAATCCATTGATGGAATAACCTGGTCATTCAGTATATTCAGGTAGTCAGCTGACCTCATTCTTTGGACACATAATGTTGCTGAACCTAGACCTGAGCAACTGCAGCAACCCCAGATCATAGCACTGCCCCCACAGGCTTGTACAGTAGGCAATAGGCATGATTACACATAGCCCTGAGTTCTTCTGTTGTTTTGCGATTTGATTTCACCAAACGTTTAAGTGATCGCCGATCATGATCAATCAGGATTTTTTTCCGACCACATTTCTTCCTGGAAGACGATGGTTCCCCACTATCCTTCCAGTTTTTAATAATGCGTTGGACAGTTCTTAACCCAATTTTAGTAGTTTCTTCTGGCTCGTACCTATTTGCTTAGTTAAATCCAGGTGCTGAATATTGTTTGGCTAGACAGTGTATAACGTAGTTGAACAGAATGCAAATCCAGATTTAAGTCACTATTTCTCTGATTTATTTTTTTCGCTATAAAATAAAATTTCCGAAATACATTTGGTCCCCATTTTGAACATTACATTTTTATATCACCTGACTGCCCATTTTCACCTTGGTTTGCTGATATTAATCCCAAGAATGAGTAATAGCGTGATAGGGCTTTATGAATAAGAGATTGGAACACGCTTGTTAACCTCGTCAAAAGAGCGAATAATGAAGACACTGAGTCTCAGTCACAGAATAGCAAAGGTGCCGGTAAACAGCTTAACCCAGATGCAAAGTTACACAGAACAAAAGCGTAAAAAGCACAAGCACAAAGGCAAACTGAAAATAGCAAAAAAGCTAAATAAAAACAAGCAAAAAAATAACCAACATGCATGCAGGTATTGCTGCTACACAGTTGCATTTCCTCTAGTGTTTTGTAATCTTCATGTTGAAAGTTGAGGTGTGTGCTGACATACTGAAAATGTAATTTTTCTCTCTCAATAATTCTTCAGTCTGTTATAAAAGGTTGTTCAAAAAACAAACAGAATACACAATAGAGCACCTGCAGTAACAGCATAATCAGTCAATTTATTTGTTTTCATCACGCTGTGGTTAGGCCTTTATTGAAATGTGCTCAAGCCTCAACCGTCTCTGATCGATAAACAAGCCTTGTTGCGTATCTGCATGGAGCTACGCACCCATCATCACCTCCCTGTCCATCTCCGCCATAATGACACTGATTTCAAGTAGCTCATGTTAGCCATTACTGATAAATGTCAGGGGGAAATATGGTAATTGACATTTGCAGGTGGCAGAGGAGGGAGCCACTCGAGGTTGTGAGATTTGTACAGACTGCGGCAGGGACATAAGTGATGCATGGCCTTACAAATGTTAGTTGAATAACACCTCCAGCGTGGGCCCCTAATGACGATGTTTGGGGATATTAGAAGACAGGTCTTGTTAACATTGTGATAGAGTTGAACAATGGCTGTAATCTGTCCACGGTGCTGAACATATGGTGATGTGTACAGGGGGAAGTGGGTACAGTGCAAGATGCAGCTCTGAACATCCATCCTAATGCTTAACTGCAGTACATTTTCTAGTGTGAATGTCAAAAACAGATCAAATCAAACACTGTCAAACCATCCATGTTTAAATACATTTTTAAAACACAAAATTAGCAATATTTCTGAAAAAGTTAGTTTACAAAATAAAATAAAATAAAATCAAATGTCAGCTTGACAACCAGCAGAAGATTTAAGCTGTTAAGATGCAAGGATGTTTATGCACAAAATATACCAATACAGAACACTGAAACATCAACATCATAAACTGCCATGCTTGTAAAAGATCTAGTTTTGGGATAGTGAAGATAACATTTGCATCATCATATGTTCTTTTAAATTAACACACATTTAATTAGCAAACATTTTTCTCACTATGACTACCGCTCTCTGTGAAAATGGCTACTGCATGGCACTGGTGTCAAGCTCAGCACGGTACCAGTGACGGTGACCTTACTCTTACATTAAGTAAAACTCTACAGTCGCCATGTTTCTGCATACTTATGTGTTTCCAGTAAAACAGTAAGCTTGGCAGGCCAACTTAACTGTTTACATGGATGCCGAACAAAATGATCTGAGAACATTTCTGACATGAGCGAAGTGGTCTGCCCACTCTGAAGCCTCCCCAGAATATAACTAAAATTTATTTTCCCAACATTATGGGCAGCATTGAATTCAAAAGAAGATGACCATGTGTATTCCAGCTTTGTCATCACGTCACCTGATGTTTACAGTGATGTTGATCAGGCAGGAAAAATTGATTTATTCCTGCCTGATTGATATTTTTCTATTCAACTGATTATCAAAGGTTTACACCATCCTTCTCAAACTGATTGAAAATTTCTTTTGATCGGAACAGTCTGTTTTGATTGAGGTGGGGTGGTAAAATGAGAAATCTTTTATTGAGATTGGACAATTATTCAGATTATTAGTCGAATATTAGTGTCCATGTAAACACAGCACATGCAGGACCAGATACGGGCATGAAGGTGAAGACGATTCAAGACGTATCTCACTATTGTTGTTCCATATACTGCTAGTGTTTCTGGAATCTCAACCTTTTCATATTCCTTTTACTCCTCCACACACCTTGGTAGTAGGTGAAGTTGGGGCAGAAATAACATTTCCTCTACAAGTAACCCTGCTAAACAATTTGTGTAAATAAAAATGGTTGCAAAGTCACATAAAGATGTGCATAATAGAAGAGTGTGTAAGAGAAGACCTGACAAACAGGTTTGAGTAAGAGAATGAGCAAAAAAGGGCAAAAGGCCTCTTAAACAGGAGGTGTTCCCAGTTTAGAAAAAGGTGTTTTCACGATTGTTGGCTCAGACAAAAACTGCACAAAATGAATGCCTTTCAGTGTTTCCCTAATCTTTCTTTTTAAAACTCTTTGACACATATTGTCAGCTAAGGCAAAAATATATTGTACGTTTTTAACAGGACTGATCCTGCTGAACTAAACTTGTAAGAGAACATAAAGGACAACAGCTTTGGTCTGACTGGTTCATGAACTCATTATAAACCCTGTTGTCGTTGCTCTCTTAGTAGGATTAGTGCCCAGCTGGCGTGATGATGACAAATGAAGTTGTTTGTAGGGGATTAAGAAGACTTTGAGCTCTCTATGGATTAGAGTGTGATATAATATTTTGTTTGCGTTAGAATTTTTGCTTTCCGTTGACGAAAAAATTACATTAAAGATTATGTGACAAGTCGAGCTAATAATTACCACAGAGATTATGCAGATGAAGAGTAGATTGTTTCTGCAATGACACTGATGAAATCAAAAGATCAGCAGTGAGCATGTTGGCGGAGAGTGTCACCACCAACATGCTCACTGCTGATGCATTTGAATGTGGAGTCATTTCAAAAAAAGTCCTGTTTAATATGCATGTTTCCACTCAGATACAAATTGTGAATGTTAGCGGCTGATGAACAAACTGAAACAACTTAATTTTCCATTTCAGTCCCACAGCGCAGGTAATTCTTCTTTTTGTAAATTCCTCCAACCCAACCTTCTGCCACGACCCAGTTGGATTGAGAATTAATGGTGCCATCCCTTTAGGAGGATGTGGAAGTGACGTGAAGTGTAATGATCTCAATCAGGGCCAGGGGTGAGAGACAGAACTAATCACTGAGCACGCTCCGCTACCATAATGCAGTCAGTCGCCCTAATGATCCTGGCACTCCTGTCAAAGCCATTATTCTCCCCTGTAGTGAAAGGCACATCAAACCGCTGGGGCCCACTCATAATTGGACTAAACTTTGAGCTATGAGAGGACATTACACATGTCCTGTATTAATTTGGGTGCCAGATTTTTACATTGGTAATTATTTGAGGCCAGCTAGGGGGGAGAGCGAGCATGAGCAAGCTGATGACATCCCGCCGCCGCGAGGAGGTCTGAGCACGTGAATGTAAATGTGTCCTACATGTGTTGACAAGTCCTGTATCACTCAGGTTTTCAAATACACAATCAGAATCTAGATGGAAATAACATTTTTTAATTATGTTTTGTTGTTCTGAGCACCGTCTTAAGCTCTGTCCACAACTAAAGCAATTTGCTTGTCGCCCATCATTGGTGGACTTCCCAGACTTTGGTTGTCTAGGTAACCCTCTGGTGTCAAAGGTGTCATTGCAACAAACATCTCTATCTCCCTTTGGGTTCTCTCAACACTCCAACCCCTCTTTGGTGAGTGGGTTTAGTTTTTACTTTAATGACTGGGAAGTCCTATGACCGGTGACTTGACACAGGATGTTATAGGACTGCATGACAGCTCAGACACTGTGGTCACTGAAAACTGCATTTGCCACTCCTGCCCTGTCTCGATAGCAAGGTAACCAAAATGATGAACTTTCGCTCATATGTAGCTACAATGTAGATAAAGCGTGTATGTACCACACGCCCTTTGGATTTCAAGTTTCGGGCACGTTTCTACTGATACAGAGAAAGAAATACAGAGCCATTTTGTTGTAAATAAATTCAACACTATGGCTCTTAGATGACATGTATGACTACTGTACTGCATTAAGCCCGCATAAACAATTTGATTGCACTGGCACATCTTTGCTGGGGCATAACCAGTTCTGAACAAAGCGACTTCAGACCACATTTCCGCTGCAAAATATTTGTGGGTGATGGAAGCTGGACTGGCTTCCAGGCTAATGCACTTGTAAAGTTCCAGTTTGTCAGAAACTACAGTGATGAGCTGTTCTTCTGTTTTGGCCCTATTGAAGAGATAGGAACCAGTCATGTTTCATCGCATTAAACATTTGAGGCATTTATATTTGTGTCGTATGTCAGCAGAATCAGTCGCTCCCATTGGTCGTTGCCTCAAAGTTGAGATTAGTCCAACTTTACATCATCTTTTTTCATCATCACTACAACTCACTGAATGGCCTTGGTAAATTGCTAGTAGTTATATAGAAGTTTTCTGGTACTCGTACCACTTTACAGACACATTTACCAACTCGTTCACACAAATGCACACAAATTGACACACCAAGCAACCGGAGCCACTCAGAGTTCAGTATCTTACTCAAGGACACTTTGCCATGTGGTCCATTTACTGCCGCTCAAACCACTAACCTTCTGGTCGGCAGGACAACCCACTCTACCTTGTTACAGGATGTCAGGGTAGCAACATTCACCCAATCTCAGTAATGTTGCTTGGTCTCATGACACCACATTGCAATGTACGAAAACAGAAACTGAGAAGACAATCTAGCTACAAGGTCTAATTAGCAGTTGCTCTGGAGCTTTCTGTGGCTTCACATAATTTCTGTCAGCACGTGGAGTTATTCTCAGAAGCCTCACGTAATAAATACGAAAGTTTGTCGTTAAAGTTCTTCAAAAGTATTACAACCATACCATCTATAATAACATGACAACTGGGCAAACTCTATTGCAGATGATCTTGTTACAGAGTCAAAAGCTCCAGGGGAAATTCACATACATTTGTGAGGATTAATTAAATTAATGATTAATGAAAATTTGTCAAAGTGAAACCTTTCAAATTTCTCCAAGACATCTGAAAATGAATCTGAACATTTTATGGGGCAAAATTGCTATGGGTTAGAAATACTTAGCTTTGACCCAAATTAAGGCTAAAAAAATTTGCAGGCCTGTGGTGGTGGTCAAATGAATTCCTACTAAAAAAAAATATATGAAAATATTCTGTATCGATTTGAGGCATACGGCAGTGTTTGGCTGGTTTATTTTAAAAGTTTTACAGTTTGAAGCAAACAAACACTGCAGCACTGTAGAGCGACAAAGTGCTTTATACACTCTTGGTTGCTTGAAATCGCTGTTTACTGTTGCGAAGCCACTGCTCCACTTGTACAGATCATCAGATAATAGGCCCCAAACCAAAGGGGAGACAACCTATCCTAGCTTTTGCTCTCTTGTTTGCCGCTATTGTCCTGTTTGTAAGAAAATCAAGTTACAATCTCTTAGATATATCCATCACCTCACCTTTCTGGCTTGTGCTGGAAGCATGAGGCGAGTCTGCGGGGATCTTGAAGAAATCTTTTGGTCTTCTGCTTACAGCGTCTTGAAGAGACATCAAGAGAAGCTCCATTGATTTTTTTTTTTTTCTCTTTTGGCTTCTCCAAAATTTCTGTACAGAGAGCTAGCAGGGGGTCCTCCCTGTAGGTGCTGTTTCAGTAGTGCCACTCAAATGGACTGGGTCAAAACAAATTGTTTCAGGGGAGGGGGAAGAGGAACAAGCCCAAAAAAGTTTGCAGCAACTTTTCTCCTCACCCCTTCTTGAGATGTTTTCAGAGCCGGGCCAGTTCTCCTGTGTTTGTCAGAGTTTTTCCACAAAGCCTTGCCAGCAGTTTTCTGCTGACACCCACTTGGAAGTGTGAATTAAAGGAAATTTTAGCATTAGTTCATTAGTTTAGATTTCATTAGTTCAGGCCTCACACCCTGTAAAGGTTTACTTCATGATTTAACTCAAATGTTTGGTTTTAAAGATTATTAGTGTTTCGATTTAAAAGCTTGCTCAGCATTCATGCGCAAAAGCTATTCAATATGATTTTAAAGTATATGAAGAACTTACTACTTAGTACTGTGTTGCAACACATTTCTAATAATTAATATGCAGATTTATGCAATGAAGAAAGGGACCACTAAACTGTTTTAAATAGGATTTAATTTACATCTGACATTTTTTAAAAAACAAACTTTTATACAAGACCAATCAAGTAATCACTGACATTAGCTGTTGTCTCTAACATAGGTAGGTGAACACAGATGACATGACTCAGGTCATGAAAGCAATTTATTTTTTTCTTGAACAGTAACTTGAAAATCTTGTTTGTTAATTTATTTGACCTGTAGTTTGAATGTTCCACTTGCTTCACTGATGTACATGACCCCTTGGTGTGTCTGGTGGGTTAAGTTTAAAGTTTAACAAATCACACAACTGAAAGGACATGATTAAAAAGACAAATCAGACAGATTAGTAGAAATAACCTGCAGTTCAGAAATACCAAACTAGATTTGAAGTAATATAGAGTAGGGGTTGTACCGAATAGTCGACTAGTCAACTTTGCTGCTGCGCCTTGACGCTTTAAGCAGTTGACTAGTTGCCAGGTTAGGGGCTAGTTGCCACGTGACAATAACAACGCTGACGCCTCCAAGAAGACAGGTGAGGAGCCTACTGGGTCCTTGCTGCAAACTAGCAGCGGTTCATCAAAAGTGTGGGGAAATACTTTACTAAAGATGAAGCCCATGCTACTGTGACATGCAGAATATGTGAGTACTGAAATACAACAAATGTACTACGTTAATGCATAGTCATCTGAAAAGACATCAACTACCGCTAGCAGAGGAATAGTCCAAATCCTCTCAACAGAAGTCAGCCTGTGGCTGTAAAGCACTTTGAGTACCAATAGGTAGAAAAGCACTATATAAAAACAAGACTATTTGCCATATTAGAAGTGTCAGACTGAAGGTGTTTATGGTTTTGGCGTGGGCTGCGACTGACAGTAGCCCGTGTTCAAGCTTCAATTAACTTGCAAAAAAGCCTCCGTAGCTTCCTTTGTGTGAAACAGTACAATATGTATTCAGGTCAAGAATATAGATTTCATTGTTGCAAATCATTACGTTCTACTGTGTTTTTATGTGTGACTTCATCGACTAGTCGACTAGTTGACTTTAAAAAATCTGGTCAAAAAAAGTCGGTCAACCCCTAATATAGAGCCTTTCTCCCAGTTTGATAGATCCAGAGAGTAGAGCTCCAATGTAGACTCCATATTTTGCTTGATTACGTTATGTTGAAGTATTAAAAATCTGAGCGATACTAATAGTTCTATCAAAAATCCAAGATTATTCAAAACTGCCTTAAAATGTTTTACCAGAGAGGTCAGTGAAACATGTCTGTTCAGCCTTCTGTTAATGTACCATTCAGATTTGCGTCTTGTGTCTTGGTTAATCAAGTTGCATAACCTTGCACACATTTACACCTTTCATTAGCCTGCCTTATTTTTGAATCCTGCAACAATAACTACTTCATCATGTAATGGTTTTCTGTGTATTAGTAAAGAGGATTATATTGGGTTGAATTCATCAACTTAATAGCATATAACAGTCTTGCCAGACGGAGGTAGTGTTAATGCGCTGAAGCATCTTGTGAGTCACACCACTATAGCATGCAGTGCGTAACATGAGCTGCCATGCCTTAACACCGAGAACTCCAATGTGGCTGCACTTTTTGCCCCAGGCCACAGAGTAAGAGAGGAGGGAGATGGAGAGAGAGAGGGGGATGGGGGAAATCAGAATGGGTGAGAGAAAGGTCGAGAGTGACATATAGAGAAGGAGAGAGAGGAGAGAGAAAACATCCTGGTTGCCTGGGTGTCGGCAGCATCCTGTAGGTTAGTTGGGAGCTGTGATTACTCACAATGTGTGTTTAATTAATTAGCCCGTGTGGAGACAGCGTGTTGTTCATCAGGGTTTCTGTCAATACCTCTCCATCCCAGGCTAAGCCCCACTACCACCTCCTGCACACAGCTCCTTTCACCTTATAGAAATATACACAGGAGACACGCAAGGTGTCACTGCACTGTTAAAGAAGTTGGGAGAGTTAGTTAATGAGAAAGAGGCTGCCTTGGATGTGAAAGAAAAATGTGCATGTAAATGATTACATTTCTGGAGCTAGTCCCACTCATTTTATATATATATATCATAGCATTTCCAAATATCATACACGGATATATAATTAATTCAATAACATTTTTAAACTTAAACTACAGAGTGTACCGTAATATGGGCTAAGAGGCTAAATCTTGCAGTGTAACAAGCAAAATAAAGCTCATAAGATTTGATTTTCTCTTTCAGGATGCCTCGATTGCACATCGTTTCCATGTTATGAGAGAAAAGCACCCCGAGAAGTTTAACAGCAGGTATGTTTGTGTCTGTTGGCCTTTCTGGCCATAGAGCTACCATTTCATACAAATTCAACTTCAACTAAAGTAACAAATCTACAATTGTGCTAAAAGCTTAATGAGCTCAACTGTATAAACTTAATGAAATGATAAGCATTGTAGCAAATGCGTTCAATTAGACTTAAAACACTTTAAAATATTGCAATAGAAGTTACAAATAACTCTGGCTCATTCAAATTACCAACATTATTTAAAGACATTAGATAAAATGAAGTTTTCAGTTTAATTATGATCAGTATTTTGTGGAGCAAGGTACCTTCTCCTCAGTTTGAAGGTATACAACCATCCCAAACCACTTCCAATGAAGAACACCATGTTGCTTCTCACTAGTAAAGTGGCTTCTAGCTACACTGCCAGATTTAGCCTCTTAGCCCATATTACTGAGAACCTTCACAGACATAAAGTGATACTGGAAATGTTACTTCAAAATAAAAGCCCTTTTCTTTGTGTTTTTGAATGAAGTTGACCACTGACAGGAGAAATAAATAACACTGACAATCTTTTGACAGTTGATTTCAAAAAATAAATAAAAAGAAAGCATCTCAGAAATCAAATCAGACACTGTATACAGTCTAAAAAAACCTGCAGTGCGTTTGCAGAACTTCTCCATGGCCTCTTCATGACAATAGACTGTGTAGCTGCCCAGCATGACGAATGGACCGGCTTCATATTTAGCATTTGTGATTACCCTGAGGAGATGCTTTCACCTTTGGAGATGAACAAATGTGGCATCGATGTTTCCATCAATATTTAACATCTCCAATACATCTCCACTAGCGCCAGGGAGTAATTGCAGGCCTAATTGAATTTGCTTGGCTAGCTTGACATCATGGATCAGTCAGACTGATGACACACAGCCTCCTAATAATCCCATTTCTACTGATTATCATATTTTACTCTGGTCTAAGTACAACATTTAGCCAGCTATCCTTCTCCTGCTCGAACATGCAGATAAGCCAGTGAAAAGGTCCAAACGGAAGGGGGTTTCAAATAAACACAGGCCTTGGTTTAACGGTTGCCATTGGTTACCAGAGATGTGGTCTCTTGTTGGAAGAAAGCCAACAAGCAGGAGAATCTGTAACATTATCAAGTCTGAATTTCCTCATTAAACAAAAAGGGTGTTAGATAGTCATCATCTACTCCAAAATGGTGGCAAATGCTTTACAGATGTTACCTAAGTGGTTTTCCTGTTTGTCACACTCTAAGTCAGTCATTTCCTGCGCCAGGACACAGCATCTCTGTTGTTTTACACCATTTTAAGACTTTGTGAAAAATGATTGAGATATTTTAAGAAAATTATTCTGTCTGTTATTTGAATTCAATTAATAATTCATGCCAGGGAATGAGTTTAGGATCTCTCTATTACACACTATCCTTGCCAGTTCAATAATGCATGATTATAGTTTTTCAAGGTAGCACAGATTTTGTTAGATTTGTCCAAAGGGCTCATGTCCATTGGAAGTATATTGCACCTCATCACTGAGTCATTTTCCTGCAGCTGGAAGCTCTCTAAGGAACTTCTGTGACAATCACGGCAAAGTGAAGGCATGTCTTGAGGGGAAGATTTTATTTCACACTGTTTTAAAGTCTGCAATAAGTATATGTTGGTCAGGAATGAATTAAGGAAGACTGAGCAACATTTATCTTTTAACAAGGTTCAAATATCATGAAACTAAACCTAATAACTTTCAGTCCAATAAATGTGTATAATCAGATATGATAATGTGTACAACCATAGTGACCAGTATCCAGAAGAATGATTCAAATAGTGAAGCTAAGGTTATGAGAATAAGATCCCAACTCGGGTTACCCTGCATTTGAATCAAATATCACACAAAATGTTCACTGAACTGCGATATTTCAAAAAGCTGAGCACTGTGGTTTTCAGTCCACTTCTAAAGGTGGAATGTAACAAATTACTACCATACCTGATTATATTAAATATTTTGTAATTTAACAGTTGAATACATATACCATAGCCAGAATCAATTCTTATGAGTATGGTAACACGATATTTAGATTTTATTATTGAGAGTGTATTTTAATCGATACAAACTAAGGAATACCTCTGCACACAACTGGGCAGTCCAACAACCAATCAGAGCCTTTTTGTTGTAAACAAATTCAACTCCATTACGCTCAAATGACACGACTGTTACTTTTCTCTGAGTCAGAAATCCTACCCAAACTATTTGATTAGCCTGTCGGATCTTTGGTGGAGCATAAACAGTTCCCAACAAATTAGTTTTATACATTTTGGAAAAAAATTAAAAATAATAATAATTACATATTTTAATTTGTTAAATGAACCAGTCAATAGATGAGTGTTGTTCAAGGTAAATTTAAATTTGTATTGAAGTATTCTCTCAGTCCCTTTAACAAAAAAATAAATAAAAAACAACCCTTTCCCTCAGTTGCATTATATGGTTATTTTATCATATTCTGCATAAAAAAACTAACATTATGAAAAGCCACTTGCTGATAATGCTTTATCTGCAAACATAACATGTTTGTGTATATCTGAAAAGATTTTGTAATACATTGTTCATCTTCATCCATTTGTTTGAAACCTTGTTTGAAACAAGTTAGTTTCAAGGTCAAATAAATAAATAAATAAAATAAAATAAAAAATCAGTATTTGTGACAAAAACTCACATTGTGAATTATTTTATCTGACAGCAGTAATGTCTTTTCACTTCCAATATGTACCAAATCTATACATTCTGTCTCTAGCTTGACCTTAAATAAAATTAACATTTAATCAGCTTTAATTACCAAGGAAACAACATAATTAATCACCTTAAAATGAAGTGATTCTGTTGATGAAATGCTGGGGTCGTACACTCTCTATTCCTTTCCCTTCATTTCTCTCATTCTATCCAACTTCTGTATTTGCACCTTGGGGTGATTACCAGGGTGAAGGTGTGAAGATTTGACACTCGGCAGATGGATTCATTTACTGCCACTGCCGGACCTGGAGGTGATAATGAGGTCGAGGATTAAAAGCAGACAATCAGTCGGCCCGTGACGAGGGCTGCACCACCTCTTCCCCCCATGCCACTCCTCCTCGACTGGCTTGTTAAAATATACTCGTTCCTTTTTTACCCCCTTTTTTGCTGATCTACCATATAATTACACGCTAATCTCTGACTCTGAGGAAAAGAGATGGATAGTGGAAGAAGAAGCGAGAAAACAGAGGTGGAAGAGACGGTTTAGGAAATGAGGAATTTAGCACCAATATACAGCTTTATTCTAACATAGTATACCCTATTTTGACACAATAGATTGCACAGACAATTTTTACTCAGCTCTAAACTTTTTGGGACAAATTATATCTATTCTAGTCATATCCAATATCGTGATGCCAATTTTAGGCAGAGAAACAGGAACAAAAAATCTCAGATTGCTTTGAGATTTTTTGTGCAAGATTTTGACTTGATTGTTTATGTAGTTTCCAAACAATCAAGTCAACTTTTTCACCTTCTGTCTCATCTGTTGCTCTGTTTCTTAGTTTGCGGTATCACTTTTCACTTGTTAACGCTTAACGCCAGTGGATTTCAGTGAAATCCAATAAGGATTCTAAGGCAAGGAGCTAAAGTTCTAAGGCAAGGAGCAGGTAGTCATTTATTTGCACAGTTCTTGTTAAAAAAAAATAAAAAAAAAATTTAGCACGCACTCGCTGTGGCATTGTTTCGAGAAGCTTATGCAATGTCACAAGATTTATTTCCATCCAGAGTTGCATTAATTCACCAAGATCTTGTATTGATGATGGGAGAGTCTGACCACGGGTGGCACAGTGGCGAGGTGGTTAGCACTGATGGTCCCGGGTTCAAATCCATGGGCCGACTGGGTCCTTTCTGTGTGGAGTTTGCATGTTCTCCCTGTGTCTGTGTCTCTTTGGGTACTCTGGCTTCCTCCCACTGTCCAAAGACATGCTCATTAGATTAATGGCCAATTCTAAATTGGCCGTAGGTGTGCATGTGAGTGTGAATGGTTGTCTGTCCAGGGTGTACCCCGTCTCTCGCCCGATGACAGCTGGGATAGGCTCCAGCAGACCCCGTGACCCTTAACAGGAATAAGCGGTTATAGAAGATGAATGAATGAATGAGAGTCTGACCACTGTGCAAAGCCTTCTCCAGCACATCCCAAAGATTCTCATTGGCGTTAAGGTCTGGGCTCTGTGGTGGCCAATCCATGTGTGAAAATTATGTCTCATGCTCTCTGAACCACTCTTTCACAATTTGAGCTCAATGAATCCTGGTATTGTCATCTTGGAATATGCCCGTGCCATCAGGGAAGAAAAAATCCATTGATGGAATAACCTGGTCATTCAGTATATTCAGGTAGTCAGCTGACCTCATTCTTTGGGCACATAGTGTTGCCTAACCTAGACCTGAGCAACTGCAGCAACCCCAGATCATAGCACTGCCCCCACAGGCTTGAGTTCCCTTCACATTGTAGTATGTGTAGAAATGCTCTTACTTTCACTATTAAACATAGCCCTGAGTTCTACTGTTGTTTTTCTTTGATTTGATTTCACCAAATGTTTAAGTGATCGCAGATCATAATCAATCAGGATTTTTTTCCGACCACATTTCTTCGTTGAAGACAATGGTTCCCCACTATCCTTCATGTTTTTAATAATGCGTTGGGCATTTCCTAACCCAGTTTTAGTAGTATCTGCAATCTCCTTAGATGTTTTCTCTGCTTGATGCATGGCAGTGATTTGACCACTCTCAAACAGACTAACATCTTTTCCACGACCACGGGATGTGTCTTTTGACATGGTTGTTTAAGAAATGAGAAGCTAAATAACTTAAATAACTTGCCAGCTGAAAGATAATCGTGCATGCAGTAACTAGATGTGGAATGCAGTACATGCATTGACACTGTTTCCTGAATTCTAAATATGCTTTTAACCACTGAATTGCATCCAAGGAACAATTAAAATAGGCTAATTTAGACAGAAGAATTTCATGATTTACAGCGTCAAATGCCAGTGGAGGTGATGTGGCTAGCAGTGGAGGTGGTCTAGCTAGCAGTGGAGGTGGTCTAGCTAGCAGTGGTGTGTTGGCCCAGCGACCAGTGCCAGTGGAGGTGATGTGGCTAGCAGTGGAGGTGGTCTAGCTAGCAGTGGAGGTGGTCTAGCTAGCAGTGAAGGTGGTCCAGCTAGCAGTGGTGTGTTGGCCCAGCGACCAGTGGGGTTAGTCCTGTTAGCAGTGGTGGTGGCCTGGTTAGCTGTAGCTGTAGTCCATTCTGGTATGGTTGTAGCCCGGCTAGCTGCAGGCCCAGTTTTAATCCAGTTAACTTTGTTAAAGAAAAAAAAAAAAAAAAACACAGGTCACTAAAATAACTTGAAACTGACTAAAGTAGTAATAAATAAAAAATTACTAATGATTAAGTAATGAATATCAGACTTTGCTTTTGAATTTTGGTTGAACAGAATAATTAAAAAAAAATCAAACTAATACACTGGGCATAAAAGATGATACCCTTACCTTAATATTTTGCTGCACAACCTTGTGAGGCAATCACTACAATCAAGTGATCCCTGTAATTCTCAGTGAGACATCTGCACCAGTCCACAGGTATTTTGGTCCACTCTTCATGAGCAAATTGCTCCAGCCAGTTCAGGTTTGAAGGGTGCCTTCTCCAGATTTCATATTTCAGCTTTTTCTACCGGTGTTCAATAAGATTTAGATCAGGGTTCATGGAAGGCCAATTTAGAATAGTCCAGTGTTTTGTTCTCAGCCATTCTTGAGTTTTTTTAGCTGTGTGTTTTGGGTCATTATGCTTTTGGAGGACCCATGCCCTACGACTGAAACCAAGCCTTCTGAGACTAGGCAACACATTTCTCTCCAGTATGCCTTGACAGTCATGAGATTACATTGTACCCTGCACAGTTTTAAAACCCTCTGTGCCAGACGCAAATTCCAGTCTTACTTTTTTATGATATGCTTTCAACAGTGAAGTCCTCCTCAGCTGTCTTCCATTAGTCCACTTTGGCTCAAACAGTGACGCATGGTGCGATCTGACACTGATGTACCATGACCTTGGAGTTATCTCTTTGGAAGTTGTTCTGGACTCTTTGGTTACCATTTGTATTATCCTTCTCTTCAACTCTTCATCAATTGTCCTCTTGTGGTCACGTCCAGGGAGGTTGGCTACAGTCCTGTGGACCTTAAACTTCCGAATAATATGTGCAGCTGTAGTCACAGGGACATTTAGCTGCTTGGAGATGGTCTTATAGCCTTTTCCTTCAACACACTTGTCTATAATTTTCTTTCCAATCTCCTGAGACAAATCTCTCCTTAGCTTTCTGTAGTCCATGTTCAGTGTGGTACACACCATGATACCAAACAGCACAGTGACTACTTTTCACCCTTTAAATAGCCAGACTGAGTGATTACAAGTTTGGTAAATGGTAAATGGCCTTGCTTTTATATAGCGCTTTTATTGGTACTCAAAGCGCTATACAGTCACAGACACATCTACCCATTCACTCACACTGCAACTGGGGGTTCAGTGTCTTGCTCAAGGACACCTTGGCATGTGGCACATTCCAGGGATCGAACCACTAACCCTCTGGTTTGTAGACAACCCACATGCCTACTGAGCCACAGCCGGCCAAAGAGACACTGAGTTTGGAGACACCTGTGATGCTAATTACAAGACACACCTTACTTTAACTTGTCCCTATAGTAGGAATGGAATTATGTTCTAGGGGTACCATCATTTTTGTCCAGGCCCGTTTCATTAGTTTGTTTTTTAAAATAGTTCTGTTGAACCACAATTCAAAAGCAATGTCTGATTTTCATTAGTTAATTTTAAGCAATTTTTGTTTCAGTGACTATTTCTATAACAGAAGGGTACCAACAATTTTGTCCTTGTGTGTATGTTTCACATTCAGGTTTCATCCCTCAGGATCCAGTTTTGTATGACTTACAGTATCTGTGTCACATTAGGAAAACAAAATTGGCCCCCATGCAGAGTTTTGCTTTCTACACTAAACAGCAGAATTGTGAGGGGAGTACATCTGATTCAGGACCTTTCAGCAGAGCCACTATGGCTTCACATTCGCTGTTTGTCTATTCTGTGACTTCCATCATGACACCTTGATGTTCCCATGATATTTGCTCGGCATACCCATATCTATTTTTGGTCCTGAGACATCTAACACGATCAGTGCGCTCCTCCAGAGCCTCTCTGCCCCTGTGTGCCCACAAGCTCTTGCTGTGCTGTGTAACCATCCTGAGTTAACCTTTCCTAAAGGCACAGGGAAGCCCAGGCATGAAGCACTCCTTAGCATAATGAGTATGTTCATCAAAGCCCTGCAATATGCTGGATGGGGCCTGCCGGATTCACCAACACGCACACCTGTCAACAAAACTATGCTTATGTGTGTGTACACATGTGTGTGTGTTCCCTGCTGAGCTGGAAACAGGACCACAGGTGATGGCGCATGGTGGACTTCAGTAGTGGCTGCCCTCAGACCTCATTTGAGGATGAAATCGTTTCTGTGACCAAAGAGTGGTCTATAATTAATGACCACTTGTGTGTAATTTGGAGGGATCTCACCTGTGGCCCTGTCCTCAGCTCAGTGGGAGCGCACGCACACATACACGTATATGTACACAAACACACACACAACAAAAGGCATAAACTCAGAATAAGGGCTGAGGAACCAGAAAAAAAAATAAAATCACTGGTTTACACTCTCGCTAACCAACCTTAAATTAGACCTTAAATTAGATTTTAAATAAATACACGACTGAAATGCTTCAAACATTGTAATTAATATGGAATTATTAATCAACAGCATAGCTTTGTTAACTTGGTTTTCAATTTCAATTAATGTTCTTGTTGGAGCATCGTTACAGATTCTGTGTTTCATTTCAACTCATAAACTGATGTAACTTGCTTTAAAGTGTTCACCAGCAACACTTTTAACTGAAACATAAAGAAAACTTTTATGAATATACGTATTTGCCACTGTTTCCCTTCCAGGTGATTTTTAATTAGTTTTTTACCCGTTTGATAATGTTTATGCTCCAAGATTTAAATTGGTGCAAATATGTTTCTAAGTAAAAGTCTTAAAGAAGTTTAGGTTACAGATGAGTGTGAGCTTCATCATATAGTTATAGTTATAGGAAGTTAAACTGTCATTTATTCCTTCAAAGGTTCAGTGGATACCAGTGTTCAGTATTCAGTATGCTTTAGAGCATCCAGTTGTATCTTGTTTTGCAACAACAGTTCCAACATTGTTTACATTTTGACCATATTTTACTTTTTTATATTTTTATGCATATCACATTATCTATAGCTTTGTATATACTTAACATTAATTGTCTATTAGAAGTAATTCTGTTTATTTATAAACCTTATTTGCACCAAGCAGGCATAACATTATGACCTAATATTGTGTAGGTCTTCTTTGTGCCTTGAAAACAGTTGTGACTCATCAGAGAATGGACAAGGGCCTTCTGAGGGTGTCAGAATGTTCTTAGTGGGGGCCTTTGGGTCCTATGGATAGAGGGGAGGAGCCTCTGTGGATCAGGCGTGTTTCAGTACATCCGACAGATACTTGATCAGTTTGGGATCTAGTGAATTTGGAGGACAGGTCAACACCTTGTGCTGTTCTTCATGTTTTTTTTTTTAGTTGTTCCTAAACCGTTTCTTGTGTGTGTGTCTGTGTCAGGCTGCATTCTGCTGGGGATGGCTGCTGCCATCAAGGAGTGTCATTGCTATGGGGTGGGGGTACCTGGTCTAGTTTATGTGGGTGCCACATGTCTAAGTAACATCCACATGAATGCCAGGTGCAAAAGTTTCCCAGCAGAACATTGTATTGTCACAAGATGGTCAATGTTATTTACTCCTCTTGTCAGTGGTTTTAATGTTGTGGCAGATCAGTCACTGGCATGTATACATAAAAATGAATGTCATTCTTGAAAGATGCAAGTTACTTTGACGACAAGGGCAACATCAACCAATTATGCTTCCTTAACACAGTAAAGTCATTACTTGTATATACAAATGTACAAACCCTCAGTCACACATATGATTACTGCAGGTCAGGTTTTGAAATTCGGTGTGGGTGGAACAAGATAGAGGGTGAGTGGGGCTGAGGCAGGAGGGTGATACCAAAGCAGATTGCTAGTGATCTGAGAGGGTACTCACCTGTCACTCAGTGCCCAAGTTAAAGTTATATAAAATTTCCCCCTGTACAGTTTAATGAATGGGGAAAAGCTTTAGAGACCAAAACATTTTTTGTTCCATGCTGTAAATATGTTTATATCAGTGACGTGCTGTGAGGTTTGTGTATGGTGAGGCACGGACTCTTTCAGATTTACAAATATGAATCAAATGGAATAGTTTAATTTCATCATTCAATTATCTGTAAGGCGGCACAGTGGTGTGGTGGTTAGCACTGATGCCTCACAGCAAGAAGGTTCTGGGTTTTAATCCACAGGCCGACTGGGTCTTTCTGTGTGGAGTTTGCATGTTCTCCCTGTGTCTGCGTGGGTTCTCTCCAGGTACTCCGGCTTCCTACCACTGTCCAAAGACATGCTGGTTAGGTTCATTGGTGATTCTAAATTGGCCGTAGGTGTGTATGGGAGTGTGAATGGTTGTCTGTCTCTCTGTGTTAGCCCTGTGATAGACTGGAGACCTGTCCAGGGTGTACCCCGCCTCTTGCCCAATAATAGCTGGGATAGGCTCCAGCACCCCCTGCGACCCTTCACAGGACAAGCGGTTACAGAAGATGAATTAATTAATTGATAGTACATCCCTGTTTTATTTCTTTCTCAAGTGGCCATTGCAATATTTTGACACTTTGTTGAAAGCATTTTTTTTAGGAGGATTCTGTTGAGGTTGATTCTGTCTAATGAGCTTTATATCAACTTCTGCCACCACTGCAGCTCTGTCTGCCAAACTCAAACATGTGGACAACCAAAAATATTTAAGGCTTTCATTTTAGCAATTCCATATGTGTATTTGCACTTTTTGGATGTTGTATACATGAGCAGTTTTAGTTAAGAGAATAAGCCATATTCGGACCATTTCAGTGTAATAGAAATAAGTACATTTTTCAAGCTGCATGCTGCATCTTTGAAGGCAAGACGATGCAGCTCAGGTCATTTTTCAAACTACTAGTCAGAGTCAGGGTGCTCTAGGTGGTGTCATGTTAAACAAAACAGTGCATTGATGCAATGCACAAAGAGTTGGTTATGTCAATGTAATATTTATCACCTCTGATCAAGAAGAAATTAGTGTGAAAATCAGGTCATAGATCATTGTGGGTGAGATTAAATGTCAGAGGGGGAAAAAATCAATGGCCATGAGCCTCCTGTTCAGTGTGGCCAGTGGAAAGTGCATGTAAAGGTGCTGTGGCCTCAGGACAGCGATGCTTTGCTGAAGCTTATCGCCTTTGACATCCTTTAATATGGTGACCAAGCAGTGGCAGTTTGATGAACATGGGTGTACTGTTCCGATTCAGGCTGTTAGAGATGCATTTGTCTTTCTTTGGCACAGCTTACCTGTCTGTTATTTACTTCCTTCCATTTTTTCTTTTGTGTTGTGACATTTTTCAAATGTTTTTTTTTCCCCATGGCCGCAGACTTTGTATCTGTTCTCTCTTTTTCAGTATTATTTTATGATTTGTTTATGCAAATTAACAACACCTCAGCGGCCCTGGAAACCTGAGCCACTGTTTTCATTTGGCCGCCCGCTGTGCCTACGACAACTGATCTCACATGCACACCGCTATTACTGCAGTGCACTCTGCACATGTTATGTTCCTCATTTTATTAAATAAACACCACCACTTTAAGTAAATGGGCACTTTATTTCACTTTTATTATACCATAAAGCGAGGTTCTCCTAATCAACCTTAAAAGTATCAACTTTTTCAAATGGACTCCCTGTTAATCCAAGGACCAGCTGGACACTATGGAAGATGCTCCTCTCGGCAGTCTGTCAGATGAGCATTTGGCATCGGGCGGAAGATAACAAACGACAATCCGATCCAGCCAATGATATATTACTAATTACTTAATGAATATGGACATGAGGTGATTTGTTGCCATGGTGCGCTTGTTAGGTTAAGTGGTGGGAATCGACAGGACAGTCAGATGTTGTCTCTTACTGTATGTTTTCTTAGTGCATTTCTGTTTCCTGCATTTGGCTCCAGTTTGGTTCAGATGGACTGAAAACAGAGCTGTGTGTGATATTACGTTACAGAGGTTGTAGTAAGGGTGTAAAATTTGCTTCAAATAGACTCTTTCAAAGAGTCAGGCACAGATGTGTGGAAAGTTTGCTTTTTCTCCACACCCACAGATTTTGTTTCATTTTCAAATTAACCCTTTAAGGGGTGTTCACCTCACTGACTGTACTTAAAGCTAATTAAAAAATGCTTTAAGAGGTGGAGTGTGAGTATGGCCGAAGTGAACTGGTGACACTTGGTGTACAGGACTGACAAACTGCCATTCAAAGTGACCATACCTAACTACCTTGCTATAATTTAAACAGATGAGTTATATAAAAAATCACTACCAGGTTGCCATGATTGAGGAGACCAAAAATGATTTTTCTTGTGCCAGGCTGTAAACATGGGTATTTCTGCTGGAAAGCTGGACATTTTAATATGAAAAATGGAGTCAACCTCCAGTCTACTCTTTACACTACTATCTACTCCTCAATCTACTCCTTAATTTTCTGCTGGGTCTTTAGCTCACTTTGTGGTATCTGGACACAGTTGACATTGTTTCAAATCCACCCCTGTCTTTCCATGAACTCAGAACTCTTGTATGTGCGAACAAATACAAAAAATATCTTCAGAAAAGCAGCAACAGGGGGATCCAAAACACTGCCGGGAAAGTGCCTGACTTCATTGTCTCCATCTACCACTAGTCTTGAATTTGTTTTCATTTGTTTATTTTCAAAAGCGTGTTTTCATGAGCCGTCTTGGGTTTTCCCTCTTGACTGCTGAGCTTATGTACTGATGATGATGCTGATAGTGGTGGTGATGGTGGTGTAGGGATGTGTTAAAGCCTCTCAGTACAGCCCTCCTGCCTCTTCCCACCTCCCTCTGCTATTGACCACGTTGCACATTATAAATCAGCTATGAGCTGGGCTACCTTGCAAGTACCCTAATGAAAGCTCATTTATAAAGTGGCTAAATGGTCCTGACAAAAGTCCTAATGAGGAAATCAATAATTCAGTGATTGTTACTCTGCTTATACTAATACGTCCCTCTTGTGGTGCTTTGATTCCAACTAAGGAAAGGCCATTTTTTACTGTGTTCAGTTCTGCGTGTCAGCAGTGTTGTAGGGTTTTTTTCCTTCCTTGGATCTTTGAGATCAATTATGTGCTGTTGTCCTGTGTTTCTTAGGAGGATCAAAAGCCATATATCTGTGCCTCAACATAGAATAACCTGAAATCTTTTTGTTGAATGCCGACTCCCGAAGCATTTTAACCCAAACTCTTAAAAAATAAAATAAAATATCTATATAAATGATAGAATGTAGTGGGAATAAAATATAAAACCATAAAAAAAGACAGCGCTTTGTTGTAGTTTGATGCTTTCATAATCTAACTAGCTGAAATGACAATCAGCTCTTTCCCATCAGTGAATCTCACTGCAGTCTTTTATCACTGAAGGCAGCAGGGAAGGTTTGGAAAAAAGTTGAGAGGAAACATGCTCCATTGAAGAATTCGCTTCAGATCAGGTGTAAGTGGAAAAAGTTAGTTTGGACTACTTGCAGTCTCCACAGGAGCAGTGAGCATTTTGGAAGTTTATAAATTGTCACTAAATGTCTTTTAATGCACTGTATTGTTGTGTAATTATATATGACATGTCATCATAGGGGATTGAAAGTCACAAGTCATCTCTACGTTGTTGCCCTGTCTTTTCATATCTAAACCTTAGGTTGAAATAGGTAGTTCAGTTTCTTTGAAGTAGGGTTGAATGAAGTATTTATCCACTGTCAGCGAACCAAACAATGAATTTCTGTGAACTGGATCAGCAGACATATTTTTAGCTCATATTTTAGCCACTTAAAACAAGGCTCATGAAAATCCTCAGTTTAAGTGTGCACTGCACAGTGTTATCACAGCTTTACCTTGTCATCATACAGCCCTTTTCGACAGGGAGATTAAACCATGAGCCATCAATCAATGCTCTCTTCAAAGTCACCAGACTTCATTGGCAAAAACTGTCATTTTAATTTACAGAACGCTGGAGTTTCTGGTCAACGGTGACTTCAATTGGCTAGTTTGTTATTGTGTGACTTTGAGTTCACATGTTAGGTCAAATCTGAATTAAGGTGTTAAGGTGTTGCGGCCGAAAAAAACCCCGTCCACTGAGCTCCCTGTTGTGGTCAGGAAATGTGTAATACAGACAGACAGGGTTTTTTGACCAATCTTAATGTCTACTTATGACCTGATAGCAAATGTGTTGCAACCCACTACTGCGTGCACCAGCATTTTGGGACATTATGTTGTTAGAAAAGGATGGAAGGACAGATGGACAGACTGCCTTTAAATTTACTGACCTTTTTTTATTCAAACATGTGCTTATTGGCCTCTTGAGGGCTTCTCCTTCTAGATTTGTAAAGTTTGTTATGGGGAAACATGTTTTCAGATAGTTGCTTATGAACAGACACAGAGCTCCGCCAATCCTTTAGAAAAACCTCTAGCTATTAACTTGCTAAATGCTCAAAATGTTCACCAACTGTCATTCTCCTCCTTGTGACTGGTCATTGCCACAGATTTTGCAGTTGAACTACTGATGATGGAACAAATTAATTTCACTCTAAAATGTCACTATTTTAAAAGCTGATGTTGCCACACTTCTATTGATTAATAATTTGCATTTCTCTTTAAAACTGACCACAGACAGCTTTTTGCAGCTGTTTAGTTTAAATAGCTCTAATTTAGCTAGATACACTCCTGAACAAAACCAGACCGGGGGAAAAATTACAAGTAGTTGTAATGTGTGCATCGTAATCAAGTTGTAAACAGAGCTTCAAAATACAAAAAGAAGAAACTGGAGCAACAGACAAAAACAAGTAGTAGGCAGTTTATTAAAAACTGCATTTAAACTTGAACACACTGTTCATCAGCTGATCGAAAATTTAAGACCATAGCCTTAAAAAGGCAAAATCTGGCTTTTATGTCATTTTCTTTTAGGCATTCAATCTGTCATGACTTCCCGATGGCAAAAGTGAAAGACATTCTGTCTTTGAACATGGCAGGATTGACCTGCACAAGCATGGCCTCTTGCAATGTGCCATTACTGCCAAGGTTAGATGCAGGAAAACAGTCAGTTTAAATTTCTTAAAAGACTGTGCAGGGGCGTGAAACGGCGCCTTGCTATGAGGAGATGTTGGAACAGGCACCCATCTTGACTGAGGGCCCTCGTCTGGGTGGTAATGCCTGGGTCTTTCAACAGTACAACGCTGCAGCTCACAATGCCCATCTAACAACATCTTCTTCCAGAAGAATAACATCATACTTTTGGACCATGCTGCGTGTTTCCCTGATCTAAATCCCAATGAGAACGTTTGAGGATGGATGACAAGGGAAGTTTACAAAAACGGATGTCAGTTCCAGGCCGTGGATGTCCGTAGTGAAAACATCTTCACCACATGGTGCAACGTTCCCATCAGCCTTCTGGAAACACTCACATCAAGCATGCCTTAATGAATTTTTGAAGTGGTAAACAAGAAAGGTGGGGCTGCTCACTACTGAGTCCTTTTTTGACATTTTTAGTTATATTTTTTGGAGATTTTGTGGATATGGTATTAAACTTTTGATCAGCTGATGAACAGCCTGTTTGAGTTTAAATGCTGTTTTTAATAAACTGTCTACTATCTGTTTTTGTCTCTAGCTCCAGTTTCTTCTTTTTGCATTTTGAAGCTCTACTTACAGTCTGGTTACAATCCAACAGTGCGAATAGCAAATTCTTTCTCCCAGTCTTAAGGTTTTGTTTAGGTGTTTATACAAGGATATAAATATGTATAAGGATATAAAGAGCCCACAAGTGACCAGAAACAAATCTTTCATGTCTTGTTTAAGGCCGGATTGCACTGCAAGATATCTGTTCACATGATTAGCCAAATCTCGAAGTATAGCATAGCATAGCATAGCATAGCATAGCATAGCATAGCGTAGCTTCTAAGTCTGTGAAGGTTCTCAGTCATCCAGGTCAGGTTTGTTTACACATACAAGCAAGTTTCTGATGGGTTACCCACAGAGTTTCCTATTTAAACCTCAAACTTCCCACCAGTCCCCTAGAACTGAAGATGAGTGGTGAAACATCTTCTCAAAAAACTCCAAGTCCAGTTGCCTTTTTAAAACGCTTTCTGGAGATAACTTCTAAGAAATGTAAGACTTATTTTAATAACACAAATATAATAAGATGACTACAATGAATATTCAGTGTTTGAATTTAGGTACACAGTAATGTTTTATTTGTCTGGTAATTAGACAATATATTATAATGTTGGAGTATGCCAACAGATGGTGACTCACCCCTGCAAGGTCACTGATCATCAGCCTTAGCTACGGGAGGGTGTGCTGTTGGAGGCCTGGGAAGCAGCACCCCAGTCCTCTGTTAATTGCAGGGGCAGGTAGATTACCCTCTGATGCCCCTCTCTGGGCCTTAATGTTGGGAATAGATACCATTGGCCACCCCATGTGTTTCTTCAGATGCCTCCTTAACTAGCTTTAAAATTCATCATCTTATGCTTCAATATGTGATTAATGAAGCGCATTATGCATTCTTTGGAGATTAATGATGGTGTGATTTTGATCAGCTGCAAACATAAAAGGTGTATTTCCTCTGTAGATTAGAGGATTCCTTTTCAAGCAGGATTCAAACACCTTTATAGAGTGGCCTTTTGTTTTTGATATAGGCTGAGCATATAAGGGACTAGAGATAGAGATCACAGATTTTGATGTGAGGAAAACTCTCCCATGTTTCCTTTTTTCTTGGTCCCTTTACAGTTCCTGTTGTTTTTTTATTTATTTTTTTTGTTTTGTTTTTTCAGAACAAAGAATAAGCTATGGTACTTTGAGTTCGGCACTTCGGAGACCTTTTCGGCCACATGTAAGAAGCTTCACGACTTTCTGGAGGTTGAGGTAAATCAAACAATGTTTGTGGAGACCTATACAAAAAAGAAACAAAAGCTAAAAAATATATATAAAAATACTCATCCTTCTATCAGCTTGCAAAGTGGCCCACTAATAAGAATATTTGATTAGCCCTCTGTAAGAATAATGGTGCCACGTAAAGAGTATTCTGGTCGTCTCCTGCTCCATAAATAGTGCAAATTTATACTAGTTTCAGATTCACCCAGACAAAGTGTTGATGTGTGAAGGCTATCTGTTCACCCCCCACCCACCAGTTCAGCACATAGGTAATTAGCCCTACATGACCCTGCTGTGTGTGATATTGAGTGATAATGAAGATGGCGTCTATACAATTCATCTTCCCCTTCTCAGAGCTATCCACACCATGCATAGATCTTTATTAATTAAGGCTGAATAAGTACCTACCTATAGGTGCCAGAGAGGAGCAGGTATGCAGGTAGAGACAGAACCAAAGTGTTATAAAATCCACTATTAGGGATGATCACCTTATAAAGGACAACTCTGATGGTTAATAAGATCTGAAGACAGGAATGGGGTTTCCTGTGAGGATAATACTCTCAAAACAGACTCTCCCTCAAACAGGGAGACTGATTCAGGCTTAGGTTTAGGGAAGCTCAGACAAAGAGACTGGTTTAGGCTCATAGAAAGAGGCAAAGATGGAGAGAGAGATTTGTGAATCTTCAGAATTAGACAAAGTTACATCTAGGTTTAGGGTCAGACAAAGACACAAGAGAGATTTGAACTTTGATCTTTAGGTAGTGACTGAAAGAATGGCATTGTGGACACAAGCGACTGAACGAGATTCCTACAAATGGTAGCTGGCCTCATCCTTAGAGATAGTGTGAGCAGCTCGGACATCCAGAGGTCACTCGGAGTAGAGCCGCTGCTCCTATGCGTCGAAAGAGGCCAGTTGAGGTGGTTTGGCATCTAGTGAGGATTTCTCCTCTGCGCCTCCCTTTTGGAAGTTTACCGGGCATGGTCAGCTGGGATGAGACCCCAGGGTAGACACAGAATTTGATGGAGGGATTATGTATCTCATGTGGCCTAGGATGTCTTGGGATCCCCCAGGAAGACCTGGAATGTGTAGCCTTAAGAGAGGGACGTCTGGAGTTCCTAGCTTAGCCTGTTGCCAGTGTCACCTTGGATGAGTGGAAGGGAATGGATGGATGGAGAGAGATTCAGGCTCAGACTGTTTCCTGCCATTGCACAAACTACTGGAAATTTCAGCTTGCATTACACTTAACCTATTATGAAAACATGTGTGATATGTGTGATTAACCAAATTGTAACTTTTTATCCGTTTCGTTCTGTTTTCTGAAAGTGTGATGGTGTTACTCTGGACCTCAGTAGCATCTCGTTGGAAGGCATTGCAATTCTCAACATTCCCAGCATGCACGGTGGCTCCAACCTTTGGGGCGAGAGCAAAAAGAGGAGGGGGAACCGGAAGGGAGGAAAAAAGAGCCAGGACAAACGGACGCCAATGATTGACCCCAAAGAACTCATGTTCGCAGTTCAAGGTAGCTTTGACACCCAGATTTGGCATGAACACTGTTTTTACAGTTGTTGGCATAAATCCTGCCCTCCCTGCAGTAGAGAAGCTCATTGGAAAAATGTAAAACCGTACTTCCATGATTTTTTTTATTTTATTTCAATTTGAGTTTCAGACATCTGTCATAGATACATACATATACATGCATGTATGCAGATGAATGAACATTCATCACTCAGACTTGTGCCAGTTTGTATAGTATCTGAACTACTGTGCCGACTGCAAGTAAATTTTGTTCAGACACTCATGGTGTCCTGACGAGGAATTCTGATGCCGTTTTTGTGATCTGCATTAGCATGTAGCTCAGTGCCCTGTTGTACTTAACTATAGTGTCACAGAGCTACTAGCATGGGTGTCTAAAGGCCTATTTATGGTTTCCAAGTCCATTGTGTTAATTGTCTGCATCCTGGCAATTCAAGTCATACTACAGTTTAGGTTAAGCATCAGTTTCCCCCTCACGGGATGTTTGCTGCATGGTAGCAAATATCCTAATTAGGCTATAACTGTCAAAGAGGAGGTGTGTCAAGCTCGTGACAAATATTGGGTGGCACACATACGTCTGCATAGGGCTTCAGATTAGCCAGATAACAAAATGTGCATCAAGGTGACCCTTGCATACATGCAGAATAAAGCTTGAATTGGCCTTTAGTCTTACTTCAGCTCTTTGTACTTTGGGGATTGTTGTACCAAGATCAGCCTGTATCTATTACCGCTTGTTGCAGTGGCAAATTCAGTGAAGAAGCTTCTTAAATGCATGTATCAGTGTTGTACTTCTCTATCGCATGGGTATAATTGCAGTTGAGATTTCACTCTAGCTTGGTGATGGGGAAAGAAAGATGTATTTCAAAATTCTTCCCAGTGTCTCTTACCAAGAGAGCCTAAGACTGTTCATTATGGCCTTTATTTTTTGTCAGGTTGAAATTTAAAGATATATCCTAGAAATTAAGGGTTTAAATACAAATCCTTTTAAACATGTGTCACAAACGTAACTTGTGAATCCTCAGCTGCACTTTCAAAGCACTGCATGCATTGGTGCATGGTTAGTTCACTGTGCTGGACAATAACACTGTAAGTTAAATATGTTTGACTGTGTAAGAGGCTCTTTTCCCCGTGTGTCCTTGCTCCTATCAGACAGATCAAAGACTAAACTTTAGACTAAACTTTTCAAGAGCACATTAATGTTTCATCGATGACAAGGTGAATCACAGCCTGCAGGATTTGTTTGCAAAGAAGAGGTACAACCATGTCACTGTTTGGAACTGTCACTTGCGTGTTAATGTTCTGTGTAGGCACCAGTGGACAGTCTCCGTTAATAGGAATAGACTGAGTGGGGATGTTGGGCTTATTGCTGAATCCATTTATGTCAAAAGGAAGACCATCAATGGGAACATATGAATGAAACCAAGGAGTCAGCTGCTCTGTGGTAACTGGTGAAATGGTGTGAACCACTTAGAGGACTTATTAAATTAACTAAATGCAAAACCTATCCAGAAAGCAATGGCAGAATAGGTTTTACAATCCAGTATCACCGTGGAAGAAATGCTTAATTGCTGTTCTCTGCTGGTTTTGTGTTCTTGGTCTAGCAGATTTTGAGAAAGCTAGTATTAGCCTCAACTAAACTCCACCGAGGCATAGCCAGAGGGCCCAGTCATCTTTATATATAGTCTTGCATACTGACATACTGAGGGACAAGCTGGTGCACACAGCTCATATCCTGGATGTTGGACCACCTGACCAATAGAGCACAGTATGTAAGGACACAGGTCTGAGTGTCTGATGTGGTCGTCTAGGGCACGGGAGCCCCTCAGGGAACTGTCGTGGCTCCCTTCCTCTTCTCTCTCTGCTCTACTAACTAGATACCTCTCAACCAGCTGTCATCTGCAGAAATACTCAGATGACTCTGTAGTCATGGGCATAATCCAGGATGGGGAAGATGGAGAATACAGAGGACTTATCTGAGACTGTAATTTGGTGCCAGGAAAACTGCCTCCAGCTGAACCAAGGAGCTGGTGGTGGATTTCCACAGATACAAACATACACACCACACAGACTGCTGAATCTATAGTAGACTCTTGTAAGTACCTTACTGTTCACCTGAACACAAAACTGGATTGAACTTACCATGCTAGAGCACTTTATAAGAAAGGCCAGAGCAGACTCTACCTGCTAAGGATACTTAGGTCCTTCATACTGCAGGGAGCACTACTGAGGATCTTCTATGACTCTGTGGTGAAATCATGGCTGACCTCTTGAGCCTGTAGAGGTGGTAGGTGATTGGAGGATGATAGCAAAGCTGTCATCCCTGATGGAAAACCAGTCCCACCCCCTCCAGCAGTAGACAGTAACCACATACATATAATTTCTATTGTGTTTGATTTGCTATTTTTTGTATTTATTTAATGTTTTACTTTTTTATCTTTTGTGTGCGGTGTCATTTGGACTGTGTGTTGCTGCAACACTGCAAATTTCCCCACTGTGAATAAATAAATAAATAAGTAAATAAATGTCTTATCTTATCTTATCTTAAAGGGTTTGTTAAGAAAATTAAGAAAATGGGCAAAGACACAACAAGTGAGACTCTGCAACTGAAAAGTTATGTCTTCTTAGGCCTTTCCAGCCATGCCCTTTTATCATCACCTGCTCAGTTATGGTTGATTAAGGCAATTAATGCAACAAACCACCCAGTGCAGTGGCAGTGCATGTTTCTGTGGCATGTTTGGATGCTTATAACTTTTCCTAATGTGATGATGTGACTGTCAGATGAAGGTTCAATATGACACAGAGGAGGGCGGACTGTGAGGGAGATAGTTAATCAATTCAAAGCCCAATCTTGCTGCAGTGAACACTCCATTTATCCCTAAATAAAAATCAATCATTTGTAGTTAAAAAAGAGGCTACAGTCTGAACCTGGAAAGGCACTTAGTGTGAGTGGGGAACGTGTACATATTTGTGTTCTACTGCATTGTTGTGTGTGAGTCCACCTGTACTCTATATGTGCCCTTGTGGAAGGTGCCCTCAAGGTGAGTGGCCTAACTTGTCAGATCAAATGGACAGTGTATTTGGCGTATTTAGAGGTAAACACAGAAGTGCATTAGTCCAAAGGGGGCACCGCTGAGCATGACGATCAAACTGTTGGCAGAGATTATTTTTCATGAGTGTGTGTGTGCGGTTGTGTGTGGATAGGCGGCCAGTGGGTGGCTGTTGGATGAAAAAACCCTGACCTTTCTGTAGCTGTTAAATCGTCCCGCTGGTGACGCCAGGAGACAAGCCCCTCAGGTGGAAGGGAATGGCTGCAGAGTGAATTATTTAGAATGGGACTGAGGTTTTGTAGGGAGTGAGTGGGTGGAGGGGTTGACGCTTGGGACTGATCCCCTGTGACAAGCCCCACGAAGTTTTCATTGGAGGATCGGTCTCCACACACACGCACCCTTCCTCCTCCTCCCGCCATTCCTCTTTAGTTTTTTTTTTAAGCTGATAGGCTGCTGGTCGTGCTCTGCTCTGTCACTGTCTTTCTTTTATTCCTCTGCGTTCACCCTGTCGCTCCACATGTGTCAGTTCAGCCACCAGCCTTGACAGGTAGTTGTTTGACTGTGACAAGTCCTGCGCTCTGATGGAAAGACACGGCTTGGATTAAAGCCACAGTGCTGCTTTTATGTCCCATATGACATTCATTCATATGATTGTCTCTCTCAATCTGCACTGTCACCATTGGTTTCTGTGTATTTTTATCACAGTCAAATACTTATTTCATCACCTAGTGAGAGACACAATTGTGGGGTTGGGTAAGGGCTGATTTTGTTTACATTTGGCCACAACTTCCTTCTTCTTTGTTAATAATGCAGCCTCTTTCTTGCATAAACAGTCAGGTGACTCAGTTTCTATCCCAGTCTATCTCTTTGAAGTAAGTGGCTTTTTCTATATTTAGCAGGGTGCACTTTTTATTGTTCTTCTATTTCGTTTAAACCTTTAATATAAAAAATAATGGTTGGTAATTCTAAACAAAGATGGAAATTCACCAATAAATTATACTAGATAAAGTCTGTCTTTAATTCAGAGATGTACTGTAATCACAACATATTGTCACCTATTTTTATAAAGTGAGGGCTCTCTGAATACTGAAATGTAGGCTAATTTAAGCTCATTTTAAAACACTGAAAGGTGTTTTTTCTTTGCCCTTGGTCTTAATAAGTAATTGAGGTTAAAATAATAATATTTCACCAAAAACAATATTACAAACCAAACTGTAGAAACTGTTTGTGGACATTTGTTGGTTTTAAGACAGATTTAAATCACTAGGTGTGTTGGTGGAACCATGCAGACTAATTAAAGTAATATTTTCAAAAGAAATAAACCTGAAACAAAGGCAACTGGACTTGTTAGATTTCTTTAATCTCCAAGAACAGTTGCACTTGTTTCAGCTTTTTCGGATATACCATGCCCTGGACGACCTATGCTTCACAACTTTTGGCAAGAAAGAGAATCATTTCCTAATAGATTCTTTTCCTAGCATAGTTTTGATTACATTATCTTTTATCTATACATGCTCACCCACTCACACACAATTATTTTTCACTTATACATATTTATAATCTTATTTATTATTATATATAATAAGACACGTGTGTTTTTTTGTTGTTGATGTGTTGTTGTTGAATTGTCTTTGATTTTTTTGTTTATCTTTTGGGGAGGTGTTTTGTAAAAGCCCATACAGTTTTTTGTTTTTTTTGTTTTTACCTCTCCCACACTTATTGTTCTTGTTTCTTTTTTTGTTCTTTATTACTGTCTTTGTTTTTTTTTTTTTTTAAGGAGCAAAATAATTTAATTTGCATATAAAGCAAGTAACCAGGACTGCCTTCTTTCACCTGCGTAACATCATCAAAATTAGGAACATCCTGTCTCAGAGTGATGCTGATAAACTAGTTCATGCATTTGTGTCGTCCAGACTGGATTACTGTAATTCATTACTGTCTGGCTGTCCAAATAGCTCTTTAAAAAGCCTCCAATTGATTCAAAATGCCGCAGCAGGAGCATTGACAGCAAGATAGATCATATTACTCCAGTTTTAGCTTCTCTTCATTGGCTCCCTTTAAAATCTAGAATAGAATTTAAAATCCTCCTCCCATCGTATCTGAAAGACCTCATAGTATCATATCATCCCAACAGATCACTTCGATCTCAAGGGGAAGGCCTAATTGTGGTTCCCAGAATTTCAAAAAGTAGAATGGGAGGTAGAGTCTTCAGCTATCAGGCTCCTCTCCTGTGGAACCAGCTCCCAGTTTGGGTTCGGGAGGCAGACACCCTCTTTACTTTTAAGGTCAGGCTTAAAGGGTCTTTCCTTTTTGATCAAGCTTATAGTTAGGGCTGGACTAAACCATCCCTTAGTTATGCTGCTATAGGCCTAGGCTGCTGGGGGACGATGCACTGAGCAAATGTCTTCTACTATCCTCCACTTTCTTTTCTCTGGGACCGAGCTCTTGTCCTCTAATTTCTCATCTATTACTAGTCATGCAATTTTGTGATATTACTGTATAGCAGGTTAACTAAGTGTCCCTCTCTCCCTGGCCTTAGGCAGATGGGTCCCTCCATATGAGCTGGGTTCTGCTCAAGGTTTCTTCCTGTTAAAAGGGAGTTTGTCCTTTCCACCATCGCCTTCAGACTTGCTCTGGGGAATTCAGGCCTGGTTTCAGACCAGATGTTGTAAAGCGTCTTGAGTATTGTTATTGACACTAAATAAATAAAATTGAATTGAATTGAATTGAAAAGGGGCAGCACAGTGGAGCGGTGGTTAGCAGTGATGCCTCACAGCAAGAAGGTCCCGGGTTCGAATCCATGGGCCGACTGGGCCTTTCTGTGTGGACTTTGCATGTTCTCTGCGTGGGTTCTCTCGGGGTACTCCAGCTTCCTCCCACCGTCCAAAGACATGCTGGTTAGGTTCATTGGTGATTCTAAATTGGCCGTAGGTGTGCATGTGAGTGTGAATGGTTGTCTGTCTCTCTGTGTTAGCCCTGCTATAGACTGGAGACCTGGGTGTACCCCACCTTTCGCCCAATGACAGCTGGGATAGGCTCCAGACCCCCCCGCGACCCCCACAGAAGATGAATGAATGAATTGAAAAGCTAACCCTAACCACTAGATCACAACACCCAAACTTAAGACTTCCTGTTGGGCAATGAAGCCCCAGGCGAGATACTGTCCACTATAATACCAAGGAGTACCATATCATCAAGAGGTTAACATGGTTTAACATTCGCTGGTTGCAGTGGGTGAGTCCTCCTGACCTTGTTAAACTGGCAGTTGGAGCCAGCTTTAAAACTCCCTGTCAGGAGGTCAACCATGTACACATACACACCCATCCACTCTGACCCTGGAAAGCACTGCACTCACAGGCCAGCACAGAGATAGGGTCAGACGCATGTCCATCAACATGGAGACATCTGGACACCACAGCTCACGGAGACAACATCTCGCCACAACATCACCCGTGACACTGCTTCAGGAAACCACCACATAAACACGACAGCCATGGAGCAGCATCAGCGACAGCGAGTGCCTAAAAATGGGTCTTAGTTTCAATTAGTGTCTGTATATTCCCAACAGTGAGGCAGCAGCTTCTTAATTTGTGGAGGGACGAGTCGATGGAGAGTCAGAGGCAGAACGGGCTTCTGAAACAGATGGGCCCTGCATGACTCTGGGCTTCCAGCAGGGCCAAAATCAATGCTCATAACTGAAAAACAGAAGAGAAATTAATAATTATATTACCACAAGATTGCTTTGCATTGCCGGTGTAATCTACAGTAATTAATAGTTGTTTGTAGCTTGTTGCCGTTTTCCTTTTTTTAAACTGTGAATATTAAATGTTTTGGAAGCAGAAGGCAAAGTCTGAAGTGAGGAACATTACGTGTCATACTCTTTGATTCCTCTTCACTTTCTTCTTTCCTTCCCTACTTTCTTACTGCATTTCGCTTTTCTCTCATTAGTCTTACTCATTATTTTCTGTATACTTCTTAGGTGTAAAATAACACTTTTAAAGTGCAACATTTAAAGGCAATGTTATTGTTGTTTTAATTAGTGGTTAGTGTTTTATTAGTGATAGACCATTGAATCATTTTAGAGTATTAATGCATTATAATGCATTCATTAATTCCTCTAACATACCTGAAGACGCTAGGACGTTAGGAACATGTCTACTTGGTTGGACTTTCTATAGTTAAAGATGAATATTTTTGTTTGTTTTTTACCTTAGACCTGTCTGACCAGCTCCTGGAGGTAGTGGGGCTGGAAGGAGCCATGGAGATGGGTCAGATCTACACGGGCCTAAAGAGCGCTGGAAGACGCCTGGCACAGTGCTCCTCAGTGACCATCAGGTCAGTCCTTAAAGGGGAACTACTGTTTTTTACAACCTGGACCTTATTTCTGGCATAAAATACGGTCGTTTACTCACCCATATAACTTTTGTGTAATTTGTATTCCTTTGGGAGATCATTAGATCAGCGTATATCCATGTAGTGGAAGTGACTGGGGCACCGAAACTCAGCCTCTAAATAACGCATTATCAGCAGCGAAACTCGTTCATTTCACCAATATTTTGTTATCGTATGCTAGTGCTATTCCCTGTTGAGTCCGGAGTTACCTGTTATCATCATCCAAGGTCTGTAGATTAACCTACAGACCTTGGATGATGTCTTCTGACCTGGATGATGTTGTCTCTGAGCGCTGCGCGCCCCCGCGATGGTCGACTTGTTTACCTGTAATTTGCTACTGCTATGGTTCGTCCACAACCTCAGTTATTTAATGCCAGAAATAAGGTCCAGGTTGTAAAAAACAGTAGTTCCCCTTTAACTGACTCTACTGCATAAACAAAATACAGGGAATTTTGAGTACTGAAATCAAGAATCAAGAATCATTGTGATTTAAGTTAGCATATTAAGTTGGATGATGTAGTGTGTTATTCTTTGTGAAATTTTATTTTTACATATTTTCTTGTTGATCACTTACAGAACCAGTAAATCCCTTCCTATGCAGATTGATGGTGAGCCTTGGATGCAGACTCCCTGCACTGTAAGTCATTAAATGTATCACTCTCTCCAGCAGTAGTTCCTGTAAACTAGAGCCCAAATATTTATCAGTGACATATTGTAAACTTGGGCGGCACAGTGGCGAGGTGGTTAGCACTGATGCCTCACAGCGAGAAGGTCCCGGGTTCGAATCCATGGGCCGACTGGGCCTTTTCTGTGTGGAGTTTGCGTGTTCTCCCTGTGTCTGCGTGGGTTCTCTCCCCATGCTCATTAGGTTAATTGGTGACTCTAAATTGGCCGTAGGTGTGCGTGTGAGTGTGAATGGTTGTCTGTCTCTCTATGTTGGCCCTGCGATAGACTGGAGACCTGTACAGGATGTACCCCTGCCTCTCGCCCGATGACAGCTGGGCGAGAGGTTATTCTGATGTTGACTGTTCACTGCAATCGTATACAAGTAAAGTGTGACCCCACATTTATCAGCTAACTGTGATAAAATCGGACTCATTCAGAAAATTCTTCAAAGTTAGTACAAAACACATACTGATAAATACTGTATGTTTTCGATTGGCACAAGTAGTGTACCATGTATGCATGTATGGATTTCTATTCAGTGTATTTATCACACAGATCATTGCTTTGTATTTTTTGCCCAGTAATTTATGATAACAATCCTCAATGATGCATGTCTTACTTCTTCTAATTTGCGTACCATCTATGTCTCCAATGTACCTCAACAAGTGTTTGCTCTCTGTCCATGTTCATTTTTCAAAATGAAAATCCTCGGTTTGATTTGATTACGGTTGTGTTTAGCTTTAATTAGAACGCCACTGCAAATGAAGAGCTGCGTAGATTTACATATGGCTCGCACCAGGCAAAGCCAGAAATCCCAGTGCATGACAAAACAAGTGGCCTGCAAGTGCTCTTGTATCTGCTGCTGCAACTCTACAGAGTAAAGTTAGGATCTGATGGCACATAATTGTGCCGCAATGATTTCCATGGCAAGTTATTTGTACTGTATATTAGTGCTGAATTCAGATAACTCAGCCTGTTAAATGCTTATAAAAACATCACAGTTCAAATGGGATGTTATTCCACTAATTATTAACAACAACATCTATGCAAATGCATCTCAGTTCCTCTGCATGCATAACATATTTAACACCATTAATACATTTGCATTTTGGAGTGACATACAACTTCTATCACTGTCACTCTGATAACTAGGTCTGAAATATCTGTCACAGACTAAAACTGCATTTCCAGAAGTGGTCTTCTTTATTATTGCTTAAATATAATGCAGTCCTAGTTTTCTTCTTTTTTGATAGCTAAAGACTTACAGGACATTATTAATCGTTTCTGTAACTGGGATCTATAAATGATCTATAAATTTTGCATCCTAAAAACAAACCTCAGTCAGCTCCCAATTTAATTTCAGGTAGGTCTACTCCTTTAGATCTTCCTTTTATGACTGATGAAAAGTTATTGTGCATATTGTAAAGTGCATGACAAACATTAAGTTCAGTCATGTTTAACGATGGCAGAAAGCCCACAAAAGCTGGTAATTGCTCCAGAGACAGAGTGCAGAGTACAGTAAATGGCAGCTTCCCTTTGAAGTGATGGTGGTCCTTTGAGTGCAGATGGCAGCATTTCCCCTCTCCATTACTGCGTTTTGAGTGTGGCAGTATAATGATGTGCTTAATCTGAAGACCCTTGATGACTGATATTTGTTGCTTCATCAATCTATAACTGCAACGTTCAAAAGATATGGCATTATTGCTGACAAACAGGCTATTGTCAGATATCCATAAACGTTAAAGAACGGCAACTGGACTTAGAGAGTTTCTTGAAGACGTTTTGCCTCTCATCCGAGTAGCTTTTTCAGTTCTAAAGAACTGGTGGGGAGTTGAGATTTAAACAGTAACATCTGTGAGTGTAGCCCATCAGAAACTTGCTTGACCAGAAGTTGGTACAACTAGTGTCTGTTAACGGCTAGATGACACAGATGGTTTGAAAAAGGAGTAAAGGAAGCCATCTATGTCAAATTGGAAAATCCTTTTTCAAACAGGGGAGGTGGACTGAGCTATGATCTGACATTAATTTACAATGCAGTCCTAACTTCTGTCCCCAAGAAGTTTCACCCCCATTCACACCTTGAGACTGGAGCCTCTGACTGATAATGAGCATCATTCACTGGAGAAAAGAGGACAGCAGAAACTGTCCTCTTAACGACAGGTAAGTATCTAGCCATTAACAGACACTAGTCGTCTAAGTATCTGAATGAAACTCTACAAGTCTAGTTGTCTTTCTTTAATTTTTTTGGATGTACCATGACCTGGATGCCTGAAAACATTCACAGACCTATTGTCAGATATTATAAAACCCAAACTGTGTATGTTACCATTTGTTGTCAGAGACAGGAAGCACAAAGGTTTTCAAAGTTTATATATTGTAAGATAACAAAGATAATACTTATATTATCCTTTTATTTGCTTTAGTTTATGTGTTACAAGCAAACTAACCACACTTGACAAGAACCTATATGGACACATATGGAAGATTTATTTTGTTGTTGATCCATTGCTGAATTAAATTCTTTTGGAAGATAGAACTGGATATAATGACCTGTCGCTAGACACTTCGGTATTTCATGGGGAGCTGAAATTGTTATTTGGATTTGATTTTTGATCACTCCAAACCAAAAACATGTCAGTGAGTAAAGAATGATACACTTTCATACTTAAGGAATGACATCAACTTATATGGCTAATCCGAATTGATGACAATCAATTCTGAAAAGTTGGCATCTGAAAAATGTGCAGGCTGTAGGGATGTGGAGGGCCTTTCAAAGTGTAAACCTCTATACGGTTCAAAAGGCTGCTCAGGTTAAAGGGTTTTGTTGGCTGGGCATTGTATTCCTGGAACAATAATAACATTTACATGTGCAAAGTATTCCATTATTATTCCATACTAAGCTACATTACTGGTGGAAATGAATATTCCAGCAAATTAAGAAAATGTTTTGATCCATTTAAAAACAGGTGCACATCAAATACGCACAACACACTAGCATACACAAAAAAAAAACATGCTGAAAAAATTCACAACCCCAGCAAACACACAAAGACACTGCAAAAACTCATAACACCAGCAAACACAAAAGTGGTGCAAAACATGCTGAAAAAATTCACAACATTTGCAAACACAGAAACGCGCTGCAAACTCTGACAACACCAACAAACACAGAGACGCACAAATGACAATGGAATTGTTCCCGGGACAAAAGGTAGGAACACTGGTGTTGTGAGTTTTTGCAACTCGTTTCTGTTTGGTTGTGTTGTGAGTATTTGCAGTGTACCTAATGGAAAAAACATTTTCCTAATCTGTTGGTTATTTGTCTATTTTCACGTGTTTTCTCAAGTTTAAGTGCATTGAGCTCTCTTGGCCACATATGCATCTCTGCTCCTCTCTGTCAAGCTGTTAGCTACTTGGTTTTTACAGAACAGACTGTACAATGTCCAAAGAATGCTCCTAAAACCCAGCTAATATTTGCAAATCTCAGATGTCTTAATGGGAATTTTCAGTCCTACTTCGGAATATCTAAGCAGAACATCATGGAATAATAGTTTGCATGTAAACGTACTGATGGGGAAAAGGAAACAGGGCATGGTCCACAGACATCTTAAATTACTGTTCCTTTAGTTTATGTATTTCTTTGTAATGAAGCTGCCAAATATCACCAGGTCTAAAGTTCAGCTGTTTCCTTTTTCCTAACACCAGATTGAGATCGTCCACAAGAACCAAGCTCCCATGTTGATGGGACCACCGCAAGGTCGAAGCTTCTTCTCGTCAGTGATCAGACGAACTCGCACCGAGAAAGACTGATCAGTTTGGGACCCTCGAGTCGTCTCAAGAATCGGTCGAGAGCAGCAGTCAGAAGTTGCTCATCTCTCTTCGCGCTAGTGGAGGGGATATTTGATGTCTGTCTGATAGCCCAGCGTACAGTAGCAAAATGTAGGTTCAGTATGTGTCGCCTGCAGCATGGAGATGTCAGTGAGAAGTTCCCGTTTTACCCAGAATGAGGTGTGTGTAGGACTGACGCTTTGAGCCACAGTGTGCAGTGTAGTTTAGCACCAAAAATACTGTGGCTATTTCTGGAAATGCACTACTGTTGTTCTTCTTTTTCCTTATAAAATGTTTACTGTTGTGCTCTGTGCCACGTGGAACAAATCCACAGATGAATGTATTTTGTGATATAACGTATTGATTTATTCAGTTATATTTTTGCTGCTATCGATGTTTTCTATGTTTTTTTTGTTTTTTTTTTTGTATCTGTGTAGCCTACCCCTGATGCATGATGGACAGAAAAACAGGCGGCTGCTGCTGTTGGAGCTGACATATCAGGATTTTGCAGTGTCATTTTTTCCGTTTCTTTGTTTAATTTTTTTGCTCGGCATTTCTTCTGCACTTCACTCATGTATGGCTTCAAGTAGTGCAAAGGCAGATAACCGCGTTTGCTTTATTTTAATGGTTCCTGTAAGTCACCCTTGTCATGTTTTGATCAGCCTTGTTGCTGTCAGTGGAAAGATTAGGAATGACTATTAATCGTTCATAAAAACAAAAAATAATAATAATAATAAATGCATGACACTCTTGGTCCTAAATCACGCTAGAGATTTCCTGATAGTTTTGCCAGTTGTGTCGCATGAGTGACCAAGATCTGTTATGAAACGTTTGGAAACTTGTCTTTTTTTTTTTCTTCAATCTATAACGCTGTTCATATTCTACTGTACCGTATCATACCTAGCTATGAGATGGTTGCATTTCTATGGGATCCTGTGTTTTCTGAACAGGCACTCAGGTACTTTTGAAATGACAAACCATAAAAGGGGCCAGTCAGACTGACCGGTACAGCAGTCGTTAAGTTACATTTACTAAAAGCAGTTTGACCTCGTGTGGTCATTAATTTGTTATGATGTCTACTGTTCAGTGTCTACAATCTGTTGCACACAGGAGCATGAATTATCTGGTTAAAGTCTTGATACAAAATGACTATTGACATCAACACTGAAAATCAACCCTGTCCATTGACTACAGATTTCAGAAGATTTATAGTTGCTTGCTTGTGCACCTGCCATCTATGAATTAATATTTACCCCCCCCCCCCCCCCCCCCCACACACACACACACACATACGTGCACACACACACACATTTGACTTCATATGAGTTACTACAAATGCAACCCAATTGGATTGTTGTACAACCAAATTGCATTGTTCTGGGTGGTATTGGCAGTGACCGAGTGCGTTCGTGCATTCCCGTATATATCTCACTCAGTCTCACCAAAGACAAAAAGACTCACCGATACATTTTTGGGGAATTAATTGCAGACCTATTAGCCAGAAATCCATCTGTTTTTAACATAACATGCATGTTTTCTGAGAAGATTTTTGGTCTTGACTGTTTTGGTCTTTAAATGTGCCATGTGTCTGTGGAGATGCATAGTATGATGCATCTCCTGTCTCTTTGCATTATACAGTGCAGCGTTGTGTACAGTGAGGTTGTATTTTTGTAAGCAGTCTTTTTCAGTTCATTGCTTATTACTCTAGAACCTACACCATGTTGTTCTTGTCTAAAAACAAATTATGTCTGCCAGCGCTGACTGACAAAAAATATGGAGACAATAAAAAAAGAAAAGAAAAAAATTTTGTTGTTTGACATGCTGTTTTTTTAGCTTTTGACCTCCTAATACTCGTATTCATACAATGTCAGCAGAATGTGAAGAACAGGAAACAATGACTTTATTCTGACCTGGAAGTGTTCACATGTTACTGTCAGTAGTTTTTCCCACAAATAATAGATAGAAGCTAATTTAGAGTATGTTTGATCCATATCAAGCAATGCCAGACACAAACTCAGTAACAATCATATAGAGAATCCTGAATGGATTTTGTTAGTGTTAATGTTGGATTTCATTTTGATATAGCTGCTGGAAGTGGTAGCATGGTGTAGCCAGACTACTGGGTAGTCTGCTCAGATGACGTGTATGATGAGTATGTTGCTCTTACTCTTTTGTCCATCCCAGCCCATACCATTTGACTGGCCTGAAAGATCTTTGTGGGAGTGACTCCAGTTAAATTTATTACAAAAATAAAAAACAAACAAACAAACAAAAACGATATTGGTATTGTGTGGTATTGTTTATCTTATTGTCAGATGGGTGGACGCCTACACTTGCCCTCTTTTCACCGTCCTCGGGGGTGTTCAGCAGGAGTGACACTGTGCTTCACTTCACGTCCACTTCACCTGCCTGGTAATGGAACCCTGCCTGGATCCAAGATGGCAACAGCGTGACCACTACTGGCTTCCGATATGTCCATCTTTCAGTCAAGTGTTTGAAGCAGTGGCAAGTTCCCCTTAAGGGATTTACTTTGTATCAGCACAAGTCTTTGTGGATCGTTGTGCAGCAGAAACATATTTTTTATAATACAGCCACAGTTACAAAAAACTACTGTTCCTAGCAGGGGTTGGGAATTTTCCTTTCCTGCCCTCGGAACACTTTTCTCCTGTGAGTTTTAAACATAGGTTTGCCATCAGACTCTTGTGGACAAAAAGACTTTTTTAAAAGCTTACGGTGCTCACATTTTAATTCAGAGTTTAGTTGTAGGTACCCACATACCCACGTAGTTGGAGAAGGATATCCCAGTGTCACAAAACAAAATCTCTCTTTAGTTTATACTTTTACTTCGACAATGGGTGCAAAGCAGCATAAGGTGAGAAACAAAGGCAAATTAAATATATGTATTTATTTATTACGATTTAGCAAACTAAGGACACAGTCTGCTTGCTGCAGCAATAACAGCAGCTAATGAAGTTATTATAACTTAAGTTCAGGAACTAAACCACGGCCCATATCATTCGTTAAAGGTGTGTCCTAACCCTCCTTCTCTCTCTGTTCATCTCAGTTCTCAGTCTCCACATCCTCATCCCTCTCCTTTCTTTTTCTTCCACCTTTCATTACAGGATCCGAAGCTTCCTGAGACAACCAAAGTCTCACGCCCTGGGTTCCTCTCCCATCATCTATCCACACATTCCTCCACCCGTCATGTCTTCCCCTCGACCCTTCTCCTCCCATCCCCTCCGACCCTTATAATGCCATCCTCTCAAACCTTTTATCACATCCCCTCCAACTCTTCTCATCCCTCCATCAGTTTTTCTCATTGCCTGTCCACCATAAAACTCATTTGCATCAATTAAGGCGTGGTCTTTGTTAATAAAAATTTTTCGGTAACTTCTGATCAGTTGTCAACAGCAGCTTCAAGGAATTTAAGCCCATTCCTCAGTCCAGAACATCTCAGCTTCAGTTCTGAGATGTTGATGGGTTTCCTCAAATGAACTTTCTTCAGGTCCTTCCACAACATTTCTGTTGGATTAAGTTCAGGACTTTGACTTGGCTATTCCAAAACATTCATTTTGTTCTTCTTTAACCATTCTAACTTGTGTGCTTGGGCTTGTTGTTTTGCTACATCACCCAGTTTCTCTTAAGATGCAGCTCACAGACAAATGTCTAGACATTTTCTTTGCTGGTATAATTCAGAATTTACTGGTCCATTAATGATGGCAAAAGCAGCGAAACAGGCCCAAACAAGAGTCAAGTTTCATGGACAGGATAAGGTTCTGATGCTAGAATGCAGTGTTGTTTCATTTCCAGACATGAGCTTCCAATATAAAACCACTTCTACTTTGGTCTCATCTGTCCACAAAACATTTTCTCAGTAACCTTCAGGCTAACTGCAGATGGGCAGAAATGTTCTTTTTGGAGAGCAGCGGCTTTGCCCACCCAACGTGAGAGATTTTTAGTGCTGCAAGATTTGCTACTGTGCAGTGAATAAACACAATGGACATTTTAGTTGCCATTAAAACTAGCTTGTTGTGATTAAATATGTGACAACAATAAAGTATCCATATTGGTAATATTAACTCGAAACTTAATTATTGTCCGCCTCTGCAGGAGGCTGAAACTACGCTTAAAACTTTATTCTAGTTTAAGCTTTGGCTTAAGTCTCCTCTTTTTACCGTGTGAGCAGTGTTCAGTGCTTTGCCCAGTGACCTGCGCTTTACTTCCAGGTCAGTGCCTTCCGCAGGTCTTCGGCACTTTCAACAATGTATCCCTTACAGGAGAGGGAAGAGCTGGCTCTCTCCTAAGTCCCCCTGGAGTCTCTTCAAAACACCGTTACCATGGACACAAACTTGACCGGGAGAGGAGTGTGTGTTTGTGCGTCCATACTGTATGCGAAGAAAACGAGAGGGTACAGACAGGACTGTGTGTGAGACGGGTGGGGGGCGGGGGGGGGTACAGGTGCTGTTTCCATGTGTGTTTAATTTTAAATCTAAGAGCAGAATCAATTCTGCTTAAGTTTTGCGCCCAGTTTCCACTTAATAAACAGAAACTGCAGGGGAAAAAAGAAGCGCACATGACAGTTTTGCCATTGACTTCGCCTGAGCTCACCGCCTGCAGCCGAGCGGGATTGACTGCCAGCAATCTGATCCAGTAAAAGACACTGACAACCAATAGGAAGCGGAGTGCGGTTCGTTTCCATGGGAGGCCCCGTGAGGCGACGCCAAAGCCGCCAGAAAGCGACACAGTGAGCGGGGGAGAAGGCGTAGGCAGCAACCGGGACTGTGGAGATCCTGCAGCCGGTCCGTGGAACGCTGCGCGCGGATGAAAGTGTTGGGTGAGTGCAGGTAGTTTTCCACACTTCTTTTGCTTTCCAAGTTTATATTACATAGCGGGGGAAAAAAAAAACATTTAGGTGCGCCCTCTAGCTCGGCGCGCTCCTCGTTCACGCACCAAATGAGCAGATTGTCAACTTAACTTTAGTAGTAGCCGGAGGTGTTCTCGATCATTTCGGGCGCAGAACAGAATTAAAAAAATTCTCCTGAACTGCGTCTGAATGAATAAAAAGCTGCCATTCATGTCCTCATTCTGTCTGTAATCTATCCATGTGTCTTTTCGAAGGGTGAAGGGACAGGAGACTGGAGACTTCGCAGATTTCTCGTCCTTTAGAGCCTTAACAGTGCAGAATGGATGGATTTCATGACCAGCAAGTGCCTTACTGTAACTCCAAAGTGAGTGATCACTGTGTTAAAAACGTTGAAAAAACTCCTTGTCTTCTTTCAAGTCTATTAATGAAGATGTGTTTTCCTGATTCTTCCACAGCATCTCTCTTGTGCATGTCTGTTCTTCCTGGTAGTACTGATCTCATCTCTGTCCCTCTCTCATTCAAGACTCATTCCTCCTCTCAGGGACCATTTCAGTTCCATCTACTCATCAAAGATAAACAGCTAAGCAAAGTGCCCACGACTTTACAAAGTGTTATTGGTCACGTACAGTCTTACGACTTCTTCATTATGTCTGATAAGTGAAGTACATGGCCCTTTGCGTGAGTTAGGCTTTAGAGGTTTAGGGTGTGAGACATCAGTGAGTGTCTTATTGGGCTCTTTCACTCGTAGTTGTGCATGTGCGGTAGCCAACAACTGAACCGCTGCTCTAGTGAGGACAAGAAAAAAATTGATTTGTTTTTTTTTTTCTTTTTTTCTCCAGAAGCTGCAAGAAAGGCAGAGCTGCGAGAAGCCAGCGAATGACAGAAAGAGAAAATTCATTAAGTCCGACCTAGCTCTGGATTCCGAAGGTAGGCACAGGACAGAGAGGAGAAGTTAATTTCACGGCTCCTAAACATTTAGCAAAATTCAATTGGTTTGTGGCCACCTGTGCTGCTAACTACAGAATCTCAATTACAGCACAGTGGCCTGTGATGATTCTCACAAGCCTCTGTCAGTGGTCAGAGACACAAATTGACTTGTTATTAGCTGCACACATGCCCACTGAGCCCCAATGGCATATCAGCCAACCATAACGAAGTCAGTTGTTTCTGATACTTCTTCTCCTGGGCTTTGACTGTGTTTTTAACTCCCTTCAAACCTTGTTCTCCACCTCCCATTCAGAGCTCTTCCAGGACCTCAGTCAGCTGCAGGAGACTTGGCTGGCAGAAGGTGAGTGTTTGAAAACTCAAGCAAAAAGGAGGATAGATGGGTGAAAATGAATAGGTTGTGAGGGAGGGAAAAAGCTGCCTGGAGTTACATGCCTAGCGTCGCAGTCCAATTAAAAGCCTGTGTGGAAGAGGCACCTTGTGTGTCATGCATACATTAGAGACTGTGAGCGCGGGGTCTTGAGGGAGACCGAGGAGGCTCTACCCAGAGAGTGTCATCACAAATTACCAGGAGAAGGTTCTCTGACGCTCAGTGTCTCTTCTGCTTTTGGCAGGAGCTAACACGCTGCACGCCAGCCGCTGCCACCGCCACTACCTCCACCAGAGCTCTGCTGTAGCCTACCAGCTCTCTCATTCTCTCTCTCTCTCTCTCTCTCTCTCTCTCTCACTCTGTCATCTGCTCTCTCTCCCCTTCTCTCTCTCTGCTTCCTCTCAGCACACCTCTCTATCCTCTACAGCTGTACCATCACCTTGTCTTCTTCAATTACATTTCTTGCCTCGGTTAAAAAGAATGGATCTATGATTTTTTTTATTCGCAAACTTCCAAAACACCAGTCTCTCAAAGCGACAACTTTTTTTTTTTTTTTGACATCCATCCATTTCTTTGATTTTTCATATATATATTTTTTTTCTCTAATGGCAAGTTTTGCTCTTTGTGGTCTAACTGAGACGTGATGCTTCAGGATTTAAGTGCAAGCGTCCTCTTTCCGCCGTGTCTGCAGCACAGAAGTTTTGGTTAGTGGTGAATATTGCTCATCTTTGTTGTGTTTTTATGTGCATGCGTGTATGTTGGACTTGGTCCGTCCACTTTTGTATTAGCATCTCACTGACTGTAACTTACTTTAATTTGGCATGTAACCAGAAAGTTCATATCGCAGTTGGTATCGTTGGTTGTCCAAGTAAGTCATTTGAAGTAGTTTCTGGCTTACTTTGTCTGTATAAAAATCAGACGATTAAAGAGTGTGAATGGCATATTTAAATTGTTTATGCAAGTGTACAAAGCTGAAAAGTAAAACTAATTAAAAAAGCACGGATCTAAAAATGATCGATCACTTTGTTACAATCATCTCCGCTGTTGTAATATCAGACTGCGGCTTTTTTTTTTGGCTCATGCATACACGGGAAAAAATTAAAAGAAATGTTCTATTTAATAGACTGATTTGTGTAAGTTTGTAAAATTAACTTTTAAATTAAAGTGAAAACAAAATGTTTAACAATGAAGTGTAGTTTAGGCTAGAATTTAACCCTGTAGTGTTTTTAAATTTGAGATGAATTGAAAATATGGGGACATTTCTGTCTTCATACTTTCAAGGCACTGATTTATTATGTTTCATCTGTGTCCAGCATGTCAACTACATTTTTTGCATTTAGATTTTTTTTTATTGTTCTGTTATACATTTGCAGCTAAAATTACATGCACTGCCTAAGAATATATCTTTTTTTTTCTTAACAGTGCATAAAGCCATAATTCTAGCTTTAAAGTGGAACTAAAGTGTGCAATATAATTGAATCAACTTTTCTTTAACAAAGGATTGATTCGTAATACATCCATTGGAAAATTGTCGAGAGAAAATTTTTGCTCGCGCCCCTCACACAGCCGAAAAAGACTCAATCATTTATGGGCTCCATCTATTCTTTAACACATTTGAAAACGCTCGCAGTGCAATCCAAAGCTTTTAAAAAATGAAAAGTATTCTTTGAAACTGATATTGGAGTAGCTGAGCCGACTACGAGCAGCAGCAAGGTATGATGAGGTGTTGCGGCGCACACTGCAGGGTGTGTAAAAGAATAAGACATGATTTTAATATTTCAGTATCCAAAGTGAGAAGATTAACGGCAGCTGATAAGAGGTATTACTGTTAAAGATTACGGTTCTGCCTGTCATGGATCAATGTGATGATGTACGCTTCAAAATCGTAGATTTAATGAATGACTTCCTGTCCATTAAGATGAAAAGGAATACCTTCCTATTTCTAAGATTTATTAGTTCAGGTAATTGGAACAAGAGGAGGAATTATGAGCGACGGAATGAATTTCCGACTTCCTAGACCGAGAGGTTGAAGGTTTGTCAGATGACAGGCGATTGTTCGACCCCCAATATCACATCAACTCTCCTCCACACAGGTTTTGGAAAGTGCCTTTCTTACCAGGAAAAAAGAGCCCATCTTATTCCTCACAGATTTTGGGATTTAATAATGTTTTGTTTCCCCCTCTTCTCACTGATTTCTCTGTGAAATTGTGGTACAGATAGTGTAATTTGTCTTGAAAATCAGCACAGGCAAAATAAGAAATTAGCTTAAGACTCAACATTGCTCACTACTGCTGCAGGTTTAGAAAGCGCTGATAGTCTCAGGCCTTGTGTTTATAACCTTTACTCCTTTTTGTATCCCCATGTCTTTCTGTTCTTCTCCATCCCTTTTTTATTATTATTATTTTTTATTTGTGAATGGCGGCACATTTCCAGCTCTGTTGTGCTCCCCAGGAGTTTGTTGCAGAGATCAGCTGGCTCATTCACAGATTAAGGCCGGTGACTCATCCATCCTGTACTTCCTTTTGGACACCGAGACACTGCTGCCTTCTTTTTGGCGTTGAGTTTTTTTCCATTTCTCATCTCTGTGCTCCTTTCCAAGAGATGTCTCTGAAGTTTTGAAGAGTTGTTTCTTGGTTGTGTTTTTGTTAGGCAAATTAGGGTATTATTATAATATTAAAAAAGAAGATTGAGGGACTTTCATTGTATATTATTCAAATTTTTTAGATCATGGCCCTTTGTCAATGCATGAAACAATGTTACACCGAAAAATGTCCCTTACTAAATTGTCTGATCTTATGCATGTAATCCAACAAGGCTAAAATAATAATTTGTTCAAAATAAATGCACATAGTATCTTCAAATACACCTGGATGTAGAGTGAAATTACTTCTACGTTCCTGATTGCTGCCGTCTTCACCCGATTGACATTTTTAGAAAATATAGAGCAGTTTCTCTCCTTGATCTGTTAATTGTTTACCCTCCTCAATTCACACCTGGAAAAAACCCATCCCTGACCATATCAAGAGTGACAAAAATGGAAAATCTGTCATTTTTGTGAAGATCTCTAGACATGTTGAGGCACGTTGCTGGTCCTGTGATAATGAGGATCCACCTCATTATGTGTATGAATAGAAGTGCTAATGACACATTTAAATCTCTTTTTGCCTTTCAAACCACAGAGAGTGAAAGTTGAGGGATGAGTAGATCTGTCTCTGAGTGCAAATACGTGTGAATAAATGTGTACATGCAAAATTGGAGCTGGAGTCGCAGAGGCTTCATTATTTTAGCATTAGCCCGAGTGCAGGGGTGTTTGAAGAGCAGGTGAAGCGTTGGATGGTTTGGAACAGACCTAACTCGGTAGGTACAGGTGGATTCACCAGTAGGGAAGAAGCCAATTAGATACTGTTAACAATGGGTGTTTGGCTGCTGGCAAGGAGTGAGAGCCGGGGCTGCGGAGCAGTCAATGGACAAGGCGACCTCAGGAAGTGGAATTAGAGGTAGACGGTCACCCAAAGCAAAATATTAGCTCCCTCTAAAGCTGGTGTTTGTTGGAAAATGTGGTTCATTGTGCAGTTTCCTAATAAATCATGGAAACATATTAAACTAAGAATTTTCATTGTGACAGATTTGTAATTTAGGTGTTTTTTCTAGGTTAATCAAAAGTAATTCATTTTCTATAATTGACACATAAAAGTCAAAATAATATTTTTGATTTTCTGTTTAGAGAAATCGCTGTCTGCTGCGGCTGAAGAATATTGTGTGGTATGGCTCTGGAATGGCTACTAATAAAACATATTAAATATTTTTTAAACTTCATATGATTATTGCCATGACCAATGATGTCTTAAAAATGATAAATCATCTTTTTTTAAATACACTTTGGTGCCAAAAAAAAAATAAATCCTCTCCCTGATTTTTTTGTAAAACATATTTTTTTACGGCTTTCTCCTTTAACGGAAAGCACGGGCCAACGATGCGGGGATGGGCCAAACTAATATCCCAGGAGACAGTTTGCCAGAGGATGCTATTGGACTGAAGCGAGCTGTGATCAGTACATCAACATCAGAAACAATCATTCCCTTTCTTCTTCTCTGTTTCTGTCTTTAGCTCAAGTTCCCGACAATGACGAGCAGTTCGTTCCAGACTTCCAGACTGAAAACTGTGAGTAAGAGAAGTCGCTTTTCTCTGTGTGTGTTTGGAAGTGTGTGAACATCTGTGGTGGTGGTGTTGTTGTTTTTTTTTTGTTTTTTTTATCTCAACTGCTGCACTGAAGTGTAAGTGGCTGCGTGTGTTTTCCTGTGTCTCTCAGTACCCTCACCTTTGCTCGCACAAGTGCTCTCTGGAGAGCTGCACCAGTCTTGCGCGTCTGTAGACAGGTATATTTGTGAGATGGGGTTTATCTCTCCCTCTCTTGTTGCTCATGAAAATCTTGCTGCCACTGAGATAGTATCGCGCTGTGACTTATTTGCATAAGAAAACATCAAAATATTGTGGCTGATCTTTTTTTATGGGATATATTTAATTCCAGGTTGAATTTTTAAAAATAAAATCCTAAGAAAATAAAACGACAATGCCTTACTTTGACCTTTCCTGTTTTGTGTTTTTTTGTGCAAACCATCTACTGTGGTTTCATTTTCTAAATCAGGCTGTGTAATATTAGTTACTACTAAATTTATCCTCTTCAGTTGAGGGTGGGTTGGCCTTCTTGTGCATTCCACAACCTTCACTAGGGATTTTACAGCATGAATGCAAGCATGACTTTTTCTCTACATAATTTATCCTAAAATAACATATTATGTTTCTAAGAATACTTCCTGACGCGAGCCGTGACAAGAATAAGGTTAGTTACTCGTACCTCACCTGGTTGTGCATGATGGTTGCACACGGTGACTGGTGACTTGGCACAGGGCATTTCTGGAGGAAGTAGTGCCAACGTGGGGACAGAAATTGAGTGAGTGGAACTCAGTGGGACCCGGAGTGAGCACATGTCTTTCACATGAGCCAAAATGCACATGGAACTGGGAGAAAAAGCACAAAACTGTCCGCATTCTGTGTCTTCCCTGCGTCCGTGGAAAGCCACTATTAATTGTTCAGAACATTACAACAAGAAACTCGGCAGCTGTATTACAGTAGCAAAATCTTGGGTATTAATTAACCTAACCAACATCCAAGATGGGAGGAGCGGTGCAGTCTATTCTACAATAGAGAACCAGAGGTCACCAAGACTGTCCTGTTGTCCTTCAGAGGTAGCCAGGGTGGGTGGCCATGGTGGCAGGAGACTGCTGACCATCTGAATTGTCCTGCTGGCAAATCTGCTGCAGACTGGAGAGGTACTAACAGATGGCTGGAGGGTGAGGGCACCGTGGTTGGGCACTTGAGCAGGCATCCCAGCCGGCAGCTCTCCCATATGGGTTTCACCAAGCAGAGAGATGGAGGGGCGGACGGGGAGGTAGAGAGAAAGGAAGAGGTGAAGGTGTAGAGAGACGTACACAGAAGAAGTTGTAACTGAACAAAAGAGATGGAGAGGAATAGTAAATGTCAATGTAGCAACAAAACTCTAATACACAAAAGTAGTTTCAGTGTAGCCAGAGTCTGAAATACTGTCACATATTCGTCTTTGAGCCCAAGTCTGGTCTAGAAACACTAAAATGAGTCACACTGTTGCACTGCATGACTTTTCCTTTATTTCAATCAGTGTGAGCAGTGTTTATTTTTGCATTGGCCCCATTCACACCATGGCTGTAAATATTAATCCGCTGCTGAAAATAGTCCCTAAAAAACTGCCTTAATTTTTGTTTAAAGCTACAACACTTCTTTATACTGTAAATGTGATCTGAGTTTGAAAATTAAAATTCACAATGCACTGCAGACAATTTACTCAGCAACTTTATCTTCAGATATAATGTAATGTAATGTTGTATCCCTATTTTTGTAGAGTCAATACGTAGATTTAAAAATAAGTTATTTGTCCATTGACTAAATTTAAATTCCATATAAAACAATATAACATTAATTGTAAAAGAAAAAGAAGACATGCTATTCTTAAATTTCTCCTTAAATGAGAATTACAGGAAAATCTGAAGGAGATAAAAGAAAAAATGTGTTGAAACAGATTATATCAGAAAATTATCAATTCCTTCTCCAGTATTGTGATATTTCAGACTCATCATCCCCTCCTGAGAAACCACTGCGGTTTCCCTCAATGTCAACTTTGCACTCTTCCATCTATGCAGCGCAGAAGCAGCATGTGAGCGGCCTCGAAGCGAAAGTGTCCTCGGGCTGAAGGAGGAGAAGGAGAAATTTCTTTGTCTCAAACTCCAACACAGATGCTTACCATTAGCATAACTTAGCAGGGAATGAAGGAGGAGAGGAGGTGTAAAATGAGGCCACACGTTACCAGCAGATCAGAGCTTCCATCATTTAACAGCAAAGCTGAGCACCTACAGTAGGTGAAAATGGAATGGAAGTTTTTTTCGTCGTTGCCAAAAGACCTGTATTTTTTTATGAATGGACCGGAGAAAGATCTCCCAAATGTAGACTCTGCCAACATGCATAGTTATACATTAGAGTTCAGGGCTAAGAGTCCTTTGATAGGTTACTGGAAGAATTGACAGATAAACCGCAGCCAAATGAAATGACCAAGTGTTAAAGGAAAATGTCCAAATTAACATTGATCACTACATCTTCCCTCAGATGAATGCAAGCAAAGATTTATATTTAATCTGTACCAGAAAGACCTAAGAAAACTGCTGAACAGTTAAGTCAAAGAAAAAAAAAAGAAGAAACATTTGCATTCAAAATAGACCCAGTAATTGTTCTAACCGCTTCTTCTTTCTAACAGCCTACCATCTTGATTAATCAATATGTAGATAATGACAGCAATCAAGCAGTGATGGGCATGACATTCTGGACTAAAAAGGAAGTCTCTGTTTAGTCAAAGGCAATGCCCTCACTATTGATTTGTGTACCTTGGCACCCCACTGACGAAATCTATTGTGACATTTCCATTTCTAATTTAAGGCCATGTGCTGCAACACACGTGGAGCTATTGTTAATAGCTAATGCAAGGCTCTCAGTTCAACACAGCATTTGTGTAGACAGTATTAGATATGTATATAAAACAACATAGTTAAGCATCAGGTGAGCGGCAAACAAGAATCAGTGTTGTCAGCTCTTGTTCTAAACTCGTACGTTTGTTTAAGCTGGTGATTAAAGTGACACTGATTGTGACCCGGACAGGAGAAGCTATGGTATTGTTTTGACTGCATAAGCTCTTAACAAGGATCTGCCATGCCAGTGTCGTCAAAGGTCTCCCCTCAGGAAATGTCTTTTTGACCTCGGATCGATGACCCGGAAAGGTCAGGCCCCCAGCGAGGGCTGCGAACAACCCCAGAGCTTTCTCACGCTGGGCCGGTGTGGCCCGTCCCCGAGGGGCTCAGCTGTGCGTCAGATGGGGTGTTGGCAGATCGACCCCTGCTCGTACGGCAGCTGTCAGTCAGCTGTGATAAAACTCCCCAAAACATCCTCCTCTCTCAGCTCCTTGCAGCCTTAGAGACCTTCCTGACTGTGGGTGTATTTAAACAAAAGATTTGAGTCGCTGGTCATCAAGTGTCTAAATGTTTCTTCTTCACTTGACCAAGAGTTGTTGGACTTCTTTTCTCCATTCATAATTTCTGGTCACTTCAGTCAAAAATCATCCCCCTCCAACCATGACATGCTCTTTCTTGCGTTAGATAGAGCGCCGTGCGATGGCTCCACTGCTGCAGTGAGAGCAGCGGTGAGACGGCGATTGGTGAGGCAACCTGAGCCTGACTTCATTTTGACTGACTGGGTTTTTGTCAGAAGCGCAGTCAATTGGATTAGCGTTGATCATGACTCAAGATGATGGGATGTTAATCAGGACTGATCAGGCACTTAACAGCCTCTCAGATGCACCGGTCTCACTGTGGGGCCACCTTCAGATCAATAAGCCGTGTTGTTGTCGTCTGGAACGTATTGACAGCCAGCTGAAAGCAGATAAAGCATTTATGGGAGCTTGCTGCTCACCCCGGTTTATGATATATTTTCCTAACAGAGTCCCTGTCAGGAATAGGCCAGACAAATGAGATTTGAAGTGAGTCGTTTGTGTAAGTGATGGCCTGAGATGTTGAATCGCTGACAAATGGATGCTTAGGAAAGGAAGTATTTTAATCTTAATTCATCCATCACAAATTATCTTAATCAGTGATGGCTCAGTGCAAATTCCTGCTTACTGATATCTGCTCTTTTCCAGTTATTGCATGTAGTTTTGACAGTTTTATTGTTTTGTGTGTTATATTTTGTGAATGACTTATATTGTGACGTAATCGTAACTGAGGACAGATGTCAACCTCCCATAAATAGCTACTAATCATTTCTGTGTCCAGTGATTGTACTTGTGTTGTTTTATTCTGCTACAAACAAGACAAAATGCCGAACACTGTGAATGAATTGTCATTAGTGACTTTACAAACTTTACAAAAATTAATTTGCAGCTACTTTCAAAACGGGATAAACAGAATCAGTTATTATTTGTTCATTGTCAGTCAGTATCTAAACGTGTTTCTTTGCTCTCTCATCCATCATAGTGGCTTTTCACGGACTGCAGCTGAAGATCAAGAGGGAGCTGCACAGCCCGTGTTCAGAGCGGAGCTCCAACTGTAGTCAGGAGCGGCCATTCAAACTCCAGTATGGAGAGAAATGTCCGTACAGCATCAGGTAGGCCAGCACTCAAAATATTATTCCAAAATACTTGAATATTTTTTTTTTTTTTAAATGGTGAAAATTTTCCAGAAACAAAGCACAAAATAAAACTATGGACTGTGCTTATGTTTCTACCTCTGATCAGCTTAATGAAGTCATCATAAAAATGTCTATTTTCTATTAATTTGCAATCGTTGTACAACGGTAATTTTTCTTTCAATGTTTATTTAATTTAAATAGAGATTCATTCTAAACATTTCAAATTATTATCTACCAGAAACAGCAGGTATCTGTTATTTTATTCAAAGTGAATTCAAAGCACACTAAGATATATACAGCCACTTTTCGTAATATATTTTTTTGTTCAGCTCCATCTCTATTAGATGTTTGATTTGTCTGAAAATTACTCTTCAGAACATTTCATATTAGTTATATCAGAAACGGCAGGCATCTTTTATTTTGCTTAAAGTCAATTCACAGCATGTTGAGATACACTGTGTACAGTATGGGAATATTAACAAGTCGCTCAGTTATACTTGAACTGAAGAGACTTCTGATGCATAGGAGGAAAAAAAAATCCAGCATTTGGTAGAGCTAAGTTTACATCTAAACCTGAGTGTAAGCCAAAAGGGTGTAAACATTTACTACAGAATATACTGTATACTGACATATTTTTTTAACCAAATTTCCTTTTAAAAACACCAACTCCAGAAGTGTAAAAGCAACTATTTACATAACTGTAACCCAGTTGATGTAAATTTTAATCTCTTTAAATCTTTTGTCTGACAGTTTTAAAAACAATGTCAATTTTTTGTAATAGAAAATACAGGATCATGCAGTAAAATAATAACATTTTTAATCTCTCTTGTCTTATTTGACAAATGTATTTACCACTTCAAACATCCATGGCAACTATGCATAAATTGAACTTCTTGCATAGTTAAAATATAACAGATTACAGGTTGGACTCTTGAATTCAAATAATCGCAGTCTATAGGCCTCTCTAACTTTCCTTGCTTTGTTGTCACTACAGTGCCTACGAGCAGAAGCAGCCCACAGGAATGAAGCCCTCCAGCCCAGTGACGCCCCCCTGTAGCACCCCCGTGTCACCCCTCCATCATGGCTCACCCATGGCTGCCCCGACGCCCAAACCAGACAGGACCTACGTCCACATATCGCCCTCTCAGCCTCTCCCTGATAATGCCTACAGTATGGACCACAGGTACTTTTGCATTTACATTACATTTACATGCGGCGGTTGTACCCAGAACAGATTATAATAAGGTCACAGCAGCTGATTCACATCAGAGCTTTAGTTACAGCAGAATGTCATTGGTTGAGTGACTCATCTGTGGGCAGGGCCATAGAACAACAATCTCATCTAATTTCTAGACCTGAACGACAAAGACAAAACATAATCAGATGAAGTATGAATTGAAACGTTTTTACTATGAATTACTGAACTTAGATCAGTGATTCACAACCTTTTGCTTTGTGTAATTTATTCGCAGTAAAAAGAAAACATTTTCAATTTGCAAGGGTTTCAAGAATTCACAAAAAAAGCTAATACTTATCTGTATTGGTATGCAATCATTTTAACAGCTGATGTAATTTACATCTAAGTTAATTGATTACTGGCATGCAGGACTTTAGGAGTTACTCAATGGACAAAAAAATACGGATAATAATCAGTGAATTATTTAAGTCGTTTTTCAAGCATAAAGTCCAAATAGTTTCTCTAAGAATTTCCTGCTTCTCTTTGTCTTTTGGGTTAATAAATTTAATATTTTGTGGTTTAAATAAAAACAAGTGAGTTATAGATGTCAACAGGGACATCAGAAAACTCAGAAAGGGGATGAATAATTGCTTCTACTTTTACTACTTTTAATGGCAATTAATGGAGTAAATATTGAATGAAACTTAAATGATCACTAGTTACAGCCTCACTTTTAACTCTGGGAGAAGTCTTTAATAGGCCACATTTTTTGTTACATATTTTACTATCATATTCAAGTCAGTGAAGTCAGTTCAGGTTGTGTATATTTCAAAATGGCATGTTGATTGTTTCAGGATCAAACTAAACAACATGAAATGTATGGCTGTTTTTGCCTGGCTGGTAATGAAGCCGCTGTATTTACTGCCTGTCTCAGATTTCGACGTCAGCTCTCAGAGCCGTGCCACTCATTTCCCTCCCCACCGACGATGGCTCGGGATGGCCGACCGATTTACCATAGGCAGATGTCTGAGCCCAACATCCCCTTCCCTCCTCAAGGTTTCAAGCAGGAGTACCCAGACCCCCTCTTCGAACATCCGGCCATGATGGGGGCACCGCTTCCTCATGCGTACCCCGCCAGCATGATGATCAAGCAGGAGCCGCGGGACTTCACCTATGACTCAGGTGAAAGATTCTAAAAACTTGCAGAGCTTCCACTTACCACTCTAGTCTCTGGTAAATGAAAGTCATTTATTTTTTTTATTTTTTTTTGCTACAAGAGCATGATAATTTAAGGAATGGGAAAATACATGGTAGGAGGGGGCGGCGATTATTGAGTTTGCCCATTATTAGGGATGGGGATCTGGTTGGGCCGGGTGTCTGCGCCGTTCACCATTTCCTGTGGCGCTCTAATAGAAGGAGGGCGGGGGTGGGTGGGGGTGGGGGGGCTGGTCACAATCCAGAATCCGCCCTCCCACGCTTGTCCGCTCCCTTTGGTTAGAGAGTGAAGAGACTCAATCATTAGCCCGCAGCCTCTGTGGAGCCCGAGGCTACATCAGGACATGAATGAACATTCACCGGACTGCTGGGTTCATTCATAAGGCAAGAGAGAGGCCCCAGGAGAGTGTGACCAGTCAGGGGGAAAATGACCTCTTCTCAGGCTGACAAGTTCAAGAAAAGTCACCAGGGAAACTCTTTCACATCTCTTTTACTGTATGCTATACCTTGTTTGTTTTCCTAACAGCAGCTCTGCAGTTTTTGTCTTTGAAAAGCCAGACAACTGTGATTTTTGGCGTTTTCTCACTTTCCGGTGGCAAGTTTACTTTGCCATAGATGTGCTTACTGAGTTTCACAGCCACATGGCTTCTAAATGCTAATTAACACCAATGACAAAAAAAAAAAAGAAACGGCTCCAGTGCAAAAACATCTTGATAAATACTGTCTTGACAGCTACCAGACTATGGCGGGTTAGAAGCACAGTTACTTGCAACAGCAATTATTTTAATAATTTTAATAATTTAAATAAATATGCCAAATCATCCTCATAAGTACTTGGAGTCAAGTCTGCATTGATTGATGGTTTTGTCCAATTGAAGTCGTTGAAATCATTTACAATATTGCAAATTCTCACATTTTAGAAGCACACAGTAGTGTACTATCTGCCTGTTTAATTGTTAGTTTTTATCTCAATTATATAAACTGTTATTGATACAAACAAGCAGCAGAAAACATTAAAAGTGCACCAGAGTACAGTATAACTATTAGGAGTGAAGAGAGAAAAGGTATACTTGGTTAATCGCGGGGTGCCAGGAGGTCTTGCAAGTATTGTGTCCACTGTCCACTTTGTATCTAAGATGGAGCAGCAGTTAATTTATTAGCTGTCACAGTGGAGCATGTTGACTGGAGCAGGCCTGTTGGAAAGGATGGGAGGGGAGCTTGTAATTTCATTAGCAGCAATTTCCTCTACGAGGCCATTACTTTGATGAAGCTCAGAGAAATGTTTATGGGCCTAAATGAAGGGCCACCGTCTGTTTATTGAACATTCACTTTGTAACCTGTTTGGCCGTTTTTGATCACGGCATCTCGTCTGTGTCGTGGGAGTTCCTGACAAACGCAGTAAACGGACGAGTCAATCGGAGGGTGTTGTAAAGCAAACTGATGTCTAAATTGGCTTCCCGACAAAAACTTTTCAGAGAATCTTGTGATTTGACATGTAGTATGAAATTATGCTAATCACTAAAATCTTTATATCTGAATGATATTTAGGGTTTAGAAATCATATCGAATCCTGAGTATTTCTGAATCCTGAGAGAGAGTCTAAATGGAAGTTTAATATGTTATTAAATCCATGCAGAAGGTCATATTATTATATATAACATCAGATTAATAGTGCACATCAAAATATGATACAGTCAAAAAACATCTTTGGGTGTTGTTTATTCACACTCGGAACCCAAGCAAATCTGTTCCATCAGGTCCAAGTGGATGTGGTCTGATGCACAACATCACTATAGCTGGATTGCTGCACATTCGAGATATACTTATGCAGATAAGCCTTGCACACTTCATTCATTCATTCATTCATTCATCTTCTGTAACCGCTTGTCCTGTGAAGGTTTGTGGGGGGGGCTGGAGCCTATCCCAACTGTCATCGGGCGAGAGGCGGGGTACAGGTCTCCAGTCTATGGCAGGCCTAACACAGAGAGACAGACAACCATTCACACTCACATGCACACCTACGGCAAATTTAGAATCACCAATGAACCTAACCAGCATGTCTTTGGATGGTGGGAGGAAGCTGGAGTACCCGGAGAGAACCCACGCAGACCAGACGCAGTGTGCCTTGCACACTTGCACAGCAAGAAGAAATGGAAGATAAATAAAACTGGCAGAAAACAGTGCATTAACATTGGATTCAGTCACTCATGGTAACAAGCAGAGTGAGAGGATAAGTTCTCAGCGTTTTTGAACTCCTTGAATCCTTTTAAATATAAAACCTTTACAGTCTTAGCTAATGTGCAGCAGTTGCAAAACATTCAGTGAAAGAAGTCAAAGAAACTAATACCTTCAGGTCAGTTTTGATCCATAAAAGCATCATGTTAAACTCTCACGTTATGAAAAGAACTTACATCATGTCAGCATGTGATTTCATACGAGCACTGTGTTTTATTCTGTAGTAAATCTTCCTCTTGAGTGCAGATGCTCAGGGCTCCTATTAACAGTGTGATATAGTGAGCCTGCCTATGGCTCGGAGGCAATGCAACGCCGACGCTGGAGGGCATTTTCTTTAATCAGAGCCAGTGGTGCATTGAGTGAACCGGCTTGACTGCTCTCAGATAACTGAGATAGTGTTCTTAATGCTGCCTTCGGGCCCTTTAACACCTCTCGTTCTTGCCTGGCTTTTCGCAGAAGTGCCTAGCTGCCATTCTGTCTACTTACGGCAAGACGGCTATCTGGCTCACACTAACAGGACTGAAGGTACCAAGGATGATACGTGCGAATGTTGTGTTGTGGTGCACTAGTGGGTTTTTGCTGTTTATTATATGAGCATTTTTGTTTTGTTTTCCAGGGTGTATGTTTGACAAAGTGGCGAGGCACTTCTACGATGACACATGTGTGGTGCCGGAAAAGGTCGAAGGTAAGTTGCCCCCGAGAACATTTAATACTTTCCAATACTGCAGTGACCTTGTTTAGAAATGACAATAATCATTTATTCTGCCTCCTGTAGGTGACATCAAGCAGGAGTCCGGCCTGTACCGCGAGGGGCCGTCGTACCAGCGCAGAGGTTCACTGCAGCTCTGGCAGTTCCTGGTGGCTCTACTGGACGACCCATCCAACTCCCACTTCATTGCCTGGACCGGCCGCGGTATGGAGTTCAAACTCATCGAGCCAGAAGAGGTGAGAGGGTCAGAGATACACTACTGCATATATTCATTATCTGTTTTCTTGATTTTTTAATTTATTCTTTTTTTTTTTTTTTACTCCTTTATACTATCTCTGCTTTTGTTTCAAATAATCCATTGAATCAGTCAATAAGCCACTTAACAACAGCAACTCATACTTTTGATGGCAATGTGTTACTATTTTTTACATATCCCAGACCTGAAATGAACGAATAAAACATAAAAAATATATTGATTAATCAGTTAAATAAAGTAATTGATATTTACGATCCCAATTCATCCTAATTCATAGCCATGCGAAAATTTTAAAAAAACCACATGCAAGTTCAGACAGTGTCAAAGATCAGCATTTGACGATGAATGAATAAAGTGGTCAGGCCTGGATTTGCCTCAATATATTTTGGATTTATTTTGCACTGCACCACATCCAACCAGATGACCCTGACAGTCTGGCTCTGATAAATATTTCACATGGTATATTCCTAAAAATATGACCCATGTCGGTGGTTGGGCCTTTTGAAATGGAAACAGAGGCTGGGTCTGTGGGTGCCCACATCACGCACAGTGGGGCTCAGTTGTTCACTGCTGGAGGATGGAGGAGGATGCAAGGCGGGTGATGGGAGTGTAGAAAGGAGGAGATGGAGGAGTGCCTGGCAGCAGTCCACGTAGCCCGATGGCAACTAGAAGCGCGGGCCAGCTGAAGCTAATAGGGGGGCCCATTTATGCCATCAGGTGACCAAATGCATCCGCTTTGGGACGCTGCAGACAAATGTTAGCTTGCAGCTTCTGCCTTTTCAGCAGGCAGGTGTAGCATTTCAACAGCTACAAGGATGAAAAGACAGCAGGTCCACTGATTGGGGAAAAGGATCATGGGAGAGAGACGGCAAGGAAGGGAGGAGCGGGGCTGTGGGTTTGGACTGCGAGTCCGGGTGGCGGGTGGTCTGGTAGACAGGTGCTGTAACATCTGCTGCCTCCTCCGCTGGGTGTGTGACAAGCTCCTAATGAACACATCCCTGGTCAGGTCTGCTCAGGCTGGATGCACTCTAATTACCGTTATTAGCAAAATATGGATTAATAAGTTTATATAACATTTCAGATGCCGAAAAGTTCTCGTCAGGAAATCAGGTCAGCCGCGTTTAATGCATTGCACCGCTCTGTTTACTGACCGTTTGTGTTATTTGTCTGTGTCTTATGAAGGTGGCACGCCGGTGGGGGATACAGAAGAATCGACCCGCAATGAATTACGACAAACTCAGCAGATCATTGCGCTACTACTATGAGAAGGGAATCATGCAAAAGGTGAAAAAAAAAGAAACTTCAAATACAGAAAATCTTTAACAAATTAAAAAGGAAAGATCTGCAACACTGAAGGAGATCCAGGTCTCTGTTCTGTTTTGCACAATTTCTAATATATGATGAAAACAACCCACCCTTTTTGGAGAAAACCTTTGAGCTTTAAGTCTCATTAAACAGCCTGATTGACACCATCTGTGTTAAAAGATCGCCATGTGCCAAGTCCCTTCCACCAGGTAGCTCATATAAGGAATAGAAACCTCAGGCTATTCAAAGCCTTTTATCCAAGCACCAGCAATGGAAGATGACAGAATGACATCTTCTGCTGTATGTCAGTCCCTACTTTTGTTTGTTTTCTGGCTTTCAACCTTATCATCAATTAGTTTGATTCTCTCCTGCTGTGGGCAGCTTCTTCTGTTAAGCGTAGGCGGGTGATTGAACTGCATTATTTAATCTGGCAAATTAGCAATCAAATTTATATTCAAGTAAGATGTCATAATCATCCACAAATGTAAAATGTGCTGCTAAGATTATGTCTGCCTCTCAGAAAGTCCCAGCAAACATTTCCCCTGTGGTGATCTTGGCTTCATCGTGGTCAAGGTTGAGGCGGAATTTACTCTAACCTGACTTCACCTGGAGTCATTTTTGTAGAATGACTTTGGGAGATGAAGTTTAAAAAGTATTTGTCTCTATAAGATATATAAATATATAAAAATATATAAATATTATTTGTAAAATTGTAAGATGTGTCCGTCTTCTTCTAGGTGGCTGGCGAGAGATACGTCTACAAGTTTGTGTGCGACCCCGAGGCCTTGTTCTCCATGGCGTTCCCCGACAATCAGCGGCCGGTGCTGAAGACGGACATGGAGCGGCAGATCAACGAGGAGGACACGGTGCCTCTGTCGCACTTTGATGAAAACATGGCTTATGTGCAGGAGGGGCCCTACTGCCAGCAGCACCCCTACAGCGAGGGCTACGTTTATTAACGTCAGCCCCACAGACACACACTCAGACACACAGACACCACCACTCTGCCCTCCTTCCCCAGCCTCCTTATTCACAGCCGCTCCAGGAATAAGATTGAACACACACACGTGGCGGAGCTTACCCTTTCCTCTGTCTGTCTCACATAAACACACACCTCTTCTATTTTGCTCTTTCTGACGTCCAAGCCGCACAGCAGGATGGAGAGTGCACTTTATGGACAGGAACGGCGTCTGCCAGGGACTAGCTATGTGGTTGGCTTTTTAACCGTTGTTTTTGTTTGTACATTAATGTCAGATTCCGTTTTTTTGTTTGTTTGTTTTTTTTTACTGTCATGATTACAAGCATATGCCATCCTGGTGAGACCAAACATGCCGGCTAATTCATGGGTCAAAATCCTAAACCTTTGATATCCTCCAGAAGAAACCGCAGCAAATCAAAGGATGTTCATTCTTGTTTTAGTTTTATCAACAACCATTCTGTACTGGAAATGTGTTGTAATGATACTTTTATGGTGAAGTGATTATAGACTTGAAAAAGTAATGTGATAAAAGACTTTTAGCTATCAGTATGAACTGCCTTGCCATCGATCTGAACGCAGCTGATCTCTGCCCCTCATTCAGTCAAACTGTAGCTCTCATCATAGGTGTTCTTGCTGTGATCATTACCTCCATAAAAAAATAAATCACAACCTTTTGGGCTGGTAGAGATGAGACTTTGGCACACAATGATGCAATGGAAATGTACAGACAAAATGTACAAATGAAAATACATTTTCTGTGTTTAGGAATATCAACAAAGCTGCAGGCCACTGTAAAATAATTCATTAACTGTAAACAGCAATTTTCTTTCTGTTTCTGAAAAGCAGCCGTCACTCATTTGTCTTTCAGGTGTTCAGTTTTTCAGTATATAACAGGTGTATGTACAGTTTGAAGTGGAGGCATCAATCAAAGTCAATTAAGGATAATGTTTGCATCCCCAAATAAAATAAGATGCAATGGATTTCATTGGTTCAACAATAAAAATAAAGGTTACAAAGACAACATAAATTCACAAAGATTATTTTTTTCCAGTTTTGTTCCAGATGAAGATAAGGTGTATGTTTTGCTTAAATAACTGTTGCTTTGCCATCAATAAGTCGCTTTTTGGTTATGTTACAGAAAATGTGTGATGAATAAATCAAAAATCATGTTATGTTAAAAATGTTCCGTTATGTAATAAGGTAAATGCACATTTTGTTGCTGCTTCAAAATGTAAGTGTATCATTATTTAACCTAAAAAGTCAGATTTAAACAAAAAAAAAAGAAGAAGAAGACGTGCAGCAGCAACGGCCGCTATTCTGGATTTTGTATGTTATTTCATTTTGTTTTATTTCAGTTAAAGCGTTAAAAAAAAAAAATCTGGTCTGAGTTTTGTTCACTTGTGTGGGGAGAGATTGGCAATAGGAAAGATTCTGTAATAAAATACTTCTGAAAAACAAAAGTTATGACCACTTCAAATGTTTTATTGTAACTGATCATCACATATAAGGTTTGTCTTCTCTTGGCAGTTTAATGTATTGCTTGCATATGATAAAATAATGATTTTTGTGGTGATTTCCTCACTCTGATTTATTGTTTGTCACATCTTTGCTGAGAGAAATGGTCATAAATTTACTTTCTGGAAGTGTGTGTGAAGACTAATAGATTATGGACTCGTCAATTTCCAAGTTGGAGAGAAAACTCCCAACCGCAAAACATTTAACTAAAGTGACACCTGAGGAAAAATCAATGGCTAATTTTAGACACTGCTTTTTCATGTAGGTTGAATTGTTTCAGTCTTTCTGTTTCTGGCAGTAATGGGAAAAACACTCCCTTAAAGTTATTATTTCCTTCTGTAAAGTGTCACTATTGCTAAAAATCAATGACTAATTTAAGGAAGCATTGTTTAATTGGTTCTACTGATGGGAAAAATGAAAACGGATGTGTAAGTAATGAAAAAACTCTACTTGCCTTAATTTGTCAGAGCAGGTTACAAGCCAACCCTATTACAGTCCCCTCTCTTAGGTTTATTTATTGATTGTCCGTAGTGCAGGGAATTGCCCTTAACTTGAAACACCTGATTGCTTCCCTGAAGATATTTAACAACATCTAATTTGACATGTACAAAAGCAATAGCAGCCTCTTTTAATATGATGGATGACACTTTGGGTTGTTTTTTCCACTTAAAAAATGCAACAATCCAGATTAAAAAACTGTCTGTTCACCAGTGAAGAAGTATAGCACTTTATGAAAAGATGCCTAAAACATACAGACTTTAACAGGGATTATTCCGCCAGTATAGTGCAAAGACTTCTTTAAAAGACGTGCATTTATTTTTATATGATTACCAATGTCAAAAACCTTCTCCCTTTGAGGTGGAAAATTAAGGCTCTTTTAACCAAATTTATTCATGTCTTTCTTACTTTAGGGGGATTTTTAGAGGGAGATTAAAGGACATTACTCTCTACAACTGAAACCTAAATATTGTCAGTATTCCACAGAATGGTGGAACATTTACAATTTTTAGGCCAGCAGAATGTTCTTCTTTTTATAAAGAAAAATAGGTGAAAAAGTCAAATGATTTGAACATTTTATTGACTCTATGGGTGGTTTTGGAAAGTAATTAGGCAGATTTGTACAACTGCAACTGTACTTTTACTTTACATTTCTTCTCCACCATAATTTTTACTGAATTTGCTCTGCAGATTATGAATTCAAAAATCTACAAAATATAAGCCCTGTGATGCAGTAAATGAAACCAGCCAACAGTGTATAAAATAATCCGTTTGGTGATTTAATTATTTTTATGTTGCGGCATTCTTTTGTTTACCTCCCTAATTAAAAGAGTTCTCAGTGAGTCCTGCCATGAGAAAATTGCATTAGGAGACTGCTTTCCTGTGAAAGTAAAGCCTGCTTTTGTCTCTCAGGCTGCATGTGGTTTGACTTTTGCTGTTCAAATGAACTTCACGGTTACAGACCGGACACAAATGACTGTGGTTGATTCAAATGAACATCATTGAAATCCCATGCAAACGCCTCTGTGCTTTAAATATGTGGCAAGTTTTCCATGTCAGCGGGGAGTTTCTGATGGGACAACAGGACTGGGGCATTTTCCACCTGTGCGTACTCTAGTGAGGAGCCTGAAGGTCACTTGCAGGATTGCTTGTCTTACACCTTTTAAAGGCATTCTGTCGCTGAGGCTGAAAATCACCATGCAAATCCTGTTATCTGGCCCCAGCTCAGTGAATCAGGGCCTCAACTATCAACATATTTACCATTTATGGACATATACTTTACATCCTTTGCCACTGGCCAAGTCTTCCCCTCCTCTACTGCACAACCGGCAAATATTCTGTGTATCTGAACTGTGAATTGTGGTCCTCCCCCACTGTAACAAACAGATGGCCGCTCGATCTTGAGTCATCACAAACCCATTACGGGAGTGACTTGTCCTCAGCCAGGCCGCCTTGATTCGTGCCCGATGGCTCTCGCCAGTGTTTGCCCAGGCTCTTAAGACATCCTCGGGCTTCGTGACACACCGTGTTTGCTCAGGTTAAATGGCTTGTGTTGCCCACGGAGTATCCTGATTGGCTGTGACACGGCAGTGTTTGACAAGTGAAATGACACCAAGCGCCCCTCGTCGCAGCAAATGGGTTCGGCTGTTTGAAACAAGTTGGCTTTTAATACAGTGTGTTTACACACCAAAAAGCCCTAAGTGTGTTTCTATCTGTGTTGCCAGGGTCTATCAGTGGTCAGGCCAGTGAGCATAAATCATTCAGAGGTAATTCAGAGGAACAACAGAGGCTATAAGAGGAAAATGCAGGGAAATTATGAAGCCTCTATAATGGAGGCCCCTATTACTGCTGCTGGTCCAGTTAAAGGCTGCCTCATAAATGCTTTTATTATGTAGGAGGCTCTATTTTGGCAACCAAGCGCATTTGTCCAAAAATCACTGCTTCTGAACACAATTTTGAGTTGAGTTTTTTTCACAACCTCTGAGTCCTAAATTCAGAGTCAACATTTTTGTCTTTTTTGTCAATTACAGAACACCTTGCATTGCGCTGTAGGACACACACCAAGGTCATAATTTCTTTCAGCAGCAGTCACCCCGGTCGGTGTGTGGATCAAAGGTCTATGGAGGAACTGCTGACTGCTGAAACAAGAAGGGCTGTGGTCTAATTTAACAGGGATGCTGTGTTTACATCGGTGGTTCAAGGCAATGCCAAAGGTTTCTCATTCATTACACTTTTCACTCTTGTTGTGATCATATACCTGGTTTGGAGCTAGATGAAACACAAAAGTAGCAGCCCCACCCCCCAAAAAAACAAAGACTGTGACAGTAATAAATAGCCTCTGTGATCCAAGTTTACAAAGCTGTGAAATTGGATATTGAGATGCTCTCCGGAGCTGCGGGTTGGGAGTAGTTTCAGACTAGACTGTGGTAATCATCTAATCCGATCACCAGGAATGTAAGACAGGCTTATCGTCTAACATGGCCAAGTCTCTAGTGCCCACGGGGCATTGGTGGTGGGGGATTGATGCTTTGCTCTTTTTGAATTGGGATTGATCAACTCTTTAGCTTCATGATTGTGGATTTATGTGTTTTTTCTGTCAAAATGTTGATGCTATTGATGAAGAATTAAATGAGGACAGGATGGGAGATTGGATAATTTTTTTTTATTGGATACCTGAATAGTTCTTTTTATTCATAAATCTCAAAATGGTTTGAAAGACAAAGATTTAAATGAAACTACATTTAAACTGCAACACATAAATGCACTTTGACATTTCTTACCATCATTAGTGTAAACAATTATGACACTCATACCCAACATACCCCAAATGTTGCAAACTTCCCATTGGTGCACAGCTCTGCAGCCACTTTTAAGGCTCAAGCTAAGACAAAGCATTGTTCAGTTCAAGTTAAGTAACCCCATGGTATGTTCTAATTTCTGTAAATCAGAGTGTAATGAAGCCTAATGAAAGCTGTTTGCTGTTTTGTGTCATAATAAACACAACAGAGCACAATGTGTGGCTATTTCTCTTTAATTAAAAAAGATGAATAATGGCCACAGGTTTCCCTCTAACTGGCTGCATATTAACCCTGACGATGGTTGTATTTTATGTGTTCTTTAAGACATGTTAAAGTGTGTTGAAGAACACATAAAACGTATCAGTAAACTGCCTGCTGTTTTAGGCAGTTTAATGATACCTTTGTTTCTGGTAGACACAGGTATCTTTTTCAATACTAACATTTTTACAAAAAGCAAAAGCATATCATGTAACACGGTGTATTTGAATGACAGCAGGACATCTGGTGTATTAAATGCTTTTGAACTGAAAAACAAAATGAACCAAAACAGTGTTTAATTGTGGAATATTTTTTCTCATTTCATGAAAATATTATTTACACAAACATGACAGTTGCCAGTGGCGTTCAGTTTCAATGTAAAAAGTAGTTTTCTGGCTTAAAATGTAGTTTGACATGGGGCAATGAAACTCTCTTTACTGAAGACACAACACTGTTGGTGAATAAACAAAATAAATTAGAATGTATAATAGTCAGTGATCAACGAGGAAGTTGCACCAGATTTACAGTGGATTACATGAAATGCTTGAAACAGGAGTTCCATGCAAGCCTACTCTGACAATAGTCTTGCTTTAAGGGAGACTTTTATCTTCACTGATTAATATTTTTTGGGAGTTTCCAGGTATTCAACGGAAAACATCTGTGACTTAGGTCTAAAAATATCAGTATTGGCAGCTTCCTATAAAACCCCCAAATCGAGCCTTTACTCCGTCTCTGATCCTCGGCAGCCTCATGACAGACCTTGTAGCCACAACCGCCCAGCGAGGTGGCCAACCATCTGTCACAGGGGCCTGGACACCTTGGGGCCAGCCCCCCCCATCCACCCACTCGCACCCTCCCAGGACCCATTAGCTCTCCCTAATGCAGCCAGTGTAGCTCCGAGAGGGCCCCTAACAGGCACAAAATGGACTGCTACTTATCCTCCTTAATTCCCAAATGAGTTCTCTTTAGCATATACATAATTCATTTGTTGAAGTCACTTGCGGGCGCCTATCCCCCGTTTGGCAAATACTGGTGTCGGAGTTTATGTTTTTTCTATATCACAGTTTCAGGTGAATAAATTTGTTCATAGTAAGAGAGATTAAATATCTCTCTATCTGAGTGTGAAATACAGGTGCAAAGGAAAACAGATGAGTCTGTATTTCAGACTCATGCAATGAGATTTAAATAGCAAGCAAGGAGCCTGAAAAAGTATACTAATGTAGTCAGATGAAGACAGATATTACAGGGGTAAATTTAGACCACCTCACATTCATAATACCTAATGCCCTTTAAATAGGCTTAAGAGAAGGACTCGAAATAGGCTGTGATAATTAATTATTTTCACAGAATTTCTTCTTCTTGCTTTCCTTTCCATGGGCGTATTAATTCTTGCTGTGCAAGGACATGGCAGCCATGCCAAATCTACTGAATAATGCACTTTAATTCTTGGAAAGAGAATTCAAGGGAGTGGTCGCCAGTTAAATTGAATGCAGGCCGCAATTTTTAAGGAACACTTGTCTTGAAAAATTGGCCTGGCTCAGTAGCTAGAGCGTGTTGTCTATGAACTGGAGGGTCGGTGATTCAATCTGTTTCCACATGCAGAAGTGTTCTTAAGCAAGACACCTAGCCCCAGTTGCTCCCAGTGCTTGGCACTGGTGTATGAATGTGTATGTGCTTGTGTGAGTGAATGGGTAGATGTGTCACTGTGTCTGTAAAGCGCTTTGAGTACCTATAGGTAGAAAAGCGCTATATAAAACCAAGACCATTTACTGAGTTCTGTTTGCCTGCACAAGTTCAGCAATGCAGATGTGAGGGGGAAAAATTAGAGTACATTTTGGAAATCATCAACACAAGTCTAAATACAGCACAAACAATGTTTTTCTGTGAATATATCTAAGAATACTGAAAAGGCATCATGCCTTGGCCTTAATTTCGAGCAAATGCATACAGACTAAAATAAGTAATCAATTGTCAACATACAGAAAGAGTTCGCAAGCACTAAAAATGATAGAAAAATAAACCCTGCTGTGGTAAACAGGCGTATTTAAGTCTCAGTCTTAACACACAACTCATAAATAGGAGTGACAAATATATCTCTGGCTATCACAAAACCTGCAAAGCACACAAGACAAGCACACCCTTCTTCTCATAAGCCGCATGAGAAACAAAGGCGTAGTGTGATAGCGCAAATGGCTCGGTTCCAGGATCCCCTCCACAAGCCACGCGATAAAGAGTAAACATGTTACACTCGAGGACCTGTGTGCGCAGACACAAAGCCTGCAGAAGCAGGCCGTGGCAGTGAGCTGACCACTACGAAACCGCTCATGTGAGAAGAGATTCTGCTCTGGACCCCTGTAGTCTTGTTTTGGCAACAGAGGGCAGGGGGAGCGAGTGCTGAGCCAGGACAATATGTTTTTTCAAATACCCCTCAGCCAATATTTATTTAGCTACAAGCTGGCACGTTTGAGGAGCCCGGCACAGCCAAGGCAGACACGCAACCGTGATTTTCAAGATGTTACAAACATCAGGCTTTGATATGACTCTGACCTTGCTAATGTTTAATAAATTAAAAATTAGTTGTGTGTGTGTGTGTGTGATAACTGCTGCAGTGGCACATTTGACGATCCTAGCAGTCAAGGCAAAAAAAGCAAAAAGAAAAATAACAAACAAATAGACAATTTTGTTATCTACCAGAAAAACAGATGGAATAAAAAAAGTTTTCTAAAATAGGAAATTGGTTACTTTTTCATTCTGACACAATTTGAAAGGGCAATAAAGGGCAGTTAAGGTTCGGTATAGTCACAGGAGTAATACTGGTAGCTAGCTGTAAATTGCAAATGATAAAGAGTGAGAAGCTTTGCATATTGTAGACTCGTAGAAAAAGTGAGTGGGGGAGAGAGGAAGCAAGAGAGAAAGAAAGAGAGAAAGAAAAAGAGGGGGCTATTTATTTATTTATTTCTAGCTTTTAAAACAGATGGTTCCTTATGTGCTGAGCGGAAGTGTCTGTTAACTCAGTTGGCTCGCTATTGGTGGCTGTCGGCCAATGACAACAACGGGATCGGGGAGTGTGAGCAACAGTGCAGTTTGCTTTCTTCAGATGCTCTGCGAACAGAAGGATGGCAGCCTGCAGATACTGTTGCATGGCCACCCAAGCCTGGCAGTGCCAGTGCCGGCACCCATCACACCTCGCAGCAGCACCCACTCTCTCTCACTGCTGCTAGTGTGGGTTACAGGACCAACAAAGGCCAAGCGCACAGTTCAAGTCGTACTGTTGAATTTTTTGGTTGTGGAAGAGGATAATAACTCAGTGGCATTAGTTTAGAGTTTGATCTAAAAGAACATTTTGTTCTCTGAGCATGTTTCAGTTTGTTGGGAATTTTCATGATCCAAATGTTTACATCTCAAGCACGTAGGGACCCAGCGAGCATACTTGAACTATTTTCAATAGGATTTCTTTTTGGCACCTGGCAAGTGCTAGTAGTTTTGCATGTCATGTTTCAATATAGACATCAGTGTTGTCTCAGATTGCTTCACTCATATAGAGACAAAATGTCTGAAACATTTTTTCAGTGCCATAACAGCGTCCCAGCCTAAAAGTGTGTGGCATACTTTGTTGCGAAGATGAAAGTAAGAATGTGGAGATTGGTATTGAGGACACCTCTGACGTTTATGCAGTTGGAGATGATGTTTGTTTGGTATATGTAAGCAAACGCTTACATGGAGATTCCTAATTTTTTTTGTTTTTTGCCCTACATTTCAGGGTCAATTTTTCTTACTTCCTTGCTTGTATATTTGACCTTCACTGTGATGCATGTACAGCATGACACTGCCTTAAATCCCAGTTTAAGGACAATCATATTCCAAACAAGAAACTTGAAGCTTCCAATGCACATATGGTTTTCTTTGAATAGACTATTCTGTGAGGCAGAACACATTTTGTGTGACACTATTAAACATTTTGAATGAAAAATGTTTCAATATTAATATATTGTAGACAATTTAAAGAAGTCTGAAGGGGATATATAACTGCTGTATATGTCAGTCAGAAAGTGATGTTAATGCACAATAAATCAAGGTACTAATACAGACAGTAGTTGCAATGCATTTCATGTCTCATCTCAGTCAGTCTAAAAAATGCTTTGTGTCTGAACAACACTTTTTTAAAAAAAACTCACCTTGCCTCCTATGACGGTTGGAATAATTAAATTACTCATGCACTCTATATATCTTCACACCAAGAGGTCCAGGAGGTGTAATCAGCCTATAGGAAATTTGTCTAATTAACTAACTGATTAATCAGTATGCTAATGAAACCATATTGATACCATGTATCTGATTCAGGGCCTTGCGTGGAAGAAGATCAAATCAGAGCAGAGGGACAGTTGCTGTGCTAAAATGATGCATCGAGTGTGGCGTCAATATGTTCCTCCACAGTGAGGAAAAAACACAGAAACACATCTCTGTCTGTCCATATGGTGGCATTTGTAGTGCATCTGGCTCAGTCTGCCATATACAGTTACCAACCTATATTTCCAGTTGTATTCGCACCTCGCAATGCCGCGTGCAAAGTGAAAATTAAAGGCAGAAGGCTTGTGTGACGGGATTAATTAGACAGAGGCCAAGTGAAGTCACACTCCTCGTGGCAAACACGCTCCAACCCTCAATTACTCGCAGTGAACAAAGCAATTAAAAGGTCTGTCCTATGGAGTGACCTGAGACTGGATTGTGAGCTGTCTAGTGAAACCCCCAGGGGCCTAAGGAGCTCTGCTAGCCAGGTCCACAGGTAGGTAATTACTATTGATCAACTGGCATTAGACATGTGAAACGACATTGTTATTTTTGCTGGAGCTCTATTTTAGGTGTCCACTTCAACGGCAGGCTTATGTGCCGCTACAGCGAAAGGGATTCAAATATGGACGGACAGATAGAAAGACATTTTACTATATTGGATAACACAAACAAGAACATTCCCATTTTTGATTGACTGTTCTCAAAGGTAAAGAAAAATGGACTGGATTCAGTGTTGGAAATACAGGAGAAACAGTAAGATTAAAATGGTGTTTCAAAAGCAGTATACCCATGAGTCTTTACATGTTGGCCTGAGAAAAACAAAAAACAAAAAAAATAGTTAAAAGTCATTCTGAATTCTTTCATTGTGTCAAACCTTAATCTATTACAGACACTTGATGCCAGTGAAGATTCAAAGTCATCCAAGTATATATAGAACAAAGCTAAAACACAGACTTGCGTGAGTCTTCTCAAAAGCGATTGTCATCCAAGTGGCTTCTTCACTGCAGCAGCCTTAGATTTCAGTTTACAGACAGTCATGTATCCACAATGTTGAAACTTGGAGCCTGAGGTGGAGAATTAACATTTCTATGAGGAAGAGGACATCTCGTGTGCAGCTGCTAAACCCTATATATCTGGTCAGTTAATTTATTAAATTAAAACTAGTCTGAATGGGATATTTACTCTGTTCTGTTCCGCAGAAAGCAACGCCAATGGATACAGTTGAAACCAGATGTTTACATACACTGTGTTAAAAGACACATAAACATTTCCTCACTGTCTGAAGTTAAATCAGACTAAACCTCTCCTGTTTTAGGTCAGTTAGGATTACTACAATTATTTCTATTTGCTAAATGCCACAATAATGAGAGAGAGAATTTCTTAGAGAATTTTTTATTACTTTCTTCAAAGTCAGAAGTTTACATACACAAAGATTACTATGTCTTTAAACAATGAAGGAAAGCCCTGATGATGATGTCATGGCTTTAGAAGCTTCTGATAGGTTAACAGACAACATTTGAGTTGATTGGAGGCACACCTGTGGATGTATTTTAAGGCTACACCTCAAACACACTGCTTCCTTGTTTGACATCATGGGAAAATCAAAAGAAATCAGCCAAGATATCAGGAAGAGAATTGTGGAGCTCCACAAGACTGGTTCATCCTTGGGTACAATTTCCAGATGCTTGAAGGTGCCACGTTCATCTGTTCAAACAGTTATACGCAAGTATAGACACCATTGGAATGTCCAGCCATCATACCGCTCAGGAAGGATACGGGTTCTATGTCCCAGAGATGAACGTGTTTTGGCCCGAAACGTGCGAATCAACCCCAAAACAAAAGCTGAAGACCTTGTCAAGATGATGGCTGAAGCTGGTGAGAGAGTGTCATTCTCCACAGTGAAACGAGTCCTGTACCGACATGGACTGAAAGGCCACTCAGCGAGGAAGAAGCCATTACTCCAAAAGCAACATAAAAAAGCCAGATTACAGTTTGCAAATACACACAGGGACAAAGACCTTAATTTTTGGAGACATGTCCTGTGACCTGATGAAACTAAAGTGGAACTGTTTGGCCACAATGACCATCGTTACATTTGGAGGAAAAAGGGGGAAGCTTGTAAGCCTGAGAACACCATCCCAACTGTGAAGTATGGGGGTGGTAGCATCATGTTGTAGGGCTGTTTTGCTGCAGGAGGAACTGGTGCTAACTGACCTAAACAGGAGAAGCTTAGCCTGATTTAACTTCAGACAGTGAGGAAAAAAGGTTTATGTGTCTTTTAACACAGTGTATGTAAACATCTGGTTTCAACTGTACGTGTTTGAATAAAACGGGCCATGCATTTTCCACCTAGGCCTTCAATGCCCTGCAATCTTATTCAAAACACCTCTTAATACAGATACGCAATAAAACAAACGGGTATCTCATATAGCGAATGAATGTCATTACTAAAGCAAGAAACTCACTTAAGAACAATTAAAAAAATTCTCCTCTCACTCATTGCAGCCCAGTACCACATACATCAAATCCAGCAGAAGCATTGATGTCGACCCAGTAAAATGACAAAAATACACAGAAAACATATAAATATAATTCATTTTACTCATCAGAACTTCAGAAACAATTTAGAGCTCTCCTCTGAGTCTGTTAACCAAGGGTAGCATTCATAGTTGCTCCCCTGAAAGTGGCGGACACACTCTTTCCCTGGCTGGGTCAGCTTGCTCCAGGATTGGGAGGCCTTTCCTCACAATATCCAGCTTTTCCTTCAAAGTCCGCCGTGAAAATGTCTTTCTAAGAATATCTGCAACCAAGCTGATGGCCTCTCTTCCTTCTACCATCATGGATCAAAAAACATCAAAATGTTAACTGGGACGATTTGCTTGTGAAACACTTTTAACAAGTTTCCTGCATGATGGTGTGATGTTGATGACAACTGGTTGAATGTATATTTTTTTTGAATTTTGTGGACTTGGATTAACAAAAATAAATAAATAAATTGGGAAATAAATTCTGAAGCCTGTGGAGTAAAGATTCTTCTTGTTTCAGCTGAATAATGTATAATGCTAAATAAGTAAATAAAACATACAGTAGTGACACATATCATTATGCTGCTTGTTAGTATTTTGGATCATTCTGCTCTGTAGTGTTTTGTTTGCATTGGTGCATTTTGGATGTCGTTGGAGAGAACATAAATTGAATCCTGCATCGTCTAATGTGTATGTAATTCTTCTAGCTCTCACTGACATGGACACTCAGTGGCATCTCTAACAATGCAATGTGGACTTCCTCTTCTCCCATTAATTGTATTCGGACTGGTGTCCATCAATAGATTCATTGAGTGTTTTAGACCCCTCCTGCACACAGACGCACACATACAATGTTCTCTTATCAACTCTGCAGTATGTTTTCTTTAAATAGACTCATTCACAGGCATATACAGCTATATACTGTATTTGTATATCCATGTGTGACCAGAGCAGTGACATCGGGGCAGGGTACACCCCGTCACTGCATTGATACCACCTACCCCATCAACACACACACACACACACCCTCCCCTCATACACTTGACTGATTTAGATCGATGGTCCCAGGGTCGTGTTTAGTCCCGAGCCAGACTGAGTCTCTGCTGGGTTGAACTGATGATGTTTACTTTGGTTGACTCCTTGACAGAGCCATTGTCTCGTTCACACTCCCTCCTGAGTTATTTTTTTCCACTGTCGCCCACTTCCTCTTATTTCCCTCCCCCTCGCTCTCTCTCTCTCTCTCTGCCTTTTGTGTTGCCTCACTTTTTTCCCCTCTCCTGCAGCTATTCTTAGCTGGGAGCTGTATGGAGTGACAGCCTCTACCTCACAAACAGAAAATCCTTGAGGGAAGAGGGATTACTGTTATACAGGTTTGTAGCTCAAAGCAGTGACATGTGACATTTTTAGAGACTCTAGAACTCTGTCCAAAAGTGCCTGTACTCCACGTCCTTGGAGGCCTTTCAAAGTTTAATGCGTTGTAATTTGGACTCTAACAGAGGATCCAAAGAGTCTTCCAAGAAATCATCCCACAGCATCAAACATACCATTTTAGTCTTTACTTAACAAGACAGTTTCTTCATATGCTGTCATTATATTATGTCATGATGTCCTGTTTGAATTCCTCTCAAAAGTAAAATGTGGCACTGAAAATGCATATAATAAAGTTTATTTAAATGACACAAATATGTTCAATAAAGGTCTTTTACATTAGAGCTTTTGTCATCTGTTTTAAGATCAATAATGAGTTGCAAAAACCTGGTAAAATATCAATAAAAGCTCCAAGACGACTACTAAATGTGACAAGAGGTTGAGGTATTATTTCCAAGGTTAGGATTTAACTCATCCTTTGAAAACAAATTTCAAAACGAAAAGCAGCAACCAAATGGAACGTTTTCTGAGGTTGAGAATCAATCAGAATGAAAACTAGATGAAAATAATCTCCTGATCCAATGAGAATATTTACTCTGAGAATGCCAACGCTGAAAACATTTACTCTGCTTCTTCCCTGTTCTGCATCAACACAACAATCAGGGATTAGAAATTAATTTCTTGAATATCAGATTGACTCAGAAACAGCTCTGCGTCTGTTCTGCTTCTGCTGTTACTGCTGTTGTGTGTGAGGACACAGCTAACGAAATCAAGCGTTCCCAGGAAAGAAAAACAGGCTCAACTTCAACGATCCTTGGCTTAATTCTCATTGAAGCCCCAAATTGACATGTCTCCCTTATGATCTTGACGTATTATTAAGATTTAATAGTGGAATTATGATCATTAAAACAACATGACTGATACAGGGGGCAGATGATGAGCTATTCATTTAACCTACTCTTCCTGTAATAATATTGAAACAGACAGTCTGCCAGTTATTAGATCATAATTAGCTGGTGCAATCTGTACAGAATCTGAGGAAATGACGCCAAGTTAGCTGCGTTGCGTGGCGCAGCTCACTCTCCGATTAGCCTGAGAGAGACATACAGACATCGGCAGCCTTATTGTGTTTTAATGCCGCCTTTTCCAGTCAGTTTCATGAAGCAAACAAACTGTACAGTGTATGTTTAAATAGGAAGAAATGTAATGGACCAGATGGTAGCTAAGGAAATAACTGGAACTTCATTTAGTAATAGTGCTGCCTCCCAAACATCAGTCTTTGCTTTGACTGACGTGTATTCATTGCTGCACTAAAAAAAAAAAAATCCCAATAAAAAAAAATAATAGTTGTTTTGTCCTTTTTTTTTAATCTTCTCCCTTTCATTTTATCTTTTCGAGCCAACATCCACACCCTGGCACTCGAATTTCCGTATAGTGCATGCATGTGCATGTGTGTGTGTGTGGGTGGGTGTGTGCGTGTGCGTGGGTGCGTGTGTGTGGGTGTCTGTATGTGTGTGTGTGCCTTCGTGCGCGCACCTACATCTACTGTGCCAGTTTAGCAATGAAAAATCTGCACCCTCAGCTGTTTTAGCCTTTGCACAAAAGAGAAAGAAACCACACTGTAGGCATACCTATCTCAAAGTTCCCCCCTCCGGCATTTCTTCAGGTACCGTTCACCAAAGCCGCCCTATTAATAAGCAACATATTTGATTTTCAATGTGAAACTTAATTTCCCCCCCGAAAACTGTGTGAGATGCGAGACGTATGGTCGGGGCAGAATTATTCAGAAGAGTTGGTGAGTGTGGGAGAGGTGTCACGCCTCCCTGGAGCGCCTCAACATGCTTTGGGTGGGTGAGAACTCAGAGCTCACCGGCTCTGACGCCCCAGGTGACCAAGGAGCTGAGAATGCCGAATCTTGCAATTAGATTTCATTTTCCTCGTCACAACATGAATTGTTTACCACATGCAAACGCACATCTCTAACAGTTCTGAGACAACTGATTTTGAGCATTGTGCCTAGCCGGGAAGCAAAGCTGGTCTAGAATTGCTCCGCTGGGAAATTGTTATGCTCTGATCCAGATTCAGATTCAGAAAACTTTACTTGTTGAGCAAATACAATGTATATACAAGTTACCACTATCCAAAATGTCCATGGAGAATATACTGTAAACCAACTGTATGAGTGAAGTGACTAAAGTGCAAATGTAAACAGTAGTTACAGGGATTATATATTTCCAAGGTAGAATTAGTAATAAATATAAAAAAATATATATATATATAAAAAAAATTAAATAAAAATAAAAATCTGGCCAGTCAAATCGTTTGGATGGGCTTTACGAGGTGATGACCACAGGAGTAAAAGTGATGCAGTCATCATTTGAGCACCATGGATTTGAATTAGTTCACAAAAAATAGCTCTAATTAGTTGTAGGACTATCCACTTGCGTGTAGAGATCTATTTTTTCTGTATTGTTGAAGACTCATATTGTAATAAGAGTGGAGTCTGACTACAACGGGCTACACTGCATCAGAAAATTTATGAAAATTAGATAAAAATAAACCTGTCATAGCTACTGTTCAAAATTACGCTTAAGACAGACCCTCTAAAGCTGAATGTCATGGAGCTCTTTGATTAGTATAATCCATATACAAGCAAAAATGTCATTATTTAAGAGAGTTATGTGGCGTTAGCTGTTTTTACTTCTCATACTTTCACTGAGCTAAGCTAACTGACACTCAGCTACTTTGGTATTCATCAAAACTTTTCACAGAATGTATTCCTTTAACATAAAAAAAGATCTTTAATTGCATACTGTAGAATTACAGCACTTCAATGACAGGCTTTTCTTCATAGCTGTTGTGTAGAACTAAGCTTGTTAGGAAACATTAGCTAGATTTGCTAATAAGCAAAGTAATCTGACTGTATTGATGTACCTGTCTATGGTCAGGTTAAGATAAGATAAGGTTTTATTTGTCACATGTACAGTTATACATAGTACAATGCACAGTGAAATGTATTTTAGTACCTGCAGCTGGTAGTAAACAAAAAAAAAGGTAAAAAATGTAATAATTCCATACAGCACTAAATGTAAAAAATAAATAAATAAAAGATTTACATTGTGTGCCATCAGAATGAAATCCAATTTGACATGTCAGTGTTTTTGTACGATATTTCTCTTAATATACATCACCTATACAACTGTGTCTACCTAGCCAGTGATTTTGCAGGTGGTATTTTAGAATGTGATTTCCTGGAAACCTTTTAAATATGTAAATGACGTTCTGTACTGAGGGCACGATCTAATTAGTAAATCATGTTGCAGAGACAGAATCAATGGGTTTAAGAAACATTTTGCTGCCCCATTTTTAAGTTTGTGATGCCCCTTGACAGTGGAAGGTGGCGTTTTCTACAAGCTTGTATTCACTCTGTCATCTAACTTTGAATAAATACCCTTTTAAAGCCCTTTCAACAATTTACCTCATGGATTTTAATAGCTTACAATATTGTCTTTTTTTTCTTTTTTCTTTTTTGTGAGGGAGAAATCTAAAGTATATTCAAAGAAAAGAAAGTTTTGTGAAGAAATTAGAGACAATTAGAACAAGGAAATTCTTTTTTAAAAAAAGCTTTTTTACTTTATCAGGTTTAACTGTATTTAAGGTGTATGTGCCATGTTTCTTAATGAGCCCAATGAGGATTAACTGAGACCTGCCTCGACACCTTTTACCTTTTACTTGTTGCCCATTACTTATTACTGTGTTTGACTGTGACCTAAATTTTCACTTCCTTCCTCCATGCAATTATTTGTGCACTTTGCTTTTCAAAATGCTATCAGTACTTTTTTCTTAAACTTAATTTTGACATCTTTGTTCTGTTTTAGCCCCCCCAGCAGCACGGTGGCACAGTGGGTAGCATTGGTGCCTCACAGCAAGAAGGTCGCTCGTTCGAATCCCCGGGGCGGAGGCCTTTCTGTGTGGAGTTTGCATGTTCTCCCCGTGTCTGCGTGGGTTTTCTCCGGGCACTCCGGTTTCCTCCCATCATCAAAACATGCTAGGTGCTAGGCACCGGTCAGGTTGGCCCAGAGTGGCGGCGCGCGCGGTCGTAGCAGCTCAGGACCAACACTCCATGTCTGACCACGTAATTTCGTTATATGATACTTTTATAATATAATGACAAATAAAGCTCTTTACCTTTACCTTTACAGAAGATGAATGAATGAATGAATGAATGTTCTATTTTACATCAGTCTAGTGTCTTTTTGTGTTTGAAGTATGACGCTAAACAAGGCAACTTTCCAGAAAAAGCTACAAGCGGAGCACGTCTCCAAGTCAGAAAGTTCAAGACTATTTGCAGACAAAACAATAACATGAGGTGGGAGCCTGCTGCTTGGCCCATTGCTGCCCTTGGTTAGGGAGTGGTGACTTTGTCCTGTGCTGATTACAGTACTGATGGGCCTCTGTTTGTCACTGCTCTTGCTAGCTGCAGCGCCAAGCAGCAGGGTTCCCTGATTACTTAATTGCTTGTAAGAGCTCATTAAAGCTTCCTATCCATCATAAGTCGTATGGCGAGTATCAATTTCAGAGTGAGAGATGGAGAGAGAAAGAGACAGAGATGCTAAGAACTCTGATGAGCAATTAGTGACGTGAAACACCTCTGAATTGTTACATCTCATTTCTTTTCGAAATATGTGGAATTCATCACATGGATGGATGCTACTGTCTTACCAGGTGATAAATACATCACTAGTTTCTCTTTCCCACACCACTCAGAGTTTGGGAGCCAAAATTGAAAGAAGGTTTTCATTTTAGATAAAAGATAGACGTGGAAAATGTTATGATATTTTTATTAAGAAGACCTTGGAATTGTATATATTTAAACTGTATTAAACATTCTCTATTGCCTTCATTCCTCCTGAGTTAAATTCTCTTTTCATCATCTGAAGCGCAACACCTTTCAAGCTAAATGGTCATTTTCATGTTTTCCTCTGATGTTGGTCTTGATGGGCTATGGACGTTCTTTTTTTTATTTTTTATTTTTATTGTGCTGTGATCCCAAATGGGAGAGGGGGAAACATCCAGCAATTTGGATCCATAGCTTAGAAGAGCTTTACAAGATACTCACAATCTTACCAGGTGCAAAATTAGAATTGGATGCTGTTCGTATTAATTGGTGATCATTTGCAAAGCGGGTGGAAAAAACGTCTTTTGCCAAGAGCAAGTCTTACAAGCCCCCAGCTGGGGTTGTCAGGGGCAGGCTTGTTGGCATTGTGGCAGCATATGTTTGGTGCCAAGAACACCATTGATTTGCATTTCTTTTATATGAATTTTACAAAGCAGAAATGCTCTTTTGTGTAGAAGTGATCCCAAAAGTGAGTGTTGCAATTAATCACAAGTGAAATTTATCGGCTGATGAAAAGCCATAATTCTACTTGCAATCTTTTTTTTAAGGAAAAAGTGGCAGCATCTGCAGTGCACTCGCTTTTTGATGAATGTGCCTTTAAAGGCGTGCAGTTTGGCTCCTTTTAAAACTGGCTTGAAGGAAGAAAAACAGCAGTGCGATCTTTGAGATACAGCAAATGCCATAAGTCATGAAAATAGTTCTTCTGTCTCAAAAACAAGCACTGCATAATGTCGTCGAGTGACGCAAACTTGAAAAAGTGCTTGCATGATTGGAATGAGATTGTGACATGAGCAAATGGATATTAAGTAAGGTTTGAAACTTGACTAAAATTGTCACAATATCACGCGATGGAGATGCGAATAACCATCAGCAACCTGGATACAACAACCACACAGTTCTTTCAGATATTGATACAGATTTGATCCATAATTATTTGATGAACCTACCGCACATCTATTGGGGACCTAATGGGACATCTAATTGATCCAATTAAGCAATTAATTCTTTGGTAGGATTAAAGACAATCAGGGTTGTATGTATAGAGACAAGACTGGCCCTGCCAGGAGATGGGCAAGCTCCAGGTTTTTTGCTTCATCTCCAAGATGGCTCCAGATGGGTTGGGGGCTTGAGACTCATCTGTGGCCAACTGGTCCAAACCTCACACTGAGACTAGCCTACAGTATCACAGACCCTTGGTCCCTGAGCAATGCTCTGAAACAGATCCCAGCAATATTGGAAAATCATGATTAAATGATGCATTTCCCTGCTGACCTCTCTCCTCCCTGTGCTTCAAACATACCCTTTGGAGTTTTCTTGTTAACGAGCATTTTACAAACGTTTACATTCAGTGCTTCTCACCAAAACACATCAGGCTAACAAGCATTTCCATTTCCTTCAAAGCAGCCACAATTAACAATTTTATAATATATACTGTATGTATCAAATGACAATGAAGTGTTCCCACGAGCAGACCTGAATTGCCTAAATATTTGGTTCCTTCTCTGTCCTTTTTGGCGACATTTGGAAACCATTTTTAGTGTGAAAGCTCAAAAGATATTTTGTTTACAACTAACTTAACATCAACCAGGCAAAGTTAGCTACCAGCTGATGAGAACAGGGCATTTACAGCTGTATTGGACATTTTCCACACATCAGTTCTTAATAATCCTGTGATAAATGAGACACAGATGCTGCTCCTTCACTAACAACATATATTTCTTGTGAAACTATGTCTGAACTTTAAGGGTTATCACCACTCGTCATTGTTGATCAGGGAAAGGCAGATAACTGCTTTGCAGATAACAGCTATGGGCAACTCAGCCTCTCCTGGGTTCTCGTCACTTTCTAAGATGAGTCTGGCACTAAAACAAAGAAATAAAAAACAAAACCTGTTCTTGGCTCATTCAATCAATGCGTTACACAGAGTTACACCTTGTGCGTGAATTGTGCATTAACAAACAAAGTGGACAGTGTAATGCATAAACACAAGTTGTGTGTGTGTGTGACTTAGGTTAATTCAACTGACAGTGACTTATTGGTTATTATTCCAGTTGTTGTCTACAAGTCCAGTTGGCCTTGTCTTCAGCTTTTTTTTTTTTTCGGTAATTGAGTTCTATATCAGTGTCACCATTTCTGTAATTGATACCTTAAAGTGCAGGCTATTAATATTCTATGTTTGTCATAAAGCTCTTTGAGCCCTGAGCTCACTAGTTCCTACAAAAGACATGCATCTTTATAAACAGGTTACAAACTGCAGCTTTGAGCCAGTGCTGCTAAAAGAAATGCTAAAATATTTGTTTGGGACTATTTTCCTCGGCAGACACATTATAGACACACCTTAAGACACATTAATGTTGCAGTGAATAGTTTATCACCTGGATATTCATAGTAATGAAAGTCACTGAATGGAGGAATTAGATATGTCAGGCTTAACTACATAGGTAATCCTTCTTTGGACAACAGATTATTTGTTGTTGATGGTCTTTAATCAATAACATTAAGGTTCCCTTTTATTCAAATGACTCAAACACCAACAGGACTCATTAAAGAAATGTGTTTCCAAGCTGCTGCCAATCAGTGCACTGTGTGACTAAAAAAGTGTGCTTGTGACACATTAGAGAAAGAGTAAACTGTTGGCTCAAAAAACTTTCCCAGCCTCTAAGCCTCATTCGTGTCCTCCAAGAGATCCCCAGTGATCAATATTAAAGAGGGGAAGGACAGAGTTCCACCAAAGGGCTCCATGGATAACTGCAGCCGTCCTCCCCACTGGAGCGACTCTGAAAGCCTTGAGTAATATTCCTGTAATTAGCTAACTATCCACACTGACTCTCCTGCACACAAGAGCTCCTGCACAAGTCCCCGACGACTCTGAGAGCTCATCCCCGTAGATACGATGCAATCAGAAAACAGCAGCACAGGAGGCGCGAGGGGAGACAAGAAAAAAATCAACACATCAAAAAACAAACTTTGAACAATGACCCTGCTTCTCATGTGAAACTTTTTTTCCCCTTACACCTAGCATTTTTTCTACTGTCACAAGTATAAGGGGCAAGAGCGATGCATCCCTTTTTCCTCTTCCAAGGATAATGATTTACAAAATGCCTCTCATCAAAGAATTCATTAACAACGAACGTTAATTAAAAAATAAATGAGTAAACATCAATATAAAATCTCAGCACTGTGGAAGGGAATACATTATGCAGAGTAATGATGTTTGAAAGGGGCTTTAGCACCTCTGTGGGACTCTTTTAAACCCCTTACCTCTTAGGCAGTTGCTTATTTTGCAACTCTTTGTTGTTTAACAACAAAGAGAATGGGCTCTCATAATGTTATATTAATCAGCGGATTAATATTTCAATTTGATTTGCTTTATAGTTGAGGTGCTGTTGGCATTTCCATTTTCCCTCCATATGTGCAGCGATGTTAAGTGGTATCATTACCATTTTCTACCTGGGGGTTTCGGGGAGATAACAGGCACCAGTGATAGCTCTATTCGGTGGAGGGAGAGGGAGGTTTCTGGGGGGCGCTCATGCATTTTTAAAGGTCCGTGTTTGGTGTGCCTTCACATCCATTATTCTCAAATGTTGCATGCAAACAGCTGAGTCACGGCCTTTCCGCCCGCCACTGGACAATAAGAAACAATATATCCAAAAAGAGAGTGCCCAGTGTAAAGGTGTCTGCTGATGTACAGTCGGATATGATTTATTCATTCCAAATCAGGGTTGACAACCTTTGTTTTCTGCTGGAGTCTGCAGATGAAGGCAACTGATGTGGTATAATTAAACAGGACAGAGAAGAGAGACACTGTTGTGCTATTCTGTGGTGCACATGGTTGGTTTGTCTGGGGTCATTCAGGACCACACAGACCTGATAATATTTTTTTTTTTCATCTGATTTCAAATAAAATTTTATTAATTTGAAGTACAGAGCTTTAGTAGCACATGGTGATCATTAAAGCTGCACTCATTTATTTTGAGTGTAATTGGTTAGTGAACTACACTTTGTGTACTATGTGTGCACTATCAACACCAATGTCACTGTCACCTTGGCACATTTGATTTCATACTGGAAGAAAAGAGGTGAAAATCATTATTTATCTATCACTGCATCTATCTTGCTCTTCAACAGATCAGGTTAATTTATAGAAAGGGGAAGCTAAGATTACATCACTTCTTTCAACTTTTGGGTGTGTTCTTTGAAGCTCTTGGATTACAGTCACCTCTACCAACGTCCAGGTCTGCTCAAGATGAGAGCCAACATAAAACTTTTTTTATTGACAAATTTATGCTTAATTCATGGTGTAATTAAAACTGTATCAAATCATCAGTGACTACCATATGTACGTGAAATACATATGGTAAAAAAAAGAAAGTGACATCTGTGGTGTTACAGGTCAGATATGACCTGCCAAAAATATTGGTAGTTGCACACATCCTTGCATCATAAAAAAAGTTTTAGGTTGCTGTGTGGATCAAATTTGGCTCAATTTACACTCTCCTCCTAGATCCTGTAATGAGACTACAGCCGTCTTATGGGATGGTGTGTCAGACCAGAGTATTTTCCGTGCTACCATGTCACTTCAGACATCCACTTTCATGTGTTGTCAAGAATTATCCACTTCGACAATCGGGAGACGAGAGCTGGTCCCCGTGTAAATTACAAACTTGCTCCCATTCGAGATGTTTGGGACAAATGGGTAGAGCACTTGCCATACAAACCAGGGCCTATATTTGCATTTGCAATTTTGAGCAAAACAAAGTTTGGTTTGGTGAAAAATACTTTTTATACCTCTGTCCTAACATAAATATGTGCAGGTCAATTTTGATCCATAACACAACAGATGTCACTATGGTTAATAATATTAAGTAAAAAAATAAAATAAAAAAATTGTCTATTTGGCCAAACATTGTTCTTTGATAATTTTGGGCTGGGTTAAGTCATGGGTCAATTTTGACCCGCCAACACAAAAGACGTGGGCAGCTTTCCAACACATTACAAGGGTTAAGAGTGTAGTTAAAAATGAAGCACATAATAATTCTGTATTTCAGTCCTCTTTTCAGTAAACAACAATACAGTTTAGCAGAATGAATGAATAAGAAAGGATACTCCCATCACAGACTGAAACATTATGTCTGTGTGGCCCAGTTTTCGTGTTAGGGGAAAAACGATTTTGACATAAACAATCTCATATGTAAGCCTCTTGGTTTGTCCAGCTGAAATATACCCATTGTAAAAATAGGAACTTATAGTAACAAATTTTAAAAGAAATCAAAATTTTCTCTGTTACTCATAAATCTTGGACCATTCGGGAGTGCTGATTCTTATTCATTTGTGAGTTTCAAGCAACTTTTATTTATTGTACTGGCTGCAATTTGTTCACACTAGCAGTGAAAAAGCACCAAGTGATAAAAAAAAGAAAGGTAGAAGTGACAAGTGTCAGCTTGCCTACTACCTACCTACTTCTTTTTATTTTTTTTCCTCTGATGCTGTGACTTGTCAACCAATAATGTGCTTCATCTGTTGCTGGCATTGCTGACTGAGTTGGGGCTTTTGTTGCTCGTAGTGTGGATGCATCACTGGGGTAAGGGTCATGCTGAATGATCAGCAATAAAGGTCCACTGTGATGTTATCTTATATTTCCTGAGTCAGGGCCAAAATTATGCACTGACAAAGGCAACAGCAATGGCCAGCTAACACATACACCAATCAGCCACAACAATAAAACCACTGACAGGAGAAGTAAATAACTTTGACTTTGCCGTAGATGAAAAGCAAGAAAAGCATTCTCTGTGTCTTCTTGTCTCTGACGTTTTGTTCACTTTTTTCACCTCTGTTTCTCCTCTGGAGTTCTGGTTCTCTAAGCTGATCAGCCAGCCAAAATCTTATTTGGTGACACGCTCCACTATCCATTCAGCATGCTGAATTAGCTGAAAGGCTGCAGACAGGGCTCTAACTGATGCTAATAGTGTGGGGCACACCACAAAAACAAGGGCCACAGTGGCCTCAATGGCAAACGGACTGTTGGGTTGATGTATCACAACCCTAAACTAGCCACCAAAGTCCTAACTAGACAGAAGAGAAAATACATGGTCTAGTCTGGACTAATTAAAATTTGGAGACAAAAAACACAGCTCAGCCCAACTATCCTAAAAGTCCATCCTCTACAGCTAAACATAACCTGTATGATCAGTGTCAGCTCTGCTTTACTCCTCATCCCCCAGCTAATCACATCCTATCAGCAGTAGACATCTTTAAGAAAACAGACAAGCAATTAGGACATGGATTATTTGTCATAAACATCATTCACAGCCATGCAAATGTAACATAATTGCCCAGCAGACCTTGAGTGACAAGTCATTAGATGATTGTTCACAACGGTTGATTACAATATGACAAGCGTATCTCACTGGATACATAACTGGAGGAAAGTGTTGATCACTTTTGGAAGCCTCTGCTCATCAGATCCAAACCTTCAATAAACAGCAGTATCACTATAGAGCTGAATATTAGCTGTTTTTCAATTCATTTAGCAGCATTCCATTGTGGCACACAGATTGACAGCTTAGAGACCAAACAAAACTGTGAATATGGAGCAAAACCAAAAACTTAATAAAAAACACTTAAAAACCTGAACTAGACTTGAATAGATTCAACTTTCTTGTCATTCTGTAATGAGTCTGCTTTAAAGCTAAGCCACACTAGCAAATATATCAAGTCCAAGCAGTAATGCAGGTTTACGACAGTTTCAACTGTCTGGCTGCAGGAAGAAGCAGGTGTGGATGGACTTTGAACAGGGCTGTTGCTTTGAATAAGAATGGAACAGGACAACATAACACACATTCTTTGTTACCAACTTTCTTCATAGAATTTTGTATGTATTTCTACAATTATTTTTTTCATGGACAAATTTGTGACGCAAACAAAATCCGTAGATTATCGATTATCTTTCACTGGTTTGTTGAACTGAAATGTTTCCGCTGTAAAAGTAGATTTAAATCGAATAGGAAATTGTTTCTGTTTTTCACAACCAAGTTGTTTTGAGAGTAAATCTATACATGTACGTTTTATGTCCTGGGGAACATTGAAATTACAGCTATGGATTCCAGATTTATCCAAAATAGCTTTGGGGTGACTAAGTAGAATGCCTGCTTGTGACAGACAATTTGATGTCTGTGGTTCAGCATTACACAAAAGAGACCAGCAGCCATGTGGAGAACAGACAAAGGATGTTAATGAAATTTAGTGAGTTGTAGAGATCATAAGTGAAAAGTAAACATGATTATGCTGGGTGGGTACCAAGTCGAACTAATCTCAGCTTTGAGGCCAGAGGACCAATGGGACCATCTGATTGATGGTCATACAATGCAAACACACGTACGGAAACAACATCCATGACTTTGGTTCCTACCACCAAATTCACCATGCCATTAGAAGGCTTAGAGCTTCATAAACTTGCTTTTTACTGAATGGTCTGAGAAACATTCCATTAGCTTTATTGTTGTCTAACAAACTCTCATCCTGTCCTGTACCTTGCAGACAGAGAGTCAAAAATGTCATTACAAATGTCAGCTGTTGATTGACACCTACAGTCAGTGCTTGCCAGTCAGTCTGGCTTCTGCCTGTGTGTCGCTTTGCATCACTCCCACCCACTACACATACCTGGTACCAGGACCCTTATGCTAGCGACTAGCTTGCCAGCTATGTTCTGTAATTTATACCAATAAAAAAACTAAAATACTTAAAATACTAAAATGGAGATCAAAATGAAGGTCAAATATTATCGGGCCACTCCATATTTTCAAGCTTGCCATCTTGTTCTTTTTTCCTAAGCTTGTTCTGGCATAGGTTGGGCTTAAGTTTGAAAGATGAACCCCTGACCAACTAGATGCATGCCAGAGGGTACTGTGTGGTGCTGCAGAATGCTGTGGTAGCTGTTTCGGTTCAGGTGTACAAGACACCGACCCTGGATCCAGCAGAACAGCCCCAGACCACCACGCTTCCTCCTCCGTGATTGACAGTTGATGTTACACTCTGAGGAACCATCCCTTCATGTATAAAAATTCTAATTTTTGATTCATCAATCCATAACACCACTTCCTATAAGAGTTCCCCCCAGTTTCTGAGGGACTTTTGGTGGTGAAGGAAACGGTACACACTGATACTTTGACTTTCTTCACAATTTCTCTATAGGAAAGACCAACATTTTTAAGTGTTATGATTCTGTCTTTCTTCCATTGTTAATCACATTTTCACGCCTTTTTAAAACAAAAAGCTATAAGTATTGTAATCTAAAGCTGAGAATTTCCAGTATCTTAAAATAATTGGTCGTTTGTTGAAACATAAAGCATTTCTCATTCAGAAAGTGTGGATTCCAACTAATTTAAATCATCCTAAAAGTAGACAAAAGTTGAGAAAAATCTAATCATTAATATTTTGGTATATGCTTCTTTTTTCAATGACTTTTAAGTTAATATTGACCAATAAAAACCTCCATAATATAAATGCAGACACAGCAGTGAAAGATTTTGTATCATATAGTATTTAAGCAAGAAAGCTTGTAGTAAAGTAATTTAGTTGCCGATTTATTTGCGTCCTTTGTGCGGACGGCTGGTTTTAATTTTTTGATAGTGTTGTAAAAGCCAAAAGAGGTGTGTGTTGACTGATGCCATTCATTTGTATTTATTGACACAAATTGTTTTTTGTTTATTTTCCTTTTTGAATGATTAGTGTTCTTTAAAGGATTGATCAGGGTCATAGTACATGCAGTGCCATCCTCTAATAAAACAGAGATGATTCCCAATTTCCACGGTGACCCCTGTGTCTACATCTGTGAACTGGTGCCCGTGTGCGTCTACATGAGCATACTTACACTCCTGTTAACGTGTTTGTCTGTGTATGAGCACGTGCACTCCTGCCCTTCATAATCAGGGGTCTGAAAGAGCTCCCACTCTACCAGTGAATTGCTCACAGCTGTGGGCCCCTTATCGCGCTGGCAACCTCGGCCCTGTCATCGAGCGTCCGCCTATCTGACCTGCTAATTTGGTGCATATGTAAGTGCTCTTAAAGTGGCGGGCCTTTTGACATGCCACAAACAGCAGCTGTGGCAGCTGCCCCGAAGGAAAGCTTTATTTAATTCAATTACATCTTTTGGAGATATGTAAACGAGGAGCCGAGGGGCTGGGAGGGGTGGGACAGAGGAGGAGGAGGAGGAAGAGGAGGGGGAGGCAAAGGTGGGTGAAGGGGAGGAGAGGGGAGGACAGGAGGTAGTCTGCTCTCCCTTCACTGTACTACCTATGCTCCATGCACCCCTCCAGCTTTCCCGTGCACCCAGAAGACCCGCTACCCTGCTTGATCTCCAATCGCCTCCTTTCCAACTTGAAACCCAACAGTGTCAAGGCCCAGGTGGCTCAATGGGCAAATGATTGGGTGAGTAACTGTTACAAAAAAAACCCTTAACTCGCCTCCTCTCCCATCTCAGACCCCCTTCACTTACCCCCCACTTCTCACTGTCTCTCCAGCGGAGGGGGGGTTAATCAGGGTCAGGATCCTCTGCCACACTGATCAGTACGTCTCAACCCCCGGGCAGCCCTGCAATTAATGCGCCGTTGAAAGGGAGCGAAAATATTCACCATCTGGCAATTAGGGCTCATAGGCTCCCTCTTTCTGTCTCTCCTCCTCTTCTTTGCCTCTATGGGCTTTAAATGCAATTGTGATCTTACTCTCATTCCAGTTCCAGTGCCTCACACTGGCCTAAGGCCCACTTGCCGCTCCCAGGGCCTATATAGGAATGAACGAATGCAGGATCGCAATCCAGGGCAATTCAGAAATCCCTCTCAGTCCTAAAATGGAGATGTAATAACGACTCTTCTTCATCCCATCTCTTGCTCTTCCAGCCCCAGCTGCTGCTGGCCTGAAAAGGGGCTTGAAAGAGACTGGTGTCATCATGATCAAATTAACTCTTTCTCTCTGGATGGGAGCAAAGGTTGTCAATGGTACTGTCGTCTATCGTTTTTTTTTTTTTTTAAACACATCAATGATGATATGATTAGTCATTTTGTTGCTAACAATGACCGCCAAATGTGTGTGAATGCCCTTTCCCGTTAAAGAGGATCGGAGGGGCTGTTGAAAGACACTGATTTTGAGAGAAGTCAGATATCTGTCTTTTTCCCCCCTCCCTCTGCCACACACTCATTGTGAAATTCAAATCTGGGCATGACAAATAGGGTGATTACGTTTACCATTGATCTGGCTAGTTTTGAGTTGCAAATGTGCAACCTCGACATTTGGCTAGTGTGAATCAAGGTCTCCAGGACAAAGGGGAAGCAAATTTGAGGAAGTGGTAGGTCGCAGATATCACACACAGACAGCTGGGAGAGATGCTGCAAAGGAGAGGAGGCCAAGAGGCTTTTCCTATTGATTCAGAAATTTTTATTTTTATAAAACCAAGATGAAAGGAAGTTTCAAACATTCAATCAAAAGAGGAAAGTAAGAAAATAAATTGTCTATCATGCACTTGTAAGGTAAGCATTCATGGAATCAACAAGAAACCCCTTCAATGCCTCCCCTTGATCCGCTGACCCGATCTCCCCCGTCTTTAATTGCTACCACCATCCCTACAGCAAGCCACCGCCATTGTGCTTTCCTGTAAAGCGATAATTACACATCTTGAATTATTAACAGTCATTATCAAAGCTTGTGCTTAACTTGTTTTGTTGTAGTGTACGGTTCCTGTGATCTCAGGCAGTCATTACTTATTAACCAACTGGATGCTTTTCCCCCAAGTTGCCGTGTGTTGATGCATGGCGTTAATGACGCACTCATCCTGTTTGCCCCCGTTTCAGCTCCAGCTAAACAGCAAAAATAATATTGAGGTTATACTGGGGGTGTGTGTGTGTGTGTGGGTGGGGGGGGGGGGGGGGGGGGGGGGGTCCACAAAAATGACTATTTATTGGACCTAGATGAAATCATTATCATAAATGGAAATTAATTAAACCAGTAACTTCAATTGACTGTTTACATAGTCAAGGAGTGTTTTTTTGTCTCAGGCTGATCAGCGGTGTTTCTTCAGGGATGTGCCCATTTATGAATGAACCCAAGCAGATGACCAGGCAGTGCATCAGTTTTTTGTTGTCGTTCCAAAACATGCACATGAACATGAACAACATGAACAAAACTAAGTCCTGAGGTCCAGTCACAGCACAATAGAAAACAAGAGGATAAATAATAAATCTAACAAGATCAGCAAACTAAATAAACTAATTCGCCTCAATAATAATCAATAAGCGGCTTCCTCTGTCCACATATACTTATGAACCTAAACCTTAATTGATATTAATACTAGCTAAACAATTAAAATAGCTGCAAGTACTGTATAGCTGCTGAAATATTTCCAGTACCTAAAAGTAATGGGTCCATTGTTGAAAGATGTGTTATTGACTCAAAACAAACTATGGTAGACACAAACACATTTAAATCACATCAATAATTGTAGATAGATAGATAATAGAGACAGACAACCATTCACACGCACACCTACGGCCAATTTAGAATCACCAATGAACCTAACCAGCATGTCTTTGGATAGTGGGAGGAAGCTGGAGTACCTGGAGAGAACCCACGCAGACACAGGGAGAACATGCAAACTCCACACAGAAAGGCCCAGTCGGCCCATGGATTCGAAACTGGGGCCTTCTCGCTGTGAGGCATCGGTGCTAACTACCTCGCCACTGTGCCGCCCTGTATAATATCTTGTATAAAATTAATTTAAAGGAACATATTTGGAATATGATGAGTGTCATCAAGGAAGGGTTTGGCAACTGATATTTTAATGGAAATGCAATACAATTTACTCAGATATGCAGTATGTAAACAACCTAATATTAACTCTCTGAATAATATGCAATAAATCAAGTCCAAACAGAATAACTGAGAAGTGACATAAAATGTGTTTATGACTTGCAGTGTATTGTCTGATAAAGTTAAGAGACAAGTCCATTTGTCTATGTTTCATTTTGTTTTTTTAATACACTATGACCTGAATGACTGAGAACCTTCACTGAGGAACACTTTGCACATATTGCATCCACATTTAACCATCATGATGTTGAAAACAGACTTGTAAAAGCTGCAGGGCTGTGTTTACATTTTCACAAACTTTCATAACTTTAATTTGATTACACGTAAACCTTTCAAAACCCTGGGATTAAAAGATCGAGTCAGAGTTAAAGTAAGTGAAATGGATAAAAACGGGCAGTCGCAAAGCAGGCCTTTAAGTTAAATTTGGTTCCTCAGATGATTGTTTCCTGGAAAGAAACTAAAATACCTTGAGTGACCTTCAAAAACAACCTCCTGCCCCATCCAAATGGAATCAGAGTATGGAAATAGAAAGACAAACACTGAGGGCAGAAACTGTGACAGACAACTGTGACCCGAGTGCTCTATTTTCTGATCTCTCTCTGTACAGAGACACCTCCTGGAGAAAAACAGAACATAGCACATATCAAGACAACAACTCAGATCTGAGGGAGCTTTCATAAGCTCCTAAACAAATCACAAACAGCTCGACCACACACGCTGAAAGGGGGCGGGTGCTTTTTTGCACATGCAAATGTGGTGTTCGTGTGAGTGGCATGCCAAACTGCAGCCATGCAGAGAGGAAGAGAGACCTCCACCCACCCAAAACCCCAGCACACATCCAGTTTGTTCTCCTTTTGTTATCCCTTGCAATCTTTTGTTGCTATGTAGGTTGTAGTTTAAAGGTCACTTGTTATCAGTAGTAAACATGTTTTTAATATTAATAAAAGTGCTGTACGTTTAACAGTGTAAAAATATTCATGTAGTCAGGCAGGAAAGCATTCATTTATTGTCTATTTTGATAGATTTACTCTATTACCGATACTGATTTGTCAATATGTAATGAGTCAAAGTGGGGATGATTCAACAAAATTTGTAATTCACTGTTTGCTGTTTAACGTATCTGGACAATGTGACGAAAACGACTTGCAGGGACAGTCTGATATTATGGAAATCTGTATTTAAAAGATGGCGCACCACATTAAGTTATTTCGTAGCTCATTTCAAACTGACACGTCATTTCACATGGTACAGCAAGGACAGCGGGACTCTGCCCTTCATCAGGACTACCATACAATAACCACAAAATGTGTACCAACAGAACTCAACAAGATACTATTCACTGGCAGTAAGCTTGGACCATTTGAATAAACATACATTTTATTTTTCAGTTCAATGTTCATTCTTCTCAAAAAAAATAAAATAAAAAAATCTCACTGCAAGGTCCATTTACTGTTTTGTTATTGTTATTTTTTTAACCAAACACAAGATGTCCTTAATGTAAATAATTCCTTAAAATGAACTGCTTTCTACACTTTTTAAATGTTGACATTCAAAACATTACTAATGATATGGAAATATATATTTAATTTCATATTTAGTAGCTGTCAAATAAATGTAGTGTAATAAAATTTACAATATAGGAGAACTGGGTTGCATAAAATGGAAATAAATAAAATGGAAATAAATAAACGTGGCTTCCACCACTACTGACCAGTAGTTTGTAGGTGTGATTAATGTTTGTAATGTTTTCCACAGTAAATTATGTCATATGTTATTTAATATGAGTTTTTTTTAAATGTTATGTCTACTTTTCTTCTCTGAGGTTTCTTTTTATTCACTGTGTCCGTGCTTTGTTTGCACTCAAATTACTACATTGCTTTTCTTTTTCTTTTTTACTTTATTACCTCCTCTTTTCTTCTCATCTAATCTCCTCACATTATTTCTTTTTCCATCTCAGGACTTTCTTCAACTCATTCTTCATCGAACTGATCTTTCATTTCTAAAACTCACTCCTCTCTCTCTCTCTCTCTCTCTCTCTCTCTCTCTCTCCCTCTCCCTGCGTTGAACAAATGGGTAATAAGCGCCACTTTGTACCTCTCTCCTCTTTCAGATCCAGAGTGAAGAGTCTGATTAAATAATCATTGGAGGAGCGGTGTGCGTGCGGCTTTCCCCCTACTCCTCACCTTGGGGACATATTGTCCCCTGTCACTGAAACCTCGGGGACAGAAGGCTCCGCCGTGGGGAGGCTCAGTGGGGGAGCAAGGAGCTGATGAAACGAAGATCGGGTAATGAAGGCATGGCCCATGGCTTCCGTGGCTCTGCCATATGTTTCACCAAATGCAAATTGCCCCCAATTCAAACAACTTTTTCATCTTGATATATGCAAATGTGTTTATAAATACTGGCTTATAAATATAGCATTACAGTTTGTATGGAGGGAGCTTTGAATCGTTTTCTCCCTCACTCTGCTGTTGATATGTGCGGCAGCTAAGCAGTGTGACAGGCTTTAACGAACAGGCTCGTACCTGGCAGAGGCTAATGCCGTCCTCGGGGGGACAAGAAGTAAGGTGGTGTCCAGCAAGCCAATGAGAGCGGCCCCAATGAATGCCTCATCCCATTAACATGATCCCAGTTATCACAGGAGCCAATGATATATCAAGAGAGAGTGTGATTGTAAATGAGTGCAGGAAGTGAGGTGGCCATAAGTTTGAACTTTTGACATTTTGAATTCTTGGTTTATTTCATTTTTGTGTTTATGTTTAATGTAATTTAGGCTTTCAGATAACACTCAACAGTCACAGTACATATTGAAACATTTGCTGCTGACACAAAATTAATAATACAAAATAAATATATATAAAAAAATACCAGGATTAACTGACAAAAAGTTTGTGGGGGGACATGTGGGGTAACAACACTTATTAGCTTAGCGGTGCGTGCGTGTGTGTGTCGCTCAGAGCAATGAACCCAAAACACCAACATCAAAGAGGCAAAATGTTAAATAATGATAAAGCCTTGATTGCAGTCTAATTAACTTGATTGAGCTACCCAAGAGCTAAACAGCTTCTATATTTCTATTCTGACCTGGAAAAATCTTTGACACATCTTCATCCTACAGAGGAGAGTAATTTTTTATCTCATTTAACATACTGATTATCATTACACCCAGGTCATGTGATATCCATAGGCCTCCTGCACCTCTGTTGCTCAGGCCTCACGAGGACAGCTGATGGTGTTTAGCCACTCCGGGTCGGGGGTGCCGTCAGGTGTCATTCGCTGCAGAGCTGATCAGATTGTCACAGTCCCGCTGCTTCCCTCGGAAACGGCACCTGAGTCTGTGCCTGTGCCAACATCTTCATCATCACCCGCAGAAACAGCAGCTGGCAGCTCTGGACCGGACCGCTTGGCTGACACAGGCCAAGTGGGTCAGACCTCATTGAGAGTGTGGAGACAATCAACAACAATTGCAGATGTTCGAACACAAAGCCAGGCAAGTGAACAGTTTAATAAAAAGGAAAAAAACAAGATGGAGAAGATGGCAGAATTCCTAGACAGCTGAAGGTAGGTAGTAGTTGTTCTGTAGACTGGAGAGAACAGGACTGAATGCAGAGGTTGGTAAAAGTTTATTAAATCTCATCCGAGCAAACTGTGGACAAAGAATAAAACGAGGAGTCTAAAAAGTCAAGTAGCAGGCAAGCACTACAAAAATCCAACAAATTTCAAAGGCACTTTCATGTAATCATCACTGAATGAGACAGAACGAGCTGGCAAAGCTGGACTGAGACCAGGGGCCTCATGTACAAAGACTTGCGTGGATTTCCTACTGAAACGTGCCGCACGCTCAGATCCAGAAGCACATTTCCTTTGTACATCCCAATCGACTTGGAATTGAGCTCTCATGTTGTACGCAACCCCTCCCTGTCCATGCCCCCTTTTAAATATGCAAATTATATTTAAATTGACCCTGCACCTGAGATTCCCCTCTCTGCACGATCAGAAAATGAAAATGAGAATGAGTAAGACGGGAAAAAATAAGAACTTCACAGAAAGCGAATTGGAGACGCTACTCGTTGGAGTGGTGCGCAAAAATGTACTCTTTAGTACACTGTCCTTCACGGGCCACAATGTTGGTTAATTGCATTTGCACATCACATATGATCTGTACATTGATCGAATGAAAATGTTTCATCATGTGATAGCGCTTTTATAGCAATGTGTGTGCAGTCGATAGCTCCGATTACATTTGGAAAACCAGCTCTCGCTGCAAATTGCACTTTAATGTTGACCTGTTCAGATGCATTGTATGGGAATTTGATATACCTGGCTGACATGCGGATAATTCCATCCCACGCGGCTGGCATGGCTCTGCTCAGGGTCGACCGGCACAGTCCTGATCGGTCGGACTAATTGTTTTCACATTTATTTATTATGACAGTTTCCCAGCATCACCTCTGAGTTTTGCCAAAGGATCAACAGCTGTAGTAGCCAGCATACGCCAGCCATGAGGCTGGCTTGAGGCACGGATAAGTTCACGGTTATTTCACTCTTGATACATCCGAACTTTTCTGTGAACAAGAATGTATGGAACGTTTTTGTGCGCACGCACCCTTCGTACATGAGGCCCCAGGTCTTTTATGCAGGCTTGATGAGTAGATGGGTGGAGTGAGTTCAAGAAAGAGGGAGCTGCCCACTGATTAGCTGATAGAGAAAACACAAGGAGGGAGAGCAGAATACAGAACCCTAACAGTACACAAAAGGACCAATGAACCTACTTCCAACTTTAAGCGTTCGGTTTGATCATTAGTTTGAGGGTGGAAACCAGAAAAGAGAGGCTGACTGTGGCTCCAAGGCCAGTGGAAAATGCATTCCAGACTTGGGATTGGTCAGACACTATCTCGGAGGGGATACCATGAATCCTGAAAATATGCTAGACAAAGAGGTCAGCAGTCTCCCAGGCAGTGGGAAGTTTGGGGAGGGCTATGAAATATGCCGTTTTAGAAAATCTGTCCACTGTGATAAGAACAACAGAGTGGGACCTAGGAGTAGGTACAACTAAGGGGAGTAATTGACCAGAAGGGGAGCTGTGGCAGGCTTTGCTTTGGGTGCTGCAAACAGCAATGAATTCTCTTGTGTCCGCCGTCATGAAAGGCCACCAAAAATGGTGACGAAGGAGGGCCAGAGTTCTGTAGGTTCCAGGATGACAGAATAAACAAGAAAAGAGGGATGACCTTGGGGGCAAACTGATTGGGGAACATAGAGCTTGCTGGTAGGACCTGTGACAAGATCTGGCTCTTCAGCCAGAGCAGAACGCTCAGTCAGTCTGCCAGGAGAGTGCTCCAACCATGCAGGAAGCCGCTAGAATGGTGTCAAGAGAAGGCGAGTTGGCATCGGAGTCAAACTGTCGGGAAAGATCATCTGGCTTGACGTTTTTGGAACAAGTCTGATATATGATGGTGAACTTAAAACGACCAAAGAAATGAGCGCAACAGGCCTGTCAAGAATTTAATCTCCAGGATGACTGCAGATAAGCCAAATTCTTCTGGTCAGTCCACACCACAAACAACTGCTCCTCTTAATCTAGCTGGTGCCTCCATTCCTCCAAGGCCAACTTCACTGTTAGAAGTTCCCCGTTGCCCATATCATAGTTGCACTCAGCCTGGGAGAATTGCTGTGAAAAGAAGGCACAGGCATGCAGCCTCAGATCTGCACTGGAATGCTGTGAGAGGATGGCCCCTACCCCCAACTCAGAGGCATCCACTTCAGCTACAAACTGGAGAGCTAGATCTGGTTGAATACAGACTGGATCAGAAGGGAAGTGCCTCTTGAGCTGGGTAAAGCCTGTTCTACCTCAGATTTCCACTGAAAGGAAACCAATGGAGGTTAAATCTGGTAAGTGGTGCAACTACAGAAATGTAATTCTTGATGAACCAACGATAGAAATTGGCAAACCCCAAAAACCTCCCTAACTGTTTCCTGTTGGACGAGGTTGACCAATCCACTATGGTCGGCACCTTGCTGGGATCAGCTTGAATCTGACCCTCTTTGACAATATATCCTAGGAAAGTGACAGAATTGGCATGAAACTCACATACAGTCTGTTTTCCAAGAGTCTTTGTAGAAGAAGAAGAAGCCCAGTTTTTATCAGCCAGATAAACAAAGGCACCAGGTAACGAGTTAATAGCACAGTCATAGGGTCTATGAGGAGGAAGTGACGAGGCGTCATCTTTACTGAAGACCTCACCTACGTCGTGAAAATCAGCTGGCACCACTGTGATGAGTAGACTGATGAGTAGATGTGTTGCATTTGAGTTCAATCAATCAGGGAAGAGGGGCGGAGAAAGAGAGAGCCGCCCAGGGATTAGCTAACAGAGAAAACTCAAGGAGCAGAATACAGAACCCTGACACAGTGTTCATCCTTGACCTCAGAAAGAACAGCTGTTCTAGCACTCATAATGACATTGTTTCCTCTGCTAATGTTTTTTTGTATTAAACAGAGAATAAGAAAAGTTCAGGGTGTAAACAAATATAACTCCTGGTTCTGTTTAAGACACTGTGAGACATTTGTCAACTGTTGTGTGCAAAGGAAGAAAGAAAACTATTTGTTTTTCATTAAGACACAAACAGCTGTTTCCTAGGTTCAGTGTTTTGTTAAGCCAACCATCCGACCTTGCATCCTCCCTCTTATTAAGTAGCTTTAATTACATTCCTGGACTTCTTTATCTGTATCCTTACCATAATGTCATCATTATTATGTCCATTAGAGGTCATTCACTTGAACGTACTGTATGTCTTTTTGGAGGTCATTACTCAATGGCCAACAGAGTCTCACACAACTATTAGAGGTTGTTTAACAATAAAATTTAATTATCTTTATTTCATCAGTAGATCATCAGCATTGGGCTGATATGCATGATTTGTTGGGTATTTTATAGTGAGAATGAATAGACCTATGGAACTAACTTGCTCATGGCTGGAGATGGTGTTGTCTAATTCCATCAGTTTTGACCAAGAAGACATGATATAAGATTCTCAGACCATTTGCTGCATGTCATTCCCGTTTTATTGCTCCACTGTCCCTTAAAGTTGCCAAAAAGAAGCCTTTAAAAAACAAAGACAGGCATATAAGAGGAGCTCAGTCAGTAGTTAACAGCTAACTTCCTGCTCACATCATCTCACGCACAGACCATCCAGCTGACCGAGACCTGCATGAGTCCACCAGTCTTCAGGTCTTGACAGATGAGTTGTGCTGGTTACTGTAACCTCCAGGTTCTCAGTCAGCTCATTAGCCCGAGTGCTCTGCTGCTAATTCAGGGGGGTTACAAACTGGATGCTAATTAATCACAGACGGAGACGACCTGGCATGGAACTGCAGACAAAGCAGTGATGAAGACGGCTGCTGCCGTGCAGGCGTCACACTCAGGTGCAGTTTGTGAGAGAAAGCGGCACCACAAGGGTTACTGTGTGTACACTGTGGTAGAAAAAATTACAAAGTAAACAAAGAAGGCAGTGAAACAACTGTGTGATCACAGGGAGCGTATAGGCAAGCTAGTTAAAAAGGGTGTGATTGAAGCTTTTAATTGGCCTTACGAGAAAGTAAAGCTGTGAAAAGGATCAACTAATAAAGATGAAGTCACATTTTGTCAAGTTTTCAGGAGTATGTTTGACTTTTTTGTGTCTAAAAATATATGGCTATCATGCACAAAAGAACAAAAGATCTACTGTAGTTTTAAAACAGTAAAGCTATATACACAATAATATATCACCATGATTACATAAAAAGAGGATATTGTCCCTTAATCTTATGTTAGAAAGTACATTACATGTTACATGGATCATATGTATTTCAGGGTCACTACATTTGGTGTTGTACAGTTGTGTTACCACAGAAAATAGTACATTCCTGTTTAACCACATTTTATTCATCAGTTATTTGTTCTGACCACATGTGACAGCAGAAAGCACTGACATATTCTCAGCTGAGGTGGTAGAACATTATGACCACTGACAGTAGAAGTAAATAATATTGACTGCCTCGTGACAATGCAGGACCTAGTATTCGTGTGGATGTTACTTAGACATGTACCACCCACCTAGACCAGACCAGGCTACCCCACCCCATAGCAATGACACTCCTTGATGGCAGCAGCCATCCCCAGCAGGATGCAGCCTGACACAGACACACACACAAAAACGCTTTAGGAACAACTCAACAACATGAAAAACAGCACAAGGCTTGACCTGGCCTCCAAATTCACTAGACTCCAAACTGATCAAATATCTGTGGGATGATCCACAGAGGCCCCTTCTCTCAACCCATTGGACCCAAAGGCCCCCACTAACAACATTCTGTTGCCAGACACCACCTGACACCCTCAGAAGGCCTGTGTACATTCTCTGATGAGTCACAACTGTTTTGGAGGCACAAGGGAGACCTACACAATATTAGGAAGGTGGTCATAATGTTACGCCTGATCTTGTATTTATATTAGTGCGTTGGTGCACTGGACATATTTAAGGGCAATATTCACTCTTTTTTTCTTAACTGTCTCTATAGCTGTCATGTCAAACACATTGGATTGTGTCAATGGCTTGCGGCCTTTGATGCTAGAAGTTACACACTTATTCTGAAGTCATTAAAACAGACTTTTTAAATCACTCGACAGATTTCAAGTTAACATACTTTTGGCAATGAACCACCATTAAAAAAAAAGCCAGTTTGGAGCTGCACACAGGGATAAAGATATAACATACTGGATAAATGTCCTCTGGTCTAATGAAACTAAAATTTAACTGCCTGGCCATCACTATGTCTAAAAGAATAAGTAGAACGTAATAAGTAGAAGCCGAAGAATACCATCCCAACAGTGATGCAATAGTGATCTTTGCTGATTGGCTGGGTGAAAACCGCATGCTTCTAAACCTCACTGAGAGGCACTGGGATGCAATTTAAAATGTATGTAGACGTTATCAAATATGGTTCCTTGCCCCATAAAAGGTTAAAGCACATTTCAAGACATTAGCTAGGAAATTAAAGCTTGTTTGCAAATGGATTTACAAATAGAGAAATTCTTCCAAAGTTGTCTCAGAAAGGACAATAAAGTTGAGATATTGGTGTGGACATTTCACAGCCCTGACCTTCAATTGCTGCAACCTATTGCAATAAGCTTGAGGAAGGCTACCATGAAATATTTCACCGAATAAAAAAAAAATGTAAAGGCAATGCAACCAAATACTAAGTGCATGTACATTTCTGACCCACTGGGAATATGATGAAAGTAGAGAGACAGATTGATTTCAGTTTTATTTCTATTATTGTGACATTTTACATTCTTAAAATGTATAACTAGTGGTCCTACCTGGCCAAAGACAAGGAGTGTTTACTAGGATTAAATGTCAGGAATTTAAATCTATTTGGCTAAAGTGTATGAAAACTTCTGACTTCACCCGTGCAGTTCTGTAATAATACACTGAAAGACACTAAAACACATCATGGGGTGAAAGTTTGGTGGTATTTCTCTGAGCTGAAATATTCACTATTACAGCTTTAACCTTTCTTATTGACCCGTTTTTAAACCTTCTCTTAAATTCTAAAATTTTGAGTGAGATATTTAGATGAACTCTCAGCAACATGCATCAAGTTTAACACTGAAAAACTGTGTACGGTTTTACTATAAACATACACAATATTTAATGTGGACATTGGAAGCATTTAGACGAATGTTGCAGTTACTGTCTGGTTCATAACATATCTGAACTCATGTGACAGAAAGAATAACACAAACATATCCTGTAAATGAACTGTTATGGAGGATTAAATGGGTATTTAGGATGTATGCATTCAGAGCTGCAATGGCTCCCTCTTGAGGGTTTGATGGGAGAAAACAGGAGAAACCAGAAGATGGAGGAGAGGAATGAGACAGTCGTCTTCATCAGTATTGTTCGATTTCATCATTTATAGCAAAATAATAAAGACATGAAGAAAAAGTTGTGCGTGTATTGTAAAACCTTAGTGAGCATTTAAAATAAATGCACAAACTATTAATGCATTGTGTTAATTGTTCATAAAACTTATCATTATAAGCATGCATTGAATTTGATCATTTGTTCATTAAATGACCTAAAACAACATATTGATCCAATGCGACATCAGTCCAAAGTTAAACAAGTTCTAAAATGAAGTAAATGATTGAGTTGTATATGGAGAGCTGGCTCTATATAGCGCAATACAAAGATCACCGGGATCTGTTTCTGCAAATATAACTCTCTATCTGTTTGTGGGTGTTTGTGTGTGTGTGTGTTCTCTTTCTGAGGACCAGTTTGAGTTTTGCACCATTAGAGTGAGGATACGGACTTTGGCCGGGATCTTTACAAGGATGTTTAAGGCTGTTTGAGGGTTAAGACTTGGTTTTAGGGTAGAGGTTACAATTAGGTTATGGTTATGGTTAGGGTTAGGCACAAATTTGTGACAGATGGATTTATATTGCAGTTTCCAGCAAGATACAGTAATACAATGGTAAAATGAAAAATATGGTGCCTCCAGAAAATGCAGCTAAATGAGTGTAAATAGTGAAGAGAACAGGTCATCACTGTTGAACACCAGAGGGCAGCAAATTACATCATGCCAGACTGAGTGCATGGGGTTGTAGTGAAATCTTCTCACTTTGTTTATTTAAACCTACATGGTCAAAAACTACCATTGCAACACATTTCCACCATCCCGCTACTGTTGGCTTCACCAGTGCTAAGGGTTGTCTCCTTTACCACAAATGTTTAAGAAGCTAAAAATGTTTTTTACACATATTCTTTTACAGATTTACACATATATTTTGACATCAATGAAAGCACAACAGACAGCATAAGATAAAACAACAGCATTTGCACTGCTCACTGGAACACTGATATTGCTCTCTCATTAATAAATAAATATAGTCTGTTTTGTTTGTTGTTGTCGGTTGTCATATTTTTCTCCGTTCCTCTTCATCATCTACACTTTGGACTTCCAACATATCACAGACGGCTGCCACATCCAGAAATTCTCGGATGACACAGCCATCATTGCACAGGTATCTGATGGGAACAACCTAGAATACAGGAAGGTGGTCGAGGACATTGTCGTCTGGTGTAAACGCTATAACCTTCACACCAGTGCCACCAAGAAAAAGGAGATGGTCATTGACTTTCACAGGAAGGCAACACAGACTGGTGAAATCCAGGGAATGGACATTGACCTTGTGGATAGATAAATACCTGTGTGTTCACCTGAACAATAAACTGGACTGGTTGGACGACATTACTTCTTGTACAAGAAGAGCCAAAGTCGCCTCCACGTGCTGAGGAGACTGAGGTCCTTTGGGGTGTGCAGGACACTACTCAGGACTTTTTACGACACAGCCTTTTATGTTGGGGTCTGCTGGTGTGGAGAAGTCTCAGAGAGAGACAAAAAAAGACTGGGCAAAATGATAAGGAGAGCCAGCTCAGTCCTGGGCTGTCTTCTGGACTCAGTGGAGCAGGTGGGGGAGATGAGGATGTTGGCCAAATTGTAAAAACATCAAGAACAACCCCTCTCAGCCTCTGTATGAGGCAGTTGGGACTTTAGGAAGCTCCTTCAGCCAGAGACTGCTGCGCCCACAGTACAAGAAGGAGTTCATGAATTTCATTATGTATATTCAGTCTGCATACCACTTCAACCCTCAGTCAAGGGAAACTACCCTTTTTTACAACCTGGATCTTGTTTCTGGCATAACATATGATTGTTTACTCACCCATATACCTTTGGTGTTATTTGGAGTCGTTTGTCAGATATTTACATCCGCGTATATCCATATAGTGGGAGTGAGTGGGGCACCGCAATGCAGCCTCTAAATAACGCATTATCTACCACAAAACTTGTTTATTTCACCAATATTTTGTTATGATACGCTAGTGGAAATAACACCAAGGTTAAATGGGTGAGTAAACGATAATATTTTATGCCAGAAATAAGGTCCAGGTTTTAAAAAACAGTAGTTCCTCTTTAACACTTGTTGTTTTTTTCAGCTTTTTGCCTAGCTACCTAAACCTGATATGTAACTACATAAATATTTTTTTTATCTTATCTTATATTGTTTTGTTGTAACTAAACTTACTTAGTCATGAATATTTTATTTCAAATATTTGAAAATATTTTGGGGGTCTTTAAAGAGCCAACAGTGAGTCAACAATGAACACCGACTGTTGATCAATTTCAGATAAGTCGGAGGTCAGAAGCACATGTGTACCATCGGGAAAGATTATCATTCAGAATCTATCAATAGAGTCTCCAGTAGTGTCCTAAATGCATTACAAATGCTATTTCTAAACAGTGAGTGATAGCCATCTCAGGTCGCTATCTGTCTGCTTTAGTTTTACGCATGCTCCATCGCTTTGCATGCTTTTGAAGTAGGTGGAGTTCGGCACTTTCAAGATGGTTATGGCTGGAGATACCACACTGAGCTTCAAAACCTCTCTTCAAGAAATGCTGCAGATGGTTCACAGTAGTACAGTAATACAGTCAGCAGACATATTTTTCACATATTTGGTGTCATCTGGCAGATTAGTTAATAATGGCACAATATTCATTCATTCATTCATCTTCTGTACCCGCTTATTCCTGTTAAGGGTCGCAGGGGTCTGCTGGAGCCTATCCCAGCTGTCATCGGGGGAGAGGTGGGGGTACACCCTGGACAGGTCACCAGTCTATTGCAGGGCTAACACAGAGAGACAGACAACCATTCACACTCACACGCACACCTACGGCCAATTTAGAATCACCAATCAACCTAATTCAATTCAATTCAATTTTATTTATATAGCGTCAATAACAATACAAATCGTCTCAAGACGCTTTACAAAAACCCGGCCTGAAACCCCCAGAGCAAGCCTGAAGGCAACGGTGGCAAGGAAAAACTCCCTTTTAACAGGAAGAAACCTCGAGCAGAACCCAGCTCATATGGAGGGACCCATCTGCCTAAGGCCAGCCGGGTACAGACAGAAGAAAGAGAGAAGAGAACAGCAAAGAGAGAAGAGAAGAGAACAGCAAGATAAACATACATCTGTCATAGATACACATATCTGACTAAAGTGTACATGTGGAATCTTATGATACAAACTGATGATGTTACATGACAGTTTGAAAATGTAAGAGGAATCATAGGCAGGTTGGAGAATTGTTCATTCAGGTAGGAGTGGATAACTGCAGGATTCCATGAAGACTGGGCAGGCTGATGAGACCACGACAACAGATGTAGTATGGAGCTCTACAGGAAACGCACAACTCCAGGCCAGAGATACTCACAAGAAGAGGGGGGAAGAGGGGGGAAGGGGGGTGGGACACACACAGCAGTAAACATTCTACATAGTAATAGCACAGAATTGTATGACTAGTAGTAGATAGGAAATTAGAGGGCAAGAGCTCTGTGCCAGAGAAAAGAAAGTGGAGGATGCGTGAGAGGAGAGAGAAGAAAGAAGGAGGACATGTGTTTGGTTCATAGTCCCCCAGCAGCCTAGGCCTATAGCAGCATAACTAAGGGATGGTTTAGTCCAGCCCTAACTATAAGCTTGATCAAAAAGGAAAGTCTTAAGCCTGACCTTGAAAATAGAGAGAGTGTCTGCCTCCCGAACCCAAACTGGGAGCTGGTTCCACAGGAGAGGAGCCTGATAGCTGAAAGCTCTACCTCCCATTCTACTTTTTGAAATTCTAGGAACCACAAGTAGGCCTGCACTTTCAGACCGAAGTGATCTGCTGGGATGATATGGTACAATAAGGTCTTTAAGATACGATGGAGCTAGGCCTTTAAGGGCCTTGTATGTAAGGAGGAGGATTTTAAATTCTATTCTAGACTTTAAAGGGAGCCAGTGAAGAGAAGCTAAAACTGGAGTAATATGATCTCTCTTGCTAATTCCTGTCAATGCTCTTGCTGCGGCATTTTGAATCAATTGGAGGCTTTTTAAAGAGCTATTTGGAGAGCCAGACAGTAATGAATTACAGTAATCCAGTCTGGACGACACAAATGCATGAACTAGTTTTTCAGCATCACTCTGAGACAGGATGTTCCTAATTTTGACGATATTACGCAGGTGAAAGAAGGCAGTCCTGGTCACTTGCTTTATGTGACATTTAAAGGACATATCCTCATCAAATATAACACCAAGGTTTTTTACAGTAGTACTGGAGGCCAAGGTAATGCCATCCAAAGACACCATGTGATTAGATAATGAATCTCTGAGATGCTTAGGACCGAATACAATAAATTCTGTTTTGTCTGAGTTTAAGAGTAGGAAATTACAGGTCATCCAAGCCTTTATGTCTTTAAGGCATGCTTGGAGTTTAACCAGCTGATTAGTTTCATCTGGTTTCATAGATAAATATAGCTGGGTGTCGTCTGCATAGCAATGAAAGTTTATGCCATGTTTTCTAATAATCTTGCCTAATGGCAACATGTATAACGTGAAGAGTATTGGTCCTAGCACAGAACCCTGAGGAACTCCATAACTTACTTTTGTATAAGTAGAGGAATCATTATTGACATGAACAAACTGGAATCTGTCAGATAGATAGGATTCAAACCAGTCTAATGCAGTTCCTTTAATCTTGACCTCACTTTCAAGTCTCTGTAGTAAAATATTATGATCAATAGTGTCAAATGCAGCACTAAGATCTAGCAGAACAAGTATAGAGACAAGTCCACTGTCTGAAGCCATGAGGAGATCATTGGTAACTTTAACCAGAGCTGTTTCTGTACTATGATGAACTCTAAAACCTGACTGAAACTCTTCAAACAGACCATTCTTGTTTAAGTGGTCACACAACTGATTAGCAACAACTTTTTCTAGAATTTTGGAAATAAAAGGAAGGTTGGAGATTGGTCTATAGTTGGCTAAAACATCTGGATCTAGAGTGGCTTTCTTGAGTAAGGGCTTAATTACAGCAATCTTAAAAGACTGAGGCACATATCCTGTTAATAAAGATTTGAGCATGTCTTTGGACGGTGGGAGGAAGCTGGAGTACCTGGAGAGAACCCACGCAGACACAGGGAGAACATGCAAACTCCACACAGAAAGGCCCAGTCTGCCCATTAATGGCACAATATTTGTTAATAAATCTTGTTCATAAGGCACAGGGCACTTTCTCAGCTTCTCTCCTGCACCTTGTTTTAGTCTATTGGTTTCATATTTCTTTCTTTTAAGATTTGTTCATTTCTTTCTTATTCAGTCTTTGTCATAAAGGAGATTTCCAATGTAAAAATGTCATTGTATGGTCCAATGTGCTGTGCATATGTGCCTATCGCAATAAACATCTTGAATCTCTTTAGCTGCTGGATGCTCCATTAAAACAGTAAATCTGTACTTTGTAAAACCAAAACAATGAGCTGAAAGATCTTAATAATCTTTGGTTTCATCACTATGAGTATTAGGTTTTACAAAAATACAGTTTGTTTTTTATTTGAGATACAGCCAGTGAACTCCAGAGCACCAGACAAATACTGTAATATATTCTATTTGAAAATCCCCACAGACAAATGCAGTTTATATACAGTCAAAGGCTGATTCTTCATAAATTAACATGTACGCTGTGGAGACACAGTGGAACATTAGAGGGAGCTGCTTTTTGCTGTGGTACTGACCAAACGAATGTCTTACTGTCTACATCCCCCCAGTGCTCAATGCAGGTAACCTCTTATGTATCAGGGGGCCACCACCATGCAGGCATGTAAACATACTCACAGAGCCGCATACAGTTTTTCACCATCTTCTCCTTGCTCACATTTAGAAAATTCCCTCTGGACACTCATGCATTAAACAGCCAGGGAGTTGAATGTATTCATGGGCTGTAATTGGCAGATTATTAAGTTCCCACACATTTGTGGCACTGTTGACTTAACCATCTCTGATCCCCTAGTGGATTCATTTCAAAGGCCTCTATTTGTAGGCGTTTGCTGAGAAACCACAGTTTAATGTGAGTCCTGCAGCCCCAGTCGAGTGAAATACGCACACATTTTAATTGGGTCCTTTTACTCTTTTAAATTATGCATGAACTTAATGGTTGGGGTTTGTGGCCCCTGCTGATATGGAAACTGCAAAGGTTTGCGAAACTCCAGGGAATCAGCAGGATAGAAATATAAAATACGTACTGTATATTCATTAAAATCACATGTGGTTCTTTTACTGTGTCCTCATGACTGTTTTTCTTTTTTCATTTTTACACATTTACTGCACTTGGAAAATTGAGTCATGCTGCTTCTGATTTGAGACATCAGAGCTTGTTTCAGATGAGAATTAAACTGCAGCTTCATTCTGCCCCTGAGAAGATTAACAACAACCAAAAACGGTTGTTAAGATTTGGGAACTAACCTCCCTTCCCGACATGCAGATACACGCATCAATATGCATCCAAGTTTCAAATGAAGCTTCAACGTCACAGGCAAGGTGGAGAAATAACCTCCAGCTAAGTGCCATCAGAAGTTGGCTGTCACAAGTTTTTCTACTCCACCAGCCATGTTGGCAGGAAAACAGCAATTATTTGAAAGTCTTACATAATATATGTGGCTGTTAAAAAGTGCCAAAGCTGTCACAGGGTCAGTTTTTAAATGTGTAAATAATATTTTGTTTAATTAATTCCAAAAAACGATAGATATATAGTAATTGTTTTCCCTTGGTCAAAGGCAAGTGCACCATGTGCTTACATTTTAAGCGTGGGTGGCACTAGGAGTGTCTTTTTCCTGATAAGTGCAAGTCCCAACATGGACACAGCAATGCAAAAGCGCCACATGACAGAAATACACAGTAGATGTATTTATCTGGCATTGTATTACTGATGACTGATTTTAAAGGGTAGATGAGTAAGTAAATAAACATTCAGAAATATAACTGTGAGGCTGACTGCAGGTTATTGAGTTTAAAAACAAAGCAGGGAATGTTCTTGCTTCTTTTTGGACTCAAAGGTATTTTCTACCCAAGAAATTATTAACTTTGAAGAATGAACCCACAGGTATCTGTTTTTATGGTATAGACATGTTCATTCTTAAAACAACTTTATGAGTAAGCTGTACACCCACTAAGTTTTTATATGTGGGTCTACCACATAACAGTTTTAAAAACTGACTTTTGAAAATTGAAAAATCTGAAGTCATCCAATCCCTAATTGACGCTATATACATTTTTAACAGTTAAAGGTGCTAGACTGCTGTGTTTTAGCTCCTCTTAGGTCATTTTTATTTTAATTTTTTTGTCTTGTTGTTATCCACACTCAACAGCCTTGTTGCAGGCAGCAGGTTTTAACAACAAAAAAGTACTATTAGCTGCTAAACACCCGCATATTGTTCAGAGAAGGGATAAAAGAAGAATGAAAAGGAGAGCATATATTTTAAATCTGACTCCAAAGGATGCTAATGTTGCTCTGCTGGATGTGGAAAGAGGAAACTGTGTGAGGACTGGCAACAACATAAGAGGTCAACATAAGAGTGTGTTGTTTAAAGGTTACAGTTCCAACAAAGAAGAATTGCTAAATGTATGTTCTACCAGGTAATGGTGCATAAGAGTTAACCTCACCTGACTGTAAATGTAGTTATAAAACATTAGCTGAGATGTTTCTGCATGTCAGACGACTACATCGCCAAACAAGGTTTACTCTTAAATTTCTGCTGGAGATTGTCCACAAACTCCTAAGTTTATTACAGTGAGGAATATAAATGATTTATATGAAACAAAGAGGTTGACATTTTATTTAGAGAACTCATTTAACATCACGTCATTAAAGGAGAAGAATGAACACATTGCTGATGGAAATTTTGACTGCGGCCATCTGTTTTGGAGCAGAAACAGGTGATCAGACATTGACTTCAACATTGCTGAAATGCTAGACAGATATGTGCAATGAAAAAACAAACAAAAAAAAACAAAAACAAAACCAAAACAATTTAATGGCGTTACAATTCCTGCTTGTCATAAACAAAGGTCATGGTCTTCTCAGTGAGCACTTTTACTGTAACTGTGGTCTCTATTCCTGCCTGACTGTAGACTGTACCAGACATGGTGTGTTACCATCTACACTCCTCCGTCTCACTCTCACTCTTGCTCTCAGTGAGTGTGGGGAATGTTGTTACAGATGAGCCAGCCACCGTTTGGAATTCACAGTTTGGAATTTACCCATATTTTATCCATGTCGCTTTGGATAGATACTGACCACTGCAGACAGGGAACACCCCACAAGAGCTGCAGTTTTGTAGATGCTCTGACCTAGTCGGCTAGCCATCACAGTTTGGCCCTTGTCAAACTCTGTCAAGTCTGTACACTTGCCTATTTTTCCTGGTTCTAATGCATCAACTTCAAGGAGAAAATGTTCACTTATATATCCCATCCACTAACATACTAACATGTGCTGTGATGAAGAGATAGTCAGTGTTATTCACCTCACCTGTCAGTAGTCATAATATTATGCTTGACTTTTTTTTACTTTATACATTACTGAAATTGATGGTTTGCTGTGTGTTTTTTAATGACCCGTTGGTATAATAAAGTTGTTCTTTCTACTACAAGATTTGCAGGAGTCTTGACCTTTCTACAATTTCTGTTTCTCCTTGGTAACGTTGATAACAGGTGAAGTTGAGCCAGAAATAAAAAACTTTTCTGTGCTCCTAATGATCCAGCAGATCATTTTAGCATGAAAGTTTTAAAAAGCAAACAACAACCAGATAAAATTAGCAGCTAGCTCCTTAAGGACCACACAGAGCAAACAAAGACCTGTAAGAAAACTGAACATCATGAATACGTTTATCTGGAAGATACAGGTCGAAAGGCAAAGATGTAGTGTACGTGTCATATCCCCCCAGTCCAAACTAGTGAAATCAAAGGGTAGATAGAAGGCTTTATGGGTTTAAGAGGGTTTATGGTTGTCATTGCAAAATATACCTAAAGGCAGTCATCTGGGGCCACGCTTTCTAATTTTCAACCTAAACAATTGCTTGGTTTGCCTGTCCTGATACAACTGCATAAATGGAAATAATATACCAGCTGGTGGCAGTAGTCTGGTGGCAAGAGTCCTGTTTAAGGCTAAAAACAGGTGATTCTGTTAAAGAACGCAGGGAAAATCAAATCTACCTAAAAGAAGCCGCTTTCTGCGTTAACCAGGTTGGCTCTGAAGAGTTCTGTCACCTGCAATAAAAAAAAACGTGTAATCTGGGGCATGTATGGGCCAAGCAAGACGATTATCATGTAATCACAAAATGAATGTATTCAAACTGATGGGCCATTTTTGCTGTGTCTCGTCCCCTGCATCACCATCCTTCAAATATCCTGTAACAACAAGTAAAAGAAAATTAGGCATGAATGTTGTTTTTGTTTTTTTAAGTTACACAAGACAATACTGGAGATTCTTTGAGAATGGATACCAAGCAAAGAATAAATGAATCTGATTTAGTGCATACCAAAGAGTTTTTATTTACTCTATATGCGTTCCTTCATAGTTCTGATGATAGTATTAATCTATTAATCTATGTAGAAAATAGTGAAGATAAAGAAAAAACATTGAATGAGAATGTGTCCTAACTTTTGACTGGTGCTGTACATCCAGCTGAAGCTAAAACATAGCAAATCCATTCTGCATTAGATTTTTATTTTTGTTGCTGCAGATTTCTTTCATATTAAAACTTAACCGACAATTTAGGTTAAAGCATGTATGAAATATATATATAAATTACAACTAACTGTATGTCTCAATTTTTATATTTACAAGTGTTTATAGTCAGTTCATTGGCATCTAAACAGTGGACCCCATCCGTTTGGTTTCCTCAGCGATTCAAGTAAAATATGGCAAATGCATCTTATTATCAGGCTAATAAATTATTTTGGAAGGAAAGCAAGTTTTTACAAAAGATCAAGGAGAAAAGAGACAGTTAAAGAAAGATTTTAATAAAAATGTGTGGTCTTTTTTCTATGACAAGTGAATGTTTCTTGTGAAGCTGATATAGGTTTGGGCCTAGGTGTTAGCAGTCTGCTGTGCTGGAACACTGTAAAGATCACTGACATTTTACACCCTCTTGCCCATAAGTCCTAACATGCCCTTCAGCTCTTTCATGTGCGGTTACATTTGAAACAATGAACATACATAATGCACTTCCCTGTTTTGGGCCACCAGGTAAAAAAAAATCACTAATGGGTGTTGCTTGACTTCACACACCATAATTTTGGGTTTTGAGTTACACTTTTGCCCTTGCGGAATGAGATCACTGCACCTGCAAAGGAGAGCATCAACAAACTGTGGCACAGGAAGTGCCTTACTGTTAGCCCTTTAGCTTTTGTGTTTCTGTCCTGCTGGCCTCATTGTTTGCTCAGTGACACATCACAATAGGTCAGTGAGTAACGGAGATTTGTTTGTTGAGAGGGTGTACCTGCTTACATCAGCAGAAAGAGATAAGGTTTGGCGTTTATCTCCTGTAGCTGTAGGTCCGCACCAAAATGTCCCAGTCAAGTGCTGGATGGAAGGGCTTGAAAATGTGGTATTTACTGTAGGGTCAATAATACATTTCATTATTCTAATCATGGCTATATTTCTACTGCCATGAGCAAGTCAAATCATTCAATTCAAAATCTACTAGATAGATTGAACCCACTGTATAGTCAATGGTCTCCCGCCCACACTTTCCGCTTCACCTCCACCAGTTACAAAGAAATGTTGGATAATACAGTGTACTTATTTATTTGTTTTTTCCTTGTACTCTCACAGTCCTATGGGAGCAGTTGGCATAGGAACTGGTAGTCATCATGATATCACATCCTGTTTCTATAGCTCAAATAATTAACTAAGACAAAACTTGGACATTTGAGTATGTGTCAGTATTATATTAACTACCTAAAATGACTGAAAACATCCTTGAAAATAAAAATGATTTGACAGGTACCTTAGTTTTAGTTTGGCCTAAGTCCCATCCCACTAACCTGGAGGGGATGGAGCTTATGACCTATACTGCAGCCAGCCACCAGGGAGAGCTCTACTTGCTCTTTACTTTTGAGGAGCTGTTCCGTGTCGTACATCTTTATACAGTCTATGGTGAAAGCATCAATACCAAAATTACAAATGATCTGATAACAGTACAAGTCTTGCTTTTATTTTATTAGAGTAGAGTACATTTAGTTAACTTTAAATTCAAGAACCAACATGGGCACCAAAAAACCACACATCTTTGAATTACCGGCAAACTAGGTGTGTGATGTTGCCTGTGTCTGGACCAAAAAGCTGCACTGGAACACATTGCAAAGTCTACAGCCAACGGTCAGCTGGTACATACTTTCCACGCTGGCGTAAAAGGAAGTAACTTCTCATACCAGCAGATGGCTGTAGCCTCTGTTCATCATTTCAACAGGAAGCGCAATTATTAGCTGGTAGGCTAGAAATCTAGGAAGCGCCCTAAATTGTTGTATAGAGCTGACTTCTCCTGGACTATGCCGATCATTTGGTTCACACTTGATTCGTTATGGATGATCATGTCATTGTGAAAATTTTGTATTTGAATGTTGACAATCTGACAGTCCTCAGCAGTAAGACAATCACACACTCACAACATCTCATAGACTGGGACTTGCACTAAGCTTTCTTCTTCTTTTTAAGGGTGTTTCATATTTTTTCAAAGTGTTTTATTTAAATTTTGTTATGTTATTTATATGTGTGCCTCTTAAGCATGCTGAAAATGGCCGAAAATACACCACCAGAGGCTGAATAGTTCCAACGGTGACTAGGTGCACAGTAGTTCTTAAATTCTCATCAAACTGTTTGACTGAATAGGAAATGACTATAATCTGACCAGCCATGTTGTGCTTGAATAATTCACATTTTCATTTGGAAGGACCACTTGCAATTAGTCAGCAGGAGGAGCAAACGGGCATCTATTAAAATGCAAATTCTTTGAAACATTATTTGCTTCGACTTGTGTCTATGTGTATGTGTTCTGAACAGGAAGAATGTGCTTGCTAATATACTCAAAGTACCAAGTCACAAAAACAGAGTGGCTCAGATTAAAATGTCTTTCCACCCTTATTACGACCGGGATCACATTATGTAATTGTGTATCACATAGTGTTTTCTGGTCAGCGAGCATACTAACTAGGAGTGCATTTTTCCCCATTCTCGCTTCATTAGGATGCGAGTATGGCTGTGGTCCTTGATGGATGTGAAGGCCTTTGTTTGTGTCTGAGTCAAAGTGGGACCCATTTGTCCCACTGTCTAAACAGGCACACAGGAGTTTAAAAACTGGAGGTTGACCCAGTGGCCTCATCTAGCCTGCGCTTGTCTCTGTGAGCACTTGAAAGAGAAAAGTGGGGAAAGAGGAGAAAAGAAATATCTTTGTCAGATTTAAATCATACATATTTAAATTATACAAATAACAAATTAGTTTGTCAGATTTAAATTATACACGAACTGTAATGAGCCTGTAAAATAATGTGTAAAGACTCACCAAGGTTGCTAGAGAAGCCATTCAAAACAGCAAGGACATGACCTTATTGCCTATTTGTCACAGAGGTTATGGAGGTGTTTAAACAACCACTGTGACCTCCTTCATTTAGAAGGTATAATATGCAAATCAAGCAACTTTATAAATGTCAGATAAAAGCACAAGATTTGTCTAATGAGGTACAGAGCTTTTAATAAAGCAAACATTGAGTAAATTCTCATGTCACTTTCCAGCACTAGAGAGATCTGCAAATACTGACGGGCTGTAAACATAGAGAGTACACAGAACCTGTCAGCGTATCAGCTGGTATCATAGTGCCCTCAATTTTATGACCAATAGGAAGTGATATGTTTAGATCCTGAGACATTTACTACACTTATTACCTTTCAACTCTCTGTTTTACAACCTTCCCCTCTCTTCTGTTTTGTTAGTAATGACTGGAGGTTCCATACATTTCATCCAGTCATTTCTGAGGGTGTTTTAGCTCTCAAAAGTAGATGTCATAAAGCCTTGTGATGAATTTAAATTACTGTTATTGACCTCAGCAGCCACAGAAATGCCAATATACTACAAGACAAAAGGAAACAAACAAGAGGGGATCGTTTTGTCAGCATTCCTAGTTTGGGATTTAAAGGATTCGATTGGGACTACAGAGAAAGCCATCAAAATGTCACAGTCTGTGTCATGCTGTGTATAATTCTCTAAGCAGTATCACTGAGGTTAGGATAGGAGGAAAAAAACACTGAACTGCAGATGTTCACAATAGCTGATGAGGGAATGTTCACTGCCAGGTTTTCCTTCCCAGAACTGCTTCTGATCACGTGTTAGGCCATCAGAGAGTGTGCAGCGACTGCAGCTAAAAACTTCCTGCAGCAACAGGATGCACCTGCTCTGGTTGGACAGGTTTACACCTGGTGTCTATAGTAAAAAGCTGCTGAACTTGTAAAACACTATTCACCAGAAGCACAGTCACAGGCTGCAATGTTTATAATCCTTCTTTGTTTGGCTGTTAAGTCTACATCATAATGCTCTTGGATCATTATGGTCATTTTAATTTATTTTTGTTTGTAAAATATTTTTTTTTTTTTTTTTATTTTCTTTATTTTTTTATATTGTCAGTGATTTTTTTAATTATCCCAGAGTTAGGTGGTCAGGCACTGCCAAGATAGCGGCGCGCCGGAGACAACATACTGAGCTTCCTATAGTTGGTGTCACTGAGGGTTAATTTATATTTATACATATATGGTCAATGAGTACAACAAGCCTTAGTGCTTAAAAATGTTACAAATGCCGTGCCATTAATGCTTCAAAACATCTGTAATCTATCTGAGCATTCCATCTATTTCTCTGCTATTAAAAAGGTGGTATTATCTCTTTCCCTCTCTCTCTCTCCTCTTCCTCATTTAGCATTGTTCATTGACTTCCATTCAAGTTTTTTCCACCATCAACATGCAAAACACACACTGAAAACACAGCTGGAAGAAAGAAAAACTTCCCCTGAAATCCCCAGTCTGAAGTTCCAGCAGCATGTTTGACAAGCAAATAAAAAGCTTTTAAATGGTGGACTCTTGCCAGAAATCACATACATATCAGATTTTCAAAATTATGCGTTTGGTGGCTTTAGTTGCTCTTGGTATTCAGTGCAGTAATTTGTGGGCATCACCTGAACAAGCCCTCATCTTTCTTTTCTAAAGGTGGACAGAAGCTACTTTTGAAGTCTCTTCTTTGTCCTTGCTGTGTCTCTGAGCTCAGGGGCCCCCACTGCAGCATATCAAAACGCTACCCAAAGACAAAGCTGCTTTGTGCGTGTTCTTTTTTTTGTGTCCACAAAGGTAGATTGCTAATGAGGCTCCACTCTCTAAGCACAGATCTGTTTTCAGCTCACATTGCAAAAGAAGAGACATCAGTTTGCTCTTGTTTCCGAAGCTCAAGTATGGCGAAAAAGTGTTTTTAAACCTCTTTTTGTGTGGTTCAGTCTTTCAGAAAACATTTAAAGAGACCGTCTGCTTCAGTGTGGCTCTCTCTCTGATTCAGCGCATCTGTTTTACACAATGCTCCAAAAAATATTCTGATATATAATTATCAATTTTTAATATAATGATTCAGATTTATTTATTTATTTATTATTTTATGGTATTATATGGCTATTCAAAAGTACAAGTAAACATTTAAATATAAATTTAAACTTTTAAATGTAGATTTAAATATTTACTGAGATAATTTATATATGGAAACAAACAAAGACAAAAATAAACCACTCGAGAAACCTGTTCATCTACAAAAGTGGAAAATGAGCTCACTGTTTGTAACAAAGAACCATCAGAAGAATTTAATCTGGGAGGAAATATGTTTGTAAATGCAGACAGGTTTTCCTGAATGTGATCTCTCTTGACTTTGCTTGATAGAAGCCACTAACAATGTTGTGTATACCGGAACAATAAAAACGGTTTTATTGATTAGGCAGTTAATACCACCTAACAGCAAGCAATTAAGTTTAAAGGTGTTTGTGTTATTTTGTCCACCCTAACTAGCAAAACTATCAGCTCTTTATCTGATTGTGTTTGAAGATAAAAGTTTATTTACTACTGATCAAATAGAAATGCTGTAAGTGGAAAAGTGGAAAATGTGTCTGTCTACCTTCATAATTAAACACAACACTATAGGCAGAAAAGCACTATATAAAAACAACCATTTACAAGTCAAAGTGATAATGGATCAATTGTTATGGAAATTATTGCCACTCGTTCAAATACCTTCGTAGGTCATATCAGATCTGTGTCATGTGCACTCCAACCTTTATCACCTTACCTGAACGGCACTTCCGATGTCCCAAAACAGAAAATGTAAATTCAACAAAACTATTTTTAGCACACACTGAAATTGCTACAAGAGGGAAAAATAAACTACACCCTATTTTACATCATCTATTTTTTATTCAAGGGACTTCCTTATTTTTACTGTTACTCTACATTGTCACAACGTAACAATTGCTTGGCTGTTTTTCTCCCCTTTCTTGCCTCGATCCGTTCACCTCCACATCAGAACAAAGGGTGTTGATGTCCATCATGTGAGTAAGGATATTGCGTCACTTCCTACTTCTGCACTGTGCAGTGTTGCTGTTTGCAGACTGTTTTAGCTTCTTTGAAAAAACAAAAAGTTCTATGTATAGCGTTGAATTCTTACATACATTTTACTCAACCTTTTGTCCTCCATAGCTCCTTGTGAATCTTACATCTAGTTCTCACTTAATCAAATTTGGTCTGTTAGCTTGAGCTTTTAGACAGTCTCTCTCTGCCTTTCCTTCTGCTTTTCCTTCAGAAGAGGTCTTCCTCTTTTGTCTGCCTCCTTTTTTGGGGCAGCCGTGGCCTACTGGTTAGCGCTTTGGGCTTGTGACCGGAGGGTTGCCGGTTCGAACCCCCGACCGGTAGAAAGCGGCTGAAGTGCCCTTGAGCAAGGCACCTAACCCCTCACTGCTCCCCGAGTGCCGTTGTAGCATGGCAGCTCACTGCTCCGGGTTAGTGTGTGCTTCACCTCACAGTGTGCTTTGTGTGTGTTCACTAATTCACGGATGGGATAAATGCAGAGACCAAATTCCTTGTATACACAAGTGTACTTGGCCGAGACTTAATCTTAATCTTAACAGTAATGGTACATGTAATAAATGTCGTTTATTTGTGGAATTGGAGGCGAGACTCTCTGAATAGGAAACATTGCTCTGCACCATGGAAAATAAACCAGTAGCTAGCCAGGGCCCTGAAGCCGGTGCGGACTGACTGAGAGTAGCTCCTGTTAGCACAGCTCATGTTAGTGTAGCTCCTGTTAGCTCTCCCCCAGGGCAGCTGGGTGATTGTACGAAGGAAGCGTAGTCCTACTTGGCCCATGTATCACCACCAACCACATTTTGAACCGATTTTCCCAATTTAGCGACACACCCACTGAGAGACCAACTCTGGTAATTGGCAACAACGTAAAGTTAGACAATCCAGCGGTCATAGTTAGATGTGTGTACAGGATATGTCCCTCAGTCTTTGAAGATTGCTGTAATTAAACCATTACCATCCTAGACACAGATGTTTTAGCCAGCTATAGACCAATATCCAACCTTTTTTTCTAAAATTCTAGAAAAAGTTGTTGCTAATCAGTTGTGTGACCATTTAAACAGGAATGGTTTGTTTGAAGAGTTTCAGTCAGGTTTTAGAGTTCATCATAGTACAGAAACAGCTCTAGTTAAAGTTACCAACGATCTCCACATGGCCTCAGACAATAGACTTGTCTCTATGCTTGTCCTGCTAGATCTTAGTGCTGCATTTGACACTTCTGATCACAATATTTTACTACAGAGTAGTAGTGTAAAACCCGGATCTTTTGAGGGATTCGGATCGGTCTGAGTCACTCACTTGTATGAACCGGGTTTTGCGAGTCACTTGAGTCACTTGACCCAAAATGGCCCGATTGCAAAAGAAAGTGTCCCAGATAGCAAGCCTAGTCGGCCCGATTCTGGCTGAGTGCCGGCAGTGTCGGCCGAGGTCCGTGTCGGCTGAACCACAGCAAACACAGTCGGCCCGATCTTGGCTGAGTGCTGCCACTGTCGGCAGAGTTCCATACGACTGAGGCACTGTCCCCCGTTGAATGGGCCGACACTGACACGCAGTAGTTGGGCTGACTACTTTGTTTCTTTACTTGGCCCGATTGTGGTTTGATGGGCTACTGCCAGTGTTCAAAGCAAGTTCGGCAGACGGATCTCATACAGTGTGTGGCCCGATACTTCAAGAACGGACATTGATCAGTATCGCGGCAAAAATTAAATATGAAGCTGTAGGCGGACACTAAACGTATATGGCCCAATTCTGCAAAGTGACTGTCGGCCCATTATGTGGAAGAGAGGTAGAGCAACGTTTATCAGCAGATCCAATATATGCGACTTCATCAGCTAATATGTTTTTTTCCCAGAACACACTCCATTAATTAATGTTAGGCTATGTCAAAGGCTTACAAATCACCAGGGGGATTTATTTCTGTAGACAGTTGACGAACAACAAACAAAATAGCCTATATCAAAGCAATTATATTAGCCTACGCCTGTCATTTTTTTCTGTAGCCTAAAATCTGAAAGTATCACACTCCATTCATTAATGTTAGGCTATGTCAAAGACTCCACATCAATGGCCAGGGGATTTATTTCTGTAGACAGCTAATGAACATAAAACAGCCAGTCTAATCCATGTTCGCGGCAAAAAAACACTATTGTATGGTAGATGAGCATTATACAGGAGACGGCCCGATTCCATTAAGTGGCTATCGGCCCACTACCTATGGAACGGCCACAGGCCGACTTTCAACGGCCCCACGGAGTCAAGGCGGCGCGAATCTGTCTCATTTCTCAGACACCGATCTGGTAAGTGACACCTCTGAGATTTTACTTGCTTAATCATGAATGTAATGAGTGTAAAGGATCATAGAAATAGCCTAAACATTCAACGAGGGTCTTTTAAAATATATGCATATTACTTACAAGACGTCTGATTTATGATGTAAATAGGATTCTCCCCGCAATTAAAGTTAATAACTTGGCAAGCTGCAAGCTGCCATTGAAGTAGTACTAGGCGTATTTAAAGGGCCATCTAGGTTAGTAAGTTAGCATAGGCTACATAGATCATGCTCTGCCCATTAAATGCATAGTAAAATATTAAATGCCCACATAGTCTACGCAAAATCGTGATATGTAGTGCTAACGTTGTTTAAAGTTAGTAAACTTAGCTAATAGCCTATTTGACAGCTGCCGGTATTAAGATTTAGGCGCCCGTGAGCTAACATTAGCATTTCAGAATTGGTTCATTCAGCTCATTCATTCATTGACACACATTTTCAGTTATCGTGGGTAACATTAAACAATGATCATCTTTTGGATTTTGCTTAACTCTTCAAATCTAATCTCTTTTATCTGTGTTAAATCAGCCATCCTTACACCGGAAGACTTTGACAAGATTTGGGAAAGACTGTAGTTTTTTGAATAACATTAAAGCTTGAATGTGGGGAATTAGTTAAAAGACTCCATTTTCAAGAATCTTTCCCAAATCTTGTCAAAGTCTTCTGATATGGGTAGCATTACTCGACAATTATGCGCACTGCTGCTCTATCATAATTCCACTGCGTTAGAACCATAGGTTAGAACTAACTTATGGAAGAGTGCAGGTTCTGGTCGAATTCTTTTTTAACGCAAGATGGTGACGCCGGTCAAAGAAGAAAGAAAGAAAACATAGGCCTACAAAACATGCAACACCCAACAAACACATAACCATTACCATGGGCTTCTCCCCACAATTCAGTTAGGTTACTATCTTTGCAAGTTGTATTAGTATAGGCGCATTTAAAGGGCTATCATTAGCATAGGCAGGCTGCACCCATCCTCTAACGTTACCTGAATAACATTAAATGCAATAAGATCACACAGTCTAGTCACAAAAACTATGTGCAACATCGCGATAACTTCGTTTCAACTTTATCTAAACTTATTAAACATTTGACAGTGGCAATTACTTTAACGTTAAGATACAGCCCTTTGCATTTAGAATGGATTCAGTGCCAGTGACACAATTCCTGGATTGTGGGTAAACGTTAAACAATGTAAATCATCTTTGGGATTTTGCTGGACTTTTCCAATCCAAGTCTTTTATCAGTGCTTAACCAAAAGCGTATGCACAGAAGTGTTGAGGAAAGTTAACTTCGGTTTGCAGCGCTGCTAACGTTACTGTTCCATTGCCCTGTCCAGGGTCAGAGCGCGGGTAACGTTGTTCCATTGCCCTGTCCTGATCTCCTTTTTTAAGGACAAAGCTAAAACAAAGTCATACGAAACCCATAACAACTATTTTGCTTACCTATTCACCCGCAGATCAAAAAAAACAGAAACACCTGTGCGCCAAACACTAGCATGTATCTAGCCTGTCATGTAATGACAAACATAACCACAGCAAAATGTAGCTGCTAGGCTACATAACGCAGTCTTACCTTTATGATCATCTGTAAATTATCCAATGATGATGAGCTCCACTAGGCCTATATGTATGTCTCTTGAAACAGCTGGCCAGTGTTGTCCTTAACATTGCCTTCCCTAAACATACTTTCCCCATGGCAGCAACAGCCAGTGTGGTCCGAGATACTAACGAAATGCTAACGATATGCAGCATAGACACAGCCTTTTTAAAATAACTGCCACTACTAACAATTACACGCTAGTTAACGTAAGCAGTCAAGCCAGTTTGCTCTATTGATACTTACGAGTATCTGGGCAGACATTTTAGCTACGCAGAAAAAGAGAAATAATAATAATAATCATTCATTCATTCATTCATCTTCTGTACCCACTTATTCCTGTTAAGGGTCGTGGGAAATAATAATAATAATAATAAGAATCACAACAAAATCAATAGGGTTCCTCCAACTTCGTTTGCATGGACCGCTAATGATTACAAAGAGCATCTATGTTAGCAAATCTCCAGCTCTCACAAATAGGAAACAGCATCTGTTCTTGATACCAGTCCTGCAAAATGGCTGTGTAAGATAAATAACCATACTTGGGCTCCGAGTGTAAATTAACTCTTTACGGCAGCTAGTATTAAGTGACCATTGAGACAGATTCATGTGGGTCACTAAACCGTATGAAGCACAGAGCTAATTACAAGTGAAGGATAGATGATTACATTAACTGTCAATCTTTTTTAGGAAGATCGGATGTTTTTACAAAAGATCCTTCAGCTAGGCTGCAGGCTCGCTGAGTCTGAAAAAAAAGAAAAAAGAATAATGAACTGAATAATGATATTAAATCTCAATGACCTGAGAATATCTGTAAAAAGAAAACACACGTGTCTGACGATATCTATCATGTGTTGCCATATAGTTTTAAAATGTAGAAGTATATGTAAATTATTCAGAACAGTATCCAGAGCATTTCACATGGAAAGTTTAAGCAAAGAGTTCGGAGAGCACAAACAAAAGAGCACTGTGGGAGTGCTTACCAGCTCAGTAACAGTGCACAATATGTACAGTGAGTTTACTGCCATAGTTGAGTACAGAAAGAACTAGGTGTATTGTAGTGGCGAAGAGAGTTCTTGCGATACTTTATTCTGAAAAGCATCAGTTGCCAAAAAAGAGCAAATTGTTCAGCAAATGAAGGATAACTTTTATTGAGTAAACAATAGGTGTGCTCTGAACATATGATGGCCTTCATTTCAGGGAATAACATCTTAGAAGTGGAAAATGGTAAAACTCTACAAAAATGGCCCCCTTAGGATTAGCATCAGCTGTATCCTTGATTTAAAGACAAGTGTCCCAGATACATTCAGACCAATGAATTCTTAATGACATGACTGAAAACATGACATGACATACAGAATGCCTCTAGTATAAAATATGAATAATTTATGTTATTTGAAGGACCATTTTGGCTTTACATAGAGAAACAATTGCACATAATCTAAACTAACCAAATATCTTCAGCATCCTATGTTGCCTATACGGATACTTTCCAAAATAACAAATCAACATGTTGACAAATGTTAAATTAACTGCATTAAGCAACTGCTGTACTACCTTCATTTTTTGTTTGAAAAAGGCTGTGGCAGCTGCTGCTGACTGGTTAGGATAAAACAATGAAACCTCCCTGACAAGTGGCTAAAAGCTCAGTATAACCTAATAATAAAAGCCAGGAGCTGGCTAAACCAACTGTTAAGTGTAAACCTTGCTTAAGCATAATAGTTTATTGCGTTGACTCCCTGGGTATTAGCTCAATGTTTTTTTGAGACAACAGATGTTTCCCTGCAACTACTTCACATATTACTAGACTTTTTAAAGTTTAAATTGTGCAGTTACATTTTGTGAACTGTTAATGTGAAATTCGATAGTAACAGATTTACACGCAGTGACTGCAGTCTTTGTTTAGAAAGGTCTTGTTACTGATGGTACTATGTGCTGGTGGAACCTGGCTGTGGAGTCTAGAGGATGTAACTCAGTCTGCCCCTGTGCCCCTCCCCCACAATGCAAGAATTAGGAGTCTGGCTGTCATAGAAAACCTTCAACCTGACTGTTCCATTGAATGCCCAACTTCTAAAACAGCAGCTGGCAACACTTGATAAGATTTGTAATAGATCTAACTGTAGACAATCTCTGCAATCCAATCGCAAGTGGCCAGCATAAAAGACAGGTGTGAACACCCCTCGTTTGCATTTGAGAGAGCTGATCACTGACCACATTTTGTTTTCTACATGGTTGTGTGGAGCATGGTCCACAAGCGCACCACCCTTCAATATATCTTTGATCAGTGTAACCAAGCATGAAAACTTCAGCTTCATAATGCCAGGGGCTCATGCAGTGAACCCGCAGCTTAGATTGCCATGGAAATGGAGTCAGACTGAGAAGCTCTGGCCAGAGAGTGTTAATCATTGTGGAACATCAATATAACCGCTCCCTCCCCATCCTCATCCCTGCTAAAAAAGGGCCCAGTTCATTATTCAACTTGGCCTTTCTGTGTAGTTAATGAACTCCTAGTAGAGGCTCCTCATGTTGTCACTGTTTAAATACCCCCATCGATGTTAAAGTCAATATCAGGGGAGTCATGCTGTTTACACCAAGAAGAGGTCAGCAGTGGATAGATTCATTACACAAGGAGAGAGGAAAACAACAAACCAGCTGAGACATCAATGCCACTCACTTAGTGCTGACATGAAATGGTGTCATTTAGATTTCGGTGCAGATTTAATTATGATCTGGTAATGTGGAGTGGGCCATTATGAGTAGCTCTGTTTGGAGTTCCGAAACACTCAAGAGAAAAGAACAAGGATCTTATCAGCACATAATGACAAAAGTGCAAGTCTTGCAGCTGGTTCTCGAACTAAATTCAGACCTGCTTTCAATATGCAATTAAATTCAATTTTATATATATAACGTCAGTAACAATACAAATTGTCTCAAGACGCTTTACAACATCCGGTCTGAAACCCGGCCTGAAACCCCCAGGGCAAGCCTGAAGGCGACGGTGGCAGGGAAAAACTCCCTTTTAACAGGAAGAAACCTTGAGCAGAACCCAGCTCATGTGGAGGGACCCATCTGCTTAAGGCCAGCCGGATAGAGACAGAAAAGAGAGAGAAGAGAGCAGGGGTGCAGATCCGATGTCAGGATTGGTTCAAATCAACCTTTTTTCCTCACTGTCTGAAGTTAAATCAGACTAAACCTCTACTGTTTTAGGTCAGTTAGGATTACCACAATTATTTCTATTTGATAAATGCCACAATAATGAGAGAGAGAATTTCATAGAGAAATTTACTTTCTTCAAAGTCAGAAGTTTACATACACAAAGATTACTATGTCTTTAAACAACGAAGGAAAGCCCTGATGATGATGTCATGGCTTTGGAAGCTTCTGATAGGTTAACAGACAACATTTGAGTTAATTGGAGGCACACCTGTGGATGTATTTTAAGGCTACACCTCAAACACACTGCTTCCTTGTTTGACATCATGCGAAAATCTAAATAAATCAGCCAAGACATCAGGAAGAGAATTGTGGAGCTCCACAAGTCTGGTTCATCCTTGGGTACAATTTCCAGATGCTTGAAGGTGCCACGTTCATCTGTTCAAACAGTTATACGCAAGTATAGACACCATTGGAATGTCCAGCCATCATGCCGCTCAGGAAGGAGATGGGTTCTATGTCCCAGAGATGAACGTGTTTTGGTCCGAAACGTGCGAATCAACCCCAGAACAAAAGCTAAAGACCTTGTCAAGATGATGGCTGAAGCTGGTAAGAGAGTGTCATTATCCACAGTGAAACGAGTCCTGTACCGACATGGACTGAAAGGCCACTCAGCGAGGAAGAAGCCATTACTCCAAAAGCAACATAAAAAAGTCAGATTACAGTTTGCAAATACACACAGGGACGAAGACCTTAATTTTTGGAGACATGTCCTGTAATCTGATGAAACTAAAGTGGAACTGTTTGGCCATAATGACCATCTTTGGAGGAAAAAGGGGAAAGCTTGTAAGCCTGAGAACACCATGCCAACTGTGAAGTATGGGGGTGGTAGCATCATGTTGTGGGGCTGTTTTGCCGCAGGAGGAATCATGAGGAAGGAAGTTAAAGCTTGGGCGCAAATGGGTCTTCCAAATGGACAATGACCCTAAGCATACTGCCAAAGTAGTTATAAAGTGGCTTAAGGACAACAAAATCAATGTTTTGGAGTGGCCATCACAAAGCCCTGATCTCAGTCCCATAGAAGATTTGTGGGCAGATCTCAAAAGGCGTGTGTGAGCGAGGTGGCCTACAACCCTGACTCAGTTACACAAGTTCTGTCAGGAGGAATGGACGAGAATTCCAGCAGACTATTGTGAGAAGCTTGTGGAAGGATACCCAAAGCGTTTGACCCAAGTCATACAGTTTAAAGGCAATGCTACCAAATACTAAGGATATGTATGTAAACTTCTGACTTTGAAGAAATAAAAAAATTCTCTAAGAAATTCTCTCTCTCATTATTGTGGCATTTTAGCCTGGGTGTTCCCATACTGCTTTGCGCGCGATTTCATTCTCGCTGCAAAAGCAGTCTGGAAACCATCGCCCATATTTTCTCCTGAGATAGGGAACCAATCACAGAACGGGGGGGGGGGGGGCAGCAAGACGATGACGACGTCTATGCGCGACACCTAAGCTTGTAGTGTGTTAATCCAACATGGCAGCGGACCTAACGTTACCGTTCGATGCAGCCTTAGACAGTGTTTTAAGTAGCTTAGAACGCAAGTTTATTTTAAAAAAAGAGCAACGTTTGGCGTTGAAAGACTTCATTGCCAAGAAGGATGTGTTTGCTCTGCTACCAACAGGCTTTGGCTATGAATCGCGCGCAAGGCAGCATGGGAATTACCAGGCGCATTTGATAGACATTCGTAGCGCCCAATAAACGGCTCTAGGCATTTGTAAAACCACGCCTCAAATACGAGAAAATAAACACGTAGTTTCCAGACCAGCATCTCATTGAGATGTGCAGTCGCGTCAGCCAGGCTAGTGGCATTTAGCAAATAGAAATAATTTTAGTAATCCTAACTGAGCTAAAACAGGAGAGGTTTAGTCTGATTTAACTTCAAACAGTGAAGAAAAAAGGTTTATGTGTATTTTAACACAGTGTATGTAAACATCTGGTTTCAACTGTAGCTGAAGGCTCTTCCTCCCATTCTACTGATATACAGTAAGTTGTAATGAGAGGAGATTTATGCACGACTAAATAACAACAGGTTGTACTGCACAATTTAGTTTAGATTTACACTAAATATTTATACCTTCAGGAGTCAGGAGTAATGTTGTCTGACCTTGGAAAAATAAAATTCACTGTATTTAACAGTGCAAACTTGGAAGTGTTACTGACATTTTACAAAACTGACGATATCTTTGTAAATTTTTATGCATCATCAAGTTGGATCTTTGATTTCTGAATTTTATGATGTTAATTGACAAGATAATCAATGGGCCTTAAATGACAAAACCAACCCTACCACTTAAAATAATGAACAAATTATGTCGATTGGGCAATATATAGGATCTAACTTGATTTGAAAAATAGATTTATACATATATTAAAAACACACAATATACATTAAACCGGTGATGTTGGACTAAAGGAACAAAGCAAAATTATAAACTGCATGTATGAATCAGGCAGCAAAAAGAAGCCAACACCTAATGCTAAAAACTGCAGTTCCTTCAGTGAAAGGAATCCATCCCTGTGAAAATTGTCAACTTCAAAACAGAAATAAATCTGCTTAAAGTCGGATACAAAAAAACAGTTTTGATCTCTGTAGCTCATTTCGCCATTCATGACAACTTTACGGGGCTAAACTCACCTTTTTGAATCATATCGAGGCTTAAAGTCATGCATAAATAAGGGATTTGCCACATTAATTGATGGTGCCAGTGACCAGAATACTAAAAACACACAATATTTCTCCACATATGATGAAAATTTATGTTACAGCATATGAGGCTCAAAGTTGTTTGGCCAATTTAACCATTTCACCCTAGTCAGTACTCAAAGTAGGAGAGGCTTTACACATGAAAGTTTAGTTAGGTTTACAATTAGTGCAACACAATTTTGTGTGGCATCCAAGTGACTCAGAAGGCCACAAGGTCCATTATATGTTTGTATAAAATATCTATTCAAATCCCACAAACAGCCTTGGGTACTTAATCCTTCTCCCAGACATGCAATAAATATATCTTAAGATAGATGTTCTGCATATGACCTCTGCATGAACTCTTTGGTTTGGGGATTCATTTTGAGGCTGACAGCACTGAGGCGTTTATGTGGATTACAGACAGTATCTGATTTGAATTTTAATTAGTACGCAGAGGGCACAGCATCTAGACAAAACAACTGTTCTGTGTCCTTATTCACAAAAAGACTGCTGACATGTGAATCAAATCTGCAACACGTGCATTAAGAAAACTAGGAGGTGGAAACCATACTGTTATATCTTCTTTCAGTATATTGTTGATGCTTTGTGGTTGTGGAATTGGTACATGTACATACAGAACTTGATTATATCTAGATCTATTTAGACTTTAATGTCTGTCATTTGGCTGCTGTTTGATCTTCATATTGTTTCATGTAATTACTTTCCTTCGTCTCTACCTACTTTTTTATCCTTTATATAATATAAAATCATAAAAACCTTTGCTAACTATTTTTGTTCACAGTATTGCTATGCTGATTTCCTCAAAAATCATGATGAAACATTACCTAGCTACTCTGAAAGCACTGGCCGCCACAAATTCTCCCATCAGTCAGTGTGCAAACATAACGCACCGGGGACCCACCATAATCCCTTAACTCTAATACAAGACCAAAGACAGATTTCACAGACTTGTGCTTCACAATAGCCAGAGAGGACACTTCTCTTTGTGGCCCAGATTTGTGTATGCATATGGATGTTGAGTGAGTGCAACTGTGTCCAAGATCAAAATGGAAGAGAGAATGAAAAAGTAATTTTCATTCATTCATTCATCTTCTGTAACCGTTCGTCATGTGAAGGGTCGTGGGGGGGGCTGGAGCTTACACCCTGGACAGGTCTCCAGTCTATCGCAGGGCTCAAACAGAGAGACAGACAACCATTCACACTCACATGCACACCTACGGCCGATTTAGAATCATCAATTAACCTAACTAGCATGTCTTTGGACGGTAAGAGGAAGGCGAAGTACCCGGAAAAAAGCCTACAGTTTTAACAAGTGCATTCAGATAGACCTAACAAAAAACAACCTCTGTCTGATTTACTTCGTTAAATTTGACACAGCTCTCATACTATGTATCAGTGTACCCTAAGGATTAATGAAACCAGCTTCTCTTCTGCACCAAAGAAAATAGGAGAACACTTCTCTAGCTCTTCAAACAGCGTTTCCCTCCTCCTCCCTCTCCCCTTGCAGGTGGCCCCGTTAGTACTCCGAGCAAGGCTTTAGGGCTGCGGGAGGAATTTACATGTAAATAGGCCAATTGCTCTCAAAAGACTGGGGGGAAAAAAGTGAATCCCATCATGATAAACTTGCATAATAAGCAGGCTAGGAGCATGCATATATATTGCAGTGTCCCTTTTTTTAAGTACACAATGGGATAAATCGCAAAACTCAGCAGGATCAGAAGACCCTCTAGAGGACAGGCTAATGGGAAAGTGCAGTTTGACACATTAATGTATCACGGGAATGCAGAGCAAAAGCCTTATGGTATGTATTTAAATGGAATGTATTTTTAAAGTACCTGCTTCTTCTACAAGCACTTTGCACCAAATGTGGCATATGTGCAACTCAAAAGAAACTTCAGATTTTGTGGCTTTCTTTATAAAACTGTCTGCATTTGAGCATGTGCTGTGGAAGCCAAGAAAGTGTTTACTGTGTACCCCTGGGTTCAAGACAAAAAGAGCATTTACTCACTTTCTCACACATGCACATTTGCATGCATTTACCTTAAGACTACCTTTGAATCCAAATGTTTTCCAGTGAGTCGTTTAAATTTGATCAAGTCCTATCCAGTCTGGCCTCTAACTTTTATCGTAGGTGTGATTTCACAGGAAAATACTATGACAAATTATTATAAATACCCATTATTATTCAACAACTGGAGTTCCAATAACAATTTGCCTATACTCTCCATCAGAGTGAATACTTTGTGGATGAAAAATATTATTTTGGCATTGGAAAACTTAAATCTTAAGCATAGTCAGAAAAAAAACTCTGTGATGCCTTTTGGAAAATCTGATAAGTGACCACCTTTTTGAGTTATTTTGACCTCCAAGATAAATGTGTGGCTCTCCCAGTTGAATAAGCAGAACAATGCCACGCAGCATATCTGGTTCTTTGATAAAAAAAGTGACATTAAAACCATTCAGAACTTAAGTGTTTAACTGTAAGACAATATTAAATCAGGAACATTCAAAGTATTTTAAATTACTTTTCTTGCACCAAAGCATATATGTCGGTGGTGGTTGAATTTAGCACCCATGTTGGGACATTTCAGTCTCGGCTGTAATAACACCACATTCTGGCTGGCTTGTTGTCTATAGAAACACAAACTCATGGGTGTTGTAGTACAACCATCTTCCATATCAAAATCACAGAAAAAAACATGAATTCTTTGAAACACATTTGAAAAACTTTAAAAAAATAAATAAATAAATAAATAAATGTCCAGAACATGAACCTCTAGCACGATGAGACTTCTTGATAGCTTGCGTTCCTATACTGGGAGGGTGTTTCAAGGGTGTGACTGCTGAGCAACACCAAGGATATCATTAAAAGCAAACTCTGAGGTGGGAATTTACAGTGCAGAGAAATCCTCCTGGAACAAGTGACTCCTCCCAGTTTGTAGCTCTGTCGGAGACAGCTGCAGAACGTTTTTGTACAGTGTTAAGCTGTATGCTGCCCAACTTGAAAAATAACAGCCATTGAGGCCTCAGGCTTCTCTCTGCAACAACAGCTGAGATGGATTCAGATGGATTCAAGAAATAATGAGTGGGATGTTGTATGGATGAACCACTCTATACAAGATGTGCTCAAGATGACATTGGAGTGTGCTTTTATTCAATGGCGGTTAGAGCGTTTCTGTTCCAAACACACAGTCTAAGGTTAATGGGTTAATGGATGGCATCTGGACAAGAAATGAATTCACCCTATTCCACATTTCACAGAGGACACCACAAGAACAAAAAAGTATAAAGGGACGGACAGAGAAGGAGCTCTTCATATAGACAGGGGAAATTATTTTATATACTGTATAACTGTATATATATATGTTTAAGCAATTGTTTTTCTTATGGTCACTGTATTAAACTGTGTCAGCAAAAATGAAGCACAAGGAAAGGAATAAGCTGTAATCAGTAATCCAATGGTAAAATCAAAGGAAATGAGCTGAGGTACACACAAAGCTGGACAAAATATAGTGCATGAATTGATTTTGTGCACACACACTACACATACACCATCATAAAGCTGATGTGGTTTGCAGATAAAGGGAAGTAGAGTAAGGGAAAAAGTGTGAAAATATCTTTGCCCTTCGAGTTTCCTTCCTTGGCAAACAAGTAGGGAAGAGGCACCTGGGGTTCCAAATACAAAAACATGATTAGTCAACATCTGACAAAAGGGAGGCAACCGGACAACCAGAAACCACAATGCTATGGTGCCTTGTAGCACATCTTTCCTCACGGTTATCTGATCAATTTCCTCCTTTGTTCATGACAATCTGACAAATTATTATTATTTTTTTAATCAGATTGAGTATTCTGAAGCCAAGAGGCGGGGTACACCCTGGACAGGTCGCCAGTCTATCGCAGGGCTAACACAGAGAGACAGACAACCATTCACATTCACACTCACACCTACGGCCAATTTACAAGCATGTCTTTGGACAGTGGGAGGAAGCCGGAGTACCCGGAGAGAACCCACGCAGACACAGGGAGAACATGCGTTGCTCTAAACGTGATTTATTTAACAAAACATAGTGTATAACCTGTCTAATGACAATGCGGATCAACAACTATACAGAAATATTTGCTGTATTTGTCCAAACATGTCTGTAAAATCAAACACGATATAATCTATTTTAAATCTGTAAACTCCATACAAAGTGATACCCTAAAGTGCTTTTTTTTTAAAAAAAAAACAAACAAACAAACAAAAGGATATAAGACAGCAAGCAAACTGATAAGGGCCGCTATGGCTCAGTAGGTACACCAGGTTGTGCACGAATTGGAGGGTTAGCCGTCCGATCCCTGGAACATGCCACACACTGAAGTGTCCTTGAGCAAGACACTAAACCCCCAGCTGGTCGCAGTGCTTGGCTCAGTGTGTGCTTGTGTGAGTGAATGGGTAGATGTGTAACTCTGACTGTAAAGCACTTCAAGTACAAATAGGTAAAAAAGCGCTATCAAAAAACAAGGCCAATTACCATATTATCGCATGATAATACTTTACTTTCACAAAGGAAAGTCCAGTGTAAAGATTAACATATGAAATATATTTCCCCCTTAGGAACAACATTTTTAAAATTTGTTCAAATCAAATCTAATAACACTTCAACCAGTCAAAGCCTTTTCTTAAATTATTTTTGGTAAGATTTTTTGGAACCGCCGTTCAAAACCATACAGCATCCTTAAAACAACTTCTATCACCCTTTCAGACCCCAAACCCTCAGTGCTTCTCTATCCGTAAACTCTTTATAACATAGCCACACTTGTCAGAAACCTTCTCATCTTCATACTGTATTCCTTTTTGTTCACTTCCTAATCAACAGTATAGAACAAGACCAAGACCAAAAATCTTAAATCTCAGCTGTGTACTAATAAAACTCAGCGTACTGAATCTAAACCTGCAGTGTAGACTGAAATCCATCCAGGATAAAATGTTTTGTTTCCTTCACATAAAAGAGTAGACAAATCTACCCATGACAAGTTTATCTCTTTTTCCTCTGCTGCCGGAGTGCCTTTCTCCTTTTCAGGATCATGTCATGGAGTTTGTCCAGGCCGTCTCTGAGCCCGTCTCCTATGATGGCGCAGGCTGGTTGCAGATGCCATGGTGTTGCAGGGCCCAGTTCTTTTAATGTCAGCAGTTTCTCTATTTCATCCAGCCCCAGAGAGTGCCTCAAGTCCTGTTTGTTAGCCACCACCAGGAGGGGCACTCCCTGGTTCTCGGACGTCTTTGCAATTTTATGGAGCTCTGTTTTGGCTTCCTCCATGCGCTCTGCATCCACAGAGTCCACCACAAATATGATGCCATCTGTGCATCGCGTGTATGATTTCCACAGAGGTCTTAACTTCTCCTGACCACCGACATCCCAGAAGTGGAACGTCACAGTCCTGTGGTCACCCAGTGACACTTTGACCTTCTCCGCATTGAAACCTTTCGTGGGCACAGTGTTCACAAACTCATTGAACTGCAGTCTATACAATATGGTGGTCTTTCCAGCAGAGTCCAGTCCGAGGATGGCAATGTGAAAAGACTGGAAGAGCGGGATACTTGAGATGAAGCTCGGTTGTTCTGACAATCCATTCCCCATCTTTCCTCATGGGGATGGTGATCTGGGAGGTTTGAACTGTCCAGGAATGGTCCTCAGTTGGTTATATTCCTAAATGACTGCAGCAACTACCTAAAAGCATATTGCACATCATTATAAGTAAAGCACAGATAACTTTTAATGAACAACAGCATCTGTGGCAACAAGTTAAAACAAATGTCACAATAAATTTCCCATAATTCACTTCACATAATAAAACAGTAGCATAAAGAATAGTCATACAGTCAACACACGAGGAGTATGTATTGTATAACAACATCTAACAATGTTCAACTGTGGCAGCAAAATCCTTTGAGTGTTTAGAACTGAAGCAGGCATTATTTTGCTTGTGAATTCTTCGTAATTGGAGACGAAAACAGAAAACTAAAAGCCAGTAACTTGGCTTATATTTGTCAGGTGGATTGACTACAAATAAGTCAATTGCTTGAAGTTTGCCAAATGATAAAAAAAATATTTGCCTGATTCATCACAAAAAAACCCTGAGGTGATATGTCAGATAACTGTTTAAGACAACTGATAAGAAAAACAAACAAAAATGAATATTTCCTTAATTATGAAAACACTTAGAAAGAAAGCCTTTGTTTTGTATGTTGGAAATTTAGTCGTAAGTCAGGCATAAATCATTTACCAGAAATAAAAAATGCCTAAATATGATTATTTTCATAATAAAGTCCTTTGTCTTGTTTAGTGGTGCTATCAGAGGATTTTTACGTGCAATACTTTTCCGAGAAGTGTCATCTACTTGTAGATAATGGCCAAATCAATGGAGGAAGTCACTTTTTGTTTTACACACAGTCAAAGTCCACAAGTGTTGCTCCACATCAAGACAACCCAACCTCTCAGATAAGGAAAGGATATTTAGTCTAAGTCACAGCGTCATTATTATTATGACAGTAACAGCATTATTCAAAGAGGAATGGTAGAAAAATACTTTTATTTACTGTAATATGCCCAAATTCAAGTGCAAATTAATGTGGTTACGTGTATCCTATTTACTGGGCCTGATTTATAGTTTAATAAATTAACAGATTAATTATTGTAATCTTAGTACAACAGTATTTCCTTGATTTTATTAAAAATAGTCTCTTTTATTAGGACATGAGTTTGCATTAAACTGACAAAAGTATTCACATGCATATACATATGCATATACATTTTCAGTCCAAAATTGGTTACCTACCAGGCATCACGAAGAGACAACATTAAATCAAATGTTCTCTAAACATAGACACGGTCGTTTAAAGTCTGAAATTCGGATCCGGGTGTATTTCCTCCTTTTAATTCAGCAACGACGGCGACAAAAAACCCTCGCCAGAACCGAAAAAATTTTGCCTGTCTGTCCTCGGTGTCCCGTGTGGCTCTACTGCTGATCACACTGCTGTCGTGTGTTTGCCCAGTCTAGAGCAACGCCCACACAGACACTGCGGGAACATGTAATTGGTTCGTGTTCTCACTCCTCTCCTACCCGATTGGCTAACACAGATGTCAATGAAGTGTGTGCCCGGGAATCAGGATCACCTGTTGCTTTGACCGTCCGTCACACCATTTTACTTATAACGTCAATATTTTCAGGATTTCCAGACGTAATTAAATCGCAGCCATTATATTTGAATTATTATCATTATTATTATTTTTTTTTTTTTCTGAGAAGATAGACGACTAAACAAACACGTACATTTTATTAAGTCGTTTAAAACTACTACTTTTTGCATTTGGTTGACGTTCATAAAGCATTTACGGTACCGGTATGGTAAGCATAAGAAATGCACCTCATGAGCACAAAGTACTTTTCCAAATATCATTTAAGTCCACCATTTGACGTTTTAGTATAATCCGTGACATTTAGAAGCCTTATTATATAATAAACATTCACACTACGGTATGCTAATGTGTCATTTAAGATAGCTGCCGAAGTTAGAAACCGTTAAACGTATAAACTTACCTTTGAATTAGTTCGGAGATTCAGTGTGTTTCTTTTCGGTCGGACCGTCAGTATGTATGGGGGACAGCGCCGCCCCATTCAGCTGGTGTGTTTTGGTTTGAAATGATTGGTCCGTAAGCAGGAAGCGCAGCACACTGACTGCAGAGCAGGCCTGCAGACTTCAGCCCATCAGTACATGAAGAATATCAGTGACTGGCATTTAGCCACTAATTTACATAACATGCCTCTGTTTCTGAACCATTTTATCTGATCTGATTGGTTTATTTTATCACAGAGAACACAATCTACAGCTAATACCAGCAGAGGATGGGGGTAGTATCACTTGCCTAAACATTATGTACAGTACCTTAGCAGGCCACTTATCTTGTTCTAATACAACAATCCTGCACTAAATCCCCATTGTCCTATTATAATGTATCTATGTTAAGGTGAGGAATATTGTCCCTCTCATAGGGTTCATATCAGGGGAGCAAGCAGGGAATGTCATCTGCAGAACCCCCTCTGCATCAACATATTCTCTCACTGCAGCAGCCCTATTGCTCTTGTGTAGTCATCTTCCTGCCTACAGTCCCATAGACCCTTCTTTCATGTGGGAGGCAGTAGTTCTCCTGGTACAAGATGACATTAACATTTCCATCCATCCAGCACCAATGGCGTTGTTCCTCCATTATGAATACAGCCGATACCATCACTGAGCCGGAAGTTCCTGCCTCACAATTGCCGCAACTTTGTCTTCCATCTAAATGGTCAAGGATATAGCAGCTCTTATCCATGAAGACAATATGCCGCCAGAGCCCAAGCTGTAATCTTCTGTGCTCCCGAGCCCAGCAAAGTCAAGCAACTCTGTGTTGACAGTTAGCGTGGACACTTGGTTTTTCGTCTTGCACTGTAACCATGCTGAAGCAATCTTCGATTTACAATTTATCAGGAAACGTTGATTCCATGGTCTATTCTCTACAAACGACGAAGGCGGCTCGCTGGCATTTTCCAATTTCTACAACACAGATTGAACAGTTATCTTGTCTCATACTTTATTGTGTTTATCCTGGAGGTTTTTGTGGCCTCAAATGACACTCCTCTCGATGAAGTTTGGGGTTTTGACCAGAGCCGTTTCTTGCTATAGGTGAACTAGGCGAATGCTTAGGGCCCCCAAGCCACCAGGGGTGGCTGCATGTTCATCCTCATCTGAGGAGAATTAAAATGTCCTATATTTATCTGTAGCTGTCTCGTGTGTTTGTTACATCCCTTATATGCTTAAAAATAAATGCAGGATATAAATAAAATAAACTGCAATGATAAGCAGTGGCTGGTGTTTTTATGGCATTATTGCGTCATATTCGTTGGACCCTAGAATAATAATAATAATAATAATAAATAATTGATACTGTATTGATCCCACAAGGGGAAATTATCTCTCTGCATTTTGACCCATCCAGTCGTTCACACAGTAGTGTGAACAGTCGGAGCAGTGGGCTGCAGCAATTTGGGGGTTAGATGCTTGCTCAGGGCACCTCAGCCATGGACATGGCGGGAGTCAAACCTGGGACCCCCCGGTCCCATGCTGCACCTTTAACCACTACTCCACAACTCTATATACAGCAGATATGATATACAGCATACAGTCAATTGTTGTCGCACAGTGCGTGACGTAGCGGGCCGTCGACAGGTATGATGGGCATGATTGACAGCGACCCATCATTCCCGTTAGTGAGAATATTAAACAAAACAAACACAGGAATGGCATAAAAAAGAAGTTATCTCAGTGGCGCGGAAAAACGGAAGAAAAACGGTCAAAAGATAAAGGTTGGTGGTCGGTTTGTTGGTGATGTGGGCTGGATAGGTGGAGGTGAAACGCCGTTTAGCAAGTTTGTTTATTTGTCCTGCCAGCCAGCTAGCTAGCCCTGGATAAATGTTAGCTAGCTGGCTAGGATTTCCTTGTCATAAACTCAGCTTTAGTGTTTGCTCATGAAAGTTAGCTAATATAAAATGAATATGTCGCATGTGAATGGACGACTGACTCCAGAACCCTTTATTCATATTATTATTGTGTTTATTGTTGTAGTCTGCTCTGTCTGTTCAGTGGAAGTTGTCTCTCATATATTTGACACTTAACATTATTTTAGCATTACTTAGGATTCATTTACAAAGTTAAGTGTGTGTTTTATAGGCCTCTAATTAGAAGTGTGCTACTGTTTTATAATTTAAATCAATATTTTAAAGGTTTGTTTTTTAAGTGATTTATAAATATGAGGCGTCGTGTTTATTATTTTAGACTATTGTGGCAGTGGATCATTTATCTTAGTTTCATTTCTTTAACTAGTCCAATGTGTAAATTAATGCAGAAAAGTCTTAAAAGTGACAACTTTTAGTTGGGTAATTGGGTACAAGCTTTAAAGGGACACTGCATATCACAATATTTGTGATGTACGTCAACGTCGCCGCCATATTGGAGGAGGCAGCTCTGTCCCGCGAACCAATACGAGTCAATGGAATGAACTTTATTAAGCGTCTTCTACAAAGTACTATAAACATTTACACATTCACACACAAACGTATAAATTCAGGGAACCGATAGGAACCAAAAACAGCGTCTGTAACATTAATTACTCAGAATATTACAGACGTTGTTTTTGGTTCCTATCGGTTTTCTGAATATATACGTTAATGTGTGTATATGTAAATGAGAAGCATTAACTTCCAGCACTTTGTAGAAGACGCTTAACAAAGTTCACTCCATTGACTCGTATTGGTTCGCGGGACAGAGCTGCCTCCTCCAGTATGGCGGCGACGTTGACGTATCGCAACAACGGGCCAACCCGCTCAATGAGGCGTCTATGTCTATGTTCTACTGCCGATTTGTAAACAGCGCTCAAGCTTTATGCGCATGCTCCGCCTCTTCCTCTCCATTTTTGGTGAATTTCTGAAACAGCGCCACCTATAGGCCTGGAATATGAAGTAGCGTGTTGAGTCGTGTTGAGATGGAACCGTGTGTACGCAAATATTCTTGAAACGATGCCAGGGAAAACGGAGGGGGAAAAGATCGTTTTGGTACGTGTGGACTTGGCCTTAAACATTCAAAATCTGTTTTTTTTTATTGACGTTGAGAGGATTGTTGTTTTCCTTGTATTATAGTTTTTTATCAGTTTAACTTGCCTGAGTGGCTCAACTTAAGATGTTTAATTTTAACTCTAGCCTGTTTTGCTCATGAAGTGTAATAGATTGTGGCATGGGTTAGGAATCTCTTCATAGTTTGACAAATTATGGGCCCCCAAACAGCATCTTGCTTAGGGCCCCCACAAAGCTAGAAACGGCCCTGGTTTTGACAGACCACGTTCTGCAATATTCCAAGGAAATCAAGGCAATGTTAGCTTGTTTGTATCTGCCCTGTCAAAGTGCAACCACTCTTGGCGTATTGCAAATTGCATTGGACGAGGCATAGCCTAGGGAACTTCTGTGTCAAATTTGGTTGAAAATTATACATCCAATTCTGAAACTGTGGACTTTAAGCAGGAAAAGGACAACACAATGAATGTTGTCTTTTATAGCACCAAACAATTGGTAAACATGAATTAATTTCACCTGGGTAACTGGGACTCGGTATATAATTATTGCACCTGATCAAAAGTAATTACTGATGTGTTCAAATAGGAATAAAATGAGCAGTGTGTCTGAAAACAAAATTATTCCAACTTTATGATCAACACTGTTTCATAATTTCTCTTTTGACTCAAGTTGTTTTTACTCCTTGTACATTATGTTTTGCTAATTGGCATGAGATTTTGAGGCTTCATTATCAGTGCTGAAGTCTTTCTATCAAGTTGCCCAGTACTAGAACTATTATATGAAGAACACATGGAAGACTGTTGCTCACTGATTAATATTTCTTTAATTTTATATTTAGTCTGTGAGTTATGCACTGAGTTGCAGTAGACTCCTTAAATGCATGTGCAGCTGTTCCAGTCATGCTTCGAACATGTGCAGTAGTGATGTGTCATGCACTAAAGAACTGGCTCTAAGAGCCGATGCTTGGTAGTCAGTCAGAAGAGCAGATTCCCATCGAGTGAGAGCATTTTGCTCGTTCATCTCTGGTCGGGTGAGGAGGGGCGTTGAACTTTGTTTTGATGGGCATGCCATTTGGCCAATAACATGTGAGGACTTAGGATCATACCATTATGTGAGAGAGGGGGACAGACGCTGTGGCTGACTGAGTAAGATAGCAGACAGTGGTGAGGAAGAGAGTACGAGCGCAAGTAGTTATGAGTGAGAAGCAACATTTGGCCGAAATTTAAAGACATTAGGAATGGCAGAGCAGAGTGTCTTCACTGCAAAAAGAAAATATATTAAGAGCAAGTTCCACCACGAACCTGCACAAGGACATTTACACTGTTTATTTGCTGGGTTTGGTTCTGTTTTTGCTTGTGTGGATTTGATTGGAGTGTTTTGTTCATTTGTTTGCACAGTTAATATTTAACAAAATTAAGAATGCTCTGTAACAGAATAACTTCACAAAATGAGACCATTATTAGGCTTCTCGTGAAAACATTGAATGCAATATGTATTTGCTGTGTTGGTCTAAAATATATAAACGATACTAAATAAAGAGCCATTCAGGAGCCAAAAGAGCCAGCTCTTCTTCAGGAGCCGTGGCAAAGGAGATGACTCTCAGAAAAGAGCCGAACTTCTCATCACTAATGTGCAGGCTTCACGTGTTTATAATTCTTGGTGTGCCAAATGAACAGCTGTCAGTGGCCCAGTGGGCTTCAAGACACTACAGCATGCATGCTGAATGTTAGTAGAATCCATGACACCTCTGTTGAGTTCTTTTCAGATTATTTGTGGTAGTTGCATATTTTTAAAGTACTTACCATGCATGCAGGTACTTTATGTTGATATTCTACCATTAAAATTTCCGTTATCACAAAAGTGCAATGACCGGATTCTGTAGTGGACTAAAATCCTTGTCAGTTAATTTCAGAAAAGCTGATGGGAGACACTGGATGTGCTTTGAGAAACCAGTTTTGAGAAACACAATTATGCTAGCTGGAATACTAAAAAAAAAAGTGATATATTAGCCAATTTAGATGGGGGGGAAGCATAAAAATGATTTATTCGAGTTTGTAGTAATGAGACTACACAATGGCAGTTATAACATGACAGTGGAAAAAATTTGGATATTACACTACTAGTAGTAGTAATCACTACCTAGGACAGTACTGTAGTATTTATCACGTCAACGAGGGTAGGAGTAATTCGATTTTCACCTTACCTGAGACAACTTCTGCAATGTGGTGATACAAGCTATACAATACCATTTCTGTGGAAATACTACTACTAGCTAATCGTTACTCTGCAGTTCTATTTAGCAGAGTAGAACTTGAAGTCTATTTTACCAATGTGAGGTTAAAGTTGCTGTGAAGTAGTATTGGGTGCAGCTTCTGCACCAAACTGACATGTCAAAGATGAAAGGCCTAGCGAGGTCATATGTATGGTGGCCAAGTATGGATGATAACACTGAAAGTGAAGTTCAGTCATGTGAGGAGAGTCAAAAACACCACAAGTCACCACCCACTGCACCGTTACACCAGTGGAAATGGCCAGAGTCGCCGTGGTCAAGGATTCATGTGGACTATGCAGGGCCTTTCCTCTGTGAGATGTTTCTGCTCATTGTGGATGCTCATTCCAAGTGGACAATGATCCTGTGAAATCGCCTACATCACAGGCTACTATTGAGAAACTGCAACCGAGTAATGTGTCTGGTCTGCCGAAAATGTTGGTATCAGACAACGGAACATGTTTCATCAGTGCCGAATTTGAGACATTCATGAAGCAAAATGGCATTGATCATGTAAGGTTGGCACCTTTCCACCCTTCCTCCAACAGTCTGGCAGAGAGGGCAGTCCAGACCTTCAAGGAGGGGATGAAGAAAGTAAAAGGTGACACACTGCAAACCAGACTTTCAAGATTTCTGTTCAGTTATTGCATCACACTGCATGCAATGACAGGCTTGTCACCTGCAGAGTTGATGATGTTACGGAGACTCAGATCAGCTTTTGACCTGTTCATGCCTGACGTGAAAACAAAAACGCAGCAAAAGTAACTGAAACAGGAAGAGAATCACAAACAAAAACACAAAGAAAAGACTGAGAAGTTTCGCACCAGGGGACAATGTGTTCATCAGAAACTTTTTGGATGGTTCAAAGTGGATCCCAGCTGTCATCATGACCTCATTCGGTCCAGTCTTGTACACCGTCACCATGGGAAATGGTCAAACCCTTAAGCGGCGTCAGGTTAGAGCCTGATTAACAGACACTGTTCCCAGCGAACCTAATAAAGCGCTGGAACCGCTGCCTGACACGGAAGCGGGCTCCAAGGGCTGCTTGCCTTCAATGATGGCTACAACACCACAAACTCAGTCAGGTGAGCCAACCGAGGTCCAGCCTGCTCTAGATGCTCGGGCTCAACCAGGCTTAGCAGTTGCACCAGTGATGCAATGTTCCCAGAGAGACATTCACCTGTGCATCTCAAGGACTTTGTTAGATAGAGTGAGAGTTTCCCGGAATAGAGTAAGGAGCTCTGATCTCACTGGAAGAACGTACCTTCCTAGTTTGGTTAAAGAAAAGAATAATAATTGTTTTACTGTTCCATGTTGATGCTGGTGTATTAAACAGAATATGTATTTTACATTTCAGACAAGTGCGAGTTGTTAACTTAACGCGATGTGGTATCGCAGCTAATCATTTATTAATTACATATTTACATTTGTACTCTTATTACTCATTACTGCAAGTATAAACATTATTTATTGGTTGTTTACATTAAATTAACTGCAGTGTATAGGATGTTGCAGTACCTAAGAGTCTAGCAGGGGGTGTACTGAGACTGTTACAGAGGTTAAGGACAATGTTAAGCACGTAGAGGATTTTAGGCTGAAAAGTCACGCAGCCAGAGAAAAATAACAGATGTGTAACGTGCAAGTCGGTTCAGTAAAACCAATCCAACTAAGTCAGACGTGTGGACAATGGATTATTTCTGAAGATGCTACACATGCCTTAAAGACATAAAGGCTTGGATGACCTGTAATTTTCTACTCTTAAACTCAGACAAAACAGATATCATTGTATTCATTGCCCTAAATATCATCAAAAGGGAACATTCTGTCTCTGAATGACGCTGCATTTGTGTCTTCCAGGCTAGATTACCGAAATTCATTACTGTCTGGCTGTCCAAACAGCTCTTTAAAAAGCCTCCAATTGATTCAAAATGTTGCAGCAAGAGCATTGACAGAAATTATCAAGAGAGATCATATTACTCAAGTTTTAGCTTCTCTTCTTTGGCTTCCTTTAAAATCTAGAATAGAATTTGAAATCCCCCTCCTTACATACAAGGCCCTTAAAGGCCTAGCTCCATCATATCTGATTGTACCATATCATCCCAACAAATCACTTCAATCTCAAAATGTAGGCCTACTTGTGGTTCCTAGAATTTCATGTAGAATGGGAGGTAGAGCTTTCAGCTATCAGGATCCTCTCCTGTGGAACCAGCTCTCAGTTTGGGCTCCCCTCATGAGTGTCTCTGGTCCGCACCATCAGCTCCTTGGACAGCCTGCCGGATGACCCCAACACCTTCTACACCTGCTTTGAGACCTCCAATCCCAGCACAGAGAGGAGGCACACACACTCTTGGACGACAGAACCCCAATCCCCACCACCAACCATCTCAGCAGTCCAGGTACACAAAGCCCTGAGGAGGATCAACCCCCGCAAAGCAGCAGGGCCAGACGACATCCCTGGACAAGCCCTCAGAGCATGTGCCAACGAGCTGACAGACGTTCTCACCTCCATCTTCAGCCTCTCTCTCTCAGCCAGAGCACCGTTCCCTCATGCTTCAAGACAACAACCATCATTCCTCTCCCCAAGAAGTGCCCACCAACCTGCCTGAATGACTACAGGCCAATAGCACTCACCCCAGTCATCATGAAGCGCTTTCATGAGAGAGTGGTACTGGCCCACATCTAGAGCAGCAGACACACTGGACCCTCTGGAGTATGCCTACTGCCTACTACCTGTCCCAACAGGTCCACCACCATCGCTGCGACCCTCTATATTTCCCTCTCCCACCTGGAAAATAAAGACTCCTACATCAGGATACTTTTTATTGACTACAGTTCCACCTTCAATATGGTCATACCCCATAACTGGCTCCTGTACTTTCTGATGGGCAGACCTCTTGTCCATCGGGATTTGGAGCAGAACTTCAGCCAGCATCTCCACTAACATTGGCCTCAGCCCCATCCTATACACCCTGTTTATCCACGACTGTGTTGCCTCCCACAAGGATAATACCATTCTGAAGATTGCAGACAACACCGTAGTGATAGGATGCATCACTGGCGGAAACGAAGCAGCCTATCCGGAGGGAGGTGGCCAGTCTGGTCCCATGGTGTGAGGACAACAACCTCACCCTCAACACGGACAAGACCAAGGAGATGATAGTGGACATGAAGAAGGAGAGGAGCCCTCATCATCCACTGTTTATCCGGGAACTTGAAGTGGTAAGGGTGAGCAGTTTCAAATACCTAGGGGTCCACATCACCTGGACACTGAACACCGCACAGCTGGTCAAGAAGGCTCAACAGCAGTTGTACTTTGTGAGGAGGCTGAGGAAGTTAGGCAGGTTGCCTAAGATCCTCTGCAACTTCTACAGCTGCATCATACAGTGTATCTTGACCAGCTGCATCACCGTGTGGTGTGGCAGCGCTACAGCCATGAGCCGAAAATGCCTGCAGAGAGTGGAGAAGACTGCTGAGAGGATCACCAGAACTCCACTCCCCTCTCTGCAGAACATCTACAAGCATAGAGTCCGCAGGAGAGCTGCCTCTATCACTAAGGACCCCACCCACTCCCAACACAGACTGATGGGATGGAGGTACAGGAGTGTGAAACGTAGGACCTCGAGACTTAAGAAGTCCTTCTTTCCCACTGCCATCAGACTCCTCAACAGCTGACAGGAGGCTAGAATCACAGACTAAAATCACAGACTATACTTCATGCCATATAATACACCGTTCACTTTTCAGCTTCTGTTTACATTTTTAAATTCCCATCAATATTTGCACTAGTTATATTTTTTTATTATATGTATCTTTTATATTCTATTTCTAAGATTTTTTTTTATATTAGGCATTTGGGTGGACCGCTAAAGAAGAATTTCATTGTACAGGGAAACATCTTTCTACATTGTGCACATGACAATAAACTCTTTGAATCATGTGTTTATGACCTGTGGAGCTCCATACTACATCTATTGTCATGGTCTCATCAACCTGCCCTGTCTTCATGGTCTGCAGTTATCCACTCCTACCTAAATGAACAATTCTCCAACCTGCATATGATACCTCTTATATTCTCATTACTGTCATGTAACATCAGCTATATGTTGAATATGTATCATCATCAGATTGTTTGTGGATTTCAGCTCTGCGTTCAACACCATCGTCCCGGAGATCCTCCACCAAAAACTGTCCCAGCTCACCGTGCCCCCCTCCACCTGTCAGTGGATTACCAGTTTCCTGACTGACAGGTGGCAGCAGGTGAAACTGGGTAACTTCACTTCCAGCACCCGTTCCCTCAGCACTGGCGCCCCCCAGGAATGTGTTCTCTCCCCACTGCTCTTCTCCCTTTACACTACTGACTGCACCTCAAGGGACCCCTCTGTGAAACTCCTGAAGTTTGCAGACGACACCACCGTCATTGGACTCATCCGGGACGGCGACGAGTCTGCATACAGAAGGGAAGTGGAACAGCTGGTCCTCTGGTGCAGTCAGAACCACCTGGAGCTAAACCCGCTCAAGACTGTGGAGATGACAGTGGACTTTAGGAAGAGACCCACATCAACATCTCCTCTCACCATTCTAAACAGGACAGTTCCAACTGCAGACTCATACAGGTTCCTCGGGTCCACAATTTCACGGGACCTGAAGTGGACCTCCCACATTGACTCCATTAGGAAGAAGGCCCAGCAGAGGTTGTTCTTCCTGCGTCAGCTCAGGAAGTTCAACCTGCCTCAGGAGCTGCTGACCATCTTCTACACAGCTATAGTCCAGTCTGTCCTGACCACATCCATCACTGTCTGGTTTGGATCCGCCACCAGGCAAGACAGGGACAGACTGCAGAGAACAGTCAGGTCTGCAGAGAGGATCATTGGTACCGATCTTCCCTCCATTCAGGACCTGTACCGGTCCAGGGTCAGGAAGCGGGCCAGAAAAATCACCACAGACCCCTCACACCCTGGGCACAATCTGTTCAGACTCCTCCCCTCAGGTCGGCGTTACAGAGCGGTGTACGCCAAAACCACCCGACACAAGGACAGTTTCTTCCCCTGGGCTGTCGCTCTGTTGAACTCTGAGTAGTCACAGAGTGTGAGTCCATACACATGATCAATAAACTATTTTTGTATATACTCACTGTACAATAACCCCAGTTTGGTGTATATATTATCCTGTTTTTATGTGTACAATTTGAAGATTTATTTTATTTTTATCTTATTTATCTTATTTTTTTTTTTTTTTTTTTATTTTTATCTTATTTATGATGCTTGAGTACTAGAGAGGAAGGTGCCGGAGTCAAATTCCTTGTATGTGTCATACTTGGCCAATAAAGCTGATTCTGATTCTGATTCTGATTCTACATGTACGCTTTAGTCAGATGTATGTATCTATGACAGATATATGTTTATCTCGTTTCTGCTGTTCTCTGCTCTTTTTTCTGTCTCTACCTGGCCGGCCTTAGGCAGATGGGTCCCTTCATATGAACAGGGTTCTGCACTGGTTCTCTCCAGTTAAAAGGGAGTTGCCACCGTCGCCTTCATGCTTGCTCTGGGGGTTTCAGGCCAGGTTTCAGTCCGGTTGTCTTGAGACAATTTGTATTGTTATTGACGCTAAATATTTAATTTTCCATATTACACAGTTTCACCAAATATAATAATTCAAAAATGGAAACTAAAGAGAATTATGATAATTTTTACAGGATGTACATAGTTTCTCCTCTACACAGTCGATGTAGTTAATGATTGTATTAATAAATGTTCAGAATACGTGACCATGATTCTGAGTATACACCAATATAGTTAAAAGACTGAAAATAGCAGTGTACAAGTATGTCAAAAAGTCATACTACAAAAGGAAAAGTATTCATTATTACAATTATCATATCACTGTGTATGGAGTACAATAGGGTTGTAGTTAGTCTCAGCGGAATTTCAAGTGCTTCATATATTGCTGTATTACAATGCCACATACCTATTGAACAATTTGGGTTTGTTTTCATTAGACCCCATTCGAACTGACAACATCAATGGAGACAGAATGGGCTTTGCATCCCATTGAAGCTCTGCAGGTTTATAGGTGTTCATCTGTGTCTTGTCTCTGGAACTAAAGTCCTACTCAGATCTGGTATGTACTAATAAACAAATGATATTAATGATGGCCATTGTATTCAGTAGGAAAATGCATTTTGTTTCCCTAAAAAACTCTTGTTGAAGTTCAGAAGACACAGCTGAACCATTTGAATCACGATGCCACAGTTTAGAAGCAAAAAACTTGTCATTCACAAGATTCAGAGACAATGCAGTGAATGGAAACAGTTCGAATGAATCCACACACATAGTTCAGTTTAATTTTCCACTCAATTTCATTTCACTTTATAATTTCAGGTTTCCAGGATCTCTTTCTTGTGCAGTTATTATATGTGGTGCACCTTCATCAAGCTGATGAGAGTGATAAAAAGGAAAAATTTCAGTGTTCAGGCCAATATTTATGTGTATATCACCACCCTGTGTTTAAACCAAATATTACAATTTTTATTTTGAGTTCAGGAAATACAAGATAAACTTCTGGAAGGTATCAAACACATTTTAATGTTTACTGACTCTTACCGGTCTGAAGTTGTGAGGTTTAGGGTTCTGGTAGGTGCCAGTAGGATACTTGCCCATCTTGACAAACATCAGTTTAGACTCCAGAGCAGCAGGAGACCTTTGTGATGTGATGAACTTTGAAGGGTGTCTTGGCACTCACATGCACAATGTTTGGTAGAAATTGTCCACCTCTCCTCTTTGTTTCAGTGGGTTTAGGTGCAACTAGATTTCAATTAATTTGTCTTTCATTCCTTCTTTTGAGAAACAGACAGACGGCTGGACAGTTTCAGAGAGAAATCTGGTGGCTTGATGTCCCTCACATCACTCTGGTTTTCAGTTTCCATTGGCTTAAAGCATTTGCTTTTTGTAAAGGTGAGATCCTGACTTGCAGAGAATTGGACTGAGGAGAGTGGATGGAGCCAACCATAGGGGAGCCATTTAGATTTGCTGATGGCCAAATACTGTTCAAATCCACAGAGTTGTTCATATGTTGAACACATGCTTTCGGTCCCAGAAGAAAAAAACAGACATTGGCACAAGTGTTAATGATAGACACATAAAAAGTGCTGCCTGGTTCCGAGTGCCAGTTATCATCTTAACAAAAAGAATTAAGTGGGGTGAGCTCAGGATGACATTCAATTAAACAGAAAATAGGAACTTAGCAACAGTGCAAACAATGTGCCCTCTGAATAGAGGAAATCCTTTCCTTTTACTGAATTAAAAATAATAATAATAAAAAAAAAATATTCAAGTGAAGAATAAGTTCTCCCTGTGTTGAGATCATTTGACGTTCACAAAAAGCAAACTTATGTTGATGAAAAAAACACATTTTTCTTGCACATTTATTTCTATTTTATATTTTATACTGTACATTTCCTTACTGGCTCGGTGTACTTAAAGAGGAACTACTGTTTTTTACAACCTGGACCTCATTGGGAGTGACTGGGATGCAGCCTCTAAATAACGCATTATCTATTCGCGGACATGCAGCGGTTTGTTGTTCTTTGGCCAGCTTTGGCCACAGCCTCAGAACTGGAAAAATATTCAGCCATGTTGCAAAAAACTAGCAGTAGCAAATTAGGTAAACAAGCCGTGCGGGGTGCGCGCGGCGCTCAGATATGACATCATCCAGGTCAGAGATTAACGGACTCAGAGCTGGCCTAAGGCATAACCGTATTAAGCGCCTGCTTAGGGCCCCGCGGCCACTAAGGGGCCCCCCAAGAGCGATTAACATTCACTCATCTTCTGTACCCGCTTATTCCTGTTAAGGGTCGCGGGGGTCTGCTGGAGCCTATCCCAGCTGAGCGATTAACAAATATTTTTTTATTTTTTTATTTATTTCTGCATATATGAGTGATGCTTTCTATATGATCAAAGATATATTACTGTACGAAAACACAATTTTATGTCAACAGAGTGCTGGTGGTGATGTAGGCCTAGTGATTCTTACTGCCTCTCTTTAAATGTCAAAGCTCCGCTGCACCGGTCATGTGCGTAATATTCATGCTAACTGTTTGTATTTGTGTAGTACTGAACTCAGGGCCGTTTCTCGCTTTGTGGGGGCCCTAAGCAAGATGCTGTTTGGGGGGCCCTAGTTTGTCAAACTATGAAGAGATTCCTAACCCATGCCACAATCTATTACACTTCATGAGCAAAATAGGCTAGAGTTAAAATGAAACATCTTAAGTTGAGCCACTCAGGCAAGTTAAACTGATAAAAAACTATAATGCAAGGAAAACAACAATCCTCTAAACGTCACTAAAAAAAAACAACAGATTTTGAGTATTTAAGTTAAATGTGGAAATCTCTGCAACATTGCGTGGACATCGGGGGCAGTACCCCTGGAGTGGCAGGCCGGGGTGGTGGTCCCCATTTTTAAAAAGGGGGACCAGAGGATGTGTTCCAACTATAGGGGGATCACACTCCTCAGCCTCCCCGGCAAAGTCTACGCCAGGGTGCTGGAAAAGAGGGTCCGGTCGATTGTTGAACCTCAGATCGAGGAGGAACAATGCGGTTTTCGTCCCGGACGTGGAACCATGGACCAGCTCTTTACCCTCACTAGGGTGCTGGAGGGGAGATGGGAGTTTGCCCAACCAGTCCACATGTGTTTTGTGGATCTGGAGAAGGCTTACGACCGTGTCCCCAGGAGCATCCTGTGGGGGGTGCTCCGGGAGTATGGGGTGGATGGCTCCTTACTAAGGGCCATTCAGTCCCTGTACCAAAGGAGTGTGAGTTTGGTCCGTGTAGCCGGTAGTAAGTCGGACCTGTTCCCAGTGAGGGTTGGACTCCGCCAGGGCTGCCCTTTGTCACCGGTTCTGTTCATAGTTTTTATGGACAGAATTTCTAGGCGTAGCCGGGTGGGGGAGGGTATCGGGTTCGGTGGGCGGAGAATCTCGTCTCTGCTGTTTGCAGATGACGTGGTCCTCTTAGCTTCATCGAACAGCGACCTTCAGCTCTTGCTGGGGCAGTTCGCAGCCGAGTGTGAAGCGGCTGGGATGAAGATCAGCACCTCCAAGTCTGAGGCCATGGTCCTCAGTCGGAAAAGGGTGGACTGCCTACTCCGGGTCGGGGAGGAGGTCCTGCCTCAAGTGGAGGAGTTCAAGTATCTCGGGGTCTTGTTCACGAGTGAGGGTAGGAGGGAGCGGGAGATTGACAGGCGGATCGGGTCGGCATCTGCAGTGATGCGGATGCTTAACCGGTCTGTCGTGGTGAAGAGAGAGCTAAGCCGAAAGGCGAAGCTCTCAATTTACCGGTCGATCTACGTCCCAATCCTCACCTATGGTCATGAACTTTGGGTAATGACCGAAAGAATAAGATCGCGAATACAAGCGGCCGAAATGAGTTTCCTTCGCAGGGTGGCCGGGCTCAGCCTTAGAGATAGGGTAAGGAGCTCGGACATACGGGAGGAGCTCAGAGTAGAGCCGCTGCTCCTCCACGTCGAGAGGAGCCAGTTGAGATGGCTAGGGCATCTGGTAAGGATGCCTCCCGGACGCCTCCCTGGAGAGGTGTTTCGGGCATGTCCCACCGGAAGGAGACCTCGGGGCCGACCTAGGACACGATGGAGGGATTATATCTCTCGTCTGGCCTGGGAACGCCTGGGGGTTCCTCCGGAGGAGCTGGCTGAAGTGGCTGGGGAGAGGGCTGTCTGGGTTTCCCTGCTGAAGCTGCTGCCCCCGCGACCCGGACCCGGATAAGCGGGAGAAGACGAGAGACGAGAGAAGTTAAATGTTCACTTTAAATAAGAAAATACAACAAACCAACATTTATTTTAAAGTGCAACAATGAAAACAAAAAAACACTAAAAACAATGCTCATTTAACAGCGCAGTCTGACAGAATAACACCTAATATACTTAATCAAAGTAATAATAATTTATAACATAATAGTTTATGTGTTTTATGTGATGGTCCTGGAGCTTCCTGGTCAGGAACATCCCTCTGGCTCAGCGTCTGGAGCTCCAAAATATTTTAGAATTGCTCCTGCAAAAACAAGGCTCCTTAGGTCATCAAGCAAAATAGATCATGGCGTTTATTCCTATTACATGACTGCAGTGATGTTGCAGTAATACAGACAATTAAAATGAATCTGTTTTTATAGTAAATATTGTGATGTACAGTGTCCCTTTAAAGCTTGTACCCAATTACCCAACTAAAAGTTGTCACTTTTAAGACTTTTCTGCATTAATTTACACATTGGACTAGTTAAAGAAATGAAACTAATATAAATGATCCACTGCCACAATAGTATAAAATAATAAACACGGTGTCTCATATTTATAAATCACTTAAAAAACAAACCTTTAAAATATTGATTTAAATTATAAAACAGTAGCACACTTCTAATTAGAGGCCTATAAAAAATAATAATAACATGAATAAAGGGGTCTGGAGTCAGAACAGACTCTCTACTCACATGCGACATATTCATTTTATATTAGCCAACTTTCATGGAGCAAACACTAAAGCTGAGTTTATGACAAAGAAATCCTAGCCAGCTAGCTAACATTTATCCAGGGCTAGCTAGCTGGCTGGCAGGACAAATAAACAAACTTGCTAAAAAACGGGGTTTCACCTCCACCTATCCAGCCCACATCACCAACAAATGTATTACCTTTATCTTTTGACCGTTTTTTTTTTCTGTTTTTCCGCACCACTGAGATAACTTCTTTTTGATGCCATTACTGCGTTTGTTTTGTTTAATATTCTTATTCATTCATTCATTCATTCATTCATCTTCTGTACCCGCTTAGTCCTGTTAAGGGTCGCGGGGGTCTGCTGGAGCCTATCCCAGCTGTCATCGGGCGAGAGGCGGGGGTGTTTAATATTCTCACTAATGGGAATGATGGGTTGCTGTCAATCATGCCCATCATACCCATAGACATATATATATGTATATATGTCTATGGTCATACCTATCGACAGCCCGCTACGTCACTCACTGTGCGACAGTGCGGGCCAACCATTGACTGTATATACTAGGGTCCAACGAATATGACGCAATAATGCCATAAAAACACCAGCCACTGTTTATCGTTGCAGTTTATTTTATTTACATCCTACGTTTATTTTTAAGCATATAAGGGATGTAACAAACACACGAGATCATAGACATATATATATGTCTATGCACAAGATAGCTACAGATAAAGACAGGACATTTTAATTCTCCTTAGATGAGGATGAACATGCAGCTTTGGGGTCCCCTGGTGGCTTGGGGGCCCTAAGCATTCGGCTTGTTCGCCTATAGCACGAAATGGCTCTGAATGAACTTTTACTTTGATTGAACTGATTGTCGGGGTTGGCCCTATATATTTCGCCTTTTTTGTGTGACACTTCCCCAGGAGCACTGTCAAAGTACTTTGGAGGGACAGAATAAGCCTAGTGCCAGTCCATATCCTCAGGCTCAACTGTGGGTAATGCATCAGGTGAGGGGAAAAACTGTCACCATACAGTATACATTTAATTTCTGGGTATGAGAATTACAACCAAAGGGAAATTACTTTAGTCAAAGTATCTCATTAACATGTGTGTATGTGTATGTATGTATTTCATCTTAGGTCCATCTCCATCCTCTACAGAGGTCTGTCTTGCACCCCCAACGTCTGTGCAAACTGTCCCCTCTGTGTCTGCAACCACAGCTGATCTACCTGGAAAGTTAACAGAACATTCTGAGATTAATAATTATGTTCAAAACTGCAATTTAATGTCCATAGGTCCTTCTTTTTTAGTCATTATCTTTCTTTGGTCACTTCAGCAACTTCCACCACAGTGTCCCCTTCGCACCATGTATCATCGTCAGCTCCAACAGTTGACCCAGCTGGATGGCCTTTTTTCCTCCCTGCTGTTGCAGTTTCATTTATCTCATTATATATTTTATTGTTTATTTTATTTAATTCTGTCTGTTTTTTGTACAATTGAATTTGTTATTATTTTTATATATCTAAGTGATTGTATTGGTTGTTACACTTTATTGTTGTTCTTGCACTACAAATGATTTTTGCACATTGCTGTTGAAGTTTTTTGAAACCAAAAATAATAAACCAGGTGACACTTAAGTGTCACCTGGTTTATATTGTCTGGTTTATTTTTGTTACTTTTAGTAGACAAGATGATATTCAATATCAAACGTAGTGCTTGAGTTTGCCCTACAGTAGAGTAGTCTGAGTTAGCTCTACAGTAAACCCAGAGGAAGTCTGGTCAGTTGTTAAAAAATCCGCTACAGTTTAACCATACATTCACGCTGTTTTATCTGTTTGTGTGTTTGCAGATGAGTGAGTTGCAACAAAAATAAATCTAATTTCCACTGAAACAACAGCATAATTTAAATTAATAATAAAATTATAAATTAACATGTCATTAACATGACAATGGGATAATGTAAACAACACTGCCAGAGCTGCAATGAGTTTACAGTAGGTGTGTGAATGATCAACAATCAATATTAGTGGCAGACATAGGGTCCCTAAATCAAATGTTGCTTAGGGCCCAATGGAGGCTTGGGCCGGCTCTGTCCAAACTCAACGGGGAATAGCACTAGTGTATCATAACAAAATATTGGTGAAATGAACGCGTTTCGCGGCAGATAATGCGTTATTTAGAGGCTGCGTTGCGGTGCCCCAGTCACTCCCACTATATGGATCTACACGGATCTAAATATCTGCCGAACGACTCCAAATTACAAAAAAGTTATATGGGTGACGATCGCATTTTATCAGAATCAGAATCAGCTTTCATGACCAAGTATGTGCACATACAGGGAATGTGACGCCGGTAGCTTTACCCTCTTGTACATAAACACACGAACTTAAATAAGTGAAAGAAAATTAAAAATAAAATAAAATAAATCTCAATAAAATATAGAATAAGCGCAAGAGCAGATACACCAAACCATTTGTACAGTGACTTTATAAAGTAGTGCAGAGTTATTGTTTGTTCATGTGAATGGTCTCACACTCTGCTCAGAGTTCATCAGAGCGACAGCCTGGGGGAAGAAACTGTCCTTGTGGCGGGTTGTTTTGGCGAACAGTGCTCTGTAAGGGGAGGAGTCTGAACAGATTGTGACCGGGGTGTGAGGGGTCTGTGGAGATTTTACTGGCTCGTTTCCTGATCCTGACCAGAAATAAGGTCCAGGTTGTAAAAAAAAAAAAAAAAAGGTAGTTCCCCTTTAATGGTGTACAAAATCTTAAAGTTAATTTATTTATTTATTTCAATAACAAAAATGGGGCATCTTTTGTCCAAACAAATCTTTTAGCATCAGATATTTAGTCTCGCTTGAATGTCCAACAAAATCGTGTGTGATGCCTAGATGACCACTAGATGGCAGCAGACGTTGCAGTGCCGAAGATGGGAGAAGTCAGTGGACAGCAGATTCAAAAAGGTATGAAGTGCTTTTTTATTTTACTCCCATCGGTTAGTTCCTTGTCTATTTTCTAGTTGTTAAGTTAGAGTAGAGTACAGCAGAGAAAGTAGGTTCCAGTACAGAGAGGTGAAAACACATAGATTGCGTGGAATGCCAAGAGTTTAGTCGATTAATATAGACAATCTGGCTCAAGTCATCATATCTTAATATATATGTAACTATATAACAGTAGATTACAATATGTAATTTTTTTAGTATTCAAGATGGTGGTTTGTTAAAGTAAGGATTTCTTTTATTATTGGACTCTGTATGTTTGTTATGCATCTCCCACAATTTTGAAGTGTCTGGATGCCGTTAAAGACTCGTCACAGAACTTTTAATTAGTGATCAATCAAAATCTTATCTTTTCAGATATTATAACTGGCCCATTGTGTTTATACTTTGTTTGCTTTACAAATACCAGGAATTCAGAAACATAGAATTAAATTATTTTTGCTTTGCGGGCAAATAAGATGCTTGAAAACTGACACAATATGTGAGTTAAGGTAGAAGATGTTTCTGTGAGGCTATGATAATCTGATAAACTTGTGGTCAGAAGTCAAAACCTGGAAAGAAATATTTTTTGTTTCATTATTTCCTCATAACTTACCATAATTTCTTATTAGATGTAAAGAATTGTTTTAAAAGACCGCATTATTTGAGGCTTCGCGCCTGTGTGTCTGATGTGGTAGTCTGCAGCACAGTGGCGCTGCAGGGTTCTGTGCTCTTTCCCTTCCTCTTCACTCTGTACATACTGGACTTCAGACACAATACAGACAGCTGCCACCTCCAGAAATTTTCTGATGTTACAGCCATTGTCGGGCAGGGAGGTCATCACCAACTTTGTAGACTTGGTGTGCACTGAACCACCTGTACATCAATGCCAGCAAGACAAAGGAGGTGGTGATCGACTTCAGCAGGAAATCACTACTCACTGCACCGATGACATCCAGGGCTTGGACATCGAGGTTGTGGAGGAATACAAATACCTGGGTGTTCACCTCAACAATAAACTGGACTGGGCACGCACTACAGTTTCCACCACCACGCTATACATACAGAATGTCTTTCTATTTATATTTTTCTCTATATATTTTTCAGTGTTGTTATTTTTGTATATATTTTTTCAAATTTGTTATTGTTTTTTGTAATATTCCTGTCAAATTCTTTATTGTTTTTTTGTATATATTTTGTCAAATTCTGTGCTACTGTGACTAGGAACTTTCCCATATATAGGATAAATAGGCAATGTCTTATGTCTTAAAAATATTTGTCTACCATTGTCTCAGACCAATTGTGTTTACGAGTGATGGCAGAAAAACAGAGGACAGATTTGTGACATAGAAGATCTAGGCAGTAGCAGATGAGGTCCCATTGGTTAAATCTGTATACGCAGCCGAGTTTATCAAGACAGTTGTTGAGGCAGTCAGTTTGTGTGTACTGACTTGGACAGCTGCCATGAGGGAGCAAAGGCAACAGGAAATCTGAGCTGAGACCAAACAGCGCCTGTGAAGGACCTGACCCGGCTGCCCCTGTAAAACCAGCAGCCGCCACCTTGAGAGGCTCCTCTTGACCTCTGGCCCCTCACTTCTGTGTCTGAAAACTCCTTCTATTGTGTCCATTGACGTTTACAGTCACCGTGCAATGAGTCGGCCGACTGAAACAATTACATTTGCTGTTGTTGACACTGCCTTTAGTGGCCTCAGAGATGTCTCCATGTCACTCTGATGACTTAATTGAACCTACTGGCAATGTTAAACCATTCAAACACACAGCAAATGACTGCTACGTAACTGCTGGAAGAGAACAGAAACAAGCTGAGTATCCAGTGTTGAACAGAGGATAGTCCTAATCTAAATGTCTTATATTCTTGGCAGCATCTGACTGTCTACAGACCTCCATCTCCAATCAGGCACTTATCAACTATTTGGCAACAAATACTAGGAATTCAGAAACAACATAGGAATGAACTTAGACACTTAATGTGCGCCTTTATAATGTTTGAAAACTGACACAGTATATAAGCTGAAGTAGACAATGTTTAGATTTTCAATTTTGTCATTACCAGTACATAACTATCATGGCCAGTAAACACTCACATAGTGTTTTACGATACTGTAAGACTGGTTAAATAAATAAAGGTTACAAATTAAATTTAGAGTCACCTTACCAAGCTTAAGTAACTAACTAACTACAGTTTGGTGAAAAACCAAGCAAATTTAATAAAGTAACTAAAAGGTAAATGAAAAAAACAACTGTTAATAGGTATATTTGCTCTTAAGAAAACAACTATTGTGCAGAAATGACATAATGAGTAAGCAGATATATATATTGCACTTGCGTAAACCTGTAACATTTAATACTCCACACACTCAAACACACTGTAACTGCACAATATAAGGAAATGACATGCACAATAAGACAGTTGGTTAGACATTGTTTGAATTGTTGGTGGGTAGTATTTAATGGTCAGTCTGGGCCGGGGTATGTGATGGAAGGCTGGATGTCAGGGGTTGAAGCAGGAAAAGCTCCTGTCATGACCCAGCGACTCTGAGGTCACATTTGTCCTCTAACTAAACATACAGCAGCATGGACTAGTCACAAAACAGGCCACAGCAGTTCTAATTTGTTTCCCAAATGTGGATAATATAAATGCATTTATCAGAGCCAGAACACTGGAATCAATCACAATTTGATTAGGCATTTCCTTTTGGACAGACTTTATTTTCGTCTGAAATTATATTCCAGAAATGATACAACCTTCTTTGCCAAAAAACAGTTTCCTGTGTTTTCTGTAGCCTTTCTTCTCCCCTTTTGTATTTTAATCTTTCATAATTAAAGTTAAAATGGGACCTAAGCACTTTGATTCTCTGCTGAGCTGTAAATCACAGCATACAGTACACGTTTATCTCTTTTTAATCAATGTTACTTGGCTACAAATAAAAAAAACTCTTTTTTTTTCTTTTCTGCTCATGTATTCTTCCACTTGAAGACTCTTGAGTTGTGCAATCAGTTTTCCTGTCGGCGGTGGATGTTAAAGGTAATTATGTGCAGTTTGAATTCCCTGCATCATTTAGCTGATATCACATTTCCCAGGGGACACTGCAGTGCTGCAGTTTCTCCCACGTCTGCATAACTGATTGTAATGAGATCAAATTGCACAAAATTAGGTTGTGTGTAGATTAAACTATTAAACGAGGCAATTATCCCCATTTGTTTACAGGTTTCCTTGCTCCCTTTGACTTGAAAGGTACAAACTCATATATGTTTGCTTGACATATAGTAGATTAATGTTTTGCATCCGGTCGATTGTGATTTAATTGCTAATTGCATAAGACAAGATACAAGCAGACAGAAAGAAAGTGGCTTCTTACATGATGGCTATTTCAGGCTCTTACCAAGTTGATGGTCCAGGAGGGCCTACATCCATCCTCTGCCTTGGACTCAAACATACTACAAGCGTCTCAACAAGACAGTCAGGTACCTTTATGTTGCAGTGGGAGAAGACAGGAGGAGCAGTCTATGACCTGCATAGCTGAAGGTTTCCCATTGTTTCCCTGTAGATCTGCAGAAGGTTTATTCACCATTAAGCACAGAACATATACCAACTTTATTGAAACTTTACAGTTTACCTGAAATGTCCACTTTATTTAAAAATATAGTCCTCCTGCTGATACTTGGCAAACTTATCAGTCTGAGTTTGAAAATGATGAGGGTGCAGCAGTTTCCTCTTCCACAGCAGTCCTGCAGATGTAATTAGCCCCAAACTAGATGTGAAAACCGAATCACTGAGACAGAAAATCATTCTCCAGTTATCTTCATAATTGATTAATCTTCATTTAGTAGTTTCTAAATTTGGGGTATTTTGCCATTGTAAATTGAATAACCTTGGTTTTAGGGCAGTTTTGTAGATATCACATTCACACTGGGCTCTGATGGCCAAGAATTTCAGCATCTGATCTCTCCCTGTTGTATAGCACATTATCATAAAACTGGTCAAAATAACACACAGATTCTTTCTTTTTTGTTATGCTGCACTTTTTTTTTTTCATATGATTTTGAAGATTCTTCTGTCAGATCAGTTTCAGATCAGATTCATACCAGTGAAACTCTATACCTGAGGTTCACGGCTGCAGTCGCATGAGAATTTTTCTTGCCATACTTCTGCAGATGTGTGCAGCTGTTTGGAACTTTGGGCCATGGGAAGCTGTAACGCTGTTGCCCCTCCTAACATGTTATGATGTTGCAGACGGCGGCAGTTTGAGGTCAGACGCTAGGTCCGGCGTCTCCGATCAGCCGACAGCTTCGTCAGTCCTCCGGCGAAAAGCGACTCTAATAAGTCCTGAAGGAGGCTGCTTCCGGATTCCGGATTCCCTTCTGTTAATTTGGGTCTGAAACGCCGCTGCGCTCCCGCCGCTCCAAGCAGACTGTAGACTTTAGGTAAAAACCTGTGCCAGCGCTGTTTGCTGGCTCTGCAGCACGATGAGCCTTGAAAGTGTTTTGAAACTTTTCTGCGTCGTGTTCTCACTAGGTAACACAATGCACGCTCTGACAGGTAAGACCATTCTTCAAAGACTCAAAGATTTGATTACGCAAATGAATTAATATCTGCTCTTTGTTTTCACAAATCTAATGGACAAATCAGAATCAGAAAACTTAATTAATCCTTTAAGGGAATTGTTTGGTTGCAGTTGTTCCCATAAAGTGACAGCTGCAAGGAGAGAAAAATACAAATAGAATAAAATAACAACCTACAACATCACTGGCCTTGCGGATCAGTTTGTTGAGTCTGCTAGCACTCACAGCCTGCTGCCGCAGTGTGCAAAGGACCAACAGGAGGGCACTGGCCACCATAGACTCATTTAACAGCTTGTTCAACCTTTTTCAGGTTAAAATGAGGACTACTGTTTTCTTTAGAAAGAAAGATAGCCACTGACATAAATCAATGTTTGTAAGTGTTTGTAAAGAAGCCAACAGCTTTTCACCCATGATGTATCTGTTATCTGAGGCCACGTACCTCCAAGTCTAATAATGTAATTTGTCCTGATGCTGAGACAACCTTTAGTGTCTTTTCACCCACATGAGGTTTAGGCCTGTGGCTGCCAGGCTTCCTCCTCAAACAGGCTGACAAGATGCAGTCTCTCTGAGTTCCTGTTCAGGTGATGAACTGATGTGATTAGGTGTTGAGTATGGGCAGCTCTGACAGTTTCTGTCGTGTCTTTCATTGACTTGTCTGCCTGTCACTGCTGCAGCAGACTATCAGCTTTCACTCCCCCTTTGAGGTCCAAGTTGCAAATTGTTAGCTTCATAGCATAATTGTCATATTTTAACATTTTCGGAAAACAAGAAAAAACACAAAGCACATTGGTATTTTTTATTGATATTGTAACGGTGGCCAAAAAAATGACTTAGGCAATTATGCTATGAGGCTAAAACAAAACTAAAATGAAACCTGTAAGAAACATGGATTATTTAAAATACTACAGCATTATAATTACCTAAAATGACAAAATGACAAACTTGAAAAAAAAAAAAAATGTACTTGAAGTGTACTTTCGTCTTTTAGTTTGGCCCAAGTCCTGTCCACTAACATTGAGGAGGTGTAGCTTATGACCTATACCAGTGGTTTTCAAAGTAGGGGCCGCCAGGGGGCGCTAGGGTGCCTCAGACAATTGGAGGGAAGATGAGAAAAACATGAAAAAACGAAAAAATAGAATCTAATTATTTTTTATCATTTTTGTAAAATACAATATAATTTTTGTAATAAAATCTAAAATAATATAATAATATTATAATAATTTCGATATATCAAAATGTTATTTGCCATGGTCATCTTTCTGATTCCCTGCCAGTCAAAACATTGTTCATGACCTCATAATCTGTGTAGACTTGGTGGTTTGCGCCATTTATCAAGCTGCTGTGCACCTCAAGCTAGCGTGTAGCTAGCGGAAAATGGACAGGTTTTTGACAAGAAAGAGAAGAGACCAAAGGAACAGACCAACTGCCCTACTGTGCAGGACACTGCTGCAAAAAAACCTAAGAAGTCCTGGCCAAGTAAAATCAGAAAATATGAGGCAGCACTTATGCTAAACAAATGTAATAGTTATTGAATAGTGAATACAAGTAAGAAAAAACATTCTAAAAGTTGATGTTTCTTTACATATTTTGTAGCATTGTCTGTGGGTTTGCAAAGGTGGTCCTCGGCCAGAAGCTAATGCTGTTTGGGGGGTCATGGCAGGGCAACATCATAAAAATACTGATAAGCTTTGATGATTCTTTTACTCACATAGCATTGTAGATTTTGGACAGCCTGTACCCTGTATACTGTTTTGATGTATAAGATGAATAATAATGCTGTTAGGTTTGGCTTCAGAATTATCAAGGAAGTTGTGCTCTGAAACTGATTTCCTCATAATGATGTTTGAAGGTCCAATAATCGGTTTAATGTGACAGTTTATTCAAAAAGAAATCAGATATCAGTAAAACTAGCTAAAACACACTGCATTTTATTTACGTTAAAACAAATATTTCACATACTGACAAGAATCTTTTCAACTTTTCTGAGATGAGCATGTAGCTTGTTATTTTGACATTCCTCCATTTTGTAACCGAGACTGACCTTTGCCTTTGGACCTGCCCCCGCTATTCCATCATGTAAGATATTGTGGAGATTGAGGCGTTTCTTTTAGACCTCTGTCTAAAGTCTTCTTTCTATGTGATCCAGGCTGAGGCTTATGAAAAGGTTCATTGTGTGATAACATTGTTTATCTGCTTTGAACTCCGCATGCAACTATAACAGACGGACAAGGGATCCTTAATCTGGTTTGGCTTCAGATATCCATTAATTCTGACCTGATATCGTCCAAAAATCTTAAAAAATAACCTCAACGCTAGTCACCTTCTTTTGAGAGAGTTTGAGATGTGTCTGTTATACAGACCAGCTGGAGAGTGTATATCCACAATGCAATATTGGCCAGCAGGAAGCTTTCTATATGCATTATTTGATCATTGCTATTGACAGTCTTGGTGAACATCCAGTGCTTATGTTGCTTCTCTGACTGTGCTTGCAGCACTCCCTCCAGAGTGTGTGCCGGGAGGCCACTCAGTCCTCCAGAACCCCTACCGCAGCACCACCTTCAGCTCCAGCTGGCTGCAACAGTCAGCCCTGCAGGACTTCATTTGTGACCACTCCCTCACTCCAGGCTGGTACCAGTTTCAGATCTTTGACAAGCCAGCCAGTATGCCCACCCAGTGTGTGGAGGTAAATTATGTTCTTTGTAAAACATTTTACAAGGACAGTGACTGTTTCTCATATATAAACTGTCAAGAGTTTTTAGTGACAATTGAAGAGCCATTCTAGTCGTTGTTGTCCACTTCCCTCCATCATCTCCACAGGCAACCATAGATTACATTTATTAAATTATGTTATGCATCAAGTCTGTCTTACTTCAAACTAAAAACCTCAAACTAAGAGGCTAGTTGTTTTCCATGATGTACAAGAATGAATGAAAAATAGTGGCTGCCTACAGCAGTGCAACAATTATGCACAAAAACCTAAAATGGTGTAAGGTACAAAATATCCAACAAAAATGTAAACATTTTTAAGAATAAAACTTTTAAAAACACAGCAATCAATTAGCTCAACTTAACTTGTTTGATGTGTATAAAACTCACACTGTAGTTATTTACATAGGGAAGTTTTTCTGGGTATTTCTGGAAGTATTTCTTTGGAAAGTCAGTTGATTCATTCACATCTGACTAGAACCATTCTAGCTGTCTTCCCTTCTTCAAGTCTTTAAGCTAAGCCAATCAAACCACCTTTTGGTTTTAACATCATATCTGCTAGATAGTAAGTAAGTTTTTATCCTAAAATTTCAAACATTACTTCCAGTAAGCTTTCAAGCTTTGCTGAGCATGCAAGTCCTAATGTTATATTGACACTATGTTACAAAAAGGCCTATCGTGGCCACCTACATTGTGTATGAGTCAATGCTGAAGTATTGCTCAAGCAATTATTGACATTACGTTGTCATCTAAGTCAAGTTAACTGGTGAAAAAAAATACAGATGAGATGAGATGAGAAGAGATGAGATAAGATAATCCTTTATTTATCCCAGTGGGTAAATTTGCAGTGTTGTAGCAGCAGGATAGTGTACACAAGAGACATTAGATATAGATTAAATATCTAATAGAAAATTAAATACAATAGAAATTACACTGTGCTTACTACTGCAAGTCACTCCACTTAAATTTACTGAAAGCTTTCGATAGACAGTCTTTAATATTAAAGAGCTTTGTCCAGACTGCGTGCTGACGATCGACCTTTCTAACTCTTGAGCTATTTTAGAATTAAGAATTAACTTCTACATGAAGATTTTATGTATAGATGTGGTCATAATGCGCACACTGTTGGTGTCATTTGAAGAGATTTTCCAACTTTCAAAGAATACAATTCTAGGTAAAAGCTCTGTAGTTTTTATAGACAGAACAATTACAATTTACAGTTGAACTAGTATCACAGAACTAGAAGCTTCTCTTTTCATCTTTTCATATTATCGTCTCTTTTCAGAAGTATTTAACGAAGCCCAGTGGTATTATAAAGTGTTCATATATATTTAATCACAAATATAAACACCTCGGCCTCAGAAGTCTTGAGACCTCAAGTGGAGAAACTTTGAGGTGGCCTGCCTGTCGTCGCTTGAGTGTTTGTTCATGTGTCAAAATCTGAGATGTCTCTGTGTGTGTGCCCAAGCATGGTTACATATGACTGGACTCATATAGTTGTTGTGTGTGTTCATATTTATGAAGGAGAGTGCAACTAGAGCTGGAATGTGTCTCATTTCCTGCGGGCAGCCTGCTGTGAGCCTGCAGGATCCATCTGAACTGTCAGCCTCCTTCTGCCTTCCCAGGGCAAAGCTGCTCTCCCTGGGTGATGGATCTCTAGTGGGCGGAGGCAGGAAGAGAGAATTGCTCAGAACATGTGTTATATAATAAGGCAACATGTTTATGATGATGGCGAATAAATGGAGAGATTTGTCAGGCCAAAGGGATTTAGTTGCAACAAACTGTAGCTTTGTGTTAGTATGTGGTAGTGTGTTGCTTGCTTCTCTTTCTTCTTCCCTCATTCCCCCAAAACTCGTTTTTTGTTTTTGAAAAAGTATGACAAGAATTCAACATTATTAGAAATTTTGTAAAACTTTTAATTAATGTTCATATATATTTAAAAATAGAGCATCAGAATGTGTGGCCTGTCACAATGTCCTCCTCTCTGTGTGTTTCTCAACATCCAGGTGAACCACTGTGGTACTCAGGCTACGGTGTGGCTGTCTCTGGGTGAGGGTGAGTCCCTTCCAGGGCCACTGGAGGTCAGGCAGTTGACTGCCTGTGCTGCCTGGCATTTCCTTCCAAGCAGCAGCAAAGACTGCTGCATGTTTCGCATCCCGGTCACTGTCCGAAACTGTGGAGACTTCTATGTTTACCTTCTCCAACCCACACAGGGATGTATGGGGTACTGTGCACAGGGTAAGTCTGTTCAGAAAGTCTAATATGAAGTGTGTCCCTCATATAATTATATCACACAGTACTTTTGTATCTTTGAAAAGCAAGTCCTAAACTATACAGTTGTACAGATATATGCACAATACATTAAATCCTTTAGAAATGCATCAGAGAGACCGCAATAAGGATTCACTACATTGTGATATAGAGAACAGTCATACATGTGTTTTGGCAGGTCGTGATGTTTTGGCGTCATGACCTGCAGATTTATCATTTCAGTTCACTCTCACAGCTTACATCTGCATCCTTTCAAGCTGCAGCAGCAAACAGATTTCCAATATACAGTACTATGCTGTGCTGTACCCCCTGCACAATAAACACTGATCAGCCACAACATTAAATGCACCAGCCGGTGAAGTGAATAACAATGATGATCTTTTGACACCCACTCCCACCTGTGCCATGCTGCTTATGCTGCACAGGCATAGGCAAACATGATACATTAGACCAGACTACCTTCTTTATTGCTCCAGTTTTGATGCTCATATGCCCGGTTCACCACTTTTGACTGGTACTGACAACTGCAGACTGGGAACAACCCACCCCAGAGCAGCAGTTTTGGAGATGCTCTGACCCAGTCATCTAGCCATCACAGTTTACTCCTTGTCAAAGTCTCTCAAATTTTTGAACATCTGTCCAGCTTGTAATATAATCTTTGAGGACAAAATGTTAATTTGCAGCCTAATATACCACCTACTGATAGGTGCAAAGATAATGAGATGATCAGTGTTATTCACTTGACCAGTAAATATGACCATGTAATGGCTGATTGGTGTACTGTAAGTATGAACAAAACAGAAATCAGAGTGTATATGTTGAGTTTTGACATGTACTGTATGTATATACTATACAAACTAGCATCTGTTCACTGACACATTTGCCTTTTTTTGTACACCTTGTTGTATTTATAGCTTGTTTGGTTAGGTGGTTTAAGTAATGATGATAATTACTCATTATCACTTTCACCTGAAGAGGTTAGAAAATCTTATGATGAGGGTGTTTTTGTAAGTAGCTCAATATGTCATGAAAACTGAAAATATGTAATTCTAAAATGTATTTGTTTCTAGTTTAGCCTGGGGCTTGTTTTGCCTGTAATAGTCCATTTGAAATACAGCACAAAACAGAAGTATTATTCCTGTGGTTACATCCCATTTAATATACAGTACTTTTCAAGCTGATTGAGGAATTTGGTCTATTGAGATTTTCTTGTGTATAAATTAATTACTTCTCGTATGTTATTTCTTTCCAAGTTTGCAGTTATATTGAAAGCTTCACTGATATAAAAACAGGGTAAAAACAATCTCATTTGTAATAAAGATATGTCTATTGATTACAAAACAAGACTACAGTGACTGTTATAGACTTCTAATTTAATACATTTGTAGTTTATAAGTTGGTGATGATTTTAACAACTTGTTTCATGTGTAAATAAATCGCATATTAAAAGTAGAAACAAACCACAGAGAAATTACATAAGAATGCATACACTGCTTACCAGATAAGCACCGGGTGACACCACAGTCAGTCTTCTGTCAGCCATGTTTGATTTATTATGCTAATAAATGCTGATTTATAATTAACATTTCTCTCTTTTCATGTAACAGAGATGTCTGACACTTTACCCATGATGATACTGAGCTGTGGTCCTGACGAGGTCAACGTCAATGGAACATGTAAATGTGAGGACCCTACTGCTGTGTTTATGCCCTGCGCTTGTCTCCTCATGTTAGGTCAAACACTGAAACAATCAGGAGGTCAGGGAGTTGCCATGTGGTCAGGAATGCACCACTGGCCCCCTTAATGAGCTGAGCATGTGTCCTAGTGTTCGCTGGGCCTTGTCTCCCGGGTGACGGCCCCCGGCCAGGTCGTGAATTATGCCGCGGTAGGTTGTAGTTGACAGAGGTGGAAAGAACAAGGTCGTTTAATTAGACATGGATGAAACATTACTGAACATGACATTTTAAGTGATGGGATCGGTGTTATTTTAAAGCTCACTTTACTGTTTTAATTCAGACAATGGGCCTTGCTTGGTATTTTGTAATTAGAATTGCTCACATAAATGAATTCATGTTCCACAGCTGACACTACCTTCCTCTGCACAACCTCTACTGCATTTAATAAGTTTATCTTCGGTTGTATTACTTTTCCAGAGTGGGCCATTTTTTGTCATTACAGGATAAGTTTAGATGTTTTTTGAAGTAAATGAAAGGAATGTTGAAATAGACTTGCTGAAACCATGTCTAGATAGATAAGATACTTTATTAATCTCAAAGTGGCAAATTTCACTAATTTCTACTGCTCATCCTGGCTTTTTAATGTAGCGCTTCTGAAGTATCAGTGAACAGTAATACAGCGCCCTGAGTTCTTTAACATAAACAACTTAAAACTCTATTCTAAGGTGACACATCAGTATTAGTCAAAGTATTAATCTTTGCTAAATGGGGGTGTGTTAATAAAAGGAAACGTAGCTTTTACCTCACTGCAGCTACAGTCAGGTCCATAAATATTGGGACATCGACACGGTTCTAATCTTTTTGGCTCTATACACCACCACAATGGATTTGAAATGAAACGAACAAGATGTGCTTTAACTGTAGACTTTCAGCTTTAATTTGAGGGTATTTACATCCAAATCAGGTGAACATGTAGGAATTGCAACAGTTTGTATATGTGCCTCCCACTTTTTAAGGGACCAACAGTAATGGGACAAATTAACAATCATAAATCAGACTTTCACTTCTTAATACTTGGTTGCAAATCCTTTGCAGTCAATTACAGCCTGAAGTCTGGAACGCATAGACATCACCAGACGCTGGGTTTCATCCCTGGTGATGCTCTGCCAGGCCTCTACTGCAACTGTCTTCAGTTCCTGCTTGTTCTTGGGGCATTTTCCCTTCAGTTTTGTCTTCAGCAAGTGAAATGCATGCTCAATCGGATTCAGGTCAGGTGACTTAAAAAACTCTTTGGTTGCTTTCGCAGTATGCTTCGGGTCATTGTCCATCTGCACTGTGAAGTTCCGTCCAATGAGTTCTGAAGCATTTGGCTGAATATGAGCAGATAATATTGCCCGAAACACTTCAGAATTCATCCTGCTGCTTTTGCCAGCAGTCACATCATCAATAAATACAAGGGAACCAGTTCCACTGGCAGCCATACATGCCCATGCCATGACACTACCACCACCATGCTTCACTGATGAGGTGGTATGCTTTGGATCATGAGCAGTTCCTTTCCTTCTCCATACTCTTCTCTTCCCATCACTCTGGTACAAGTTGATCTGTGTCTCATCTGTCCATAGGATGTTGTTCCAGAACTGTGAAGGCTTTTTTAGATGTTGTTTGGCAAATTCTAATCTGGCCTTCCTGTTTTTGAGGCTCACCAATGGTTTACATCTTGTGGTGAACCCTCTGTATTCACTCTGGTGAAGTCTTCTCTTGACTGTTGACTTTGACACACCTACCTCCTGGAGAGTGTTCTTGATCTGGCCAACTGTTGTGAATGGTGTTTTCTTCACCAGGGAAAGAATTCTTCGGCCATCCACCACAGTTGTTTTCCGTGGTCTTCCGGGTCTTTTGGTGTTGCTGAGCTCACCGGTGCGTTCTTTCTTTTTAAGAATGTTCCAAACAGTTGATTTGGCCACACCTAATGTTTTTGCTATCTCTCTGATGGGTTTGTTTTGATCTTTCAGCCTAATGATGGCTTGCTTCACTGATAGTGACAGCTCTTTAGATCTCATATTGAGAGTTGACAGCAACAGATTCCAAATGCAAATAGCACACTTGAAATGAACTCTAGACCTTTTATCTGCTCCTTGTAAATGGGATAATGAGGGGATAACACACACCTGGCCATGAACAGCTGAGCAGCCAATTGTCCCATTACTTTTGGTCCCTTAAAAAGTGGGAGGTACATATACAAACTGTTGCAATTCCTACACCGTTCACCTGATTTGGATGTAAATACCCTCAAATTAAAGCTGAAAGTCTACAGTTAAAGCACATCTTGTTCGTTTTAATTTCAAATCCTCTGTGGTGGTGTATAGAGCCAAAAAGATTAGAATTGTGTCAATGTCCCAATATTTATGGACATGTAATTCCCTTGTGCGAATTAATCTTTATAAAACTCTCTTTTTCAAGGCAAATAAAATTGTGTGCAAATAAATCAAGCACAAGTGGATAACTTGCAGAGGTAACTAAACCAAAATTTATGTATTCACCCTTTAACCCGGCTTAATACCTGTGAACATCACAACAATTAAATGACCTGTTAAAATACAAGGTAAAGAAATACAGTTTTAGTGTTTTTTTCTTTTCTTTTCTTTTTTTTAAGTTATGGGGAAAACTGCACATCCCAGTTATTTATTAACGTGTATTTACTGTTTATTATAGATTTTAGCCTACTGTTGGGGATATGAATTATTAAACCTGGGGCTATGAACCCCTGGGTTACATTAATATGCAACCAGTGTAATTGAAGGACAAAATCCACAGTCTGTAAAAGGTTTATCTGAAATGAATACCAAGCCTCAGTGGTATATTTAAATCAAATCAAGCTAAAGGCCTAGGCTGCACGGCGGACGATGCACTGAGCACCTATCCTCAACTTTCTTATTTCTTCTATGTTATTACTCATGCATTGTGTGCTACTACTATTTAGCATGTTATTAGCTGTTACGGTGTGGACAACTCGAAGGAAAGAACCCAGGAGCGAGACACAAGAGTTAAGGCTCAAGGACAGGACTTTAATGAAAACAAAACTCGAGCGGAGTTCCAAATAGACAAAAAGATCAGGAGGAGCTGGCTGGCGAAACAGGCTGTAGCGTGGGCTGCACATGCAGCAAACAAAGAAAAGCAGGTTATTTGGATTGTGCACGAAGGAAATAGGCTTAGCAACAATAGCTGGTTTACATGTTCCTACCACGGGGGTAAACTGAAGAACTGGCAATGAATGGGAGAGTGGAAAGTCGTTAAAGTAGGATTCAGCTTGATTGGATGATGAGAGGCTGGTGAGATGCAGCCCAGCCCCAGCAATGATCAGCAGCTCATCTCCAAACACCTGAGGCAAAAAAAGAAACCGCCAAACAAACACAAAAGCAAATCAATAGAGAGTGACAAGTGGCTTAACATTAGCTGTGTGTCTCGCTCTTCATCTCCCTTTGTTTGCACAAACAACCTAAACATTGCACCAGTGTATCCCCTTTAATCTACTTATGCATTCTGCTTCTACCCTTGTCAGCCAATCAGCCTCCCACTCCATCAATGCCTGTGATCGTCTCAGAGGTGACAGGTAACACCATCTACCTGAAGTGCAGCTTTGAGAGCAGTTCCAACAGCTCCCTGGGTTATGTAGTGGCCTGGTCTCGCCTCTCACCTGAGAGCAAGAAGGAGGAGCTCAAACAGGAGACCACCATCCAGACCTCTGCCTTTATCGAGCTGGATGGCTTCAACCTCCGTCTGGGCGACAAGGTGTGATTCAGGGCTGTTGTGTAGATATCTTGAGCTGTTAGCATTAACTAACAACAACCCTAGGTTGAGGAAAGCTGTCAGTGTTAATTCAATTTTATTCCCCAGCTGTTATTTTTTGTCTGACGTTGTGGTCAACGGGCAGACAAAAAATGTCAACAATGTTTTGTCCCATCATGTCAACAATGGGACATTTAATGGGGATAGTCTGCTGAGAACAGAATTCTCTTTAGTGCCACATACAGTATGAGTATAATGAACACTAACATGAGTCTTGAAAATTTAACAATAAGTGAGTGTAAAGATAAAAATGTGCATTAATAAACAAGGTGCATTAATGTAACCCATCAGACTTAAAAAGTCTGTGAGAGTGTGCATGTGTGTGAGGGGTTATTTATTAGTTCAGTTGCAGATGGAAAGAAGCTGGTTTTGGTCCTGATAGACCACAGCCTCCTGCCAGAATCTGTCAAGAGTCTGTGTCCTGGGTGAGAGGTGTCGGTTCACTCGCCCTCTCAGCTGAGCGAATAATATGCTGCAGCAGCATACCAGGCGGTGATGGAGCAAGTGAGGATGGACTGGATGATGGAGGGGTAGAAGTGCACCATCATCGTCTTTGACAGGTTAACTTCTTCAGGTGCTTCCTCTGTTGTGCTTTTTTTAATAATACAGGACTCAAGGTCCTGAGTTAGGGTAGTTCCCAGGAAGCGAAAGGACTCCACAGTGTCAACCTGTGAGTCACCCAGGATGGGGGTGGGTCAGCGTTCTTCCCTAAGTCTATCACCATCTCTACCATCTTTTCAGTGTTCAGCTGTCTGCGGTTGGTAGTAGGTTTTTAGTGCATTGTCCCCATAAGAAATTCAGGAGCTTGACAGACTGGTGACTGGAGGTACAACTGTTGGTGTAAAGGGAGAAGAGCAGAGGAGACAGAACACAGTCTTAAGAGGAACTGATGCTGATTGTCCGTGAGTCAAACGTGAGTTTTCCCAGCCTCGTGTGCTGCCTCCTGTCTAACAGGAAGTCTGTAATCCACCTGCAAATGGAGTCAGGCACACTCTGCTGGGAGAGCTTGTCCTGCAGCAAGGCCAAGATGATGCTGTTAAAGGCCAAGCTGTAGTCCACAAACAGGATCCTGGCGTAGGGTCTTGTAGAGTCCAGGTGCTGGATGATGAAGAGGAGAGTCAGGTTTACTGCATTGTGTACTGGTCTAATGGTGAAGCTGGTGGTCTGGAGCTGTTGGGTAGTGAGGGATGGTGTCAGGACTGCCCCAGTGTCTTTCAAAGCGACAGAAAAATTTACTCAGAGTTTATATATGTTGTGTCTTTCCAGACTTCCCAGTTTTTCAGGAAGACCTGTTTTATAAAGATGTTTCTCTTGGGCTTTTGAGACAGCTGGGATAGAGGGTATTATTAAAACCTATTAACATGTGGTCTCATAATCACGTGTGTGTGACCTAGCCAGAAACATTAACTACATTCACTTTTTTCTTATAATAACTTATTTGTTATTTATAATACCCTTAACAAAATTCTGAATGTATATCTCTCTCCTTCTCTTAGATTTACTGCTCCAGCTACAGTTTCTTCTTGGACTCGCCAGACATACGGAGTGCCTCAGTGGAAAGTCAGGAGTTCTTTGCTGGGATTAGGGTATAAAATAGTTGGCCGATATTTTATTTATCAGTGTGTGTTTTATTAATTATTCTAAATTCACTGTAATATAGCAAAGTCATGTTTCATTGGTGATGACATTTCAGTGCATAAAGGGTCTGACCAAGCTTCTTTTTAAAAATGTTCTGTTCAGTTAAGACCAGAGGTGAACAGTGTGTTTGAAGATGGGAGGCTGTATGAGTTAATGGTTGAGAGCACAGTTCCTGTTCCATGCTCTGGAGGGTTTTACTCCTCTACAGAACAGTGCACTCTGCCCTTGCAGCTCAGCACAAGCAGTCAAGGTGAGGACTCACAGAAAGATAACAGCATACCTTATTAACTGCATGTACTATGGGGAGTTTACATTGAAAGCAATGACAGCTTTAACACTTATAACTTCAAATTCTTGTGTTGCAGATGAGGGCTTGTTGGGTGCCGATCTGTCTCTGTCCTCTTGTGCGGTGGATCTGTCCCATGGCCCCTGCAGGAACGGCGTTTGTAGCTCAGCTCAGATCCACTTCAGCCCCATCACTGACTTTGTCAAAGATGCTCAAAGGACAACTCAGATCTCTGTTAAACTCATCATCTCACAGAACTTTCTCTGGAATGGATACTCTCCAGAACCTGTACAGGTAACCACATGCTTGTTCATTTACTGTTATCACGTATTTTATATTAATAAGAAATGAAAGTGATCTTTTGTTTGCAGATAATAGTAAATGATATTCCCTCGGCCAACTGCTACTCCTTTACTGATCATCACATTATCACATTTGATGGCAGGTACTTCAGTCTCTTTTCAATTATCAGGAAACATACTGTATACTGTGCATCATATTATATCTTAAATTTTAATTATCCATAGTGAAGATGCCCTTTCTGTCTGTATTGGTGCCCTAATACAAAATCCAAAGATCTATGTATAATAGGAACTGGCTGATATATTTCTTTGTTTGTTTACAGGTACTATGAGAACTCCCAGATAGGCACCTTTGTTCTCTATAAGAGCAGTTTCTGGCCATTTGAGGTTCATGTCCGTCAGTGGGAGTGCAGCAGCTTGGTGCATTTTGCTTCATGCGTATGCGGCTTTGTAGCGAGGGATGGTGGCGACATTATTTCTTTTGATATGTGCAACAGGGAAATGGGTGAAACCAAGCCTCATCTGTCTGTGAAGAACAGAGACTTGAACAAGAGCAGCATTCAGATCACCGAGTCCTACAGAGGACGTAAAGTCACTGTGAGTGAGGAAGTTTTTGAACAGTCTAAAGTAAAAATAAGTTAATAGTTGCTGCAAGTTCGTATAATGTTAAATTTTCGATCATCAAAAAGATGCTAAGAATGCCTTTATTTCAAACTCAAACTAATTAAAATAAAAATATTCTTGCATTTTCAGATGACCTTCTCGTATGGAGCATTTGTTCGTGCAGACGTGTCTGACTGGGGAATGAGTCTGACACTGAGGGCCCCCAGTCCGGACTGGAATCACACTCAGGGTTTGTGTGGGACCTTTGACGGACAGCCAGACAATGACTTCCACTCTGTAAGCGGCACCAAAATGGATCTACAGGCTTTTATCTCTGAATGGAGGTCAGTGTTTTTTATGATGATGGATGTGTCAGTTGACAGGAAGTTTCAGTCGTGTTTGTATACCAAGAAGATGGATTGTAGGAATTCTTACAGCAACTTTTAAGCTTGGTAGTTGACAGTGTTGTGCAAGAACGTTCATATTTTTCATCTACTTCATTCATTGTTCATATTGTTACGAACTGTGAACTGAACGCATCATTTTTCCAGATGTGAGTGTAGACATGAGTTTTGCTCAATCTGGAGGAAAAATAACGATGTTCACCCACTGACTGTATATACTTCCCCCTTCAGAAAAAAAAAAAAATTTTGTTTGACAACAGCTGTCACCCGACGCGCGATTTACGGCATACAGCATGGCTGGTGCAGCTGAAAGAGAAGCTGCCTCCCGCAGCGCGTAGGCAACTGATTCACACAAACATTTGAGTTATTTCCTCGTATATACAGTGGTTATTCAAAAAAGCAGTACAGATCCTGGTGGAAAAAATATGACAATCTGGGGATAGATGGGCAGATCAGTCAGAGATTCTATTGAACAAGAATAGGTCAAAGCTGCTCATTTAAAAAAAAAAAAAAAATGGAAAAAATGTTTACAGACTGTTAATTAAAAATGTGAACTATGAACTTGAACTAGATCACTTTTATCTGTGTGAACTGAACTTTGAACTAGTTCTTGTTTAGTGTGAACTTGCAACAGTGGTGGCTGACTGCTTGTTGAATTCTATGAATGCATGGATTGAGATTCGTTGAACTTTTATGCATATTTTATGCCTGAGTTCAACGAATCTCAATCCATAACAGAGACGTGGTGGTTAGCACTTAGCAAGAACGTTCCGAGTTCTAATCCATGGACCGACTGGGCCTTTCTGTGTGGAGTTTGCATGTTCTCCCTGTGTCTGTGTGGGTCCTCTCCGGGTACTCCTGCTTCCAAATTGGCCGTAGATGCGAGTGTGAATGGTTTTCTGTCTATCTGTGTTAGCCCTGCGATAGAAGTTCTTCTTTTTTCCCATCTTACTTATTCATGTTTTCATTTGCTGATCGTGCAGAGAGAGGAATCTCAGGTGCAGGGTCAATTTAAATATAATTTTCATATATAAAAGGGGGCGTGGACAGGAAGGGGTCGGGTACAACATGTGCACTCAATTCCACGTTGATTGGGATATACAAAGGAAATGTGCTTCTGGACCTGAGTGTTTCAGTTGGAAATCCACGCAAGTCTTTGTACATGAGGCCCCTGGGCCCCATGCTATAATAAACACATAAGATACACCCTGTATTTACGCTCCTATTGACAAAAAAACACTACACCCGCCAGTAGTGGACCAACACATTTTTACAAGAGGCCCTCAGTAAGATAAATAATATATTCATGAGGAGAGCGAGACACAAACATCCTTTCCTTTCCCCTTCCAGACTCCCTCCAGGCAGCAGCTTGTTTGACACCATAACACCCCCTTTGAGTACACTGAACCCCCGCAAATATTGTACCTGTCAGGTAGAGCCCAGCATCTCAACTCCCAGTGCCCGATCGCAAAAAACTACATCCTCCGATTCCAGCTGTTCTAATCATGGCAACGTACGTTTCCTCAGTGTCATCCCCACTCTGGACATCACGACTGACTACAGCAGCTCGGCAGAGCTATTCATAGAAAATGAAAGTCAGCAGCTGCCTCCAGGTCACTCTAGCCAAAACTCCCAGGATCGGGGTAGCCACCTACGACCACAGAAAAGAGGCTTTCCTTTTACAGTCTCCAGAGAAGGAGACTCAGCTCATCCGCAACAGCGCAAAAGCAAAGGCCAGACTCAGCGATACATTTCTAACTCCCAGCACCAAGTTCTCAGCCAGTCAGATATGCAGGGCTTCACCTACTTTTTCCCAGAGGATCATGAACCAGCAGTTCAGCCAGACTCTCCCCTAACATGGCCCACATCTTCTGGCCTGACTAAGCAGCAGGCCCAGGCTCAGTGCCAGGCTGTGGTTGCAAACTCAAGCATAGCTACAGGTTGCAAGCGCCTGCTGCAAGAGTCATTAGTGAGCCATGCGGTGGCTATTTGTGTTACTGACATACAGCTGAAGGATGAGCAGTCATGGTTGAATGCAACATTACCGCTGCTGGAGAATGAGTGTGAGAGGAGGCTGGTGGAGGAAGGGAGGAGAGAAGAGCAGCACCAGGATGTACTGGCCATCCTCAGATGTCCAAATCTGTGCAACGGGAATGGCCAGTGCACAGAGTGGGGTTGTGACTGCTTCCCCGGATTTGGGTCACATGACTGCAGTGATTTGTCTGGTAACATGCTGAACATACATAAACACACACGCACACGCACACACCCACACACTCACACACACACATTATAATCCTAGAGAGACATTTGGTTATGGAAGCTAGATTAATATCTATTTATTTAGATTCACAGAGCAAACTGAAGCTCGTACAGCTCATAATATTATACTGGCCTGCACGCACACGCAAACAAAATTTTTACGTTTCTCCCCTAGTTGTAACATAGTTAGCATAGTTGTAACATAGCTGTTGATGTTGTGCAGACCAGATCCCAGAGATCACCAAGCTGGATAAGGAGGGCCTGTGTGATGTCCATCAGGGAGACTGCTACACAATTCAGGTCTTTGGTCAAGGCTTCAGGGACTCCTACGAGCTCAAGTGTGAGTTTGTTAAAGAAAAGGTAACTTTTTCTTTTCTATTTTCCGTATTTGCTGTGCTTGTGTTCCCTTCCCTGACACAACATCACAATATCCTAACTCATCCTTGTGATTGTATTTTACTCTTATACCAAATCAACATCCTTTCAACACTTTATGACCATCTTGGAGATTTATCATTTTATTTTCTCTTTCTTGTTCTCTTCTCGGCGGCACAGTGGCGAGGTGGTTAGCACTGATCCCTGTGTCTGCGTGGGTTCTCTCCGGGTACTCCGGCTTCCTCCCACCGTCCAAAGACATGCTGGTTAGGTTAATTGGTGATTCTAAATTGGCCGTAGGTGTGAGTGTGAATGTCTGTCTCTGTGTTAGCCCTGCGATGGACTGGCGACCTGTCCAATGACAGCTGGGATAGGGTCCAGCAGACCCCCGCAACCCTTAACAGGACTAAGCGGGTATAGAAGATGAATGAATGTTCTCTTCTCTTACATCTGTCCCTCTCTTTCACCTCCTACCATTTACGACTTTCTCCCTCTCTGTGTCTCTTATCAAGTTTGTGGATGGTGAATGGGTTCTGGGTGAGCCTCAGTTTGTCTTTGCCACCTTTCTGGATATGACAGCTCTAGAGTGCCAGCTCCCCCTGGAGGACAGCCGGACTCCTGCAAGTGTAGACCTGGAAACGGTGACAAACAGACCACTGGCTCGCTGGCAGATTAAAGTTAGTCATGTTAACAGCCATTTCTGAACAACACACTGGTGAATCCATTATACAATTAGTCCTATATACCTGGTTCATACTTGTCTTCTTCTCTTAGGTGTCTCTGTTTTGTTTCTGTCACACTTAAAACTAATTAAACATTTTGGAAACAATTATATTCTTATTTACCAAGCTAAATACTATTCAGAGGATGTCCCCACATAAATCTGCCATAAAGTAATTGGAAGCAGACAGATTTTAAGATTTGCTAGTTTTTAATTGTTCAATGCCGTTGTGAAAAGAGTGCAGCTCGAGGTTTTCTTCAGTTTCATCTTAGCCCAGGAAGAAAATGGGCTCAGTAGGGTAAAAGGTATTAGTTGGATAACATGATTTCCAAATTCATTAAAAAAAAACAAAGCTTGGGAATATATTTTCACAGCAGTTAGATTTAGTAAACAATCACAAGAGCGTTGTGAGTACCACCATAGTAGAACCTACATCAGAATGAAATCACATGAGATTATTCTCAGACTTTATTCTGTAAATGTGAATAAATGAGCCAGTGTGTGTGATTACAGTCACTTCGTTTACTAGCATTAAGTGTTTAATGCTTTCCCAGTGATTAACAGTAACCAAGCTTCTGCTGATGGTAGGTTTCCAATGATGGCTACAGCTACAGTAACGCCAAGATACTGACTCTGTACGATGGAGCCTGCCAGATCTGCAGCCTCAACACTGAAGTTTTCTGTACCCTGAGGGTGAATCATGTTTCTTCTTGTATAGATCCAACAGTAACATCACATTGTCCTCGCAGCCTACTTTCTCAGCCATAAAACTCAGGTTTAACATCCTTAAACAAGGATCAAATGGTGCTCTGTCACATAAAAAAAATAAATTCAAGACTGTGGCTTAAACTTGCTGTTATATAATCATTATACTTTGTAAGTACATTACATACATACAGTTGATGGTAAAAATCAGTCATTACCTTAACCAAGCGTAGACCCTGAAAGGCATTGAAAAGAAACTTTCTAAAGCTCAAACTTAATTCTCCAATTCCATTTTCTCCATTATGAGAAGTTTTCATGAACTGTGGACACTGAAAACATTTGGATTCATAATTTCTGATAATTTCACTGGAAATTTCACATTGAAAATAATCAGGATATTCATCAGTTTTTAGCTGTGGTTCTAGTATACTTGAATGTACTACACTACATACCAAAATAGGACAGGAACAATAACATCTTTTTGTTGCCTTAAAACAGGGGTGCCCATTACATCGATCGCGATCGACCAGTAGATCGCAAAGGTAGTGCGGGTAGATCGCGTGCCATTGAAAAAAAATGTTTTAGATGTTAGTCTAAAACACTTATCTGTCGCACCTCCAAAACAAACAGCAAGACAAAAGTTCAATGGCACACATCCACAGCCACGCACAACTTCAACAACAACTGCCTTAGGCAGATGGGTCCCTCCATATGAGCTGGAGTTCTGCTCAAGGTTTCTTCCTGTTAAAAGGGAGTTTTTCCTTGCCACCGTTGCCTTCAGGCTTGCTCTGGGGGTTTCAGGCCGGGTTTTTGTAAAGCGTCTTGAGACGATTTGTATTGTTATTGACGCTATATAAATAAAATTGAATTGAATTGAATTGAACTACCGTCTTTCTTAAAGAGACAGCGCTGTTTTTCTAAAGGTGCAGTGCACCAATTTTTCCCTTATAAAAATAAAAACAAAGATAGATAGAGCTTTTAACACTGTGGCAACACTTGGTCACTGTAAAAGTAGTTTGCAAGCCAAAAACGTGTGGGCACCCCTGCCTTAAAATATATATTTTACGGTTACCATGATATAAAAAAGACAACGATGGGAAATCAAAGCAAGATCAAAAGTTTGTTTTAATTATATAATAGTTTTATATATACAATGAAAGAGTCCAGATTATGGCAGGTTTTTTGTATTTTAGAAAGTATTTATCTTTACCAGCACAGAATGGGGAAACAAGCCATTGGTAAAATGGAGTGTGATTTGCCTCTGCATTCTGCAACTGTAACTCATTTTAAACAGTTCATTCATTTCCCCCAGCTATTATTGGCAGCTATTATTGGCTACAGTACCCTGGGGTCCCCAAATATTTGCCTATGCCAGCAACCGCTGCTGCTCACGGTTACACTATATTGCCAAAAGTATTCACTCACCCATCCAAATAATTGGATTCAGGTGTTCTAATCACTTCCATGGCCACGGGTGTATAAAATCAAGCACCTATGCATGCAGACCTGGATGGACTTTGTGGGAACAGTTTGGGGATGACCCCTTCCTGTTCCAACATGACTGGACACCAGTGCACAAAGCAAGGTCCATAAAGACATGGATGAGTGAGTTTGGTGTGGAAGAACTTCACTGGCCCGCACTGAGTCCTGACCTCAACCCCACAGAACACCTTTGGGATGAATTAGACCGAAGACTGTGAGCCAGACCTTCTCGTCCAACATCGGTGTCTGACCTCACAAATGCACTTCTGGAAGAATGGTCAAAAATTCACATAAAAACACCCCTAAACCTTGTGGAAAGCCTTCCCAGAAGAGTTGAAGCTGTTATAGCTGTAAAGGGTGGGCTGCCGTCATATAAAACCCTATGGATTAAGAATGGGATGACACTTAAGTTCATATGCGTGTGAAGGCAGATGAGCGAATACTTTTGGCAATATAGTGTATATTCAAATCTTCCGCCTTATGTAAGTGTGAGTGTTAAGCAGAAAGCTGCTGACATGTAGAGTTTACCTGCTTTTATAAAAAATAAACTGTGTTTGTGTGACTCAGATACTGAAGTGTTCACTGGCAGAGCTTGTAAAAATATCACATTTAACTTAAATGGAGACTTACATAAAGAATTAAGGGGGCTCCAAACTGCATGTTTTACTTTAGGAAAGGCCATTACTTTCAAAGAGAAATAAACCCTGAACATATTCTCATTTATTTGTTTGACTTTGCTTCCCAGGAGAAAAGCTGCAACATTGACGGCCTATGTTACAGTGAGGGGGACTCCCATCCTGGCAGACCTTGTCTCACATGCCGACCAGACACATCCAAAAACACATGGTCCATAGCAGAGAGTATGTACACAAAATCATCAGCTTCTCTTATTTGGTTTGACACACAGCTCCTTCATGGACATCTTACTAATCTTTCATTAATACACAGGATTAGATGTTACAATCCCTTGTGCCAAAATCCCAGGCAAAACACATTTAGAGGCCCTGTCCAACTGAGAAACCCTAACAAACCTACAGTCAAGTGATATGACGCTTAACCTACAATCTAAATGAACTAAGTAAATGCTGCTGGCTTGTATGGCCCGCTCAGCAGCAGACGCTAACTCAAACCTTGTGAAATATAAGCTAACAAAATGCTGCTGGCTAGCTTAACCTACAATCTAAATGAACTAAGTAAATGCTGCTGGCTTGTAGGCCCACAGAGCAGCAGAGGATAATTCAAACCTTGTGAAATATAAGCTAACCTAATGCTGCTGGCTTGTATGGCCCACTCAGCAGCTAACCAAACAAAGAAATATTGCTACCAACCAACATGGGAGACATCAAGATACCTGGCCTAGTCAACAGCAGTATGCAGCATGTCACTGGGGTTTTCAAGTGGGCACCTCCCTTCACCCATGTTTCGTTAAGTTAGGCCCAGGACACCTCGAGAAGGCTTAACAGTGAATTCCAGCGTCCTGGAGTCACTGGAGTCATCTAATATACTGGACAAGTTTTAGTTTGTCACTTCCTAAAGTAGTTGTAGCTGTAGTGGTCACTCTGAGAAGTTTATATAACTGGTCAGCACCTCTGTGTAAATTGAATTCATTGATGTTGCTTTTGCCCTTTGGCAGTGATATGATAACAACTCACCTCATTGTTAGAACTTCAGCTTAAAGTAGGCCAAACAGGTCTCAGACTACATGACAGATTCCAAAACACAGGATTAGATTTTTTTTGTGCAAACACGTACAAGAGTTATTGGTGAATTGGTTGAAGAAGCTCGGGGGTTTGGTTGAATTTTGGGATGCATCATCAGTAGTGCTCCTCTGATTCACAGGGTGTTTCGGCCTTTCACACTATACACCCTCATCAGAGGTGGCCAGCTGCAGGGTGATCAGTCCTGAGCCTGCATCCCATGCCCAATTGTTCATGAGAGTCGCCTTGTTGTAATGTTGCGGACATCTCATGGGACTATGCATGGCAGGGGCGTCCTGTTCCCTGAGTCAAGCCTGACCACATACCTTGGTCTGCTACTTGGGGGCCCAGCAGGGGTCCTTCCGCTTCATCCAGAGCCACCGACTGCTTCTCTCTGCAGCCTCTGATGCATTCCTGATGGCACTGTGCTGACAAAATAACTTGACAGGAGATAAAGAATGATAATGACAGGACATCAATCATTCCTTTACTGTAGAAAAAGTGGAATCACCCATGGAAGAAAAGCAAATCAAGAGTTAAATCAGAACATTTTCACCTTTCTACCAGCGCTGCAAACCAATCTAAAAATAAGCTGAGCTAGCTGTCTTATGTTTGGCAAGAAAGGCAAAAAGTGAACTGCAACATTGAAGTATAAAATTATGACATGGTAAATTACTGTTGTCTGGTTTGTTTATTTTTATACTTTTGTCCCACCATTATATTTCCAATCAGAGAGCAAACCTCCACTCCTCCAGTCACCAGCTCATCTTCGGTCCTTCCAGGGGGAGAATTTCATCTACCAGCTACAATCTCGTGGTCCCAATGGCTCAACGGCTGTTTTCACCCTGTTGTCAGGTCCTGATGGTGCATCTCTGTCCCCAGCTGGCCTGCTGATGTGGAAAGCTGTTGCTGAACCCACCGACACGCACACTTTTCAGTTTACTCTGACCAGTGACTGTAATGCTGAGAGCAGGGCTTCTGTATCGGTAAGGCTTGTCAAATGTATGTACTCTGCGTGGAGAAGTGGAAAAATGTCAATAAAAAAAAAAAGTAGTCAGTGGTCGATTAAGAAACAGTGTAATTATAGCATGTGATTTTTATATATTTCTTAGGTTTGGTAAGTATAGATCTACAACATTACTGTTGAAGGGTTCCAGCAAAGGCTGTACAGCATTTTAAGTTTCTTTTGGGTATGTTATTCCAACATCTATTAAAAATAGATAGTTGGGCTTTTGACATGAGAATGTTTTTGTTTGAAAATTATTCCTACTGCTTCCTCCCACAAGAGGGGGATAATAATATGCAGTTTTACATTCAAGGCAGCCTGTGTCACAATTCTATATTAGGTAGATAGATAGCTGGATAGATAGACTTTATTTATCCCAAGGGAAAACACATATTGTGGTACACGTCAAAATATTGTTGCAGTTTAACTCTACTATCCCACTGAAAATGCAAGAACTGCTCACAGGTGCTGAGACAACTCCCATTATTCTCTAGGTAAAGCGTTTTTCTTTCACAAAGGGAACTCATGAATTCAGTAGGATTCATAGCGTACTGTGTTCTGGCAGTATTCAGTATATTGCTTTGGTTAGAAAATAGGAGATAGAACCCCAAAGAATCTTTGCATAGATGACCAGAGTTGAAATGTTCTTTTCTGTCGGTTTGATCATGTTAGTTTTTGAGATCATAAGCAGCATTTGAGGTAAACTTGCCATGACAAGCATATCTCTGTTTTTTATTAGTTTGTCCTGGTGATCAGAAACTAATTAATTAGACAACATGTAGGCATTGTGTGTGTACTGATCAGAAAACATATTCAAAACTATCTTTCTCTAATTTTGTTTAAAAAATAACTTTGTCTACAATAAAGTAACTGTTAATTAGTGTAGTCCTTTTTTCATTTTCTCGTCATATTCTTTCTTGTACTACAGTATATTTGCTCAGATTGGACTTTTTTCTGTATCCCTTCTTATGTAAATATGTCTATTAGTCTCTGCAGTAAGTATAAAAAAACTCCAATGTATTTCAGTTAGACATGGAATACACTCGCCTGCTAAGACAGTGTCCCCTGCAACTATAGTTAAATTGTCTTTTTTTCCCCAGATGTTTGTGCGCTTCTGTGAATGTCGGAATGGAGCTTCGTGCGTCACCAACGTTAACCTCCCTGTTGGCAGTGGTGAATATGTGTGTGTGTGTCAGGATGGATTTAAGGGGGAGAGGTGTGAGGTCGACATCGACGACTGTAAACCCAACCCTTGCAGACTGGGACACTGCATTGATGGACCCAACTCTTTTTCCTGCATCTGTCCACCTGGAATGACAGGTAGGATGAAATAAATGTAACCTTTAAAGAAAGAGCAAGAGGTTAAATAATTGATTCCTTTCTGCAAACTTCACATTAAATCACATGTGACACGTATTTTGATCACTTATTTGGACAAAATTCTGGCATCATTTTGACACCGATTTACTTACTCAGTTAAATAATGAGCTGCAAACCATGTTATCTAAGCCCCTTATTTAGAAACAGATTAACATTAATGCAAATGCTAACGTTTTGGCAAATTTTTCTGTTTTGTTGTCTATACCTATCTAGCAGTGAAGTGAATCACTATTAAAAAATAGTGATTTATGAAAGAATATTTTGTTTCTTGACAAGAAAGGAGCCAGACTGAAGGTGTATTTAAAGCATAGGCAATTTGAAAGTGTTATGGTGAAGAGCTCTGTTAAAGCTGATATAAATATTATGGTGCAACATGATATTAACAAATATATGCAGAATAAGAACATCTTTCCTCTTATCTCCTTGGTGAGTGTATTATATTGAAATAATGGTTTATTATGGTTTTGTGATGTGTTGTCAGGTCATACATGTAGAGAAGATATTGATGAGTGCGTCTCTCAGCCATGTTTTCCTGGAGTAGACTGTAACAACACGCTGGGATCATTTATTTGTGGACTGTGTCCTCAAGGATACGGTGGTGATGGAAAAAAATGCAAACGTAAGTCCATTACCATTTATCCAGACAGTGAGTTAATCTCAGAGACTCTCCTTTTGCAGCAAATTCTCTCATCTCTAATTTGTTTGTCGTCTGTGTAGTTCTGTCTCAAGATTCATGAATTTTTACATAAATTGAAGGTCGTCCTCATGCTTTTCTTTCCAAGGTAACGCAAATTCTCTGGTCAAAGTGGGGAGGACACCAGCGAGAGTACCGCAGGTTTCGCTGAGGCCCAAAGCTTCAGGCCCGTTGCCATGCACCAGAGGGCCATGTTACCCAGGAGTCCAGTGTTTTGAGAGCATTCATGTTTCAGCAGGCTTTGTTTGTGGACCCTGCCCTCCTGGTCTACATGGAAATGGACAAACATGCACAGCAACTGGTGAGAGTGAAGAAATGTAAACAGGCCTTGGGTTCATTTTTGACTATAATTAATTTTTTTTACTATATATGTGTGAGCGAGTTGCCGCCTACCCCACCTGAGGCGTCGGACGGTTTGCCAGAACCCCTTCGGAGCTGATCGATAGTCTTTTTCCATAGCTTCACTGAACTCCTCCCACGCCTGAGTTTTTGCCTCGGTGACTGCCCTCGCCGCGGCCCGCCTAGCCATCCGGTCAGCTGCTTCAGGAGACCCACAGACCAGCCATGCCCCGTAGGCCTCCTTCTTCAGCCTGATGGCTCCCCTCACCTCTGGTGTCCACCAGCGGGTTTGAGGATTACCGCCGCGACCAGCACCAGCAACCTTGCGGCTGCAACTTGCAACAGCTGCCTCCACAATGGCAGAGCAGAATATGGCCCATTCGGATTCAATGTCCCCCACCGCCCCCGGGATGCAGTTGAAGCTCTGCGGGAGGTGGGAGTTGAAGACCATCTTGACAGGTTCTTCCACCAGGCGTTCCAAGCAGACCCTCATTACTCGTTTGGTACTACCAGGTCTGCGTGGGGTCTTCCCCTGCCATCTGAACCAACTCACCACCAAGCGGTGATCAGTTGACAGCTCTGCTCCTCTCTTTACCCGAGTGTCCAGAACATATGGTCGCAGGTCAGATGATATGACTATAAAGTCAATCATCGACCTACAACCTAGGCCATCATGGTGCCAAGAGCACCAATGAACAACCTTATGTTCGAACATGATGTTAGTTATGGACAAACTGTGACTCGCACAGAAGTCCAATAACTGAACACCGCTTGGGTTCAGATCAGACAGGCCGTTCCTCCCAATCACGCCCCTACAGGTCACGCTGTCATTGCCCACATGAGCGTTGAAGTCTCCCAGTGGGACAATGGAGTCCCCAGTCGGGGCACCATCCAGCGTCCGTCCTAGGGCCTCCAAAAAGGGCGGGTACTCTGAACTGCTGTTCGGCGCATATGTGCAGACAACAGTCAGGACCCGTTCCCCGACCTGAAGGCGGAGGGAAGCAGCCCTTTCGTCCATCCGGGGGAACTGGGGAGCTGCTGACGTCAACTGGGGATATCGTCAGGTGGTGGAAGGAATACTTTGAGGAGCTCCTCAATCCCACCAACACGTATTCCATAGAGGAAACAGAGCCGGAGGGCCTGGGGTTGGCTCGTCCAATCTCTGGGGCAGAAGTCGCCAGCGTAGTGAAACAACTCCGCGGCAACGGTGCTCCGGGAGCAGATGAGACCCGCCCTGGGTATCTCAAGGCTCTGGATGTTGTAGGGCTGTCCTGGCTGACACGCCTCTGCAACATTGTGTGGGCATCGAGGGCAGTACCCCTGGAGTGGCAGACCGGGGTGGTGGTCCCCATCTTTAAAAAAGGGGACCAGAGGGTGTGTTCCAGCCTATAGGGGGACTCCTCAGCCACCCCGGCAAGGTCTATGCCAGGGTGCTGGAAAAGAGGGTCCGGTTGATGGTTGAACCTCAGATCGAGGAGGAACAATGCAGTTTTCGTCCCGGACGTGGAACCATGGACCAGCTCTTTACCCTCACTAGGGTGCTGGAGGGGAAATGGGAATTTACTCAACCAGTCCACATGTGTTTTGTGGATCTGGAGAAGGCATCCGTGTCCTCAGAGGCATCCTGTGGGGGGTGCTCCGGGAGTATGGGGTGGGCCATTCAGTCCCTGTACCAAAGGAGTGCGAGTTTGATCCGGTTGGACTCTGCCAGGGCTGCCCTTTGTCACCGGTTCTGTTCATAATCTTTATGGACAGACTTTCTAGGCCAGGGATGGGCAACTGGCGGCCCCGGGGCCGCAAATGGCCCACGACCTCACTCGAAGTGGCCCTTACCGCCGCGACCAGCACCACTGCTCCAGAGTCCAATCTTTATTCATTCATTCATTCATTCATTCATCTTCTGTACCCGCTTATTCCTGTTAAGGGTCGTGGGGGTCTGTGAAAGCCTATCCCAGCTGTCATCGGGCGAGAGGCGGGGGCACACCCTGGACAGGTCTCCAGTCAATCGCAGGGCTAACACAGAGAGACAGACAACCATTCACACTCACACGCACACCTACGGCCAATTTAGAATCACCAATAAACCTAATGAGCATGTCTTTGGATGGTGGGATTAAGCCGGGGTACCCGGAGAGAACCCACGCAGACACAGGGAGAACATGCAAACTCCACATAGAAAGGCCCAGTCGGCCCATGGATTCGAACCCGGGACCTTCTCGCTGTGAGGCATCAGTGCTGACCACCTCTCCACTGTGCCGCCCCAATCTTTATTCTTAACACAATTTTAGTAGTTTTTGCAATCTCCTTAGATGTTTTCTCTGCTTGATGCATGCCAATGATTTGACCCTCCTCAAACAGACTAACAATCTTTTCCACGACCATGGGATGTGTCTTTCGACATGGTTGTTTAAGAAATGAGAAGCTACTCATTGCATCAGTTGGGGTTAAATAACTTATTGCCAGCTGAAAGATAATCGCCCATGCAGTAATCATCCATTAGGAGGCTTTTTTGACCAGGCATTGTTTTCAGTTCATCCTTTGCTGCTGTGCCCTATTTACATACATCTGTATGTCGTGTATTGAGTAACCTTGAAAAGGAAAATTAGACTTAGAAATGAAAAGCCAATATTATAGGCAACAAAAAATAAACTTATTCAGGTCAAGGCACTCAAATATTTAATTGCTACATGTTAAACTTCATCTCTAAGTTTGAGTTACTTGTCCAAACATAGATTATCTGAATTACTGACATTACAGAATCAGTTCAATTACCTGATAAACCTTCACTATGACTGCTGCATTTATCATTTCGTAATTATCATTTAATGCTGCTCCAGCTAATGTTCAGTAACACTACTCTGGCCAACCATCTTCTTACACTATATTGCCAAAAGTATTCTCTCATCTGCCTTTACACGCATATGAACTTAAGTGACATCCCATTCTTAATCTATGAGGTTTAATGTGACGCGGGCCACCCTTTGCGGCTATAACAAGTCCAACTATTCTGGGAAGGCTTTCCACAAGGTTTAGGAGTGTGTTTATGGGAATTTTTGACCATTCTTCCAGAAGCGCATTTGTGAGGTCAGACACTGATGTTGGATGAGAGGGTCTGGATCGCAGTCTTCGCTCTAATTCGTCCCAAAAGTGTTCTATCAGTTTGAGGTCAGGACTCAAACAGGACTGTGCAAGCCAGTCAAGTTCTTCCACACCAAACTCTCTCATCCATGTCTTTATGGACCTTGCTTTGTACACACCCCAAACTGTTCCCACAAGGTTGAGGTATTGGTATGCTGAAGCATTCAGAGTTCCTTTTACTGGAACTAAGGGGCCAAGCCCAGCTCCTGAAAAACAACCCCACATCATAATCCCCCCTCCACCAAACTTCACACTTGGCACAATGCAGTCAGGCAAGTACCGTCCTGGTAACCGCCAAACCCAGATTCATTCATCAGATCGCCAGAAGGAGAAGCGTGATTCGTCACTCCAGACAATGCGTCTCCACTGCTCTAGAGTCCAGTGGCAGTGTGCTTTACACCACTGCATCCGATACTTTGCATAGCACTTGGTGATGTATAGCTTGGTTGCAGCTGCTCGGCCATGGTAACCCATTCCACAGAGTTCTCTGTGCACTGTTCTTGAGCTAATCTGAAGGATAAATTAAGTTTGGAGGTCTGTAGTGATTGGCTCTGCAGAAAGTTGGCGACCTCTGCGCACCATGCGCCTTAGCATCCGCTGAGTGGCATGCCTCTTTGTGGCTGAGTTGCTGTCCCTCCCAATCGCTTCCACTTTGTCATAATACCACTGACCATTGACTGTGGAATATTTAGTAGCGAGGACATTTCATGACTGGACTTGCACAGGTGGCATCCTATCAAAATACCATGCTGGAATTCACTGAGCTCCTGATAGTGACCCATTCTTTCACAAATGTTTGTAGAAGCAGTCTGCATGCCTGGGTGCTTGATTTTATACACCTGTGGCCATGAAAGTGATTGGAACATATCAATTCAATTATATGGATGGGTGAGTGAATACTTTTGGCTATATGGTGTATTGGTTTGACCTTCAGTTAAAAATACCTAGGTGTATTTTGACTTCAGCTGTGTGCAGGTATCAGTGTGCAAAGAACATGGAGTGCACTCTGCCCAACACCTGCACCTGCAGGGAGGGTTATACTGGATACAACTGTCATATAGGTGAGAGCAGGACAGGTTTGTTTAGCAGAGTGTGGTTAGTTTATTTTGGTGCTGGAAACCAAGCTAATTAAATAATCACGACCTCTCAGGATTTGGCTCAGCGTCTGATTTTGTTTGTTTCTCTCAGCCATGTGTCAACCTGACTGTAAGAACCAGGGGAAGTGTGTGAAACCTGATGTGTGTGAATGTCCTGCCGGCTACGGAGGACCGATCTGTGAGGAAGGTAACCTGAACTCATCTTCACACAACCTGCTGACAAACCCACTGCTCCCACAATGCTGAGTGTCTTTGTGTTATACATCTCTGTGTCTGTATTTAGCGAGCTGTGAGCCGCCTTGTCAGCATGGAGGCACCTGTCTGGCCAAAAACCTATGCACCTGTCCCTACGGCTACGTGGGACCCAGATGTGAAATCAGTGAGATGCTATTTCATTTACATGGTGAAACATTTCATTATCATTAATTATGAACCAATTCTTATAATGCACTCAGGTTCGTTATGCAAACAGGCAGGAGATGAGGTTCCATACGCAAAAATGGTTTTTGAGACAAAGTATTAAGAGCCGACTGTCTCACACACTTCCATTAAATGTTGGATCAGAGCTGAGATTTACTGGTGAGAGGAGGGCTAGCAAGAGGTGGTATCTTGGGGAAGGGCCACCCCAAACACACAAAGCCAACACACACACACGTGAACAAGCACACAGGGTACCCCTTACAGTGAAGGAGATGCCACCTCCACAGATGCCCAGCCACCACCACTTTAGGTTCTTTGCTTCTGAAATACAAGATAAAACTATCAATGGAAGCCCAAAGAAAAGAATTACAAGAGAACAATTTCAAAAATATTCATATCAAATAAACATAATTCTCAAAGTAACGTACATACAAAACAAAATATTCATATCGAATAAACATAATTCTCAAAGTAACCTACATACAAAACAAATCTGAAAAAGTACATCAAATCAACACAAAAATACAAATTAAAGACAATATTAACTTTTCGACAAAATATAAAGGAACCAAACACAAATCTGCCACCACAGTGATGCTTGTCTGGAGGTCAAGCAACACAAAGCACACGCACACCAGGGGAAAAGCAGTTAAAAGACTTGGAGATCCACGGGCACAAAGATCCCAGAGGCAAACAGTTTCTGAAGACAGATCAGTTAAAAAGACAGACGGAGAAGGCAAAACAAAAGCAAAAAGACCAAGCCAAAAGAGATATTTACAAAGAAAACAAAAAACTAAAAGTGCAGTATAATAAGGCAAAGACCAAAGAGTGGCAATCCCATAAGGCAAAGCAGCAGCATGTGGAAATGCATCAACAGCCATGCATTGTAGCTTCCTGCATGGCTAGTAGGCCACTCCTGTGGTACATATTAAAACATCCTTTTACAGACAACTGTCAAATGATCTTCCTACAAAAAGGACATTACATATCGATAGGCAGTATTTGGACTCAGGAGCGGGGAAGCACACAGAAAGTAGCACAGTCACCAGTAGTGGCCTGTGAACAGTGAAGTTCCACAGGACTGGATTGGCATAGAAAACCTACAGGCACAACCATGATAACTAAAAACACGGGACACGGAAATCAGCGGAGGAGAATTGTCTATAGATGGAACGTTTGACACTGAAGCTCTGAAGTCTGCTTCACTCTATTGAAACAGACTAATTCGAAACACTGTGTAGAGGCGTTTATCAATTCTCCGTGATCACATGATGGATGACAGTTGAAGCTTCATACATCACAATGAAACACCAGAAGTGGGGTGACTGATTTGAATCTTTGGCGCCTCTTCATTCATTCAAAGGAGATGCGAAATGTTCAGTTCAGTCAGTCAGAGAAGAAGCCAGTTGAAGCCAAGCACCATTGAGCAGATTTTGTTCCTAAATAAAAACTTACACAACCACAAGCACATCCCACAAGCACAATCCTTGGTTTATTTTCACAATGCCACAAGTCCTTCAGAATCATTCCCAAAAAGTATCTCTACAGTGTTTAATTTGAATCTTTTCACACCAAGTGTTACGTTACAACCATGTTCTCTTAATGACAATCAGGAAAAGGTATATCATCCAAATCCAGGGAAGTCCTTATGATTTTTACCATTATGTGGTGGTTTCCAGTGAATTGCATAAGCACTTCTCAGAAACCTCCAGTCATATCTCCAAAACACTGATGTTGAAATACTTGTCATCTCACGGCAAAAATGTGTTATCTAAATCAAGTTTCAAGTAAGTCAGCTGACATTTCAAAATGTTGACAAAGTTGCTTAAAGGTGCAGTAGGCAGGATTGCGAAGATCCAGGACTTAGCCAAAAAATTTGAACATCGACAACTTCTCAGCCCCTCCCCACTTTCCGCTAAAGCCCAAAACGGTCTCCCAAGCCCCTCCCCCCACAAGGGAGAGCTGTGCACGATAGAGCGCGTGCGCGATAGGGCCCTGGAATACTGTGCACGAGCAGAGAACCGAGAGAGAGCGAGTAAACAAACTAGCATGGAACACACCGACGTAGTTTTTATAATACCCTCCGTTATTGCTAAATAATTTGACCTAAAGTACAACAATACAGTCGTTATACTTTAGGTCAAAATATTTAGCAATAGTCAACTTTAGGACAAAACCAAGGTTAGGATGTTTCTGAAAGTAGCCTACATCGGTGATGTTTGCTATCAATAACAGTTAGACGCATTCATTGTGGCGTTTTATTCCACAGTTTAGATTTATCAATTTGCTATGTGGTAGATATATGACCGCTACCTGTTGATGTGGTTAGACGTTTGAGAGTGAAGTAGTGTTGCGTCGGTCGCGAATGATTCGTTCGTTTGAACGAATCTTTTGAGTGAACGTACTGAATGGAATCACTTCATGAACTGATTCGTTCCTTCCTCAGTTCAGTTGAGCTTTTTTTCTTCTAAGACTAGATGTCACCTGGTTAGGACTCAACCATTATCCGGGAGGGGGGACCACACAACTCAATGCTTACACACGTACTACATTTCCCTACCATCCCCCCTCCCCCTTCCCCTCCTCTTAAATGGTATTTTCCCTCATCACCCTGTTCCCACACCCAGCCCCCCAAAGTTGTCAGAAAGAGTGAGTGAATGACAAAATGAGTGAGCTTAGAAGAAAAAGTGCTATCTGGACACAGTTTAAATATATTCCTGATGCAGCTGCAATATGCAATATTTGCAAAGCAAAGCTCTCAATCAAAGGTGGGACCACAGCAAATCTTCACCGGCATTTAAGATCCAAACACCCTGCTGTTCAGTTGCAAGAGGTGAGACAAGACCCTGCTCCTACACGCACCAGCACTGCTCTAGCCAGCACTGTTCAAGCCAGTGACACCACCACTACACCAGTCAGTGCAACCTGTCCTGCTCCAGCCAGTAGCACTGGTCCAGGTGCAGCAACTGTTGCCACGGCGGGGGCAACTGGTAGGCCTGGACCTAGAGGAACACAAGCCAGACTCACCCATTTTGTGTCAAGGCCAATTGACCCACTCAGACAAAAGGCCTTGGATGAATTGCTGGCCAAAATGATTGCACGTGATTTTCAACCATATTCCATAGTAGAAGACACTGGATTCCGCCAGTTTACAAGGGAACTGAACCAACACTACGTTTTACCAAGCAGGAAAACACTTTCAAATACAATCATCCCTGAGTTATACAGAAAAACACACAACAAAGTAAAAGAAAGGGTGAGAAGAGCGCAGGCAGTGTGTCTGACCACGGACTGCTGGACATCAAGGACAACCACTTCATTCATGTCAGTAACATGCCATTTCATTGATGAATACAAGATGGTCTCTGTCCTGCTGGACTGCTTTCAAATGAGCGAGAGACACACAGCAGACAACCTGTCAGAGCAGCTTGTTAGAGTTGCAAGGGAGTGGGACATCGCGGATAAGGTGGCTGCCTGTGTATCTGACAATGCTTCCAATGTGGTGAAAGCAGTTCAAAACATATGTTGGCCTCACCTTTTCTGCTTTGCCCACACCCTAAACCTGATTGTAAATAGTGGCATGACTGCAATAAAAAAAACTGTGGAAAAAGTGAAGGCAATTGTAGAATATCTGCACAAAAGCACAGTTGCCACAGAAAAACTGCGAGCCACCCAAAAGCAGTTAGGCTTAAAAGAAGCTCGGCTGAAACAAGACTGCCCAACAAGATGGAACTCAACATTTTACATGGTCCAGAGTTTCCTTCAGAACAAAGATGCAGTAATCACAACTCTGGCATTAACAAATCCAAGACTATCCACCCTAACACCAGAAGAGTGGGAGGAAATAAAGCAGACCTGTGATGTTTTGAAGCCCTTTGAGGAAGTCACCGTAGAGATAAGCGGCGAGGGGTATGTATAAAATGTTATTGAGTGTTGTGATAATACTGTGATTTTGAAGGTTTATTTTTTAAGTAGCACAGTCACATCCAACCAAAATCATAAAACTGAAGCTTTAGGCATCTGCTTGTCTGGCTTGACCTAGGTTGTTGCCATTGAAACTTGATTTTAGAGGAGCTTCAATTAAGGCTTTTGTTTACTGGCTTTCACACTCAGTGAGGGTGTGAGATCAGTGTCACTTAAACAAAAAACAAAAAATTAACTAGACCTAATTTCAGCAAATATCTTAGTTTTCAAACAAATGGTTATGAATTGCACAAGTATTATTACTATTAGTAATAATATTATGAAATATATTTACAATAACAATATTATCATTGTTGTTGTTACTATCAGGCCCAAACCTTGTTTTTCTTTTTCTCAGATATGTCACTGCGTCGAAGGTGATTCTTCTGGCAAGAGGGTTACAGAAGATTGTTGCCAACATACAAAGAGATGTAAACCTCATGGATCCTGTGAAACTCATGGTGAACACCACTTGTACACAGATGTCTCACAGGTTCCACAAAATCGAGGCACATGCTTTGCTCTCTGAAGCAGCAGCACTGGACCCCAGGTTCAAAAAGAAGGCCTTCGGCAGGGATGAGGATGCAGATAGGGCCTTTCAGCATCTCAGCAATGCTGCGGCAAAGGTGAAGCTCCCCCACCAGCAGGCTGAAGGAGAAGAGGGAGCAGCAGCACAACCACCAAGTTCCAGTCAGGAGAGTGCAATTTGGCAGGAATTTGATCAGCAGGTCTCTGGGTTTGTGACCAGTGCACAAAATCCAGTGGCAGATTCAGTGCTGGAGGTCCGTGCTTTTGTGGAGGAGCCACTTATACATAGATCTTCCAACCCCCTCACATGGTGGCAAAATAGAGGTGTGGTCTATCCGAGACTTTCTGAAGTGATGAAGAAGAGACTTTGTATTGTGGCCACATCTGTCCCATCGGAGAGGATTTCCAGTAAGATGGGGCAGATAATAACAGAGAGACGAAATCGGCTGAGCTCTTCCAAAGTCAGCCAGCTTGTTTTTTTAAATGCAAATCTGGAGTAGGATTTTGGTGAAAATACCTGGGGAGAACAATGTTCACAGACCCACTTTCATTTGTTTGACACTTTTGGTATGTTTGTTTAGTTTCTTGATTTTTATATTTGTATTATTTAAGCTATTTATTTTCTTTTTGATTGCATATTTAAGTTGATATTTTCTTTTTTATATTTATTAAATAGGCAACAGAACTTTTAGTTTTCATGTTGGCATTTCTAGCCCTTTATTTAATATTTGTTTTTTCACTAAACAAACAAGGCCTGTTTTATTTTTGATTGCACTGAAGTTGACATTTCATTCTTAATATATTAAAATGTACAATACTTTTAGTTTGTCATTTTGCTTTTTATCAATTATTTCCCACTACAATACAACATATTTAACAATCAGACATTTGGTTGCAAACACAGGCTGGAAAAATGCACGCACATACAGGGGAATAATATAAAACAGTGTATATAATACCCTTACATTAATACACGTCTATAAGCTCTGACTGCCAGGCAGATTTAAATATCTGAAGTTTTTAAAAGTAACATAATTTCTGCTGCAGCTGTGATGTGTTTTTTTTTTTTTTTTTTTAAATAAAATAAAATATATATAGGTATATATATACACACAGAGCGGTGAGTCTGTCAGGCGATTCTCGTTCGCACTGCCACTCATGATTCGCGAACGTACTGCAAGATTAGGGAATCACGTTCACGAACGTACTGATTCGCGAAACACTACGTACGCGATATCTAGTGATCCTAGAATCTTAAGCCGAAATTATGCTTCCGCGTTGAAACAGCGCGTCCGTGAGTACGGACCTATTACGGACCTATTGCGTCCTTGCGGACCCCCGTGCGTCCTACGCAAGGGCCAGACGCGCACCTCCCAAAAATCCTCGACGCGCGTCGAGGCGACGCAACAGCAACGCAGCAGCAACGCAGCGGCATTGGCTGTGATTGGTCCGCTAACTACATCCGCTGGAGACCGCTTTTCCGGTTTCCACTCATAAACATCATTGTCTCCTTTGTCGTGCCCTAATTTGCAATAGAAGTATTTCTTCCTCTGCTTGAATAATTTGGAGCTCCAACGCCAGTCTCTCTGTCTCGGTGTCCATCGTTCACTGTGACTACGGCAAAAGCCGGAAGGTAAATAACGAGGCGAGATAGTCACAAGAGTCTCGGTCGGTCGGTCACAAAAAACCATAGCGCCCTCTACCGGTGTGGTATGCATTTCGACACGTAAACCCCACGCAGAACCATCACGGTCTCACGACTGCGTCCGAGCAACTGCGTGGCCATTGCGTGACCATTGCGTGATCACTACGCGGAAGCATAATCTAACCTTAACAGAGTGCCAATCACTGCTCATGGACACGCATTTCATAGCACCCTCCCCTCCCTCCACCACCTCGACGGGTTGCACCACTTGTCCGTGGGCGTGTAGAAGGAGCCGGGATGTAATCCTCGTCTGAGGCCTGTGCCTCAGCTTCACTCTAGTGATGGGCACGGCAGTTCTTTTGACTGTACTGAATCACTAGAATCAGTTCATTAAAATGATTCGTTCAAAAGATTCGTTCACCGAATCGTTCCGTCCTGAGCAGAAGCCCTGATTTATGTCAAACGCGTCCACCTCCGGTGGTTGCCAAGGCAACCGCTCAGCGTATCTGTGGTGGGCAGCCCGGCGATCTGCGACATCAGTCCATATGGTTGACCAATAATAGTTCAAATCACAAGCATTGGAGCACTAAATACTAAAATATATGAATGGAGATTCTGACACAAAGACGTAGTAACGTTGTACTAATTAGCAGACAACGGACTGAATCGGTTAGTTTGTTCCACGGTGGCACGTAGTACAGCCAACAGAAAACTTACTAAAATATAAATTACAACACCACTGCGGCTAAACACCAGTATGTTAACGTGCATGCTAATATACACACTGAAAGCGTCCGTCAAATAACAGCATGTTTAACATGGAATTAGCATGTTAGCTTCTAGCCTCGTATTATTCTACACAGTTTATACTACGCGGTGCTACACCGATGTCAACAAGCCAGCGCTAATTATAGCAGTACAGTTGCTAAACGTGAACCAAGTCCCCTGCCCCGAGTGGCAGTTCTATCTGTGTGTTCAGCAGTAGGCTACGCGAGTGAGTGACACAGGCTTCGTGATTCGCTGTAAAGGTTAGATTATGCTTCCGCGTAGTGATCACGCAATGGTCACGCAATGGCCACGCAGTTGCTCGGACGCAGTCGTGAGACCGTGATGGTTCTGCGTGGGGTTTACGTGTCGAAATGCATGCCACACCGGTAGATGGCGCTATGGTTTTTTGTGACCGACCGACCGAGACTCTTGTGACTATCTCGCCTCGTTATTTACCTTCCGGCTTTTGCCGTAGTCACAGTGAACGATGGACACCGAGACAGAGAGACTGGCGTTGGAGCTCCAAATTATTCAAGCAGAGGAAGAAATACTTCTATTGCAAATTAGGGCACGACAAAGGAGACAATGATGTTTATGAGTGGAAACCGGAAAAGCGGTCTCCAGCGGATGTAGTTAGCGGACCAATCACAGCCAATGCCGCTGCGTTGCTGCTGCGTTGCTGCTGCGTTGCTGTTGCGTCGCCTCGACGCGCGTCGAGGATTTTTGGGAGGTGCGCGTCTGGCCCTTGCGTAGGACGCACGGGGGTCCGCAAGGACGTAATAGGTCCGTAATAGGTCCGTAATAGGTCCGTACGCACGGACGCGCTGTGTCAACGCGGAAGCATAATTTCGGCTTTAGATACACCCCTGGGCTTGATTGGTGCATCTGAATGTGGAGCGGTGGATGTCTTGCAAATTGCGCTACAGGCTCTAGGTGGGGCCAGAGGAGCCGAATTTTTTTTAAAATGACCTGCTTCATGCAATTATACTTTAACATAGGGTCAGTTTCAGCAAATATGACAGAAAGTTAGTTTTATAAGACTTGCCTGCTGCACCTTTAAGAGTGACTTGACTGATGTGTAAATCATTTGGAAGTTTGTGGCTGCTATAATTGCAGCTGGCCACTAGATGTCACTGGTAGGGTCTGTCTTTGAGGCTTTGAAGCTTTGAATCTTTTTTCAATACAATCAGGAAGAAGCCCCAGAAGCTTCAGAGGCTTCATCCGCCCATCTCTACAAATGTCTCGTACCTGCAACACTCATGGAACAAGAAATGCATGTGCACAGATTCAAGGAGGAGCTCAGCAATCAACTTCCTGTTTTTACAGTGACTCTGCAGCTAATTGGCTGGCAACAGACCAATCAAAAGCACAGCAACACAGCTGAATAGACAGAGGGAGGCATCCCGTCTGCTACATTAGCTTAGTGTAGCTTAGCACCAAGACTAGACTGATCATCGAAGAAACATGATCATCACAATTCAGAATAAGCCAGTTCGGTGGGATGGCCTATAGCTCTTCCTAGCTTCCCAGCTAATAGTAGCTCCTTCTGTTTTCCCTTTTGAATGACGTATACAGACTACTGCAACCTGCTGGTATGGAGAATCATTTTCTTTCATGCAGGTGTATGTTCCAGCTGGCCCTTGGTTGTTAGTCTCTGTGGAGTGTTCCAAGTGCAACTTTTTGGTCCAAACACCACAGTCTTCCTTTATAGTTCTTTAATGAGTCCCAAACTTTAAAGATTACATTAAATGTCAGTGGGTTATATCTGTTATATATCAAGATACACCATCATCTATTGAGCTTCAAGATCACTGCTCTTAGATTCAGCTGAATACGCTTCACTTGGTTTATTTATTTTTCTCTCAGTGGTGTGTAACAGGCACTGTGAAAACGGAGGTGAATGTGTTTCTCCTGACGTCTGCAAATGCAAACCTGGCTGGTATGGACCAACGTGTAACTCAGGTAGAAAACAACCCCTGCCACAAAATGTATATACAGACTGCTTCAACAAGTTATTTCTATTGATATCAGAATATTTCATTTTCATTTGACACTGCTGCCATGACAAGGCAAGCTTTTACAACAAAATTTGCGTCGGATTTGTACTGTAAATCCAAAAGAAAGAAAATATGCTGCCTCTAAATGCAGATTTTTGTATGTCACTTGCAGCTCTTTGTAACCGTGTTTGTCTGAATGGAGGAACATGCGTTAAGCCCAACATCTGCACCTGTCCCAGTGGCTTCTACGGCTCTCAGTGTCAAATCGGTAATTTTACTGCTCTACTGTTAAACCTCAGAGAGAACTTGTATGGAAAATATTTGACTCTTGTTTTTCAGATGATCGGTTACTCATTGTTTCACCTACCATTATATTTTTGGGGCACTCTGCCCCCCAACCCCCAAAAAAGCTGTAGAACTAGGGGAAACACTGATTGATTGTTTTTTTATAAGGGGTCCATGCAACGAAGTTGGTTTACTGGTAATGTGTACCGTGTGCCCTAGAAACAAAATTCTTTCTCCCTGATTCCTTATACAGCCCTGGTTCTAATGGACTATTTCCACCTCCCAATTTTTTTCCGCCATTTTGAAAAAATTGCACCTCAAAGTAAAATAATTCTTCCAATTCTCACCAAACTTGGCTTGTATAATTTATGGACAAAGATTCAGATTACAGGTTTATTGATTACAAAGTTAATGGCTAATTAATTTTTACGGCGTGGCACAGTATAACTCCAAAGCTCATATTTTGTTAAGTATATACCCAAACCTAATCAAACTTCATATCACTGACAATAATATGAGTCTGTGCAAGCACCCCAACCTTGGTCTGTAGGGGGCGCTACAAAAGCAACATCTCAATAACTCAAAAAAAATAAACTCTTGTTGTGATGCAGAGATTGACATCTATCTGAGGCAGGAGCAGGCAGGCTTCAGGAAAGGACGAGGGTGCACTGACCAGATCTTCACAATAAGGAACATCATTGAGAAATGTCTGGAGTGGAACAATCCATTGTACATCAACTTATTTGACTTCCGGAATCCTTTTGACAGCTTGCATCGTGACACCTTGTGGAAGATCGTGCAATCATATGGAGTTCCTCCAAAGATGACGGCACTTATGAAGTCAATTCGAGTGCAGTGTCATTGTCTATGGCAACCTCACCAAATGGTTCCCAGTGGAATCTGGCGTACGCCAAGGATGTATCATCTCCCCCATACTCTTCCTGATTGCCATTGACTAGACCATGCGCAAGACCACCTCAGACAGGCCCAGAGGCATCCAGTGTACTCTCTTCACCCAGAAGAAGATCTTGACTATGCAGATGACGTTGCTGTTCTTTCCATCAATCACACACACCTATAAGAGAAGACTGACAGGACTGACAGATGCGTTCATCTGTCAGTCCTGTCCTGTCAGGTGTTCATGTTCAGATTGGTCTGAACATGAACACCTCCAAAACCCAAGTGATGTGCATAAACTCAACACCGCATGCACCGATCACTGTGGATGGTAACCCTCTCGATTATGTCGAGGAGTTAACATAGCTGGGAAGTCTCCTCAGTAAGGATAATTCATGCAGCAGGGACATCAGCATAAGGCTTGGGAAAGCTCACAGCACATTCGCAAGTCTCCAGACCATCTGGAAATTGAACCAGTATAGTCTCAAAACCAAGATCCAGATGTATGACAGCAATGTTAAGTCAGTCCTGCTGTAGTGTTGCCAGATCTTGCTAGAGAAATAAGCAACCAGGCCTGTGAAAACAAGCCCAAAACAAGCGACTTTTTATACGGAGCCCCCCTTGGTTCAAGGGAGAAAAAATTAAATAAGCTGTGTGCATGGTTTTACAATCCGTGGGGACGGATTTTAAACAATTCATATCCATGTGGGCAGATTAGTAAACTGTGTGCTGTTTTGCAAAACTGTAACCTGCAGGCATGTGTATTGACACCTTGGCAAAGTGACATGCTAGGATTACTACCAAGTTACCAGGTTTGATGCCTTTCGCCCTTGCAGTTTGTCCTGGGCAGACACTTTAGCTATGCAGAATAAGATTAATCAGAAGAAGAAGAAGAAGAAAAATCGCAACAAAATCAGTAGGGATCCTGCAACTTTGTTTGCATGGACCCCTAAATGTCTGCTTGACAACTTATTATGGTGGTGGGAACAAGCCCAAATAAGCAATTACACTTTAGAAACAAGCCCCCCCCCAAAAAAAAAAGGCCCACGACTACCAGTATTTTTATGCAACTTTACAGAAAAACAAGCCCAAAGTCACTTATAAGAAGCGGACTTGTTGTTGTTGTATTTTTTTTCCAAAACAGTACTATTACTTCCCTTCTGAAATGATGGAGGTCATGCTGGGTAATGTTTATCTTATATTGATACATACACTTATTAAATGTGGGTTGCTGCGCTTTAAAAGGTTGCAGAATCTTTCAGAATTTCTTCAGAAGCATGACTGATGAGATCAATTTGATTCTGTTTCACCCGTTTCAGTGAACAAAAACATTGACATAATTACTGTATGTACAAGAAGCTGGAGGTCATATCAGTATTTGCTGTTTGTGATTACATTTTTCTAGGTTCACAGTGTCTCCTGATATCCTTACTTTTAAGTTTTGTTGTGTTTCAGCTGTTTGCAGTCCTCCATGTAAGAACGGAGGTCAATGTATGAGGAACAACGTCTGCTCCTGCCCCGAAGGCTACACAGGGAAAAGATGTCAAAAGAGTAAGTCACATCACAGATTGCGGTAATGTTTAATGAGAGTCATTAGGGCTGGGTATGCCTACTGATTTCCTAAACTGACTTAAAAACAAATTGTTTTGGCGTTTACACAGTATTTCCACTGTGGGATAAATTAAAGGATTATCTTATCTTGTCTTCTCTGGCGTCATACGTTAAAAATCCAAAATAATGCCGCACATCGGCTTTCAGGCCTGTCAGTGCTTTTAGTGTTTTGGCAAGGTAATGGTCGCCACTGGCAGTGCACACTTCCAATATGTTGGAATGATATGTAGCATCTAATATGTATGTTTCAGGTGTGTGTGAGCCGATGTGCATGAACAAAGGCAAGTGTGTGGGACCCAACACGTGTTCCTGTGCTTCCGGATGGAGGGGGAAGAGGTGTAACATATGTGGGTGATACAGCAAACACATAAAATGCAGTAGCAAATTAAAATCTGTGTTGTTGTTATCTGCACAGATTATGTATTTAAGAGCTAGGTTTGTATGTTAATTGAAAGGACACACTTATCTTTAAGCACATGAAAGCATGTAAAAAAATTCTGCCTTGGAAAAAAAAAATATATAGATAGATATTGTTGATAATGGTTTGGTGTTGCATCTACCTCAGGGATATTGGGATAAAACATTTTACAAGCTACTGCAGACTGTATGCACACCACTCTCTCTGCTGTCATTGTAGCCGTCTGTCTGCAAAAGTGTAAAAATGGTGGCGAGTGTGTGGGACCAAACACCTGTCACTGTCCCCTTGGCTGGGAAGGTCTTCAGTGTCAAACACGTGAGTCTGCCCGTCACACATTGTAATATCCTGTTGTAAGAATAAGAATAAGAATGAGAAAAACTTTATTTGTCCCACAATGGGGAAATTGCAGTTTGCAGCATGCAGAAATGGCAGAGATAGAATAGATAATAATAGATATATTGCACAGACTATTGCACATATTAGGAGTGCTCGTTCTTAAGCCTAACAGCAGCAGGAAGGAAAGACCTTCTGTATCTTTCCTTCACACATCGAGGGTGAAGCAGTCTGTCAATGAAGCTGCTCCTCAGTCCTGTCAGGTCACCATGCAGGGGGTGGGACTCATTGTCCAGCATGGAGGACAGTTTAGCCAGAACTCTCCTGTCACCCACCTCCCTCACTGAGTCCAAGGGGCAGCCCAGGACAGAGCTGGACTTCCTGATGATCTTACCCAGCTTCTTCCTCTCCCTCTCTGTGATGCCACTGTTCCAGCAGACCACTCCGTACAGGATGGCTGATGCTACTACAGAGTCATAGAAGGTCTTCAGGAGTGCCCCTTTCACTCCAAAAGCCTGAGTCCAGTCCAGTTTGGTGTTGAGGTGAACACCCAGGTACTTATAAGAGTCCACTTGCTCAATGTCCATTCCCTGGATGTTCACTGGTGAGGGAAGGGCAGAATGGCGTCTACAAAAATCCACCACCATCTCCTTGGTTTTCCCCGCGTTGATAAGAAGGTGGTTTCGCTGACACCAGTCCACAAAGTTCCCCATCAGTCCTCTGTACTCTGTGTCGTCATCATCTCTGATGAGGCCGACAATCGCAGAGTCGTCGGAGAACTTCAGCAGTACACAGCTGTCAGTGTTGTGTCTGAAGTCTGCTGTGTAGAGGGTGAAAAGAAAGGGGGCCAGGACAGTCCCCTGGGGGGCAACCGTGCTGCTGGTCACCAGCAGCACTTCTCACAAACTGTGGTCAGTCTGTGAGGTAGTCCAGGATCCATGTAGACAGCTGGTGGTCCACACCCATCCCTCCAGTTTGTCTCTCAGGATCACCGGCTGGATGGTGTTGAACGCACTTGAAAAATCAAAAAAGGTGATTCTCACAGTGCTGCCGGGCTCTTCCAGGTGAGAGAGAGCTTGGTGTACCAGGAAGGTAACGGCGTCCTCCACTCCAACATTAGGACGGTAGGCAAACTGTAGTGGGTCCATGGAGGGGCCCACCTCAGAGTGGAGATGTCTCAGTATCAGTCTCTCCAGTGTCTTCATCAGGTGGGATGTTAGAGCCACCGGTCTGTAGCTGCTGAGGTCTTTAGGGTGCCATGTTTTGGGCACCGGTACCACGCACAAGGTCTTCCAAATCTGTGGTACCACTCTCAGCTCAAGGCTCAGGTTGAAGACATGCTCCATAACTCCACACAGTTCATCTGCACAGGATTTAAGGAGCCTGGAGCTGATACCATCTGGTCCAGCTGCTTTCCTCGCTTTTATCTTCCTGGGCTCTTTTCTCACCTGGTCTGCTGTGAAGGACAGGGGTAGGGGATGAAAAAAAAACACCAGGGAGGTCTGGAGAGGGCTGAAGATGATTTCAGGCTCAAATGGGGTCAGTGGGAATGGCTCAGAACCTGGAGACAGAGGGCGGGCAAACGAACTCAATCTGTTCTTCAACAGATTTGACTCAAGATCCACCCCACCACCCTCCCCCACCCCCGTGAACTATCAGTCTGCATCTCAGCCACTTCCTCTCTGGCTACCCCCTCCTACCCCCCCCACCAGCACCAACAGCATCTCCTGAACCACCCCTGCACGACCCCACTGACACCTCTCCACCCCCCACTCGTCCCCCCAGCCCCTGCATAACAAAGCATCAGGTGAGAAAAGAATTGGGAAGGATCAAGGCCAGGAAAGCTACAGGTCCAGAAGGCATCTGCTCCAGACTACTCAGGGACTGGGCAGACCAGCTCAGCCAGGTGGTCATGTTACGTACATCTTCAATCTGAGTCTTAGTCTGGAAAAAGTTCCTGTACTGTGGAAGACTTCCTGTGTGATCCCAGTACCAAAGATCACACACGCCAGGGAGCCCAACCACTTCAGACCTGTGGCTTTAACATCTCACCTGATGAAGACCATGGAGAGGCTGATCCTGAACCACCTCCGACCCCTTGTGAGTCCGAAGCTGGACCCCCTGCAGTTTGCCTACAAACCGAGCATTGGGGTGGATGACGCTGTCATCTACTTGCTGCACAGATCCCTTTTGCACCTTGAGGAGCCCAGAGGTACTGTGAGAGTCATGTTTTTTGACTTCTCCAGTGCCTTTAACACAATACAACCATCACTGCTCAAGGGGAAACTAGAGGGAGCAGGGGTAAACAACCAGCTGACTGCATAGACGATCGACTACCTCACCATTCCTCTTCTCCATCTACACCTCAGACTTCCGCTACAACACAGACAGCTGCCACATCCAGAAGTTCTCAGACGATACAGCCATCGTTGGACGGGTAACAGACAGGAATGACCTGGAATACAGGAAGGTGGTCGAGGACTTTGTCGACTGGTGTGAACGCAGTCACCTTCACATCAACGCCACCAAGACAAAGGAGATGTTGATTAACTTCCAAAGGAGGGCAGCACACACAGCGCCGGTGAACATCCAGGGTTTTGATATCGACATCATGGATGGCTATAAATACCTGGGTGTTCACCTGAACAATAAACTGGACTGGTCAGACAACACCAATATCCTATACAAGAAGGGACAAAGTCGCCTCCACCTGCTGAGGACACTGAGGTCCTTTGGTGTGTGTAGGACGCTGCTCAGGACCTTTTATGACACTGTGGTTGCATCAGCAACCTTTTACGCTGTGGTTTGCTGGTGTGGTGGAGTCACGGAGAGGGACAAGAATAGACTGGGCAAACTGATCAAGAGGGCCAGCTCCATCCTGGGCTGTCCTCTGGATTCAGTGGAGCAGGTGGGGGAGAGGAGGATGTTGGCTAAACTGTCCAACATCAGGAACAACCCCTCTCATCCCCTGTATGAGACAGTTGGGACTTTGGGAAGCTCTTTCAGCCAAAGACTGCTGCACCCACAGTGCAAGAAGGAACGCTTCCGGAGGTCTTTTGTCCCCTCAGCAGTCAGACTCTTCAACATCAGCATTTCCTAACTCTTCTGCTGCTGAGCTGCTGAGCTGCTTTTCAGGACTTATGCACAGTGTACAGTATATATAACCATCATCTCACACCTTCTTTTTGCAATAAGTGATAATTTAACTCCTATTGGAGTTTGTTGTTGTTTTTATTCATGATATTCATGAATGTCAACATATATATATATTTATCCTCCTTTAACTCTTTAACTACTCAATCCAAATTGGTTGTTTCAACTCAGACCAGACACTGTGAATCTCTCTGATGCAATATGTAAATATTTTTTGTTCATAACATATTTGTCTGCCGTATTCTACTCTCATTATATTCTATGTTTTTTTTGTATCTTCTGCATCTTGCACTGTTGTTTCCTGCCGCTGTAACGCCCTAATTTCCCCACGGGGATGAATAAAGTCTTATCTTATCTTATCTTATCTTATGAGTGGCTCCATCTTGGTGTGAAGATGTGAGTACATGGTCTGGTGAGCCAAAGGTGTGAGGGGCTGAGTGAGGAGGGCATAAGCCAGGTGACAGCAAGTGAGGGACCAGCTACATGGGGGGATGAGTGGGTGCTTGATCAAACCTATTGAAATGTAGATTTAGATCGTTGACCCACTGCCGATCCCCCCCAACCTGTGCATGGGGTGTTTTATAGCCCGAAATGGTTTCCAGGCTTCTCCACACCTCTCTGATGTCCTGCCGCTGCAGCTGCTCCTCCATCTTCCTCCTGTAGCTGGCCTTTCCCTCCCTGATCTTCTTTCCCAGCTCCTTGTGTATTGTCTTCAGCTCCTCCTTATTTCCTGATCTGAAAGCTCTCTTCTTCTCCTTCAGCAGAGCTTTAATCTCAGGGTTAATCCACGGCTTGTTATTTGAGAAGCACCGTACCACCCTGGAGGGAACGGTGTTCTCAAAGCAGAAGTTAACATAGTCTGTAATGCAGTCTATCATGGCATTGGTGTCCTCCCCATGTGGATCACAGAGTTCTGTCCACACAGTGGTGTTGAAGCAGTCCCTGAGAGCTGCCTCGCTCTCCACAGTCCACCTCTTCACCGTGCGTGGGACCACAGGCTGCCTGTGTACAGTAGGCTTATACACATAGGCTTATACTCCTTGGTGTTGGCATAAAACAAGTCCAGTGTTTTATTGTCTCTTGTGGGGCAGGTGACATACTGAGTGTATGTGGGCAGAACAGATGAGGGAGAAACATGACTGAAGTCTCCAGAGATGAGGAAGAGGGCCTGTGGGTGCTGTGTCTGCAGCTTGTTGGTAACTGAGAGCAGGGCATCAGAAGCTGTGTCTGTCTTAGCATATGGGGGGACGTACACCGCTATCACAATAGCATGTGAAAACTCCCGTGGCAGATAGTATGGCCTCATGCTAACTGCTAACAGTTCGATGTCCTTGCTACAGAGTTGTGCTTTAACAGTGCAGTGTGTAGGTTTACACCACCTCTCGTTCACAAACACAGCCAGGCCTCCTCCTTTCCCCTTACCGCTGTCAGCTGTTCTGTCTGCCCGCAGAAGATGAAAATTGTCCAGCATAACAGTGGCGTCCGGGATGCTCGGTGTAAGCCAGGTCTCCGTAAACAGAAGGACGTTGCTCTCTCTGTACTCCCGCTGGTATCATGTTAGCGTGGCCAGTTCGAACACCTTATTTGGCAGCGATCTCACGTTGCTCATGGTAATGGAGGGGAGAACAGGTCTGAAACGTCTCTTCTTTTCTCGATGTTGTTTTGCTGCTTGGCATCAATGGCGGGTCTTACGAAGTATCTCCGGGGGATCTCATGTCTGTCCCGAGGGCGATCAGCGGTTCCCTCCTGTAAACAATGCGCACGCAGGCTGCTTCTTGCATCGTTAAGCCGGCCGGTTTGGATGTTGTGCAATGCTACCAAAAAGTGTAATGCTGTCTTAAAAAGTACATACAAAAGTAATCTCCACAAAAAGGGACGCAAAAAGTGAATTAAATTGGAAAAAAAAGAGAGATCTAGTAAGAGCTGTTGCAAGCAGCTGCCGGCTTCAACCGGCGCCGCAAAAACCCCCCCCCAAAAAATAACGTAACTTGAAAGGATCTTAAACCCTGTTTTACCTGAACGTTTAAAAAAATAATAAATGTTTTTTCGCAAGATAAGATATGGGTCCTGGGATCGAATCCATAGGCCGACTGGGCCTTTCTGTGTGGAGTTGCATGTTCTCCCTGTGTCTGCGTGGGTTCTCTCTGGGTACTCTGGCTTCCTCCCACCATCCAAAGACAAGGTCATTAGGTTAATTGGTGATTCTAAATTGGCCATAGGTGTGCATGTGAGTGTGAATGGTTGTATGTATCTTTGTGTTAGCCCTGCGATAGACTGGCAACTGTCCAGGGTGTACCCTACCTCTCGCCCAATGACAACTGCGATAGGCTCCAGCCCCCCCCCCCCCCGTGACCCTTCACAGGAACAAGTGGTTACAGAAGATGAATGAATGAATGACTTTATTTATCCCCGTGGCAAAATTAAGGTGTTATTGCAGCTGGGAACAACGGTGCAAAATACAAAAAAATAAAATAATGCCCCCCCCCCCCCCATTTAAATACTATTGAGAACCTGATAATATTTATTTATCTGTACAAACCTTTATGAGTTTCTGCCACCAGCATTCTGCATACAATCAACTGCTTATCAAAACAGGTTAATAAAATGAGGTAAGATAACATCTGCAACAACTTAAAACTATTTCCAAGGTCAGTTTATTAACTCAATTTGTTGAGTAGTTTGAGCATTACTGCCACCTACATAATGACATTCATGAATATTGGGATATCAAAGTCCAATAGGAGTTGAGCCAGGTATTGCACCATAATGACATGAGGTAATGAGGTGAAGCAACACAGGGATGAGTTGGTATAGACCAGGGATGGGCAACTTAAATGATGGAGGGGGCCACAATTTTTCATCGACACTACCAGAGGGCCACATAGGACCGCACACTTAACCAGATATGATAAAATTGCCATTTTAAATATATATATAGAAGCAAACCAAAAAATAACCAATTACTGTTATTTTTTCTCATGAAAATAAAACATACAAATCACCATCCATCTCAGGGATTGCAGAAATCTGCACAACAGCAGACAAACATTAATTGCAAGAACTAATTTGTGCATTTTTACACTCTACCTCACCACTGTCAGCAGTGGGCACTGATAAAAAGTCGCTGTTGTTTGCATACTTTTGATTTAAGGTCCAATACGATAGCAGCCCTTGCAGCTTCAGTATACTTCTCGTATTTAGCTTTGGGCAACGTGTTGTAACGGCAACTTAAATTGAAATCTTTAATGGCAGATAACGTCTCTAAGCAGACTAAGCACATTGGTTTGCTTTTAAAATCTGTGAACAGATAATCTTCTTCCCATTTCACCTGAAACACACACACGATTTCTCGCTCTTAGCCATGGCTTAACGTCTCTTCTTCACTGGTGGAGAAAACCCCGGTGGAAGCGTGCACGAGGCGGCGTCTGCATTAGAGGCGCTATCTAGTGGCTAACTGTGTCATTACAACTGATTCAGTGCCGCAGAGGACACATTTTTATAATTTTCAGAAACTAATCTAAGGGCCACTTCGAGTGAGGTCGCGGGCCGTGTGCCGCCAGTTGCCCATCCCTGGTATAGACAATAGAAAATAGAAAATCCTTCAATTCTGACTTTCTCTTCAGCGGTCTGTAAACAGCGGTGTCTAAACGGAGGGCAGTGTGTTCTGCCCGACTACTGCCACTGTCAGAAAGGCTACAAGGGCTTCACCTGTGCGATAAAGGTAAGAAGTCACGGGCCATATACAGTACAGGGTGCTGTAATAAAAAGAAGCTTTAATCATTTCAATGTTAAAAGACTTGTTTCTTCTAAATTCTACTATTTCTAGTGTTTGCTTCACATAGGAGGCAGAGATCACCATCATTTAACTCACCCATCAGCCATAACATTATGACCACTGACAGGGAAAGGGAATAACACTGATAGTCAGTTGGTGGGATATATCAGGCAGCAAGTGAACACTTTGTCCTCAAAGATGATGTTAGAAGCAGGAAAAATGGACAAGTGGAAGAATCTGTGTGACTTTGACAGGGACAAACTGTGATGGCTAGATGACTGGGTCATAGTATCTCCAGAATTGCGGCTCTTGTGGGGTTTCATAAGTTGTCTAAGGAAGGAAAAGAACCAGCGGCAGGATTATGGACATCCAAGGTTAACTGATGCATGTGGGACATCCGTCACGTGAGTAAGTGTATTGCGTCACTTCCTGCTTCTGCACCGTGCGGTGTTGCTGTTTGCAGACTGTTTTAGCTTCTTTCAAATTACAAGGAGCAATTAAAGAATTAATTCCTTCATTATTTACCTCAGTGCCATGTGCCAATGACGTGGACGACAGCAACCACAATTTAACTCCTACACAAATAGATTATTTTGCTGTTGGCACTGCAGCATTGCTTTGTCCAACTCTAAACTTTGTTGCCCCTCTGAAAAAGAAGGTCATGAACTGGAGGAGGCAGGCTCCCTGGTATAATTCACAGTTGCGCAGTTCAAAGCAGGCTGTCCCAAAGCTGGAAAGAGTTTGGCATTCCACTAATTCCGAAGAAGCTCTCATAGCCTGGTAATATAAGAACAGCGTATTTTTCATCATTAATAGAAGAAAACAAGAACAACCCCAGATTTCTTTTCAGCACTGCAGCCAAGCTGACAAAGAGCCACACCTCTGCTGAGCCATCTATTCCTTTAGCCCTCAGTAGTAATGACTTCATGAGCTTCTTTACAAATAAATTTGTAGGCATTAGAGAAAAAATTCAAGGCATCCTTCCGACAGCTGTCAAAGATGTAAGTACAGTGGCATTAGAAACTTCTGTAAGACCTAATCAATATCCGGATCCCTCTCTCCAATAGATCTTTCTGACCTCACATCAACAATTACAGCATCTAAACCATCAACCTGTCTTCTAGATGATCCCATCGCAACTAAATTGCTCAAGAAGGTTTTTCCGTTAACTGACACCTCCATATTAAACCAGATAAATGTATCTTTATTAACAGGATATGTTCCTCAGTCTTTTAAGATTGCTGTAATTATTGCTTACTTAAACCCACTCTAGCTCCAGATGTTTTAGCCAACAATAGACCAATTTCCAACCTTCCTTTTATTTCCAAAATTCTAGAAAAAGTTGTTGCTAATCAGTTGTGTGACCATTTAAACAGGAATGGTTTGTTTGAAGGGTTTCAGTCAGGTTTGAGAGTTCATCATAGTACAGAAATAGCTCTGGTCTCCTCATGGCTGGACTTGTCTCTATACTTGTTCTACATCTTAGTGCTGCATTTGACACTATTGATCATAATATTTTACTACAGAGACTTGAACGTGTGATCAAGATTAAAGGAACTGCATTAGACTGGTTTGAATCCTATCTGTCTGACAGATTCCAGTTTGTCCATGTCAATAATGATTCTTCTACTTATACAAAAGTAAGTCATGGAGTTCCTCAGGGTAGGACCAATACTCTTCATATGTTTTCCTTAGGCAATATTATTAGAAAACACAGCATAAACTTCCATTGCTATGCAGATGACACCCAGCTATATTTATCCATGAAACCAGATGAAACGAATCAGCTGGTTAAACTCCAAGCATGCCTTAAAGACATAAAGGCTTGGATGACCTGTAATTTTTTACTCTTTCCTTTAACTCTTTGACAAAACAGAAGTCATTGTATTTGGCCCTAAACATCTCAGAGATTAATTATCTAATCACTTAGTTTCTTTGGATGGCATTACCTTGGCCTCCAGTAATACTGTGAAAAACCTTGGTGTTATATTCGACGAGAAAATGTCCTTTAATTCACACATAAAGCAAGTAACCAGGACTGCCTTCTTCCTGCGTAATATTGTGAAAATTAGGAACATCCTGTCTCAGAGTGATGCTGAAAAACTAGTTCATGCATTTGTGTCTTCCTGGCTGGATTACTGTAATTCATTACTGTCTGGCTGTTCAAATCGCTCTTTAAAAAGCCTCCGATTGATTCAAAATGCCGCAGCAAGAGCATTGACAGGAATTAGCAAGAGAGATCATATTACTCAAGTTTTAGCTTGTCTTCATTGGCTCCCTTTAAAATAGAATTTAAAGGCTTAAAGGCCTAGCTCTGAAAAACCTCATTGCACCATATCATCCCAACAGATCACTTCTATCTCCAAGTGCAGGCCTACTTGTGGTTTCTAGAATTTCAAAAAGTAGAATGGTAGGAGGAGCCTTCAGCTATCAGGCTCCTTTCTTGTGGAACCAGCTCCCAGTTTGGGTTCGGGGGACAGACACCCTCTCTACTTTTAAGGTCAAGCTTAAGACTTTCCTTTTTGATCGAGCTTATAATTAGGGCTGGACTGAACCATCCCCTGTTATGCTGCAATGATGCACTGAGCACGTCTTCTAATCTCTTCTCTCTTGCACCGAGCTCCTATCCTTCACTTTCTTTTCTCTGGGACCGAACTCCTGTCCTCTAATTTCTTATCTATTACTAGTCATGCAATTCTGTGCTTTTACTGTATAGCACGTTAAATGCTCCTACCTGAATGAACAATTCTCCAACCTGCCTGTGATTCCTGCCTATATTCTCAAACTGTCCTGTAACATCATCAGCTATATCTTATATGTGTATCATCATCAGATTCTTCATGTACACTTGTAGTCAGATGTATGTATCTATGACAGAGGTATGTTTATCTCGTTTTCCTGCTGTTCTCTGCTCTCTTTTCTGTCTCTACCCGGCCGGCCTTAGGCAGATGGGTCGCTCCATATGATCTGGGTTCTGCTCAAGGTTTCTTCTTGTTAGAAGGGAGTCCTTTCCTTGCTACCATCGCCTTCAGCCTTGCTCTGGGGTTTTCAGGCTGGGTTTCCAACCTAATGTTGTAAAGCGTCTTGAGACTATTTGTATTGTTATTGATGCTATATAAATAAAATTGAATTGAATTGGATTGAAAAAAGGCAAGATGGTGGAGAAAATGTGGTGCTTTGGGCAGTGTTCTGCAGGGAGACCTTGCATGACATCCATATGGATGTTACAGACATGTACCCACTTAACCATTGTATATCTTTTCATGGAAATGGTATTCCCTGATTAAAGGATGCTGCTGCTAACATAATGATGCCAGATACCACAGCACACTTTCAGATGTTTCATGTCCACGCCTCAGTGGGTCAGGGTTGTTTTTGAAAGGGGAACTTGCACAACACAATATATTAGGCAAGTGGGCATAATGTTATGGCTAATGAGTGTATATGTAAACATTATCGGCTATTCATCTGATTTGAGAATGAGAAACTGTTTTGTGACTATAATGCCAATACATTGGTGCCAGTGAAAGATGTGGTGACGATACGGAAACACAATGATGATCAAAATCATCCACCACCCTTGTGGAAAACTATGTGAAATCAAAAAAATGTATATCTGTACTTTACAGGCAACACAAGCGTGACGTAATGGGATGAAGGAAACTAAAGAAGAGGGAAACTGGAAATTGTTATAGGAGTGTGTGTGTGCGCGTGTGTAACATCTGAACGTTAAGAGGGACTTGATGAATTGCACTTGTCTTTCCGTCCTTGTATATCACTACCTCAAGGCTCAAAGTAACACATATGTTAAAAGTATCAGCAGTGATTTATACAGATCTCTGTTACTGCACAGTATTATGTAAAAAAAAAAAAAAAAAAGGACAAATCAGTTTCAGTAATGGTTCATTCATAAAATGCTGACCAAATCAGATGTGCACTGTTTATTTGTAGGAAAAACAAGTCTGCTTTGTCATTATGCCTTACTAAGATGCTACATGTTAGCAGAAATAGCATGTCTTTTTTATTGCTTTCATTTTTATATAGTTGATCAGGCCTGTTTGTCTGTGATAACAATTACTGATCTATTGACGAAATAAAAACTATGTACTGCTCGTTTGATGTGATCACTTTATTTAATGACACAAATTACAACGCAGTATACTGCATTCTCGGTTTGATGATTCTTTTAAAAAAAATACCAAAAGGTAAATGAAATTGAAGTACCTACAGTTTAGCTACAAAAATAAAAACACAACAAACAACTATAAAACTTTAATCATCCTTATAACTGTGTATGGGCCTGATTTAGCCCATTTGCACCACACTAGTGGGACTGTTTCCTCTCCTCGCACTGAGGTCCAGAGAAAGGGGGGCGACAGCGGCATTTGTTGGGAGAAATGCACTTCCCTCCATTCAGGCAGAGCTGAGTGCAAACAGCTACAGACAAGAGAAACAAGGGGTGTTCATTTGGGGGGAAAGGCTTGTAAATTCTAACACTGTAAACACAGCAGCTGGCCATAGAGGTGAGAGATTCTCTGTCACGTCTGGAATATACACTTAGCTGAGGACTTTCCCTCAGAAAATACCTGCATAAAACTTGGATGGAAAACTGAACAGTCTAAAAGAGAGGGAGTTAAAGAAGAGAAACAAAAGAAAAGTGCGTTGATGCATATGAATGTGCTTGGTGGTTGGGAACTTACCGGTGTGACAGGCACCGCCCAGCCATCCCTCCGGACAGCTGCAGATTCCTGGAACCACACAGATCCCTCCATTCCTGCAGCCTTGTGGACAAATTGCTGAATGGGTAACAAACCACAATGACATATTAGACTGGGCCTTCAGCTAGTTAGACACATTTACTGGAAGCAGTGTATGCTAAAAATTAGCATGAAGTCTGGGGTTAACTGTTACTGTAACTCCCTAATTAACACATCATTTCTAGTTTGTTTAAATCATACAAAAGCCAAATTGTAAAAACAAGTTGTGGGAGAAGATGAGGAGTTATGCACTACTTTTTTTGAGACAGATTAGCAATTTCTCCCTGGTTTCCAACATGAAAATATTGATCTTCTCGTCGAACTCTTGGAGAAAAAGACACAACATACCATACCTCAAACAACTGTTATCGCACTGTAAATGCATCCCAAAATGTTTGTGTGGTTACTTGATAAAAGTTAAACTCCATGTAAATATTCTAATTTTACTGCATACACAAAATCTTATACACTTTCTGTTTATATGGTTAAAACAAGAAAGACATACTATGATAATTTGTGATTAATAGAGCTGATTGTAGATGAATTCGATTCCATTCACCATCCAAATGCTAAGTTAAGCTAACCACATTTGGTCTGTAGCTCAGAAGTATTCTCACCTAACTCGTTGTACACTTAAAATCTTAGTGTTTGGAAAGGAAGTCAAAGAATGAACTCCAATTTCTTTGCAGTTAATTCTGCAAATTATTAGCATTATTAGACTCAGTGTGGTGCCTTTAACCTTTGGTGGTAATTGGGTTATTAGCCATAAACAGACCCTCTTGGCACTTTGATCCAGTCCAGCTCGAAGGGCACATGCACTTGGCCACTCCGTTGACAGCAGTGCATTCCCCTCCGTTCCAACATCCGCCATCACACGTCACTGCAACAGACAGTTATCAGCAGGGATGTTCATGAGATGCTCTCACCTCTCAGCAAATGTTTCAGCTTACTTTACCCGAAATATTCCAAAAACTATCCCACATGCCAAAAAGTTCTTCACATGTCATCGCTATTTTTAAAAACCTGCTACCACTTTTGGCTTTCAAATGGAAGTTAAAAGGACTGTTCTGTAATCTATCACATATTAATATCAGTAACAAAATAAACTTACCTTTGTGACAGTATCTTCCTCCAAATCCAGGAGGGCATCTGCATTTTCCAGGACGAAGACATGATCCTCCATTTTTACATTTGGGATAACAATTGGCTGCAAGAATATTACTGTGATTACTGTTTTTATTCTCGTTTAAATTGTTTAAATGAATAAACAGTTATTATATGGCTCTATGTAAATTATCACACTGATCGTAAATTGCATAAAACCTGTTGAATATACTGTTCATCTTGTGTGTGGTTTTATTTTGTTATACTGACATTTTCAAAATAAAGTCAGACAGGAGTTTTTTTCACATCACCATATTTGCAGGTCTCTCCTTCATAGCCCTTGGAGCAGAAGCATGTGTTCTTGCGTATGCAGATTCCTCCATGTTCGCACGGCGGGTCGCACGTCGCTTTGGGGTCGAAAACGAACCCGACCGCGACTCCACGGGGCGCGTCCGAACCTCCGGAGCAAACACCGACAAGTGCGAGAAATGTAGTAAAAGGGAAAACCTTTGAGCTGAGACACACAAACCCCATAGCTGGTTGTGTTTCGTATCTCAGCTGGGAAGTAGAAGATAAGTTGAGGTGGACGAAGAAAGTGGTAAACGCCTGAGATCTTTCCGCCTCGCTCCCAGCGTTGCACTCAGGGAAGCTACAACCAGTGTAGCGCCGAAGGCAGCAGACGGGGAGGGGCGGTGAGGACCTTCCGGGTGTGGGGGCAGGCTGGAGACTACTATTTCTGACCACAGATAACATGCACACACAGTAGTTGAAGGAAACTTATAATTAATGCATAAATGCATAAACAAAAACACCACTTGACGTCAACTTCCTCTTAGCAAGCACCTCTAGTCGCGTTAAGAGCTATCTGTTATACTTTTTATTTTAAATACAAGCTAGCTTGCAGCACTCATGCAAAATGTTGTTTTCATTCATTCATTCATTCATTCATCTTCTGTACCCGCTTATTCCTGTTAAGGGTCACGGGGGTCTGCTGGAGCCAATCCCAGCTGTCATCGGGCGAGAGGCAGGGGTACACCCTGGACAGGTCTCCACCCAGATAGCCACTGGACGCTGTAACGGAACAGGGCCGCAACCGCAAAACGATAGAGCCGGGTCTGGCCCGCATCCGCTTCACGGACTCGTTCCTGAGTCCAAACGCACATCGGGCCGAAGCCGTTTCTGGTCTGTTTTTAGGGGTTGTTGCGGATATGTGCCAGCGCCGATCCAGCACCGCCTGATCATCCCGTTACAGATGCGTAACGGGTGCGTGAAACGATTCCGCCTACCGGAGCTGTGCCGGATGTGTTACGATTCCGCTTAAATCACCACTGGATTGTCCTTTTGCCTTATTTTCGGCAGGTTTCAGTTGGAGCAATGCGTATAGGCTATAGCTGAAATAAATCGTTTTAATGATTAAAACGCATAGCATACTAAAACAACGTGAACAAAGTTAACAAACACAGAGTTAATGACCACGAATTCATAGATTTAATTATAAAAAACGAACAACAAAGTCATGAACAAAGTCAACAATTAACACAGAACACAGAGAACAACAAACACAGAATTAATGGATTAAAAAAACCCCGCACAGGCTATTAACACAACGTGAAAAAAAAAAAAAAAAACATAAACAAAATCACTCGGTGGGTGCTGTGGCAGTTGCTGTTGCTGCTCCTGCTGCTGACGTCCTCCTCGATCCTGTCCGCCGACCAGATGTCCGAGACCAAAACCGGGGACATAATCCCAAAATTTTGGAAAAAACGGGGACATTTTTAGTTTGACTGTCAATCTGATTGAAATACATACAAGTTTTATCTTCAAAAAACAGGGACATAGGTAGTTTTTTCTGTATTTTCCCAGAGGCAACCAAAAAGGGACTGTCCCCTGAAACCGGGGACGTCTGGTCATCCTAAGCTAAGACCACCTTTTAAAATTCAGCACATTAGCGCAAATATATGTCATGATATTAAAAAGTTGATTCGGTTATCCTATAATTGGGTCTATTCTGCGCAACACTCATGCTAGCCTATTTGTATAGCGCAGTAGCGCTATAGATGCGGCTTTAACATCAAACGGCTAACACAGACTCGTGGTGCGCAAATAACAGCCTGTAACTGCTATCTACAAAGCAAACAGCATTTCACTTTCACGTTTAAGTAATAGTAAATTAGAATAAACACAAACAAATAGATGTACATAATAAACACATAGAATAAACACATAAAAACTTACGTGTGCATAGCTGGTCAGATAAATCTGCGTTGACAGCTTGGTTTGATGATATTTTTTGGCGCTTCTGGCTGAAGTCCGTAGTACGGATGTGGGCCGTATCTGCAAGACGACAGTCAAGCCAGACCCAACGTTCACTTGGCACTTTGGGCGCTGTCGTAAAACGGACCTAAAACGGAGCTCAAACGGACCTGTGCTGTAACGGACCTTATAGCATCACAAAATGTACTGTATAGTTTTTAAACACTGATTGCTCAGCTTAATGACAATGCATTTATCTCATGCTAACTGACAAAAATGCCGAAAATAAGGCAAAAGGACAATCCAGTGGTGATTTAAGCGGAATCGTAACACATCCGGCACAGCTCCGGTAGGCGGAATCGTTTCACGCACCCGTTACGCATCTGTAACGGGATGATCAGGCGGTGCTGGATCGGCGCTGGCATATATCCGCAACAACCCCTAAAAACAGACCAGAAACGGCTTCGGCTCGATGTGCATTTGGACTCAGGAACGAGTCCGTGAGGCGGATGCGGGCCAGACCCGGCTCTAAGGTTTTGCGGTTGCGGCCCTGTTCCGTTACAGCGTCCAGTGGCTATCTGTCTCTGTCAAAACAGTGCTGGCTCAAATCCGTTTTGCAGATATGGGCCAGAGCAGTTTTTAGCCCTTTTTTAAATGCAATCGGCTCAGATATGTATCACAGATTCGGGCCACACCAGTGTAGCCTATGTGAAAACAGTATCGGCTCAGATTCATATTGCAGATCTGGACCAAATCAGTGTCAGACACAGCTAATGTCTTTCGGTAACCTATGGGAAAAGTGATCTGGGCCAGATCTGTAAAATGATATAAATACTGAACTGATGGCAGTTAGAATGTTTAAGCTGAAACCTCTATCTGGCACGGATCTGGTTCACAATCAGAAAACGTCTCTAAGCTAGAAACGGAGGCAAGGGGCTTAAAACGGATCCGGGCCAAATGTAATGGCTATCTGGGCAGTCAATCGCAGGGCCAACACAGAGAGACAGACAACCATTCACACTCACACTCACACCTACGGCCAATTTCGAATCACCAATTAACCTAATGAGCATGTCCTTGGATGGTGGGAGGAAGCCGGAGTACCTGGAGAGAACTAGTAGGCTAGTGTAAAACCCGGATCTTTTGAGGGATTCGGATCGGTCTGAGTCACTCACTTGTATGAGCCCGGTTTTTTTAAGTCACTTGACCCAAAATGGCCCGATTGCGAAATAAAGTGTTTCCAGTACATTCACTCGAGACATAATAAAGCATAGTAAACACCTAATAAAGGATTATTAGTTACCTGTTATTGCCATTCATCAGTTGTGATACATAGGCCTACTGAAAATCATATCAATCTTACATAAGCTTAAACTGTGCAAAAAAAAAAAAAAAGAAAAAAGAATGAGGACATGGTCACTACTACGAAATAATATTTTATTTTCTTATGGTCTAAAATGTATGTGGAGTGGATGCAGAGGCTATTAATTCACTCACAACGTTAAGTTTCGTTTCTCTGCCGACCGAGTGAATGGCTGTTGACTCCCAGCTCTCGGTTAAGCTGAGACTCATGAGTGGCGGATCCGCAGCGGATTCATGAGTGACAGATCGGACTCATGAGTAGCGAATCAGCAGCGGACTCATGAGTGACGGATCGGACTCATGAGTGGCGAATCAACAGCGGACTCATGAGTGGCGGATCTGCTATAGATTCGCTACTTATGAATCCCTGCTGGCTGAGTGCAGGTGGCGCTGCTAGTGGTCAGGTCGAGTAGTAGGCTACATTTTGTGATCTCACTCGGCAGAGAAGCAAAATGTACATATTTGGTGGTGCCATTTATTTATTATATATTAATCAAATGTGGTAGGATTCAACTGAGCCGATTCAGTAGACGTCTAGATTTATGATTCTTGAGTCATCTTTGGTGGCCGGTTCAATGAGCCGGATCCCGAATCTTTTTTCCACCGCTAGAGAGAACCCACACAGACACAGGGAGAACATGCAAACTCCACACAGAAAGGCCCAGTCGGCCCATGGATTCGAACCCGGGACCATCATCTTTCGAGATGACAATTCCAGGATTCATTGGGCTCAAATTGTGAAAGTGGTTCAGAGAGCATGAGACATAATTTTCACACATGGATTGGCCACCACAGAGTCCAGACCTTAGCCCCATTGAGAATCTTTGGGATGTGCTGGAGAAGACTTTGCGTAGTAGTCAGACTCTCCCATCATCCATACAAGATCTTGGTGAAAAATTAATGCAACACTAGATGACAATAAATCTAGTGGTATTGCAGAAGCTTACTGAAACAATGCCACAGCGAATTGATTACATGCTGTAATCAAAGCTAAAGGCGGTCCAACGACATGCAGTTGAAACCAGATGTTTACATACACTGTGTTAAAAGACACAAAAACCTTTTTTCCTCACTGTCTGAAGTTAAATCAGACCAAACCTCTCCTGTTTTAGGTCACTTAGGATTACTAAAATTATTTCTATTTGCTAAATGCCACAATAATGAGAGAGAGAATTTCTTAGAGATTTTTACTACTTTCTTCAAAGTCAGAAGTTTACATACACAAAGATTACTATGTCTTTAAACAATGAAGGAAAGCCCTGATGATGATGTCATGGCTTTGGAAGCTTCTGATAGGTTAACAGACAACATTTGAGTTAATTGGATGCACACCTGTGGTTGTATTGTAATAATTGCGGGTTTTCACTTTTAGCTATAAAAGCTAAGGATGTCAGAACCTCTGAACAAACACACAGACAAGGATGGTGTATAACAGGGAACAATCTTTATTAATAATTGGCAAGAGTTCATAAAACACGTGGGGGCTCCGATCTGACAGGGAGATGCCGGTCGGGGGCGCAGGCTTCCTTCTGGAGGGTCACAACAACAACAGGCTCGCCTCTAATACCAATCAGTGACAATCCACTACATATTGGCTAGCTTCCTAGCTTCTAAGGCACGCTTTAACACAGCACGCAGAATGAGAACCCACTGCACATCAGGCTAGTATCACTAGCTTTTTAGGCACGCTTTAACACAGCACGCAGAGTCCATGCAACACCCCACACACGGCTAACCTGCAGTATATGGCACCCCTAGACCGCCCACCCGCAAGCCCGTCACTCCTGCCCCGGCAACCCCACCACTTCATATAAAATATAAAAATAGGCCGACCTATAAACACACACACTAAATAACAAGTACATACAAAGTTGAGTAAAAGATTGTACTTAGTTCGCCCGCTCTGCGAGACCCTCCCCCGGGGTCTGAGCTTGTACCACCGTCCAACTCCCCGGGGCAACGGCTTCGTTGGACGGCGAGACTCTCTCCTAATGTCACCACACTCTTTTAAGGCTACACCTCAAACACACTGCTTCCTTGTTTGACATCATGGGAAAATCTAAAGAAATCAGCCAAGATATCAGGAAGAGAATTGTGGTGCTCCACAAGTCTGGTTCATCCTTCGTTACAATTTCACGTTCATCTCTTCAAACAATTATATGCAAGTATAGACACCATGGGAGACACGGTTTCTCTGTCCCAGAGATGAACGTGTTTTGGTCCGAAACGTGCGAATCAAACCCAGAACAAAAGCTAAAGACCTTGCCAAGGTGATGGCTGAAGCTGGTAAGAGAGCGTCATTCTCCACAGTGAAACGAGTCCTGTACCGACATGGACTGAAAGACCACTCAGCGAGGAAGAAGCCATTACTCCAAAAGCAACATAAAAAAGCCAGATTATAGTTTGCAAATACACACAGGGACAAAGACCTTAATTTTTGGAGACATGTCCTGTGATCTGATGAAACTAAAATGGAACTGTTTGGCCATAATGGCCATCGTTACATTTGGAGGAAAAAGGGGCAAGCTTGTAAGCCTGAGAACACCATCCTAACTGTGAAGTATGGGGGTGGTAGCATCATGTTGTGGGGCTGTTTTGCCGCAGGAGGAACTGGTGCACTTCATAAAATAGATGGCAACATGAGGAAAGAACATTATGTGGAAATATTGAAGAAACATCTCAAGACATCAGCCAGGATGTTAAAGCTTGGGCGCAAATGGGTCTTCCAAATGGACAATGACCCTAAGCATAATGTCAAAGTAGTTACAAAGTGGCTTAAGGACAACAAAATCAATGTTTTGGAGTGGCCATCACGAAGCCCCAATCTCAATCCCGTAGAAAATTTGTGGGCAGATCTGAAAAGGTGGCCTACAACCCTGAGTCAGTTAAGTTCTGTCAGGAGGAATGGACCAGAATTCCAGCAGACTATTGCGAGAAGCATGTGGAAGGATACCGCAAATGTTTGACCCAAGTCATACAGTTTAAAGGCAATGCTACCAAATACTAAGGATATTTATGTAAACTTCTGACTTTGAAGAAAGTAATAAAAAATTCTCTAAGAAATTCTCTCTCTCATTATTGTGGCATTAAGCAAATAGAAATAATTTTGGCAATCCTAACTGACCTAAAACAGGAGAGGTTTAGTCTGATTTAACTAAAGACAGTGAGGGAAAAATGTTTATGTGTCTTTTAACACAGTGTATGTAAACATCTGGTTTCAACTGTATTAGAGTGTGTGACCTTTTTTTTAGTGGCAACTCTCTTTTTTGTCCAGGCAGTGTATTATTTTGCCAGTAGCACCAATATTAGCTGCTTAACATATAGGGTATCTGAGGGTATTCACTCCCAAATTGGAGGAAGGATTAAGGAATTACAGCTCTTTAATACACTCCTGAACAAAATTTTAAGACCAGTTGAAAAATTGCAAGAATTTACATTTTGCACTGTTGGATCTTAAGAAGGTTCTAAGCAGTGCTTCAAAGTGCAAAAAGAAGAAATGGGAGTTAGACAAGAAAAAAATTTGAGTAAGCAATTTATTGCAAACAACCATTAAACTGAAATAGGCTGTTCATCATCAGCTGATCAAAAGTTTAAGACCACATCTCAAAAAAACCCAAAAACCCCCTAAAACAGAAATAAAATTTTCAAAAAAGGACTCAGTAATTAGTAACTGCACCATTCGTGTTAATCACCTCAAAAATTAGTTTCGGCATGCTTGATGCTAGTGTTTCCAGGAGGCTAGTGGGAATGTTGCTCCAAGTGGTGAAGATGGCTTCACGGAGGGCATCCACTGTCTGGAACTGGTGTTCATTTTTGTAAACTTCCCTTGCCATCCAACCCCGAATGTTCTCAATTGGATTTAGATCAGGGGAACACGCAGGATGGTTCAAAAGAGTGATGTTATTTCACTGGAAGAAGTCTTTTGTCAGGTGGGCATTGTGAACTGCAGCATTGTCCTGTTGAAAAATCCAGTCATTACCACACAGACGATGGCCTTCAGTCATGAGGGATGCCCCCTGCAACATCTCCACATAGCCAGCTGCCATTTGACGCCTCTGCACAACCTGAAGCTCCATTGTTCCATTGAAGGAAAAAGTCCCCCAGATCATGATGGTGCCCCCTCCACTGTGCCGTGTAGAAAACATCTCAGGTGGGATCTCCTTGTCATGCCAGTAACGTTGGAAGCCATCAGGACCGTCAAGGTTAAATTTTTTCTCAGAGAATAAAACTTTCTTCCACCTTTCAGTGTCCCATGTTTGGTGCTCTCGTGCAAACTCCAAAGGGGCAATTTTGTGCCGTTGAAGGAGACGAGGTCTTTGAAGACGTTTTTTGTTCTTAAAACCCTTCTCTCGCAGATGCCGTCTAATGGTTATGGGACTGCAGTTGGCACCAGTGACAAGCTTAATTTTGGCCGAGGATCGTCCCGTGTCTTGACGGACAGCCAATTGGATCCTCTGGCTCAGGGCCGGTGAAATTTTTTTGGGTCTACCACTTGACTTTTTTTCCCCATAACCCTCAGGATCTTTTAAGAAGTTTAAAATGACTGTCTTACTGCCTCCAACCTTAGCAGCAATGGCACGCTGCGAGAGGCCTTGCTGATGCAGCTCAACAATCCGACCGCGTTCAAAGAGAGAAAGCTTTTTTGCCTTTGCCATCAGGAGGTCATGACAGTGTGGGTACCTGACAGAAAATGATACTGAATCCACATTTTTGCGAAGATTTGGGCTTTTAAAGGCTGTGGTCTTAAACTTTTGATCAGCTGATGAACAGCCTATTTCAGTTTAATGGTTGTTTGCAATAAATTGCTTACTCAAATTTTTTGCTTGTCTCACTCCCATTTCTTCTTTTCGCATTTTGAAGCACTACTTAGAACCTTCTTAAGATCCAACACTGCAAAATGTAAATTCTTGCAATTTTTCAACTGGTCTTAAAATTTTGATCAGGAGTGTATGTAGCTGTCTTTTTTTCAAAGGACCAAAAGTAATTGGACAATTGACTCAAAAGCTATTTCATTGGCTGCATGGGCTATTCCCTTGTTGTTCACAGCATTCTTTAGACAGATTAAATTAAGATCAACCTGTACCAGAATGATGCGAAGAAAAAAGTATGCAGGAGGCTCGGAACAGATCGTGATCCAAAGTACACCACATCTTCTGTAAAACCTGGTGGACGCGTGATGTGTGATGGCATGGGCATGCAGGGCCTCCAATGGCTCTGGGTTAGTGACACAGGTAACTTGACGGTGTGACAGAAGACAGAATCAGTCGGATGAATTCTGTCGGTTCGATCCCCGGAATGTACCACATGCCGAAGTGTGACACTGAATCCCCAGGTACTCCCAGTGCAGTGGCACTGGTGTGTGAATGTGTGTGTGCTTGTAGGAGCGAATGGGTAGATGTGCCTGTGACTGTAAAGCGCTTTGAGTACCAATAGGTAGAAAAGCGGTATATAAAAACAAGGCCATTTACCATGAAGATTGTGTCACTGTCAAATATTTCTGGTCCTAACTGTAGATTCTCTCAGACTGCAAGGACATCTCCTGTGCACAGCCCTTTTCAGATCACTCCACACTTTAATCTTCTTGTGGTGAGCCATTCTTTTGTTCATTTAAATGTATGGTTTGGTTTGTTGTCATGCTGGAAGATTAAGTTCCTATTCACCTTCAGCTTTCTAGCTAAAGCCTGAAAGTTTTGTACCAACATTGACTGGTATTTCGAACTGTTTGTTTTTAGTTCCTCAGGAGGCTATGGTCATTTAACATCTACCGGAAGTTGCTGGACTTGTTCTACTGGACTATCATTACCAGTGCCTTCTACGTCTCCTCTACGCTTGGTGTGCTGGGGAGGGAGCACTAAGAATAAGGGTACCTCGCAGCATACATAAGACGAGCTCTGTGGTAGGGGCAGAGCTGGAGTCCCTGACATCGGTGGCAGATGCAAGGACTTTGAACAAAATCAACAATGTCCACCACCCTCTTCTACGTGACATCATAGTCACTGTCTCTAGCTGCTGTCTCTGTCCTGCTCCACCGACAGGTTGAGGAGGATGGTTGTCCCTCAGGGGACTCTACAATGCCTCCCTGTGAGGAAACAACTGGAGTGTGGTCACTGCTGCTAATACTGTAGATTTTTTACACAGCTCTCTTTCTCTCTCTCTCTCTCTTTAAATATGATTCACATTTTAGAGTCCTCAATGTAGCCTCCCTTGGTTGACAGCGCTGCAAACCCTTGGACTTCTCTCAATGAGCTTCATGATGTAGTCACCTGAAATGGTTTTCACTTCACATTTCTTGCCTTCTTAATGGGGTTGGGACCATCAGTTGTGTTGTGCAGAAGTCAGGTTGGTACACAGCTGACAGCCCTACTTGACTGTTTGAATTCACATTATGGCAAGAACCAATCAGCTAAGTAAAGAGACAGTCCTTCATTCCTTTAAGAACTGAAGGTCAGTCAGTCCGGAAAATTGGAAAAACTTTGAATGTGTCCCCAAGTGCAGTTGCAAAAACCATCAAGCGCTACGACGAAACTGGCTCACATGAGGACCGGCCCAGGAAAGGAAGACCAAGAATCACCTCTGCTGCTGAGTTTAAGTTCATCCGAGTCACCGGCCTCAGAAATCGCAAGTTAACAGCACCTCACTGCTAGTAGCAGCACGGTGGCCTTTCTGTGTGGAGTTCTCCCCGTGTTTGCGTGGGTTTTCTGCGGGCACTCCGGTTTCCTCCCATCATCAAAACATGCTAGGGTCGCCGGGTCAGGTTGGCCCACAGTGGCAGCGTGTGAGGTCGCAGCGGCTCAGGACTAACCCTCCATCCGACCATGTAATTTCGTCGTATGATACGTTGTATAATGACAAATAAAGCACTTTACCTTAGAGGTAAAGCTCTACATCAACTGTTCAGAGGAGACTGTTCAAATCGCTGCTAGAAAACCACTACTAAGGAAAAGCAACAAGCAGAAGAGATTTGTTTGGGCCAAGAAACACATAGAATGGACATTAATGTATCAAGGCCTATCTCAACAAACATCAGAGCACAGACAAATGACAGAGGTCAAGGTCCGCGTCAGGTGCTAAGGAACCAGGGCAACCTGATGAGAAATGGGCTACTGGAACAAGACATAGGTGGGCAAGGGCAGAAAACACAGAATTGTTGGAATACTACTCTATGAGCAACTATGAGAAACTATATGAGGTACCCTTTAACCCTTTATGAGATCCCTCTGATGCTTTGGAAACTCTCTGCAGGCCATGCCTTTTGCTGTAAGATGCAACTAAGAAAATGTTAAGAAAAGCCTTTTGAAATCACAAAAGATTTCAATTTGTTCTTCAGTCGAGTTGTACAGGTTAAAGGTGACATTACTGTATAGATGGAAATAGTTCTGAAATTATTTTTCTTGGTCTCATTTTTTTTTACATCACAAATATCTGGCAATTTAACAGGTGTGTAGACTTTTAATATTCACTGTAATCAAGTTAAGTTCATAGTGTATATTAGCTTTTTAAAAATAAGAAACCAAAAATGATCTATTTTCCCAGTTGATCCACACTTCTGTTGGACAAACAGCACCTATATCGGTCACTTTACCTAAAAGTTGACATCAAAGAACAACATTTTCTCACTGAACTGTAATTTATTATCAAGCCTTGCTGCTTCTTCTGATTATATTACAGATAACAGCTTCATTTCTTTCTGTTCTGTTGGCTGTCCAGGGAAACAGCAAAGAGACTGTTTGAAGAAATGTTCTTTCTTCTGCTATATTGCAGTAACAGCAGATAACCTGAATTAAGTGCAATTTAAAGTTGCCTTTAATAGTTAATAGTAGATCAGGATATCTTTTAAGGAAGATTGCATCCAGTGACTGACTAGAACAAGTTCAGTTTGGAGCCTCACTGCTTAGAAAAGTCCTGTTTTAAGATGCAAGTTCATGTAGAGCACATGTGGTAAAGCCATTTCCTTTTACATGCAGTGAAAACAAATGCTGGGCCCATATGAACTATGCGGTGTCGGGGGCGGGGGGGTAATGACAATAACACAACCATGCAATAGCAGTGTGCTTTTACACAGCTCTCTTTCTCTCTCTCTTGATGACTATGTTCACAGTATTTCTTCAACTCAATTAATCATTTTGATCAATCATTTCAACTTAACATTAACTTTACATGGATGGTAAATAACATGATCTGATCACACAGATGTATATTCTATGATGTACCAAAACATCATAGAACTTTCTTGACTAAGAGGTTCTGCTGCTGTGGAGAGTCAAATCTCTAGAAATACAACAGAGGAAGAAGTTTTTTCCTCGAGTACAAGAAGATGACCAAGGAGTTTTGACATTTTCAACGTTGCTCCCCACATCAGTGTAGGCTTCATTCATCTTGTTTGAACAATTGTTGTTTTGCTACCTCCATGTTTTTGTCCCTCCTGGAAACCTGATGTTTACCCCACGTGGAGCAAACATGCTCAGAAAAAAATGGATTTATCACAACTAGGGAGAAACCAGCAGATATTTTCCTAAAAATATTTTCCTATTCTACACCACCCCTCTCAGTCTGATTGAAAACTCCCTCTGATCGGGTTAGTCTCTTCTGTTGCTTTTTTTTTCTGATTATTATACAGTAGGAATATTAGTTTCCATGTTTACATTTGTTTACATGTGATCCATTGTCTCTCTCTTTTCTGACATTTCGGTTCTGATGTTTCAACTTTAAACACATATCAACTTTAGACTGTTGTATAGCAACATACTTACTTGAACATTCACTGGTTTTTAGTTTATTTACACAGTGATAGCACACTTATTAATTAACAACTCTACTTGTCCTCCTTAAAAAAGCAATGTTAGGCTGGCTCAAATGCCTGTATGTAAATTAAAAGATGGAAAACACAATAATAATCATCATGTCAGTGAAGTCAAAGAATAATAAATTATTTAAATAACTATAAGACTTAACATATATTAAATAAAAAACACTGTTGAAAGTTAATACTGTAATTTCAGAAAGTACAGTAATTTCAGAGAATGGGAAATCTGTTGCATTTGCCAATATTCAGTGCAAGATATTTTTTAAGGAAAATGTTTTGCAGTTGAACACTAAATAGACAAAGTTAAAAACAAAAAAAGTCAAAGTCTTACAAAAAAAGTGTTCGCTGCTTATTTTCGCATATATACCACCTTTTGCACATTTTACTGTATTGTAAATTAAATTTAAAAAAAATAAAAATTGTGACAATTTTTTACATCAACCTTAATAACCCATAGTAACAAAACCCAGAACAGAGTGAAAACATGTTTTAGTATTTTCATGTAACGGAACTAAAGTAGATAAGGGACAGAAGGAAACCTGATTTTGGTTTTTCCACTGCATGTATTCCAGCTCCAACCCTGACTACGGATCCTAAAGAGGAAGTGAGCTGGTGTTTTAATGACAGCAGCAGATGTGAACATACCGTGTTACACGGGAGACATTCATAGCTTTTCTAGCCCCACTGAGGAGAGCTTGGTCAGCACAAACAGAAAACAATCAGAAAATTAGGTCAATTCAAATTTATGATCTGGACTTTCTTTGGATCTTATGGATCCATGGAATGCAGCTTTTTCCATTCATAGCTATGCAAGAGATGGTCCACTTAGATTCTTTAAGCAAACATACTTACTTTTAAAAGCAGTTTATTCCTTTGTTTAGGCCCCCCAGTGGTGGAGCCACTCATTGACCTCCAAGTCCACTCTTCAGTGAACTCAGCCAGACTTAAGTTTCAGTGACTCTTTTGCAGGCCTGTCACAATTATTAGTTAATTGCCTGTTGACAATTATTTGAGCTAATCTCAGTAATTATGGATAATTATTCAAAATTGTTTCCAATCACCTGCATCAAAGCAGCTGGTCAAAACTAACAGAAATGTAATATTTCCAGCAATATTTCCACGTTGTTTTGAGGTTTGACTGGAGCACCTAATTGTTGATTAAAATTTCCTGATGTGAACAGATTGTCCCTGTGAAACCTCCATTCTAATGTTGCTCAATGAATTTGTCTATAATATTGTGACAAAGCTGGTATTTGCACACAATGAATAAACAATGAAAAAACACAATGGAATAATCTTATATTAGCTTTTTAATCATATGTTTTGACAAATGTAGACAATATATTCATAATTTTAGGGAAGCTAGTCTTTTTCCTGCATTCAGTGCATCCAGAAAGTACTCACAAGGCTTCCCTTTTTCCACATTTTGTTATGTTACAGCCTTATTGCAAAATGGATTTCCTCGAAATTCTACACACAACACAATGGGGCAAAAGTTTTTGGGATTTTTGCAAATTTATTAAACATAAAAAACTAAGAAATCACATGTACCTAACTATTCACAGCCTTTGCTCAATACTTTGTTGATGCACCTTTGGCAGCAATTACAGCCTCGAGTCTTTCTAAATATGTTGCCACAAGCTTGGCACACCTATCTTTGGGCAGTTTTGCCCATTCCTCTTTGCAGCACCTCTCAAGCTCCTTCAGGTTGGACGGGAAGCGTCGGTGTACAGCCATTTTCAGATCTCTCCAGAGATGTTCAATCTGATTCAAGTCTGGGCTCTGGCTGAGCCACTCAAGGACATTCACAGAGTTGTCCTAAAGCCACTCTGGAGCAGGTTTTCATCCAGGATGTCTCTGTACATTGCTGTGTTCATCTGTCCCTTTATCCTGACTAGTCTTCCAGTTCCTGCTGGTGAAAAACATCCCCACAGCATGATGATGCCACTACCATGCTTCACTGTAGGGATGGTATTGGCCTGGCATGCGTGCAGATGGCACTAGGGACGGTGGGGGACATGACCCCCCCAGATTCATAGTGACCCTGAACATACTTATTTTCATTTATGTAAATATGTTGTTGTTTAAAATTCTGAGTTTATACACAGTTGTTAAAATAAAATATATTTTGCACAAGGCATGAAATTTTGGTAAGTGATTGGCATTCCAGACAAATAACAGTTTCATCATGTATGGCTAGTGTTGATCAGGTAGGCCTTTGTTTAACAATGTTCATTGTTGTTTATCCAGGATTTCAAATAAGAATTCTCCAATGGCTTTTTTGTGCAAACCATTGGCCCATAGCCTATTAAGAAAGTAACTACTTGAGCGCTAGTTAAACCCAAATTACTCAAAAATAACTTATTGAGTTGAAATCATTTGCTGACAGCTTGGTCCGCCCCACTTCAAAAATCCCATCTGCACCCCTGTGGCCTGGTGATGAGCAGTGCCTGGCTTCCTCCAAAGATGACACCTGGTATTCACGCTAAAGAGTTCAATCTTTGTCTCATCAGACCAGAGAATTTTGTTTCTCATGATCTGAGAGTCCATCAGGTGATTTTTGGCAAACTTCAGGCAGGCTGCTATGTGCCTTTTAGTAAGGAGTGGTTTCCGTCCGGCCACTCTACCATACAGGCTGTCAAGATGAGGGGTAGCGGGGTAAGGGTGGTTAGGACCCAAATGCAGGACTCAGAGGGCGGAGGCAGGAGTAGGCGAAAAGGTTTTTAATAAATAAAAGACAAAGCTGACAAAAACCAAAAGCACTGCTGACGTGGCAGGATATCCAAAAAATCAAAAACCAAAACACTATGAAAACTTGAACAAAACATGAAAAAACTATGACTAGGAAGACACAAACGAGGCATAGAAACATGGCATATGACATGGCACGGAACTAAGGGGAAGGCAGGGCTATATATACACACACGAGGAACAGAGGCGTGACGAGACACAGGTGAAACAAATCAAGACATATCACAAGGAGAAAGCAATGCCCTAATCAAAAGGAAAAACACATGGAGTAACACATAACAGGAAATCAAGAACATAACAAAATAAAACAGGAAACAGAAAAACTATACTGTAATAACCCAAGAAGTTAACAAAATACAATAAACAGAAACCCAAGAAACTAATCAAACCATGTCACAGGCCTGATTGGTGGATTGCTGCAGAGATGGTAGTCCTTCTTCAAGGTTCCCCTCTGTGGAGCTCTTTTTCATTCAGTAATACACAGGATAAGATGTTATAATCCCTTGTGCCAAAATCCCAGGCAAAACACATTTAGAGGACCTGTTCAGCTAAGAGACCCTACCAAACCTATGGTCATATAATATGACAATTAACCTATAATCTACATAAACTAAGTAAAAGCTGCTGGCTTGTAAGCCCATTGAGCAGCATAGTTCAGACATTGTAAAACATAAACTAACTAAACGCTGCTGGCTTGTATGGCCCGCTCAGCAGCTAACCATAGCTACCACGTAACATGAAGACAACAGCAGTATGCAGCATATCATTGGGGTTTTCAAGTGGGCACCTCCCTTCACCGATGTTTCGTTAAGTTAGGCCCACGACACCTCGAGAAGGCTTAACAGTGACTTCCAGCGTCCTGGAGTCACCCCCCTCCACACCGCCACTGCACAACCCTGTTTTCCTCACCATTCGATATCTATCAACAACTACTATAGTAACTAATAACCACGAGCCAAACAAACAAATCTACCATGATTCGCCCCGTTAATGCGGGCTGAAACGCGTAACAAACAAACAAATCTACCATGATTTTCCCCATTGATACGGGCCGAACCACGTAACAAACAAACAAATCTACCATGATTCGCCCCGTTGCTGCGAGCCGAAACACGTAACAAACAAACAAATCGCGTAACAAACAAATCGACCGTGGCCTACATGCGGCCATCCTTACCTTAGCTAGTGCCCCAGCTAGCATGTTTCCTGCGTACCCATAACCAATCGCTGGCTCTCTCTGCTGCCTGGGACATGTTGCTAACCGCAGTCCTCTAGCTCCTTCCCCGTATGCCCAGCTCACTCAGCAGAGCAATCACCGACTTTGCCACAAATCCACGGCAGCCCACTTCTACCGGGCGGACATAAGTCTTCCATCCATTCTGCTCTGCATCTGCTGCTAACTCTGCATACTTAGCTTTTTTTCGCTCATTAGCCTCCTCAACTCTATCTTCCCACGGGACAGTCAGCTCTATGAAATAGACTATTTTCTCTGGCTCAGACCACAACAGCAGATCTGGCCGTAGTCGAGTGCTAACTATCTCAGCTGGAATAACCAGTTGTCCATTTAAATCAGCTCTCATCTGCCAGGCTCCTCCTACTCTTAGCTGTCCCGTGTTATGCCTGATGCCTGCTAGTCAAGCCTTTTCTCCCTCCCGTACAAACTTAATACATCTATTCTCTCTGTTAACGGCCATGGAATTTACATTCACCCGTTTTTCCTCAATTGCAGCTGCTAAACATTTCAGTACCTGATTGTGACGCCAGGTATAACGTCCTTGGGAAAGACTAACCTTACAACCTGTCAGAATATGGCTAAGCGTGCACACACAAGTGCACAGTGGACAGGCAGCATCTTCACCTACCCACTGGTTTAGGTTCTGGGGAGTTGGCAGCACATCATAAGTAGCCCCTAACATAAATCTAATCCTGCTAGCCTCCATGGTCCAAAGCTCTCTCCACTTCAACTTCCTTTTCTCCACACTCTCCCAGTTCACCCACTGACCCTGCTTAGCCTGCGACACTGCCTTCGAGCATCTAACTGCTTCCTCTTGCTTCTGTACTTCTTCCACTACCATCTTTCTCCTTTCTACTGCTGATGCCTTGCTCCACAGAGGCTTCCCTGCACACAGCCCTAGGCCTCCACGCACTTGCTGTACATGACCTATGATATCCCTATGTTTAAGAGCTGCCTGTGCTTGCTGCACTGCCTCTTTTGCCTTCCACTTCCTCCCTGTCTTAATAGTAGGCGCTACACTCCTAACCACTGGATCCTTCGACTGAGTAAGAGTCATTTCCAGTCTAACTTTAGCGTACTTAAACTCCTCTGTTAAGCTGGTAACTAGGAGCTCCAGAATGCCTTTCCCATACAAGGCTGTGTCACTTAAGCAGCGTGGGACACCAAGCCACTTTCTGATAAATGAATTAATCATTCTTTCTAACTTTTCTACCTTTGAAAGGGCAACCTCATACACCGTCAGCAGCCACATTAGCCGAGGCAGTAAGCCAAATTGCCAGCACCACAATTTTAACTTCCCTGGTAGCCCTGACCGGTCTATGCTTGAAATGCCTTGAATCATTTCCTGCCTCAACCCTTCAAACTGCGCCTTATCACTAAGACTTGCATCATACCATCTTCCCAAGCTCTTCACTGGCTTCTCCAGCACTGTGGGAACTACCTCATCATTTATAACAAACTTCTTATCTACTACCTTTCCTTTAACAATAGAAATACTTCTAGATTTAATAGGCTTCACTTTCATCCTAGCCCACTGCAGGTTGCTATTTAGCTTATCAAGCAATCTTCTGGTACAAGGAGCGGTTGACGTTGCTGTCATCATGTCGTCCATGTAGGCCCTAATTGGGGGGAGGCGAAGCCCTCCCTGCAGCCTTTCTCCACCTACCACCCACTTGGAAGCCCTAATAATGACCTCCATTGCCATTGTAAAGGCTAGTGGAGAGATTGTACACCCTGCCATAATGCCTACCTCCAGCTGCTGCCATGCTGTAGAGTACTCTGCTGTGGTAAAGCAGAGTTGAATGTCTAAAAAGTATGCTTTGACTAAGTTTTTTATACTACCTGGAACTCTAAAGAAGTCAAATGCTTCCCATAACAAACTATGTGGCACTGACCCAAAAGCATTAGCCAGGTCTAAGAATACAACATGCAGGTCTCTCTTCTCTTGCTTTGCTAACTGAATTTGGTGCCAAATCATACTGGTGTGCTCTAAGCATCCAGACGAGCCAGGGATCCCAGCCTTTTGCACCGACGTATCAACTAGTCTGTTTTTCACCAAGTAACTGGACAACCTCTGTGCCACAACACTGAAGAAAATCTTCCCCTCAACATTAAGCAGACTAATTGGTCTAAACTGGCTTATTTCCAATGAGTCCCTCTCTTTGGGAATAAAAATCCCCCCTGCCCTGCGCCATGCCTTGGGAATAGCCTGTTTCTTCCATACTACTTTCATCAATTTCCACAGGAACCTCAGCACATCTGGTGCACTCTTATACAGCCGGTAGGGGACCCCATTAGGTCCCGGGGCTGAAGAGGCTCTTGCATGTCTTACCACTTCTTGAACCTCTTTCCACCTTAGTGGGCTGTTATCACACTGGCTAACTATTTCGCCAATAGGTGGAATATCAGAGGGTAATGCCAACTTTCTAAACCTGTCCGTATCTTTGTGCACCTCCTCCAAATAGAGTGACTTCCTGACAAGGGCCCTTCTCCCCAGATCGCTCAGTTTAGACGGCCGGCCAGCTCTAGGAAGAGTCCTGGTTTTCCCGAACTTCTTTCATTTACAGATGATGGAGGCCACTGTGCTCACTGGGACCTTTAAAGCAGCAGAAATCTTTCTGTATACCCTTCCCCAGATTTGTGCCTCAAGACAATCCTGTCTTGGAGGTCTACAGACAATTCCTTTGACTTCATGCTTGGTTTGTGCTCTGACATGCACTGTCAACTGTGGGACCTTCATGTCCACTCAGCTGAATTTACCACAAACATCTCAAGGATGATCAGTGGAAACAGGAAGCACTTGAGCTCAATTTTGAGCTTCATGGCAAAGACTGTGAATACTTACGTACAAGTGATTTCTTAGTTTTTTATATTTAATAAATTTGCAAAAATCTCAAGAAAACTTTTTTCACGTTGTATTTATGTGTTGTGTGTAGAATTTTGAGGGGAAAATTAATTGAATCCATTTTGGAATAAGGCTGTAACATAACAAAATGTGGAACAAGTGAAGCGCTGTGAATACTTTCTGGATGCACTGTATATTATGCAGCTTCAGGTCCAGAATCAACAGACTCATAAACACTGGCATGCAATAACTACGTTCCAAGTGAATGAGCTTATGATGTGTAATAACTACGTTTTAAGTGCAATACCTGTATATTATGTGCAATATCTGCACAGTTACACGTACGTTATTTATTAATATCCTCTTTACACCGACTGCACTGCTGTTTTTATCCTTGCTTGAGGTTGTTCTTTATTTGGGATTGTTTAATTTATAGAGACTGTTTAATTAAGATTCTGCCATTTTATTGACAAAATTAATTCTGGACTTAATAGTTCAGAGGTTAATTAATAATAATAAAAACACTACACAATAAACTGCAAACTTGTACTAAAACAGCCTACAATACAATTTTGGCAGTCATTTTATCTTTAATGTTACCTGAACACATGGCAAATGTCAACTCCGCTGTAACTTTATATCACAATAAAAAACATAATATATTGAATATTTGCAGGTGATACCAGTAATTTAACAGTTATGGCATCATTCTTCAACCCAGAAGAACAAATGGCGCCATCCACTGTTCACAGAGCATATCAATGTGCATCAAAAAATTGCTTGGAGTTATAATTTTATTTTCAGCTTCATGCATGAAAAACACAAAATTATTGGCTATGGCATCATTCGTTAAAAGGTAGCAGGAAAAGTCACCACACCTAAAATGTCCTCATTTATAATTACTGAATAGTGAAGTTAAAGATGAAGCCATAGTAATTAGTAAGGAAGCCATAATAATTTCAAAACTCTGGAAATCAAGATGAAAGTTACAGATCTGGAGCAGATTAAAATAGCAAACAATACCGCAAATGACACCATAGTCTCAAAAAAGAAATAGGACGACCTCAAAAAGGGGGAAAAGGTTGATTTCAGATGAGAATTCTTGTATCAACACATTTTAAGGCAAGCCAGAAAGAAAGTACATATTTCCCATTTGCATTTACACATTCCTGTAGCTTATATCTCACTGTAATGCTGTAATGTTTGCTATTAAATAAAAAGTATCCTCTATTTAAAGTCTTTACAGCAGTCACATTAACTTTAAATATCCCAGCTGATAAACACAAGACGTGACCACACCAATGACAAGAGATAAAAAGTCACGTATATTGCACAACACAATATTAAGAAACATACTTTTATGAACCAAAAGAAAAAGAGAAAGGCTGCTTGAAGAGGATACAGACTGTTCAGTGGTTTTATTTTCAAAAATGTCATGTATCTTTCACACCTTTCTAACTGTAAAAGTATTTGATAGTGGTATAGAATAGGAAAGGGTGTTAGCAACTGATGGTTTCCCACTCTACTCACACAAAATTCATATTGCTGTCTGTTGATAAAGATTAGGCTAAAGTGCATCACAACTAAAACTGCTGGTTCTAGTAATTTAAAGTGGCAGTCCCAACCATTTCCATCTTGGTTGATTGTACTGGTTCTAGCAGCGACTCATATAAATTCTGTGAGCAGCAAAACACAACCTATGGTCTCTCCTCCAGAAATTGGCTGGAAATCCAACACCATAAATGCATTAAAACAGAAAAGGGATAAGTTTTGACACTACAGGGATGCAGCTTTGGTTTTTGGTCCAGTCATTTTAAAAATGCCTGGATCAGTCCCGATAACGATTGGGAAATGTAGCTTTTCATGTAAAAGCTCACTGTCACTGCTCCTCTTAGTTACATTAAGGTATGTACACACCAAACCGACATCAAAGAACTACCAGCATCAAAGGGCAATGACTTTGCCTCACATTGCACACAATATATCAAAATGATCTACTGTCAAATGCCAAAAATGGCTGTTGATTGCCACTTTAATCACGGTGGAATGACATGACACCTAACACCTCACTACATATCATCTGTGTTTTCTTTTTGCAACAAGGTGAAACAACTGGTTTGACAATTGCTGACAAGTTAATTAAATTCCTTTGGAGGTTTTAGTATAAAATGTATATTCTAAATATATCTGAAATGTAAACGGAGGAAAGTGGCTGGGAATTTCAAAATACAGTTGCCACTGAGCCAAGATTTTCTCAGGTCAGTGAGTGCATGAGAACCTCAGTATCTGATGCCTGTGTCCTTTTGATTCTCTTGCTGGTAGACCTGCACATGCCCATGCAAGGAAGTAGTGTTCCCCCCACAGTCCACATACTGGTACATCTCTTGGGAGACCTGCTCTGTGTGGCCGAAGTACGAAGTGGTCACTGTCACCCTGGAAAGCAAAGCAATAAAAGTTAAATATCACCCAACAAGAAGGTGAGAAAGGCCAGGTGTAGAAAATCTGGCAAATAATATTCTAATGGAGTGGCTGTGGCTCAGTAGGTAGAATGGGTTCTGTTCTCAACCAGGTGTGAAGGAGAGCTAGTGTGAAGTCATATTACAGTGCTGACATGCTGTAATTTTCACTTTCATATACAGTAAAATGTAGAAACCAGGAGTCATTAAGGAGCGCAATCTGCTAACACCGAACACAAAATGTAAAGAAAGAATGAGATCAGCCGACAGTCGATAGTTAACCTGTGTTGGATTGCTGTCAGCAGCTTTTCAGACAATTCAGTCAGTGGAATCAGCTGTGGAAAGAGAGATCACTCTTCATTGGCTGTTCAGCTTAGAGGACAAGAGTGCCCAAACGCCTCCCAGCTAATAGCCACCTTTCCTAGCTTCCTAGCCTCCCAGCTATTAGCAGCTCTTCCTAGCTTTCTAGCCTCACAGCCAATATGGGCTCTTCCTAGCCTCCCAGCTAATAAGGGCTCTTCCTAGCCTCCCAGCTAATAGTAGCTCTTCCTAGCTTCCCAGCCACCCCGCTAAAAGTGGTTCTTCTTAGCTTAATAGTCTCTCAGGTAATAGTAGCTCTTCCTGTTTCCCTTTTTTGAATGATGAATATGGACTACTGCCACCAGCACTCCTTTTGTACAGGTGGAGAACATATAAGCCAACTCGATGCTGGCTGCAGTCTTTGCAATGTGAGCAACCTTTTAGTCTAGACAAATTCAACGTCACATTCTGCCTTTGTTGCCAGTTGTTCTTCGATATCAGTCTAGTAATTAGTCGTCATATTTACAGAAGGAAAACACTGTCTTCTCTTATTATATGCACCAACATAAAGTCTACAACAGAGATTCATAAATGGCATCAAAAGTAAAACCACTGAAATGCAAGAGTGGCTTTATGAAGCTTAGGAGAAAATTCAGTAAGGATGATCTGTTCCCTCATGTTCCGTTCCTTTCCGGTGATTGTAGACTGTTACTCTGTTTCCTCATCTCTTCCATTTTTCCACACTATCAAAATCAGTCCATTATCCATTAATAAAAAAAATCATTGTCACTGTGTCACTCCATCCACAGGTTGTCCGCAGTCACCTGCCAACTTTTTCTTCTCCATCAGCACCAGCATCTAGACTCTCGGAGGTCCAGTCTCTCTCTACTTGCATTGTTTGAAATTCATCCGCCCCTATTATCACGTTCATATTTATGTTTCCTTAACGTTCATTTTTCATCTACTTGATCTCTCCTTATTACAAAGTATTGGCAGCTTCAGTCTAATGATATTTGGCTAGAAACCAGTGGGTTTGGCCACAATGCATTTAGTGAACTAATGACAACTGAACCTTGGAGAACGCTTTGCTAAATTAACAATCCCCTCAGTTGTTAGCATTGATGCGTGACACAAACGTCCATGCTTATCTTGTTGGTCTGAGTCGCGCTCCACAGCAGAAGTCTGTGTTGTTTAGTGAGTGTGGGTCAAACTATAGGAGTGTGGAGGAAGGTGATGTTGAGAAAAGACATTTGCAGTCACATGTCTCATGTTGGATAAAAAGGATGAAAAGTAATATGAATGTATTCAAAATCAAGCTTTACTTACTGCATCATAAACACTATGTTGTGAACTTTAATGGTTGGTAAGGTGCAGTAGTCACTGAAAGAAAAATACTTGATTTAAGATTAAAAATGAAAATGATACACGTGTAAAAGGTGTAAAAAGATTTCTAGGACAATACGTACAACATATAACTCATCTCATCAGCAATAGTGGTAGGGACTGTGTAGTCAATCTGTAATGAAGGCAATAAAGACAATTTATTAACCTAATATCATTTAGTACCAAGATTTGTAATGTCATAAGACAACTGAATGAGGCTTTAATTGTACTTAAGACTATTGTTTGACGTTTGGATTTAAGATAAAAAGATGCACACTTTGTAAACATGAAACAGCCTACCACAGCAGCACAACCACTGTGTACAAGCATCTCAACAATAAGTATCTGTCAGCTTTCAGACCTCAAAACAGCAAGAAAGTAGTGTCAGTGTTTCAAACATTAAAATTAGTTTTGCCTGATTGTTGGTTGGTGGTCAGAGCCCTGGAGTAATATTTATGTCGAATGTGTTGTGTTTCTGACAACAACTCAAAGACTTTCCATAGCAGATGCTAATGGCTTGTTCGGCAGCGCTAGCCTGGCGTACTCATACTCAACTGAACCAATCATGGACTGTAAATGTCTATGCAACTGATACAGAAGAAAAAAACACCGCTCAGATGACTACGTTGCTGCTTCCCTTATGTCCATCACCACATAAAGCCCATCCGAATGATTTGGGAGGGCATTCCAGATCAATTTTCACCACATAAAAATTTTGTGGGCAGGGCATGTTTGGGCTGGCTTCCAGGCTATGGCAGTTACTTTCCAGTAATTTACAAGTTGTAAGCATTAACTATGAAGCTAAACATCATGGACTCCATTAACAACACACACTAAGTGAGTCTAAGCAACCTTTAGCAGATCAATAATAAAGCTGCATTTCCAATTACAGTCAATAAAAGTTAAATCATATTCAGTGTATGCTATGTATGCAATTATTGTCAGAATTTAAAAGATTTCCCAAATTAGGTCAAAACTAATTGTGAGGAGTAGTATCTTTATGGGAAAAGTTAGAAATGGTTTCTTCATTCATAGAGTCCCATGTCTGAAAAAAAACTTGAAGGGGAACTTCTGTTTTTTATAACCTGGACCTTATTTCTAGCATAAAATACCATCTTTTACACACCAATATCACTTTTGTTTCATTTGCACTCGTTCAGGAGCAGAGTTGCGCTAGACTTTTTCGTTGTCTGTCATTTTGACTGACAGAGTCATAAAAATCCAGTCATAATCTATTTTTACCCGTCACTTTAATTTTTTTAAATGACAATAATGCAATTCAGTAGCATTTCATTTTCATTAAAATTTCATTAACTTTAAGTACTTTTTAAGTATTGACAGTATTGACTTTAAATGGTAGGAAAAAAAAAAGTTTGGGCTGCCGACACGTCTTGTCCGTACTCGGACCGGGACTGCTAGCACTAACAGCTCTTAGATGGCACCGCAGGGTTGAAGTGCTTCGGTATGCAAACTTTTTTATTTTGCACAATTTGCACAAAAACTCATCAGTCCTAGCAACGCGCTTTCATCCGATTCCTTCATTTTGGTAACCGTTAGCCGAGCTCTGACGTGTGCATCAGTATAATCGGTGTACCAGGAAATCGTGCACTGATAAAAGTCTCAATTAATAACGTCACTCGCCACCAAGTGGTCAGGGCTGTGAATTGCAATCTGTCAAAATGACAGATGGCCTTCAGATTCTTCCGTCACAAAAAACGGTCAATGGCGGAAAATATTACGTTAACGTGACCCCTGTTCAGGAGGTAATTAGATCAGCGTATATCCATATAGCGGGAGTGTTCAGGGCACCGAGATACAGTATTTCCTACTGCTAGTTTTTTGCAACATGGCTGAATATTTTTCCGACTCCAAGGTTGTGGACAAACCATAGCAGTAACAAATTACAGGTAAACAAGCCGATCTTCGCAGGTGACAGAGATGACATCATCTAAATCAGAAGACATCATCCGGGGTCTGAAGGTCAATCTACAGACCCCAGATGATGATAACACGTAACTCCGGACTCAACAGGGAATAGCACTAGCGTATCATAATAAAATATTGGCGAAATGAACGTGTTTCGTGGCAGATGCGTTATTTAGACGCTGCGCCTTGGTGCCCTGAACACTCCTGCTATATGGATATACGCTGATCTAATGATCTCCTTAACGGGTGCAAATGAAACAAACGTGATATTGGTGAGTAAATGATGGTATTTTATGCTAGAAATAAGGTCCAGGTTGTAAAAAACAGTAGCTCCCCTTTAATGGTGCGAGTTATGTTCAATATTTACTGTGAAGTAAACCCAAATAACTAAATTACTACTCAGAAAACTACAGTAAAAAGTACCTGCCGTTCATCCAGTGGTATGATCACCGTGCTGTTATTAAACTTGGCCTTGCCTATCACCGTCTTGGAGAACTGCACTTGTGCAGTGATGTTGGTCACAGATATGGCGTAGTAGTTATTATTGGTGATTTTCAAGGTGTTCTGCCGAGAAGAACACATTTTAAAGTGACAGAAAGTGTTTGTAAGACAGCTAAAACAAAGGCAAATGGACTTGTCTGAATTTTTCTGTGTCTTCTTCAGTTCTAAATTACTGGTGGGTAGTATTGTTTTTTTTATCGGGAACATCTGTGGGTGCTGCCCACCCGAAACTCACATGACTAGAGTCTGTTCACAACCAGATATTCACCAGATTTTATTTGACCAATTAGTACAGTGACTCTTTAAAGAGCAGAAACTCCAGAGTCAAAGTGTGAATTTGGAGTAAACTGTTGTTTACATATATTGTCAGCAAACAATATAGTCGATATGACATTAATATTCAGTTAAAGTCATATTTGTGGCCAGCTGGCATATTTAAGTCCAATATTCCATTTTTTAGCTGTTTTAGTCTCAATGGTGCCGTAAAAGAAAACTAAATGCTCCACTGTGTTCATGGGCTAGTTGCTAACTTCATCTGTCAGCCATTGGAGCTTGCTTTTTAAGAGACTTTTCGCTAAAATTATGTTTCAGCTGCTGCCAAAAACAGTGCTAATAAGCTCAGTGAGACTGAACCAATACTGATAAAAACTGGAGGTGAAGACTAAAGCTGCAACGTCAGTCACATAACTACTCCTCTATATACATTCATTCATTCATTCATTCATCTTTTGTACCCGCTTATTCCTGTTGAGGGTCGTGGGGGTCTGCTGGAGCCTATCCCAGCTGTCACCGGGTGAGAGGCGGGGGTACACCCTGGACAGATCACCAGTCTATCGCAGGGCCAACACAGAGAGACAGACAACCATTCACACTCACACACACACACCTACGGCCAATTTAGAATCACCAATTAACCTAACAAGCATGTCTTTGGACAGTGGGAGGAAGCCGGAGTACCTAGAGAGAACCCACGCAGACACAGGGAGAACATGCAAACCCCACACAGAAATGGATTCGAACCCGGGACCTTCTCGCTGTGAGGCATCAGTGCTAACCACCTCGCCACTGTGCCGCCCCCTCTATATACACGTTTATATAAAAATATAACTTACAGGGCTCATTTTTAAATAGCAGAGGGTGTAGCTACATAGTCTTACTGTAATGTTAAGATAGACGATTCGCTTCTCCTGGTCGTAGGAGACGTAAGCAGACTTCACTCCCACGTAGGAGACATCAATGGAGCGAGGGAAGAGGAAGAAAACAGCCAGGCCAGACAGCAGCAGGCACAGAGCCACTGATATTGTGACATACAGCATTCTGGAGCAGATGGAAAAGCAAAATGAGACCTTAAAGCCTGTGTGCTCATTTCATTCCTCACACAGTTAAACTATAAAAAGAAGAGCGCAGACTCACGTCCTGCTTGGCCTGAGCCTTTGGTCGCTGTATGGAATAAGAGCCACGATCTGGTTCTCTTGACCTGTTGGACAATATTTTAAAAGGAAACAGCCTGTTGTGTTGAAACTGTTGGACTGAGTAAGGAACATGCTGGTGTTGTATACGCAAGTATGACTTCAAGTAGTAAAAATAACATTTATTCTTTGCTCAACAATACAAAAATTGCAGTTCATGTCTACATAACTAAAACACAAATTATGTTTACTTTCTTTAACTCTCTTATATCTCAAGTTTAAGAAAACCAAATGGCTTCTACTACTGTATCCATTTTCTTATTAGTATTTGTTAGCTATTAGCTATTTTTCCTGTGCAATACCTTAAGCTTGAAGCATGTTCCTTGTAGTTGTGTTACATTATGTTACAGTGTAGACCATATATAAATTGCGCCTCCACTTCTTTGCATTGGCCAAACTGACACGACACTTTCCTGGGGATACGTGTGGTGCCAATACTGTCCGAGAGTGGAGCTACGCAGAGCTGCGTTATCAATGACATGCCCACACTCACTCGCGTTTTCATTTGATTAATGCTACGCTGTGCTCTACCAGTTACAAAGAAATGTTGGATAATACACTGTACTCTGTTTTTTTTTCCTACTCTGATGGTCCTACTGGACCACTTCATGGAGCAGCAACTGGTAGTCATCATCCTGTTTTAGTTTGGCCCAGGTCACGTCCACTTACATGGAGTAGGTGGAGCTTATGACCTATACTGCAGCCAGTCACCATGGGGAGCTCTACTTGCCTTCACTTTTGAGGAGCTGTTTCGCTGTCCATCTTTATGTGTTACAGTATTATATTGATGAATAAGAATGAATCATTTCCATCTGCACACAAAAAGTCAGAACAGCTTTCATTTGAAAAATATATATTCAGTAATACACAGGATAAGATGTTATAATCCCTTGTGCCAAAATCCCAGGCAAAACACATTTAGAGGCCCTGTTCAGCTAAGAGACCCTACCAAACCTATGGTCATATAATATGACAATTAACCTATAATCTACATAAACTAAGTAAAAGCTGCTGGCTTATAAGCCCATTGAGCAGCATAGTTCAGACATTGTAAAACATTAACTAAACGCTGCTGGCTTGTATGGCCCGCTCAGCAGCTAACCATAGCTACCACGTAACATGAAGACAACAGCAGTATGCAGCATATCATTGGGGTTTTCAAGTGGGCACCTCCTTTCACCGATGTTTCGTTAAGTTAGGCCCACGACACCTCGAGAAGGCTTAACAGTGACTTCCAGCGTCCTGGAGTCACCCCCCTCCACACCGCCACTGCACAACCCTGTTTTCCTCACCATTCGATGTCTATCAACAACTAATATAGTAACTAATAACCACGAGCCAAACAAACAAATCTACCATGATTCGCCCCGTTGATGCGGGCTGAAACACGTAACAAACAAGTCTACCATGATTCGCCCCGTTAATGCGGGCTGAAACGCGTATCAAACAAACAAATCTGCCTTGATTCGCCCCGTTAATGCGGGCTGAAACGCGTAACAAACAAACAAATCTACCATGATTCGCCCCGTTGATGCAGGCTGAACCACGTAACAAACAAACAAATCTACTGTGATTCGTCCCGTTGCTGCGAGCCGAAACACGTAACAAATAAACAATTCGCGTAACAAACAAATCGACCGTGGCCTACATGCGGCCATCCTTACCTTAGCTAGTGCCCCAGCTAGCATGTTTCCTGCGTACCCATAACCAGTCGCTCGCTCTCTCTGCTGCCCGGGACATGTTGCTAACCGCAGTCCTCTGGCTCCTTCCCCGTATGCCCAGCTCACTCAGAAGAGCAATCACTGACTTTGCCACAAATCCACGGCAGCCCACTTCTACCGGGCGGACATAAGCCTTCCATCCATTCTGCTCTGCATCTGCTGCTAACTCTGCATACTTAGCTCTTTTCCGCTCATTAGCCTCCTCAACTCTATCTTCCCACGGGACAGTCAGCTCTACAAAATAGACTACTTTCTCTGGCTCAGACCACAACAGCAGATCTGGCCGTAGTCGAGCGCTAACTATCTCAGCTGGAATAACCAGTTGTCCATTTAAATCAGCTCTCATCTGCCAGGCTCCTCCTACTCTTAGCTGTCCCGTGTTATGCCTGATGCCTGCTGGTCGAGCCTTGTCTCCCTCCCGTACAAACTTAATACATCTATTCTCTCTGTTAACTGCCATGGAATTTACATTCACCCGTTTTTCCTCAATTGCAGCTGCTAAACATTTCAGTACCTGATTGTGACGCCAGGTATAACGTCCTTGGGAAAGACTAACCTTACAACCTGTCAGAATATGGCTAAGCGTGCACACACAAGTGCACAGTGGACAGGCAGCATCCTCACCTACCCACTGGTTTAGGTTCTGGGGAGTTGGCAGCACATCATAAGTAGCCCCTAACATAAATCTAATCCTGCTAGTCTCCATGGTCCAAAGCTCTCTCCACTTCAACTTCCTTTTCTCCACACTCTCCCAGTTCACCCACTGACCCTGCTTAGCCTGCGACACTGCCTTAGAGCATCTAACTGCTTCCTCTTCCTTCTGTACTTCTTCCACTACCACCTTTCTCCTTTCTACTGCTGATGCCTTGCTCCACAGAGGTTTCCCTGCACACAGCCCTAGGCCTCCACGCCCTTGCTGTACATGACCTATGATATCCCTATGTTTAAGAGCTGCCTGTGCTTGCTGCACTGCCTCTTTTGCCTTCCACTTCCTCCCTGTCTTAATAGTAGACGCTACACTCCTGACCACTGGATCCTTCGACTGAGTAAGAGTCATTTCCAGTCTAACTTTAGCGCACTTAAACTCCTCTGTTGGGCTGGTAACTGGGAGCTCCAGAATGCCTTTCCCATACAAGGCTGTGTCACTTAAGCAGCGTGGGACACCAAGCCACTTTCTGATAAATGAATTAATCACTCTTTCTAACTTTTCTACCTTTGAAAGGGCAACCTCATACACTGTCAGCGGCCACATTAGCCGAGGCAGTAAACCAAATTGCCAGCACCACAATTTTAACTTCCCTGGTAGCCCTGACCGGTCTATGCTTGAAATGCCTTGAATCATTTCCTGCCTCAACCCTTCAAACTGCGCCTTATCACTAAGACTTGCATCATACCATCTTCCCAAGCTCTTCACTGGCTTCTCCAGCACTGTGGGAACTACCTCATCATTTATAACAAACTTCTTATCTACTACCTTTCCTTTAACAATAGAAATACTTCTAGATTTAATAGGCTTCACTTTCATCCTAGCCCACTGCAGGTTGCTATTTAGCTTATCAAGCAATCTTCTGGTACAAGGAGCGGTTGACGTTGCTGTCATCATGTCGTCCATGTAGGCCCTGATTGGGGGGAGGCGAAGCCCTCCTTGCAGCCTTTCTCCACCTACCACCCACTTGGAAGCCCTAATAATGACCTCCATTGCCATTGTAAAGGCTAGTGGAGAGATTGTACACCCTGCCATAATGCCTACCTCCAGCTGCTGCCATGCTGTAGAGTACTCTGCTGTGGTAAAGCAGAGTTGAATGTCTAAAAAGTATGCTTTGACTAAGTTTTTTATACTACCTGGAACTCTAAAGAAGTCAAATGCTTCCCATAACAAACTATGTGGCACTGACCCAAAAGCATTAGCCATATGCTTTTGGGTCAGTGCCACATAGTTTGTTATGGGAAGCATTTGACTTCTTTAGAGTATATATATATATTTGTATCTGTCCTTGCTTTTCCGGATTAAAGCTGAATTTAAAAGGCCCAACTCCCAGCTAATTCAAAAATGGTAAAAGAGTAGGGGTGTGAGAAAAGCTGAAGCAGAAACTTAAGCAGATGATGCCTTGGCAAACAACTGGCAACCTGAGACGACACCCACCTGCCAAGCCCTTAATTATGTATAATTTTGAGCTTTAATAATGTAAAATGGGTTAGTTTTACATGTATTAAAATTAAAATATATATCTCCCTGTGTAGTTGTTATTGAATGATTCAAATAAAAACATTAGCCATAGAGACCACTATATTGCTTGTACCAGGCTGTAAATATGTTTAACATGGAGGTCTCTGGGGATTGACTCCCTTTTAGAGCCAGTCTCTCGTGGCCATTTGAGTAAATGCAAAAGTTTTCTAAACTTGCATGAACTTATAATGTACGCATTTATTGGTTGTTCAGTAATTATTTCTATACATACCTCGCGGGATTCTCCCAGTGCCCTGGCATGTGGGGCATGTGACACTGTCTTGTCCAGTAAACTCCACATAGGGGAACTGAGACACATCTCCATTCTTTCTGTCCTCCTCTGTCTGAGCGTATGTGTACTCGCCAGCAGCCGTCAGGGCGTCTTGACTCTCATCTTTGTGCTTGGCCAGATGTGATTTGGACTTGCCCATCCCTGCAGCTGTCTGTACACAAAAGATTCAGGAACTTGCCAGTTCATTGGGTACACTAGTGAAAACATTCAAATACAGTCCTGTCCTAAACCTTATCTTTGTAAAGGTTCTGGTATTCATTTACGTTAAAATAACAGAGAGAGCTATTGATTCAGCTGTGTTTTCATGAAGGCTGTGGTGGTTTCTAGTGCTATTGAATTGTATTACATAGTACCGACACAGGTTCCTGTTACTTTGACACTGTAGTCAGTGGGCTAGGTCAAAAAACAGAAACAATTCAATCCAGTTTAACATCACCACAAACTACATCCTCCAAAATGGTCATCCAGTTAAATTACCACCTTTCTGATGCTGTTTCAACATCAGCTGAACATTAGAGCTGACATGAAGTTAAGATTTATTGCAGGACTGTTGCACTAGAGCACCTGATGTTTTGGCAAGTGAGTGATTATTTATACATTAAAAAGGATGCAGAAACAGTGTGCCAATGTGACTGCTGCTTGTAGCAATAAATGTACAGAGAATATTACTTCACTTAGCATGTGTTGGCCACATGGCTAAATAATGTTCTGGTTCACTCACACCGCTTTCATAGGCCACAAAATATCTTCAACCTGGTAGATTTCTGATCAAAGATTCCAACGTAAAATCAACAAAGATTACATGAACTGAATTAGAACAGCGATAAATGCAGATTTAGAACAAGACTGTTTTATTAGAATGGATTCGTTTTTACTAGTGTACATAATATTTTGCGTCGATACTAAGGCCCACATTGCTGGCATGTTAATAAACCAACAATAATGATCCAGGATTGATCTTTTCTCCTGCAGCACCTGAGCATTTACACTTTTGACTTGTTTTTATTTGAATTAAATTATCGAAAAAGCTCTGGATGTAAAGTAGGTCCTCTTCTGAAAAAAATGTATAGGTATACTAATGTAAACATGTCTGTTGTGTATTAGGCCACAGAGGGGCTATTAAAGGCCACGTTGTGTCATCTCAGGTACAGAGGTTTCTCAATGCGGGCCATGTGTAGATCTGAGCAGAGATGCCAGAAGAACTGACGCCATGCAGCTGAGTTGCTAACCAGGAACACAACGTACTGGCCGGAGGAAGCCTCCAGTAATCTAATAAGACATCATATTCTAACAAACCGAAGCGATATTTGTGTTTTATTCAAACACAGGTATAAAAAAACTACGTTAATCCGTATCGATACCTTATTCTGGCATTAATTACGCACGAATCGGGTTTTCTCTGCGTGACAGTGCGCATTAAAATGCCTTATTATCGGCGCCGCTAAAAATACAACACAAATACACGGCTATAATGTTCCCAAACGCCTTACCTGTTTTATATTTCACTCTAAACTGGTTGCCATCCGCTGTATCGTCGCTGTTTGTTGTGGTTCACACGGCAGAGAGGAATAAAGACAGGAACGCCCCCTGCTTTCCTCATTGGACAACGATGGAGAAGCGTTGGTCTCCTTTACTGCACTGCCTGCATGAAAGAAAAAACAAACAACATCCCCCCCCAAAAAAAAACCTAATGTGAGAACATATCACACATTAATGCAGAACGCTTCGTTCCTCGTAAAAATCCTGCATTAGCTTCAGGTAATCAAGGATTACCTAAAGGGTGCCATCAAGGAGTGTCATTGTTATGGAGTTGGGGTGCCTGGTCTTGTCTAGTTGGATGGTACGTCTAAGCAACATCCACACCATGTCCAAAAGTTTCCCAGCAGAACATTGAATTGTCACTGGTTGTTCAATGTCAGTGGTTTTAATGTTGCGGCTGATCAGTGTACTTGGCCAGTAAAGCTGATTTCATTCACAGCACATTGTATTGGATTGTTTGCTCTCTCGACCAGATGATGGCACTGTGCTGCCATGTGTGAGTTTACTACTCGGCAGCAGGGAGGCTGGGGAATCCTCTTGTCAACAACACAGTCATTTAGGCCAGAGAGCAAATGTCAGATTACATAGATAACAGATTTACTTTAATCTGTTCAACCTCTTTATGACTTCATTTGGAGTAATGCATAAGCTGGACAAGTCGAGGGAAAACTATTAAATTATAATATCGTAATATTTTTGCATCAATTGTTCTGAAAACTGTCCGTGGTCAAACCCATCATTTTAAAACAGTACAGATTTGTATTCTTTCCTGCAGCAACCATCTGCTACAAATGTGCTGAAAACAAGCAGTGAATGCTATTTGACACAGGCTGGCTTTAAGGACAACCTACTTGGCACCATCAACAGGTTTGCCATAAAGCCAGCGCTAATGATAGAAGCCTCAGCAGTGACCCTGAATATACCCCAGCAGTGGTGGGCTGTCAGGGCCAACAAAGCCTTCTCTGCTGGCCTTAACTGTATCAAAATCATTGACTTACATTTTAATATTTTCCTATTCATTCATTCATTCATTCATCTTCTGTACCCCCTTATTCCTGTTAAGGGTCACGGGTGTCTGCTGGAGCCTATCCCAGCTGTCTATTTTCCCATTAATCTTATTAAATTTATTCCCAATAGCGTATTCTTTTCATTTTATGGCTTGTCTGTCTCTCAGCTGCGGTGCTTCTGGCACTGTAACTTTGCATTAGAACTTTTATCCACTAATATTTCAGCCATCATGTGTTGCCAGAGTCAAAGACATCTGCCCGGGCATTCACAATTAAAACTGCAGGCAGCTGAAGCTTGAAATACATAACGTAATGAAGCTGTTCCTTTAACAAATTACATTTCAAGTTCGTATTCCTAGGCCTTCTCTGTGGCCTACGGTAGTGCCAGTGTTTTCGCGTCCTCTGATTATAGGGTCAGAGAGCCTTTCCGTTTAAGTCAAGCTAGCGGTTCATATTCATCTGTTGCAAGCTGCACCAGCAAATCGGCCCAGTTAATGTTTTGATAGGTATTTTTTGAACTCACAATGGTAGAAAGAGGAGAGGCTATGAACTTGGTTGCAGATCTTCTTAGAAAGCCATTTTCACAGTGGACTTCGAAGTTATTGGGCTGCCTAATCCCGGAGCTAACTAGCCTGACCCAGCTGGGGAAAGGGTGTGTCCGCCCCTTTCATAATAGCAACCAGCGTTACACTTGGCTAACAGGCTCTGAGGAGAACTCTAAATTGTTTCTTAAGTTCTGGTGAGTAAAATGAATTATATTTACATCTTTTATGTATATTTTTGTAATTTTATTGGGTCGACATTGATGTTTCTGTTGGATCTGCTGGATTTGACTGCAGTGAGTGAGAAGAGACTTTTTTGAATTGTTTTAAGTGAGTTTCTTGCTTTATTAATAGCATTCATCTCGCTATATGAGATACCCGTCTACGATGCAACGTCCTGTTTTATTGTGTATTGTGGTAACTTATGGGAGGCTTCTTAATGAACATGGGGGAAGTTTATTTTGTTACTGACAAAACAGTGAACAACTCAGACACACTCTCACTGAACACGGCACTTTTGGAAAAAAGATTCGGGATCCAGCTCATTGAACCGGCCACCAAAGAAAACTCAAGAATCATGAACTAGATGTCTATTGAACCGGCTCAGTTGAGTCCTACCACATTTGATATATAATCAATAAACTAGGGATGCACCGAAATTAAAATTCTTGGCCAAAACCGAAACACCGAACTAAATTATTATGATGATTATTAGTACCATTGCATTTATGGCTATGACTGTGTACTAACCTCACTAAAATCAAGGCATTGCAATTTCTTTGCACCTAGTGGACTGGCAGACAAAGATATAAGTCTCTCAATTTCCACCGTTACTCCATGTATCCATATGATACATGGACACATCCTAAGAATCCTCTCCAGTCACTGCTGCTCTCAGTACCAATACAGTAGTGTAGCACACAGAGCAAGCAGACTAATCTGTGGCGGTTCTGGGGGGGGGGGCAACAGGGGCCACTGCCCCCGTTACACTGAGTCTGGACCCCCCTGTGGCCCCCCCTCCGAACGAAGATTCATTCATTCATTCATTCATCTTCTGTAACCGCTTGTTCCTGTTAAGGGTCACGGGGTCTGCTGGAGCCTATGCCAGCAGTCATTGGGCGAGAGGCGGGGTACACCCTAAACAGGCTGCCAGTCTATTGCAGGGCCCGAACGAAGATTATGTACTAATTATTAAAATTGTGATATTGCACCAACGCAAAAAGCGGAACTAATGCGTGTGGCTCAACATTCTAGTCTGATCCTTTTGTGCGTTACACCACTGAAAACGGCAACCCGATTGCCTTCACCCTTTCTGGCGTGGTGAATTTTTTTAGCCCTTATTTGTGTGTGTGTGAAATGATTTTTTAACTATTTGACTCAAACCTCATTTGAATTAAATTAATATTTTGGAGTGATATGAACTCATGGAAAACAAATTATTATTTAAAAAACAATTTATTTTTAAGATAAGACATGTTTATTGATCCCACGTATGGGAAATTAACTTGTCACAGTAGCACGGAATCAAAAATATATACAAAACAGTGACGATTTTGACTTTGACATGGGAAAATTACCAGGGGAATAAAAAAACACAAGTACTGATTTGAAAAAAATATACAAAAAAATAACGCTTCGAAAATATATAGAGAAATATAAAGACATTCTGTATATACACTGTGGTGGTGGAATAAAAAATTTACAAATAAATAGATTGCTAAAACTTTAAGAAAAACTATAAGTTGGTGAGGTAGCAGTTTGTGGAAAAAGGCAGTGCAAAAAGGCAGATTTATTTGTGCAAGATGACAGTTATTATTGACTCAGCCTGATGGCAGTTGAATGAATGACCTGCAGTAGCGTTTCTTCTTGCAGCATGGATGCAGCAGTCTGCTGCTGAAGGAGCTGCTTAGGTCTGAAACAGTCTGATGCAGTGGGTGAGAGGGGTTGTCGTGGAGTGATAAGTTTGTACACTTTTATTTAAGAAAAATATCCAGAAAGAAGTGCAATGAAGGGAGGAATTTAGTTTTATAATTGTATTGTTTCTGAACACTTATTTTTCATTTTATCAAGTGATAATTTTGTGTTTTTTTGAACAAAAACTTTTATTGTGATAATAAAGTATTTTCTATTTACCCAAATTCTGTACTGGATTTAAACTGATTAATAATCCAAAAGGCAAATCACAAAAACACAAAAAGGTCATGAAAATTCATTCAGATTTAAATTGATGATGCATCCACCTAATAAAATCTAGAAGGCTTTAAAAACTGGACAAAATATCCTATTTGTGTGATCTTAAACATCACACTCACAAGTCCAATGTTGTAGGGAGAACTTAAATGTAACTTAAATGAAAATAAATGTAAAATGTAAATGTAAAAATCTGCATGTTGTGCAAAATATAAGAGTGAATAGAGCTCAAATGTTTTGATCTTTAAATGGTGTTGCTGTCAGTTCTTACAGCCATAGCAGTTTGATAAAAGCCTCTTTATTCTGTCTGTGAGCCCTTATTGGTGTTAGCGTGGCAAGTTGGATGTGAGTGTCTGCAGTGACTCTAATCTCCTTCATTACCTTTTAATTTACCAAATTGCAGCCTGGTCGGTGAAGAGGAGAGGACGAAAACAGGACATAACGCTGATGCAGAACTGGACGGGTAATTGTCAGTCATGTTTGGGGTTATATGCGGTACACTGGTAAAGGAAACCCCATGTGGTCTTGCTATTCAATACACAGGATTAGATGTTACAATCCCTTGTGCCAAAATCCAAGGCAAAACACACTTAGAGGCCCTGTCCAGCTGAGAAACCCTAACAAACCTACAGTCATGTGATATGAAGCTTAACCTACAATCTAAATAAACTAAGTAAATGCTGCTGGCTTGTATGGCCTGCTCAGCAGCTGACGCTAACTCAAACCATGTGAAATATAAGCTAACCAAATACTGCTCGCTAGCTTAACCTACAATCTAAATAAACTAAGTAAATGCTGCTGGCTTGTAGGCCCACAGAGCAGCAGAGGATAATTCAAACCTTGTGAAATACAGTATGAGCTAACCTAATATAACGCTGCTGGCTTGTATGGCCCGCTCAGCAGCTAACCATAGCTACCAAGCAAAATAAAGACTTCAGGAACCTGGCCTGAAACAACAGCAGTATGCAGCATGTCATTGGGGTTTTCAAGTGGGCACCTCCCTTCACCGATGTTTCATTAAGTTAGGCCCACGACACCTCGAGAAGGCTTAACAGTGAATTCCAGCGTCCTGGAGTCACCCCCCTCCACGCTGCCACCGCAAAACCCTGTTTTCCTCATCATTTCTCACCATTAATATTAGACAACAGACAACAGCGGACTGAACCATGACTGAACCAAACAAACAAATCTACCATGGTTCACCCCAGAGCCATAGAGAGAGAGAGTTGCGACACTCCCATAGACCTCCGTTGTAAAAAATGGCGGCACTTTTAACCGCCTACTTCCGGGATTTGAAAATCGGATTAGTTCCTAACACTGTCATTTGGGCGTTGGACCTCATTCACTTACATTGCTGCGCATCGAGTTGTTCCAGAGGTAAGTTGCTGAAATATCGACCTCTTTTGAATTGTCAACTGTCTATATTGTATCAGAGGCCCTTTGCGATGCTTATACTGGTCTTCATTTGTATATGCACAGCGTAATTATTTATATTTTATCTTGGTTGTTTCAACCAATTTTCTAGCATTGCCTGCTAGCTAATTAGCCAGCGCGACTTCCCCTGCTGTGAAGGTAGTTCGGTAATGAATCGCTACCACCTTTATAGCAACTTTTATTTAATTGAATTTTGGGATATACTAACTTTTCATTATGTGACGTGTTGGCTGTACTTAATTTGTTGTACTGCTCCGTGTTCATTTGAGCGAGGGTTATAATTAGGAATGGTGGGAATTTCAATTAGGCCTCTCGAGATTGACTGGTGAAGGCTGCGCGTCGAGTTCCAGAGGTAAGTTGCTGAAATATCGACCTCTTTTGAATTGTCAACTCTATATTGTATCAGAGACCCTTTGCGATGCTTATACCAATCTTCATTTTGTACATGCACAGCGTAATTATTTATATTTTATGTTGGTTGTTTCAACCAATTTTCAAGCACTGCCTGCTAGCTAGTTAGCTAGCGCGACTTCGCCAGCTGTGAAGGTCATGGTGAAGGTAATTAGTTAGGTAATGAATCGCTACCACCTTTATAGCAACTTTTATTTAACTGAATTTTGGGATATACTAACTTTTCATTATGTGACGTGTTGGCTGTACTTAATTTGTTGTACTGTTCCTGTTCCATGTTCACTTGGCTAGTGTACAATTTGCCCAGCGCTACTTGCTGATGCTTGATGAGATGCTGATAGATTGCTATCCCATGCCATGAGCTCGTGATCAGGGTATGTCAAGGCATTGTTGTGACTCGTGATTTGAGTGAGGGTTATTAGGAATGACGGGAATTTTAGGACTGGCGAGTTTGAGTGGTGAACGCTGAGGTTCCCCATCACAGATACTCATTTACTGTGAGGAAACTTTGTATTGTAATATCCACACTATGCAAAACTGACATTAACAAAAATGCAATAATGTAATAACAGCTGAAAAAGTATGTGTGTGTTTTATTTTATATTTACCGTTCAATAATGCAATCACTGCTGTCTGTCCCATAGAAGAACATGACAGCCAGCGTATGTTTAGGAACTAATTGGGTGTCGCAACTCTCTCTCTCTATGGCTCTGGTTCACCCCGACAATGCGGACTGAACCACGAACCAATCGACCACATCTATAATAATTTGTAAACATGTATAATAATTTGTAAACACACTAGTCACAGTCACGCAGCCACCCTTACCTTTAGCTAGCTCCCCAGCTAGCATGCTTCCTACGTGTCCAGAGTCACTCACTCGCTCTCTCTGCTGCCCGACACATGTTAGATACTACAGTCCTCTGGCTTTTTCCACGTATGCCCAGCTCGCTAAGAAGGGCAATCGCCGATTTTGCTACAAATCCACGGCAGCCGACTTCTACCGGGCGGAGAAAAACCCTCCAGCCGTTCTGCTTTGCATCTGCTGCTAACTCTGCATACTTAGCTCTCTTCCGTTCGTTAGCCTCCTCAACTCTATCTTCCCACAGGACAGTCAGCTCTATAAAATAGACTACTTCCTCTGGCTCAGACCACAACAGCAGATCTGGCCTTAGGCGGGTGGAATAACCAGCTGTCCGTTTAAATCCACCCTCATCTCCCAGGCTCCTCCTACTCTTAGCTGTCCCGTGTTATGCCTGATGCCTGCTAGTCTAGCCTTTTCTCCCTCCCGCACAAACTTAATATGTTTATTCCCTCTGTTAACAGCCATGGAATTTACATTCACCCGTTTTTCCTTAATTGCAGCTGCTAAACATTTCAGTATCTGGCTGTGACGCCAGGTGTAACGTCCTTGGGAAAGACTAACCTTACAACCTGTCAGAATATGGCTAAGCATCCCCACTTACTCTGCTATAAGTGGGGACGTATTTCTAAAGATTCTTAGCGCAAAGAGTTGCTCCTCCTCTTAGATCCTGGTAAAGATAAAAGGTATTCCTAAAGACTCTTAGCTCTTAAGAGTGCTGACATCTGTTAAGAGCAGGGAGGAGGACTTTTAAGAGGCTTAGGAGTTTCTTAAGCAGAGGAGAAAATGGCAGAAAGGAGGCATTTATCTGTTGTGCTATATTTTTCCATGCCTGCCTTTTGGCTTGTAGTGTGACACTGGGGCCAAATCTCTCAAAACACGTTTATTCTCATTGACCAGTTGAGCCAGAAGCAAACAATGTTCCTCTGTCCAGTTGGGTTTCCTACTTCTTTTCTTCTCTATTGCTGTTCAGTTTGTGGAAGACTTGAATACCAACCAACACTGCTTCTTATCGGCCAGTTAGCAATCACAGAAATTGATGAAAGCTGAGCCACTTTACTCTCCTTAACCCCTTAATGGCTACTGTCGCGAATTCGCGACGCACTGTTCACTCAGATTGCAGCCGAAATAACGCATGTAATACTCCAATGTTGGTTTGTGCACATTCAAAAAATCCCTAGGAACCTTTTGCAAGCACAAGTTTCTCGTAGGACCGGTTGGAGTGGTTCAATTCAATTCAATTCAATTCAATTTTATTTATATAGCGTCAATAACAATACAAATCGTCTCAAGACGCTTTACAAAAACCCGGCCTGAAACCCCCAGAGCAAGCCTGAAGGCAACGGTAAGCAAAAACACAAATAATTAATTTCTTTATATAATTGAAAAATCAATTCAGGCGTTAAGGGGTTAATACCAAATGGATGAAGTGTAAAAATGACCAGCATCGTAAATGAATGTAAGCAAATAAATACAACTATCAGCATGTGAATACTTGGCAAGTGGGCATGCGTTTTCACACATTTTGTAGGATCATTTTAAAGTATAGCTTATTATTTATTTATTTTTGTATAAAATATTATTTATAATTACACATAGAGATTAGATTCTGTTATTAAGTCTATTGATTTGACACTCCATTCTAGGCCCATTAACACCAAAAATATATTTTTTATGTAGCTTTTTGAATCAACCAATCACACCTTTTGAAATGATGACTCATACCTAGCAATGGGGTCAACCACACCTCCTCACTAAGATAAGAGTTTCTGTCCATTGCTTGCTCAGAGTTCTCAGAGAATGTTCTGGAATCACTCCTAACCTAAGACTCCTTGCTAGGAATTTTTAATAGTAAGTTAGGATCTCTGAGAGGATTCTCAGAATCTTTAGGACTGCGGGGCCTGATTTCTTGGAAAATTTACCAAGGCTTTTGTAGCGCTTTGTTTTTTGTAATTGATAAAGAAAAACAACCAAAATACTTACAGGACAAGGACAAAACAGTGCAGAACATTGAACAACATAAACTCTGCTAGTTGTGCGTGTTGTGTTGTGTGGGTGAGTGGAAAAGAAAACAAAATAAAAAATAAAAAATTGCAATACCAGTAAACAAAGAGGGGAGAGGATGACAAGAAATTGTTGCTACCTATTACATTATATTTTGCTTAATTACAATAACATAAATAATGTTTTCGATGATAAGAATTATAAACGGTTTAGTATAGTAGTGTAAGAGTGTTTTTTTTTAAAGAAATAAAACATAACTGACAGAACCTTTATCTATTGAGACAGTTTTTGTTTGAGGAGGGAAGAGAATATGAAAAAATAAATAAATAACAGTTAAAAAACAAAACAAAAAAAAAAACAACGTAACAAAAATAACAAGAAATGGCTCAGTCATTCATATGTAGGTTGCTGATGGGGTTTTTGGGAACAACCGGGGCACTAGAGACACCCAAGCACGTATTTTTGAGTTGTAACCAGTATGTATGAAACGAGTCGATGTGATTGTTTTTTAATGCCATTTGTTTTTCTGTTGAGATGTGGTTGGATAATAGGAGGAGCCACTAAGATATTGTGATTTTTGTTCTGTTTTTCCAGTTTAGGAGGATGGTCTTTTTAGCGACTGTTAGAGTGATCAATATTGGTTGTTCATATTTCAGTGGTGGTTCAAGTACAGAAAGGTCTCCTAGCAGACATATAGATGAGGAGGCTGGAATACGGCGACCTATAGCTAGTGAAAGTGTATTGATAACGTTTGTCCAAAGTTTCTGAATTGGTGGGCTGAGCCAGATGGCGTGAAAGTAATCGTCTATAGTGTTTGTTGTACAGTGTAAACAGATGTTATTTTCTACCATTCCCATTTTGTATATGTTTTGGGTGAAGTGTACTCTGTGCAAAATTTTGTATTGAATAAGTTGTAGTTTGGAGTTCTGTGACATTGAGAAGGTGTTATTGTAAATGTGTATCCAGGTTGTAATATCGTTGGTGGTTTCGAGGTCCTTTGCCCAGTCTTTTATGGTTACTTACTTACTTACTCCTCTTCGCCCCCAATGGGACATAAGGCTTCAACGAGCTCTCTCCACTGGATTCGGTCCTTGGCTGCATGTTGGGCCTCTCCCCATGACAGATTCATCTGATTCAGCTCTTGCGTCACAGTTCTGCGCCAGGTGGTTTCGGGTCTCCCAGGTTTTCTCTTCCCTGGTGGTGTCCATTTTAGGGCAATCTTTGGGATACGGTTTTGCTCCATCCTCAGCACGTGACCTAGCCATCTCAGATGTTTGCATGTAATCTCCTTGGTGATGGTCTGGCTCCTTGTTTTTTTGTACAGCTCATTGTTGGAGATTTTGTTTGGCCAAAAGATCCGGCATATTCGCCTGAGGCATGAGTTGTGGAACACTTCCAGTCTCCTAGTGTCTGCTTTGATCACTCGCCAGCTCTCTGAACCATACAGCAGGACAGACTTGACATTGCTGTTATATATGGGCATCTTTGTTTTAAGGCTGTACTGCTTCGATCTCCAGATGGAACGGAGTTGGGAAAAGGCAGCTTGCGCCTTTCCCAGCCTTGCCTTGGTGTCTTTGGATGTCCCACTGTCCTTACTAATAAGGCTGCCCAAGTAGGTGAAGTCTTCCACATACTCAAGTGGTTCCGCGTTCACAAGGATGGGGCTTGTGGGGGTGGAGTTTACACGGATCACTTGTGTTTTGGAGGAGTTAATGCTGAGTCCAACCTGTTTGGCAAAGTTGTCGAGTCTGTCAGTTTTAGTCTGCATGTTGTTGTGGTTGGTTGATAGGAGAGCTAGATCATCAGCGAAGTCAAGATCTTCCAACTGAGAGAATGGAGTCCACTGGATGCCTCTGGGTCTGTCCGCTGTGGTGTTGGTTGTGATCCAGTCTATGGCAACAAGGAAGAGGATAGGAGAGATGATACACCCCTGTCTCACTCCTGACTGCACAGGAAACCAATCGGAGATGGTGTTGCCCATGATGACACTGCACTCAAAATGTTCATAGAATGTTTTTATGATTCTGGTCATTTTTGGTGGTATTCCGTAGGAGTGCAGTATCTTCCACAGGGTGTCTCGATGGACACTATCAAAGGCCTTCCTGAAATCCACAAAGTTGATGTAGAGGGGTGTATTCCATTCCAGGCATTGCTCTATGATGTTTCGCAGAGCGAAGATCTGGTCCATGCATCGTCTTCCTTTCCTGAAGCCTGCTTGCTCCTGTCTAAGCCTGGAGTCGATGGCTGTCTCCATCCTGTTGAGAAGGACTCTGCAGAACACCTTGCTTGGAACAGATAAAAGTGTTATTCCACGCCAGTTGTCGCAGTTCTTGGAGTCTCCTTTCTTAGGGATTTTGACAATAAGACCCTTTGACCAGTCTTCAGGGATGGAGTCACTGTTCCATATGTCTTGGAAGAGGTCTGTCAGCAGTCGTGTTGATATGGTAATGTCAGCCCTTAGCATCTCAGCATGAATGGTGTCTATGCCACATGCCTTCAGGGTTTGGATGATGGTTTTAACCTCTGAGGGGTCGGGGGGGTTGATGTTCATTTCCAGGATATCATCCGTTGTTCTGATGGAGGCTGGTTGTTCTGGCTCAGGGAGGTTGAGTACTTCCTGGAAATGTTGGACCCATCTGGCTGCTTGCTCACGCTCTGTTGTACACAGGTTGCCATTCTTGTCACGAATGTGGGTAGACTGGATGGTACATTTGCCACAGAGTCGCTTAGTGATCCTGTACACTGTACCCAGGTTTCCACTGGCTGCTGCCTTCTTGGCTTCACTTGCCAGGTTTTCTACAAAGACTCTCTTGTCTCTCCTTCCACTCCTCTTCATCTCTCTGTCCTTGTTCTTATATGACAACATGGCTTTCTCGAGGAGTCGTAGTGACTTGGTGTTCAGTGTCTTTGCCTTCAGTTGTTTCCTCTCTTCGATTTTTTGCCAGGTGTTAGCCGATATCCATTCTTTCGCCCCCTTCTGTTTGAAGCCCAGAACTTTTTGTGCTGTTTCAGTGTATAAGGTCTTGATTGCATTCCATTTGTTGCTTATTGCGTTTATGGTGTGTTCTTCTATTTCAGAGGCAGACTCTAGCGTGCTGACGCGGTTTCTGAGTTCCAAAACAAAGTCTTTGTTTTTCTTTGGGTATTGGAGCTTTGCAATGTCCAATTTCCTCTGCCGCTGGCCTTGTGGGACCGTCTTCTTCAGCTTGAGTTTGATGGTGGCAGCGATAAGGTAGTGGTCACTGTAGACATCTGCGCCCCGGTATGCTCTGACGTCATGTAGTGACCTGCGCCATTTACCATTGATCATGATATGGTCAATTTGGTTGATGGTCCTACCATCTGGTGCATTCCATGTGAGCTTGTGTATATTCTTGTGTGGGAAGATGGTACCACCAATAACCAGGTTGTTGTTCATGCAGAAGTCCACAAGGCGTTCACCATTGTCATTTCTTTCGCCACAACCATGTCTGCCCATTGCCCTCTCGTCAGACCAATCTGGTATGGTTGAACCTGCCAGGAGCCATATGCTCCTCCCAGCCTAGCTCTTAGGGTCACAGAAGTACGCAAGCCTCTCCACCACGACAAGGTAACAGCACAAGAAGGAGAGGGTCTTTCATGGTTGGCGGGAGGTTATTGTCTATGTGTATTAGGTGTTTATACGTATATTTCTGAAAATGTTTTTTTTCTGGGTGGATAGTAGTTTTATTTGATTAAGCAATGGGGGTATTTGCAGTGTGTTGTTTATTATATTACTTTTTTTCTTTTAGACAGCATTTTAGTTGTGAATATTGTAAAAAAAAAAAACTGTTACTGCCAATGTTATAATGCTGTTTTAGTATGTCATGGGGTATGAGTGTGTTGTGATCAAATATATGTTCCAAATGTGTTATTCCTGTTGTAATCCATGACTGAAAACAAAAGGGCTCGTTCGTAATCTGGAAATCCGGATTATGCCACAGTGGAGTGAATTTATTGGGGGATATGGGATGTCCTAAGATTTGTTTGGATTTCCACCAAGCTGTCAGAGTCACTGCTATATATGGGTTTTTGAAGCAGTTGTGTTTTTTGAATGGTTGTGTAAGAAAGGGGAGATCTGATACTGATACTTCTTGACAGTCGTATTGTTCTATGTCCAACCAGGGTTGCTGTGATAGTTCATTTCAATTAAATTCCATTTATATAGTGTCAATAACAATACAAATCGTCTCAAGATATTGTGGTGGATATTGTAACCATTTGGATATATATTGTAGGTGATTTGATAGGTGATATAGTTAAAAATTTGGGGCAGCCATTCCTCCATAGTCTCTTGGTTTCTGCAGGGTGGAAAGTTTGATTCGTGTTTTTTTTGTGTTTCCAGTAGAATTTATTTAGAGTCTATTGCATTAAACCATTGAGATGTGGGTTGGACTGGGGTCACTGCAAAAAGACAGTTTATTTTAGGTAAAATGGACATTTTTACTGCTGCTATTCTTCCAATTAGTGAAATGGGTAGATTTTTCCAGCTAGTGAGGTCTTCTTCTATACTTTTTAGTAGAGGTGTGCGATACCGCTAGTTTTGGTATCGATCCGATACCAAGAAAATACAGGGCCAGTATCGCCGATACCGATATTGATACTTTTTAATAATGAAGGTGGATGCACCATCAATCTGAATCAATCTAAATCTGAATGAATTTTCATGACATTTTAAGTGTTTTTGTGATTTGCCTGATTATTAATCAGTTAAAATCCAGTACAGAATTTGGGCAAAGTTTATAAGTAAATAGAAAATACTTTATTATCACAATAAAAGTTTTTGTTCAGAAACAACACAAAATGATCACTTGAGGACAAATAAAAACAAATTATTTTTCAGGCAGAGTGTTCAGAAACTACAATAAAAACTAAATCTCTCCCTTTATTGCACTTCTTTCTGGATTTTTTTTTTCTTAAATAAACAGAGTGTACAAAATTATCACTCCACAACAAATACTATAAATAATGTAAGGAAGTGTTTAGGAAGTACAATACAATACAAAAATAACACAACTTTTCTCCCCTTTAGTGCACTTCTTTTTCTTCTTTTCAGGGGTCTGTAGGGGCCAGGTGGGCGGGGGATTTTAAAAATTTTCATATACAAGATTGTTGTGTTACCACTCCATCTTACAGCCTTTTTACAAATAATACAACTTGCTATCGTTTCATTTTCAGCCCGAAAATATAACCAAACAGCCCTACTCTTTCTCTCGTTGTGTGTAATGCGTTGCTGCTGTACGACGGAGTATTAGGGCCACACATGAAGAAAAAAAATATTTTTGCCATGACGAGATTAAACTCGACATGTCGACTTTAAAGTCGCCATGTCGACATTAAACTCGACATTTCGAGAATAAAGTTGAAATATCATGTCGACTTTAATCTCGACATTGTCTTCTCTGCATTCTTCCAAATTTGTATGATTTCTCCTTCTGAACAGACGAAGTTTTCGGCACAACCTTTTCAGCGTCCTTACACTAATCGCCACACTGTGGTTCTGCGCTAAAAGAGCGAGGATTTCCTTACTGCTTAACCCGATTCTAAAGTACAATTTGACCAAACCCGGGCCGCGGACCGGTACCGGTCCGTGGGTCATTTGGTACCGGGCCGCACAGAGATAATATATAACTTCCATTATTTCCGTTTGATTTATTATCTGAGTCTGAATGATGTTTTATTTTGAAAAATGACCGGATTCTCTCCATTACATCCGTCTATGACTCACTCTTGACGCATGTCAAGGCCTCGAGACCATAGATCACGTGATACGTCCCGAGTTCGCAAATGACGGGGGCCTTAAACGTCTGTTCGAGACAACAACTCTGCCGGTGTTCTGGATTAAAGTCATGGCAGAATTAGCCTGGATACCAGACTCTCTGACTTCGTACTGTAGGGAATGCAAATGAGCGGAAGTACGTAGGCAGGCGGAGCCAGGCTATGGCAGAATACCCCGAGATCGCCACAACAGCATTGAAAACGTTGTTGCCATTTCCGACATCTTATGTGTGTGAAGCAGGGTTTTCTGCAGTGACAGCAACCAAAACAAAATTACGAAGCAGACTGGTCATAAGTAACACACTTCTGGTTTCATTGTCTCCCATTACCCCAAGATGGGACCGTCTTGTTGCAGCAAAACAAGCGCAGGGCTCCCACTGATTCAGTGCTATTGTTAGCTAGTATTTTCATGCACTTTTTGTTTTTGTGGTGTGTCTTATTTTGAAGGCATGTTTTAACGTTACCATAGCGACCAGAGAGGATGTTACTCGTGTCATGTTCTGTTGTTGGTGTGACGTTATTAGGACGCTGCTAATAAAGTTGCACATGAATACACAGTGGATTTACGTTTATTATTATTATTATTTTATAGAGAAAATACTACAGTTTTTATGCCGGTCTTATCATTTTATTTTGTTTTTATCTGCTACACCTTCCAGTCCGTGAAAATACTGTCTGACATTAAACCTGTCCGTGGCGCAAAAGGTTGGGGGCCACTGATCTACACAAGGCATTGTGTTGAATCGTCGGCCAATTGTCTGATTCTGGATTCAGTGCGGGTATCCTGTGGAGCGGTTGCTCTCTCTCCAAACTATTTTGAACTAATTTCAACTTTATTCTCGAAATGTCGAGTTTAATGTCGACATGGCGACTTTAAAGTCGACACGTCGAGATTAAAGTCGACATGACATTTCTACTTTATTCTCGAAATGTCGAGTTTAATGTCGACATGGCGATTTTAAAGTCGACACGTCGAGATTAAAGTCGACATGACATTTCTACTTTATTCTCGAAATGTCGAGTTTAATGTCGACATGGCAACTTTAAAGTCGACACGTCGAGATTAAAGTCGACATGAAATTTCAACTTTATTCTGGAAATGTCGAGTTTAATGTCGACATGGCGACTTTAAAGTCGACATGTCGAGTTTAATCTCGTCATGGCAAAAATATTTTTTTTCTTCATGTGTGGCCCCTAATACTCCGTCGTACTGCTGGCTGGGCCTGGCTGGTAGCGGTGGGCGGTGATCGGTCACCTGGCGCCGCGGAGTCACGTGACGGTACAACAAACACACGCGAGGGGGAGGAGGAGCAAAATGAGCATGCTCTGCTCTGTGACAGCAGCGGCATTCAGACAAAGTCAGGTCGCCTCTTTAATGAAACGAGAGAAACTGAAACTTAAGTATCGATCTCATTACATTGGTATCGATCAATCTCGATACCAACGTTCGTATCGATATTATCGATATTTGGACTGATCCGCCCACTACTACTTTTTAGTAGTGGTGTGAAATTCAGGGAGAACAACTCCCACTAAACATTAGACGTCTGATTGACGTGCAGATCAAGTCTATATTGCGTCCGTCGGTCCATGGCCAATTCTGAACGTCTACACGACGTGCAAACTAGGTCCGCTATTTCGACGTCTAACCATGACCCTATTTAGACGTCAATATGCCATTCAACATTTGATCGTCAGACTAGATAACTTTTCTGAGGTCATATGGACGTCTAAGACAGGTGCAGGAAATTGACGAATGTATTTTTTATTTATTTAAGATAAATATCAAACTTGTTGTTATCAACATGATTAATCAGTATGAATGATTAATAATTTATATTCATATTCATTGTTGATTTGAGATTAAAAAATATTTATTATTTATTTATTGTATACATAATATTTTGTTATTTTACATTTTCGTATTTTTCCTACTGGTTTATTTAAGGGTCTCTGGACCGTAGTCTGGCTAAATTTAACTGAGTTCTGCGCCACAGTCATATCGGGTGAAATGTGTGCGAATTCGCGACTCTAACTGGCTGAGGCATTGTGTCATCACATACACCGTAAGAGCCACTCCGATTGGCCCAGGTGTTCCTCTTCTGTGGAAGCAATGGCCGAGTCTGCACCGTAGGCTACCTCTACTACAGCTGGTCTAAATCATCGTTCACTAAATTGCAGGTAAGTTCGGTCTCTGCCTAGTTAACTTTATGTTCATTTATAGTGCAGTTTCAGCTTTGTCGTATTAATCTAAACAGTTGTTGCTACAGTTAGCATTGCATCTTTTCCCATCAGCTCGTTAGCTTTTGAACGCAACCACCGTGCTAACGTTTACAGACGCTTTAACGTGAACAATTGTACACATTAAAGCGTTTATTAGACGTCGAAATGTTTGCAGGGAACACTGCAAACAACAGTTGTTCGGTCGCTATCATTATGAGAGCGATAGTAGTTATTCCTGTGTGAGACTTTGGCTGGCCGCCATTGTTGGGATAACTGTTCTTGTTGTTGTTTTTTTCCGGCAATACAGACGCATTTTAAAAAAGCTGGCTGTGTTAACTGCCGTTTCGATCGCTAATCATTTGTCTTTTTCTACTTGTGCAGATGGAGTCATCCTGTTTCATAATCGGGCAACTGAGGACTTCAAAGGGCACTTTTTTTTTTTTTTTACTTTTGTTCTATTTGTATTATATTTGTAGGCTATTGTTACATTTTTATTCACAGACCGAAGGTAATTTTATTTATTGTATTTTACCACTTTTTCACAAATTGTACTGCATTTTATGCTGCCTAAGACTGACGTTTGCAATAAAGATTGGGGAAAAAAACTGTCGGGATTGGATTGTGATTTATTGTAGACCAGACTGTAGTCTAAAATGAGTTAAGTTTAACGTAGAAAAGCCGTCTAGAAGACCACATTCGGACTACAACTGGCTCCTATACAGAGGTCCTGTGGACGTCAGTAACGGACGTTCACTCGACGTCGGGAAAATACGTCGTCTGTTGTAACAGTCTGCACCTGCAGAGGACCAAACTTCGACGTGCAAAAACGACGTTGAAAAGACATTATTTGAACGTGTCTTTGCGCAGTGGGCTGTGACAGTTTGGTGGAAACGTTGATGCCAAGATACCTGATGTTACCGGTTACTGCCAAGGGGAGCTTTCTAGTCGCAGCATTCCAGCCTTCCTGACAGATTGGAAGGATTTTAGATTTTGACCAGTTTATAGAATAATCAGACCCTATCGTTGGGCCATGCAACGGAGTTGCAAGGACCCTATTGTTTTCGTACTTTCTAAGTCTTTCCTCCAATGAAATCATGCCTAAACATGCACGAAAAGTCCTGAAAATTTGCAGACGCCTTTGTTCGGCCGAAAATTTTAATGTATAAGGGCCTTGAGCACGGGGCATGGCAAAATGGCTCTGTAGCGCCATCTTCGGACCACCTCCTGAAGCCCGTTGCATCTAAAAATTTGGAAATATGTCACATATACAGTATGTAACATCCCAGAACGCACAAAAAAGTCCAACCAGCCCTCCAACGTATACGACCATATAGGCCGTGTGTACATGCTCTCGAATACGACCCATCTGAGCGTTTCTTGTAATAGCGCTCCTACTGGTAACAGGAGAGCATTGCGGAATGTCATAGTTGGACGAATTAAGGTAAGTACAGCAAATGTGTTTAATTGACATTTGAGAACAATATCACAAGTTGTCAGCTCGTTTTAATGTTGTTTCGCTGTCTAGTATACTATCTAGAGTTACTATGAGGGATAATTAACGTTATAAGAGCTAACGTTACATGAAAACAATGCTTGCCAAAAGTTAGCTAGCTAGCTAGCTAGCATTATAACAGCTATGCAAATATGATTTCCAGAAGACGTCTGGACATGCACAGGTGAAAGCCTGGAATGGAAAAGGACAGACAGATAAGACAGGTGTCCATTGGTGTCTGTAAGCCGATTTTCAAATGTTATTATCATACTTTACATACTTAATTTACCAATCACACTATCTATTGTTCTGAAGAGAAAGCGTGTATTGAAGTAGTTAAGTAATATATTAATTTATAACTGCCCTATGTCTGAAATCAGGCATGGTCCCTGAGAACTTGAGGCCCTCTTGACAGGTCAGAGTGATCATTGGGTCATTTAAAAGTGTATCATCAGTAATTTTATTATCACTATATGAATACCTGTCAAACTGTTTCAGTGAGAACAGTCTCATTCTAGCCTTCTCTTAACCTATAGCCTGCATCACTGTTTGATTGGCCATGATTTCTACAAAGGAACATAACACGCATAATAGTAAGATATTCACTGGAAAATAAGGGGTAAACATGAAGTTAAACAGACAGGTAGCTCCTTGATTAGACAGTTTTGCTGTTGTCATCCAGCATCAAAAGGACTTAAAGTCAAATCTAATTTTATTTATATAGCCCGAAATCAAATCAATTCAATTTGTCCCAGGGGGTTTACAATCTATACAGTATGTGACATCCTCTGTCCTTAGACCCTCAATTTCAAGGAACAACTACTATGATTTGTGTTGGGAAACCAAATTCTGACATAAGTTTCTGCAGTACATTATATTTCTGATGTTAGAAGCATTATGAGTAATGTTATACTGCAAATTGAAAACATGACATGTTTGTACCTTGTAGGTGCCTGACTACATAGTATGTACGTTGCGTACTACATGCATACTGTGTTACATAATGCACTTTTTAATCTAACTTGGCTACACTAATTTATCGCGTCATCTTCAAATATAGGTAAATGGTAAATGGCCTTGCTTTTATATAGCGCTTTTCTACCTATTGGTACTCAAAGCGCTTTACAGTCATAGACACATCTACCCATTCGCTCACACAAGCACACACACATTCACACATGAGCAACTGGGGGTTCAGTGTCTTGCTCAAGGACACTTCGGCATGTGGCACATTCCGGGGATTGAACCGCTAACCCTCTGGTTCATGGACAACCCGCTCTACCTGCTGAGCCACAGCCGCCCATAGGCTGTTGCATACATATACAGAATGTGGATCATTTTACCAGGTATTACAAAATGCCTGCATAACTGAGGAATCAATGTGTCATTGGAAATTGTACATTTTCCAATAATTTTCAAACAGTTTATACAGTAATACTTAATGCTGTCTATCTGTCTGTCTTGCAGTGGGACAAAGTGGAAAAACTCCTGGGAGCCAAAAGACAACATTCAAAGCTAACATCCTGAAATAGCCAATAAATTGTTTGAGACTGTTACTGTGTCATATTGATTTTGTTGTTGTTGCTGTGTTGTATTGTTTGTTATTGTTGCTGTGTTGTATGACAGTTATGGAGACTGACAGGGGATTATGCCATATTGTGGTAATCAAAAATGTTCAAGTATAGACATGTTTCTTTTTTAATAATTATCTGTGCCGATGCACTAGCTCCCATTGCAGGCAATGGGAGCTAGTGCATGCACAGGCAGGCACAGCCTGCCTGTGCATGGCACATATATTACTATTGCTCGAGCTTAATTTTCTTCCGCCTTCTTCCGTAGTTTTTCGGTTCGCTTCTCCTCCCAGAGTTCTTAAAAAAAATAAACAAATTGTATATCCAGACGTGCGCCTTAATCGGGACAAGTGTGCTATGACTTTTCTAAGCGATTCGTCCAACGGGGCGAGAATAATCGGGCAAAAAGCGGGCGTTTTGGCCCATTGAAATGAATGGAGAAGCCCGAAAAAAGCGGCAACATTCCGAAATGTCCTCCTTCACTTTATCCAGCGATTACTCTGCCGTGCTTCGGAGTAGAAAATTGCTTGGAAGTTTGTACGAGGCACGGGAAGTGTAGCTTTTTAATCCTGAAAATGGCGTTTCCATACCTTTTACGGTTTGGGCAGGGTCGCAGTTTACGTTTTGGAGAAATTTTGGAAAAATCTGAAAAAATTATCGTTTATAATGGATCCCTATGGCCCACTCTAACGATCACTCAAACTTCAGATTTTCTTCGAAATTCTAAAAAAAAAAGGTTCTCTCTGATCCTGTGGCCACAGTATTTGAGGTACAGAGATAAAAAATACATAAAAACGTAGGGATTTTTGTTGGCTTTCAGATGGTGTGGGTTTTATTTGTGTGGGACGTACGGTTTGGGCTGCAGGCTCCTCCGAGCGAGGAGTGCGCCGATCAGTTTTCGAATTTTTCCCCATGTGTGTGTATGTGAAAAGCGAGAACGATTTTTCGACGATTTTTCTCGTCGCATGCTTTTGTTCTAAAACGACTACGGACACAATTTTCGCAGTACGCGCGTGGGAACAACACTAAATTGTAGAAAACCCTCGGCTGACGCTCACAATGTGCTCGTTCTTTCGATAGGACTTTTATTTTTTGAGAAATAAGCATTTGTGCGGAGGGCAAATCCTAGGGTACAGGAGAAGTATATGTGCGGCGTGTAGTCGTGGCAACGGCCCTGACGAGCAGGCTCATCACAGGTGCACACAGAAGGCTGAGGGAGACAGAGGGAGACGATCTGCCAAAACATTAAAACTACCCCTTCCAATACCGTAGGGGCCAGAACCTGACACTATGACCCCCCCACTCCAACCCCCCCACCTCCCCTCCCACTATAGCATTACAGACACAGACTGACAAAACATTAGGGACTCTCAGACTGTTACAATGGGGAGGCAGAACACTCCATGCCCCCCCCCCTCTCCCTCCCTCCCTCCCTCCCTCCTCTCCCCCCCCCCCCCTCTGTGCCAAAACATTATGACCAATCCTGACGAGCAGACTCAGCACAGGTGCACACAGAAAGTGGAGGGAAAAGGGTTCTCAGTGGATAACAGGATCTGCCAAAACATTAGAACTGCCCCTTCCAATACTGTAGGGGCCAGAACCTGACACTATGACCCCCCCACTCCAACCCCCCCCACCTCCCCTCCCACTATAGCATTGCAGACACAGACTGACAAAACATTAGGGACTCTCAGACCATTACAATGGGGAGGCAGAACACTCCATGACCCCCCCCCCCCCCTCTCTCCCTCCTTCCCTCTCTCTCTCTCTCCCTCTCCCTCCTTCCCTCTCTCCCTCCCCCCCCTCCTTCCCTCTCTCTCTCTCTCCCTCCTCTGTTGGTGCTATCACTTTATTAGGTAAGTGAGTTTCTAGAATTATTTATATGTCAAGTGTTTGTACCCAACATAGCTGAACTGTTAATAGAAGTTAACTACTAGCCGCCCAATGTTTTAGCCTTAGGCTAGCCTTCCAGCATAGCTCATGTATGTTAGCGAGGTAGCGGAGCTAGCCGCTAGCTTACCGCGGCGGACTCAACCGCGGAGTTAGCATCGAGCTAACGGCGAGCTAACCGGGAGTTAACCGCGAGCTAACCGGGATTTAACCGCGGACCCGCGGGAATTAACCGGAGGCTAGTGGGGTTAGCCGCCGGCTAATTCGCCGCGTTGCTAGTGGGAGCTTATCATCAAACCGGCACTGAAGTTAAAACATAATGTTGAAGTTTTACATTTTAAAGGGAAGATATTTTTAAATAAAACTGTGTCAAACTGAAAAATATATTATTCCACCACATAAAGTAGGAAACGTTTATGGCTTGTAACAACATTAATGACAGTATATATATAATTGGAGTAATTTAATATAATATGATGTTGTTAATTAAATAAATAATGAGCTGTTGAACACTCATAAGAGTTATATTAAGTATGTTACATGACATTATTTGACATGTCTATTTGTCTGCATATAGTTTTCCTCCAGCTGATCCAGACAGACTGCAGTGACGTCCAACATGAGACAAAGAGCTGGACTCACAGGACAGTTTGAAGGTCTTCACTTCATCGCTGATTCCTTGTTACAGCCTGGATGTGTTAAGTAGAATATTGATGTTTCTCTAAATGTAAGACTGTGCCGTAAACTGTTAAACTATTGGTCAGATAGCAGTAATGAGTTTTATTATTAAAATTATTATGATTAAGGATCAATTATTACGATTTGCTCGTTCTTTGTCTGGGGATCCTAGTGAGGACGGCCCCTCTTAAAGGTGGGGGTGTGACGATCCCTCCCACTCTCTTCCTTATTTGATGCTGGCTTTCAGGTGGAGCTGGGAGGGCTCTGCTGCCTGTACCTGCCCTTCAGTTTGTAAAAGGACGACCCTTCTCAGTGTCTCTCTCTCTCAGCCAGGCCTACTGCATCCTCCTCATCCTGTTTGGTTTGTTGTACCCTGCATGACATCAAACTCACACCCATCCACTCAGTAGGAACCAGGCCTTTAGACCACGCACACTTGAAAGTGGACGTCAGCATCATCGGCACAGTCAAAATTTCCGCAGGAATTTTCTAGTTAATTTTTATTGTTTGATTCAGACTGGTATTTAATTGATGACAAGAGTGAAAATCAGTTATATATTCTTTGATATAACTGCTTTATGATCTATTTTGCTTAATCTTTGAGGAGGCAGGCTACATGAATGATAAATGTTAATGTCTGGTAATGTTTTAAAATAAAATACCTGCCACCTGTCTCTGTCTGTGTTCATTTCCATTCAATTCAGTTTCATGATTGTTTACAGTTTATAAATTAGCAGCCTGAATAGGTTTGTTTTCACTAAAAAAAGGGTGAGGGGTTAACAGACAACTTCATCCAATCACACCCATTACAGTAGCTTAGCCAGCATAAAAGACAAGCCCATGTCATCGAGAAGTACATTCTTACCCATCAGCTGAATTTTTGTGCTTATATTGCTTGTTAATCACTCAGAGTTGATTTAGTTTTGATTAACATTTATTGTTAAAGGCCGTGAATCTGTAGTTACACTATAGGTGAGGATAGAAGTTACAATATTCTGAAATCAAGGAATGCCCTCTGTCGCATATCCACATTAGTGTTCTGTTGAGATTCTGTTTTTTCATTGAAACACACAGATGTCAGAAATGACCTATTGGACATCATAACGGTATGTGTAACTGATTTACTCAAAGTCCCTTGACAAATAGCTGTTGTGATGATAGTTTTCACACAGGTTCAAGATGTCTGGTGGAATTAATTGGCAAAAACAAATGAGCAGATACAATATAAATTACTAATTCAGTTGTAAATCTGTCAGATATGATTACCTTACATGATTTTTTCTCATTGTTAAAAAAAAATACTTATATCATGGGCTGAGCCCTCAAAAGTCTCTCTGAATCTAAGCCTGTGCACAGCTGTGTCCATGAAATGTGAAAATCCATACGTAGGACTATAATAAAGATATCATTGGAAAGGTCTCAACCTGGGGAATAGCATATGTCAGTTAGGGGATTGTAAATGGCTCCTTCTTTGAACTATTGACCTTTGAACTCTGACTTCTGAGAAGTTCTGAAGGCTTGTAATTCTGCATCAAAAGGGGCTATAGACACAGGACAAAGTGTTCTAGAAAGCTTATGAACTCAGCTGTGTGACTTTACCTAGTGGATATAGACAGAAAGGGGGGGGGGGGGCGCTGTTCAAAATGGTAAACATATATTTTCACCCACTTGACAATTATATACTTAAATTCTGGTCACTGAAATGTGTTTCCCGCACCCTTAAACCCCCAGCTATGTATTCATTTTATTATTTATAACCTCCCATTTCTAGGAAATCACTAATCGTTGTAGAAACTACAAATCCCTTGAGCTGCGACATGTAGCTTGATACCAAGTCACGTGATATTTGTAGTTTTTCGGTTTTCAAACACATTATGTTAAAATAGGGTTGTAAAAAAGATATATATACTGATTACATCGAATATCTAGTATTGCCGAACTAGCGATGACATTGCTTTAAGTTGATATATGTTAAGAAAAAGTAAAGATAGTTTATTTAAGATGTGTTTAGAACCGCCCAATATAGATTTACGCCGAAAAGCAATGCAGTTTTGTTCTCCGGCTTTATAGAACAGAAGATAGGGTTAGGATTGGTTTATCTGTTTAACACATGAAATATTTACTACAGCCGAACTTGTAATGGCAGTGATTATAGTTGCTTTAAGTTAAGAAATGACACACAACACTGCATTTGAGTCGTTTATAAAATATTATGAAGCTTTGCTGTAGCTTGGTTGAGTGGCAGAAACCGAACGCAGCCAGTCCACGGCGGACAGCTATAGACAGGAATCAAATTAGTCCAACTACGTCACTAGGCTTTCTGCCGATCTCATAAGCTTTCTTTTAATAATAGAGTTCAAAATGTACCAGGTTTAACGAATGCATTGAGTAACACGGCATTAGTAGCATTCACTTTGAGGATGTGGGTAGTATTTTCACACTAATCGGCTCGTTTTCTACCCCGGGATGACGAGGTTGACCGGCCGATCACCTCAGGAGGCTGGCTGGCCGCCTCTGAGATGACCCGCCACCCCCGGTCGGCTGGTTCCACAGGTGGCGCTTCACTTCTCCGAAAACGTCCGAGCAAACTTCAAAACAGGCGTTATTCGAATAAACTGATCACATATTCGGGATCTACACGGTTACTTTCTCGCATGAAAAAATATTAAAACTTAATTAAGTGACGTATTAACAGCTCTAGAGCTACTCACCCTCAAATGTGACAGTGAGTTGTAATTTGGGTGCATGCAAAACGACAACTGTGACCGGAGTGTCGATATTTACTCGACCGCTAGGGGTCGCTTAACTTTGAAACGTAACATGAGGTCGTAATTCGCAGTGGTACATAAAACTCATGTGGTCGTTTTTTCGAGGAGGACAGTCTCAAAAAGTCAGTTGGAGCCATATTCTAAACCCAACAGGAGGTCTGTTATTTTGATAAAACTGTGGAAGTTGGACAAAACTTTGGTTGTGTCTTGGTTGCAGGCTTGATGCCTTATCAGATTGACTCCAAAATTTGGAAATAGGTTGTCGAAAGATAGGTGAAGGAACCTGATATAAGTTTTTGACTTTTTGTCGAAGTGTGTTGGGTGTTCTGGCCCCTCAAAGTTTCATGACGCGCCATGAAACAGAAAGTTGCATTAAACGTGCTGTAATTCAGTCCAAGCTGCATTAAACTTTACAGTATTGTTAATGGTCCCTAACTGCACACATCCATATGTCAATATTCATACAACTACTGTAGCGCCACCTATTATGAACAGGAAATGTCTGATTTTGGAGCATATTTGTAGTGTGACCTGCTGTTACTGTCAGGGTGATTGGATTCTCTTCAAATTTTATCAGGACAGACTAATGCTCGTCGTGATGACTTACTGTGAAAATTGTGAGTTTTCATTAAACTTTGGGCCTGTTCTGCAGGTTGTGAAAGTGAAATGAACTGTCTTACCAATTGCATCATCATTTCAAGTAGTGTGCTACTTTGTCCAGCAGATGGAGCCATAGCATTTCTCACTGGTGGCTATGTGTCAGTAACCTGTAACAGTAGGTGAAGCTGTTTTAACATACTTTGATGCCACAGAGAGAATAATTATACAATTATTGTAGTGCCACCTATTGAGGACAGGAAATGTCTTATTTTGTAAGTGTGACCTGCTGTTACTGTCAGGGTGATGGGATTCACTTCAAATGTTGACAGTCCAGCAGATAGAGCCATTACATTTCTCTCTGGTGGGTTGTCTCTCTGTGAGTGTGTGTGTGTGTGTGTGTGTGTGTGTGTGTGTGTGAAGCTGTTTTAACATTCTTTGATGTCACAGAGAGAATACATTCAAAACAGCCAAGACTTACAGCTGTCACAGATGATTTGCTCTGTAAAATATTGAATTGCAGAGACTGTGCATCGTGCCACGGTGCATTGTTACTCCAGTGTATCCCCTGAGAACTGCAGTGACCCCGTCCTTGCCGGTCCCCGATGGATGTGGGGTGCAAAGGCCCGTTCAACGCTGCTCGCAGCTTTAATTATTTGTTATTACTGATGCTGAAGGTGAGTTGTAGAGAGTTTTAATCCACTGGGTAAACGACTCCCCAAAACCAAATTATTTAATGGCGGTAAGGAGGAAAGTCCAGTAGCACTTTTTAAAGAATGTCATGTAAAGTTCAGGCAGGAAAGGTATTTCTGTGGCAGCAGTTTGGCGAGAGGAAAAATAAGACCACTTTAAGGTATAGTCTATGCCAGTTTTTAGTAGATCCCTCAAAATCCCACACATTCCTTTGAAGGAAAATTAAGATATTTACTTTTTAAGACAGGTGCATTCTCTGAATCAACATGCAGAGTGCAAAGTTAGCATAACCCATTGTTAGAAGCATTGCACAGTTATAAGAAGAAGAAAAATAAGAGGAAGCTGTAATGACTGGTGATTTTGTGTCAATAAAGTGATAGCTCAAAGATTTCGGGACACATTTAAACAAATGTCTGATAAAGGCCTCAGAATCTAACCACCACGTCCTCCTTTAATCAAAGCTTAAAAATGAACAGTATATGAATGGGTGCTGGGTAATTATTGATCAATAACCCGATCAATCCCTCAGTTGAGGGTAATTTAATGCTCAGCCACTGGATTCCATTTCATATCAACAGTGATGAGTTTTTTGTTATTTTGTTATATTCCAAGTGCCACAAACCTTAAATCGTTGTAGGTGAGGATTAAAGGCTGTCAGCACTCTCATTTTTACTTTAGTCTCAGCTAAGAAGCATAGCAATGACACATTGAGGAGTTAATGAGCTTTACTCACAAACACAGGCACACATGCACATTGATAGCACAAACATGCTCAAGAACAGTATACGCTCTCTATAAAACACCCTCCCACGCACACACACATTTCCTTGTCTGTCAAATCATATCAACATCAGATTAGGCTTCTTTTTTTTTTTTTTTTTTTTTTAAAGTGGTTGCTATGGCAGCAGTGAGAGGGTTTACCGCCTGCTCCTACATGCGTCTGCAACAACAGGGCTGCAGCAGGAAGATTGGTTTAACTACGAGAGAATGCTCCCCACCACTGTGCTTTAGGTAAAAGATGAGTGACTTTAAGCGTGACTCGAAATTCGTTGATAACGGAAGTGCTGTTGATATGTGTGTGTGTGTGTGTGTGTGTGTGTATATATATATGTACTGTATATATGAAACGACTTCAGTTCGTCATCACGAAAAGGGGTCACAACTTAGTTCTCACTTAGCATATCTATGGTCCATATATATTTTGGTATTTCATGTTCAGTTTTAGACTCCAAGTTTATTTGATTTTCAATTTAAAAAGCAAAAAACAAAAACATCCTTCATTAAATTTACCTTTCGTTGTTTAATCTATGAAAAAAGAAAACAGAAAGAGAACAAAAAGATAAAACAGACATTATTTGATTAACACGTCTTTGTAAATGAAGAAGAAGACGGCAACGAAGAAGAAGATGTCAATCTACTCAATTATTTTGTAGCTCTCAATGAAAAACTTTCTGTAGGTCAAACGCAAGACTACTTCCAATTTCACTAAAGGAAGATAATACTGCTCTTTTTTATGTTTACTAATCATGTTAGTAGAAAGAATTATTAATTAGCTTTCTCTTTCTTGCTGAATATAGAGAAGCATCAGTTTTATTCTCAAGAAACATCAGAAAATTTTGTCCTGAACCCTAAACATGCCCTGGGTTGTAGCAATGATCCATGCCTGTGAGAGAGCTGTACTACACAGTCAGTTTGGCAGTGTTATAGTAACACCAAGTCAGTGAACATATGTTCCTAGATGGAAGAAAGGTCACTGCCTCAGACCTGTACCAAATAGAGACAAAATGGCAAAATTATCTTAAAATTTAAAAACAGTATTCTCTTAAAACTATAGCTGAACCAAGAAAAAGCTAGACAATGTAAACACCAAAAAGTTAAAGTTTCAGAAGGAGTAAGTTAACAAACCGAGGAATGTTTATCATCCATTTCCCATTCACTTGATGTACTGCAGTTAAACAAGAAACAAAAGCAGAACGCGGTAACTAACCAAGGATGATGCTGTATCCCAATATGGATAAATAATTGTACAATACAACAAACAATGCCTACTGAAGGGCTTCCTCATACTGAGAAACAATGTCGTAATAATTCAGCATTTTAAGACACAAAACTAACTGAAGCGTATAGTGGACAACGCCACGCAATCATTAAAAGCATACAAAGTCTGCTGAGAAGTTAAAATGATTCAAAAAAACTAACCACAGTCTTTTGATAGCTGGAAAATGGTGGACTGAAAATCCTTCTTGTTTTGAAATGAGGAGGAGGTGGGTTTTTTGATTTGATTTGATTTATTTGTGGATTAGACAGACAACATAATCCAAAGGATAGCATGTTAAAGTGTGAACACTTATTTCCAACATGGTCCTTGGTGGTTGAGACACATATAAGACATATTACAGAACAAAAGAATAACATATAACACAGAGTCATCCAAGATTAGGAGAATTCTATAAACAAAAAATCACAGATCACATAAAATAATCCATCTATATTTAAAAAAGCTGATTTACTCTATTCCATAAAAATGACTTCACCTGACGTCTAAAACTCCCTCTGGTGTTTAGAATTTTGAGGGAAAGTGGCAGATTATTCCACAATATGATGCCTGTATAAAAAAAAGCACTTCTAGCTGCACTGTTAACTCTGGGTACTTTACAAGAACGGACACTGGCCCTAGTATTATGATTATGTTGTGTATGAACCATTTCTATGTGAGAGTGTAAATATTTGGGAGCAGAGCCATTTATGACATTAAACATGTGGTTCAGCTTTAACTGCTCAACTCTAACATGTACTGGCAACAGCCCTACCCTTTTGAAAGCATCTCTACCAATATGAGTCCTGGGGGGTGCGTTTAGTAGGTAGCGGATAACATTATTTTGCATCACTTGCAGTCTGTTTTTAAGTTTAACTGATAACCCACAGTACCAGGCAGAACATGCATAATCAAAATGACATTGAATCAGTGATACAACCAGTAATTTCTTGATAGAGAAATCTAGATGTCTTGTCTTGCGATACAGAAATTTCAATTTGCCAGCACACTTGGATAATATTTTGTCGACAACAGATGAACAGGTTAATGACTGCTCTAATGTTAGCCCCAGGTATGTGACACTTTTCTGAGACACTATATCAGTGCCATTACATGTGACCTTAAGTGCATTTGTTCTAGACAACTTCCTTTTTGTTCCAAATAAAATGGACTCAGATGAATCGAAAGCCTGTTGTCTATAAGCCACTTACAAACACTATCTAATTCATTACCTAGAGTCTTCTCAATCTCACTGACATCACTCCCAGAGACCAGTAATGCAGAGTCATCAGCATATAAAAGCAGCTTACATTTCACTGCAGCTGGCATGTCGTTGATATAAATTAAAAATAAAAGGGGACCCAGGATAGAACCTTGGGGCACCCCACAAGTAATATCCTGAGGATCTGATATGGTCCCCTCAACATCACATACTTGAGTTCTTCCAGTGAGGTAAGAGGTGAACCATTTCACAGCAGTATTTCTAAAGCCTATACTATGTAACTTTGATAGAAGTATAGCATGATTTACAGTATCAAAGGCTTTTTGTAAATCAAGTAAAACCATGCCCACATACTTTCCTTCATCAAAGTTTTGTCGGATGTAATCAAATAAATGAACAAGACAGGTTTCCGTAGAATAAGCTGCTCTAAATCCGGACTGAAGTTCGTACAGTAAATTCTGTCTGATAAGGTACTCTTCCACCTGCTCGTACACAAGACGCTCAATCACCTTCGATATGACTGACAGAATTGATACAGGCCTATAATTACCAACCTCTGATCTGCTATTTTTTTTAAAAAGGGGGACGACCCTGGCCCTTTTCATGTCGCTTGGAAAAATACCCTGACTTAAAGATAAATTTATTATATGAGTGAGTGCCCTAGAGGTTACATTGGCACTATCCCTCAGAAATCTGGGCGGAATAAGGTCCTGTCCAGTGGCTTTGTTAATTGACAGTGTGGATAAACTCATTCTCACCCTCTCCTCTGAGACAGGGCCAATCTCAAAAGCATCAGGAATTACATGTTTGTTTTTATAAACAGAGTTTACAAACGATAGTCCATAGCTACCCGACACACTCGGTAACTTATCAACCAGACTGGCGGCAACTGTTGTAAAAAAGGTATTAAAATGGCAAGCAACCTGTTGTTTGTCAAAAATCATCTGATCCTCAATAACTAATCCAATGTTACCAGACTTAGATTTTGATTTTCCCTTGGAGCCCATGTCAGTGAGGACCCTCCAAAGCTTTTTGGGCTGATGTTAGTTTGCAGTAATGGCATCAACGAAAAATTCAGACTTTGCGCTCTGTACCTTATAATTAACCTGATTACGAAAGTATATGTATTTATCATAATCACATGACAAGGTTGACCTCTTAAATTTTCTGAACCATTTATCACGTTTTTTTTTTTGTTTTTTTTTGCGGCGCCGGTTGAAGCTGGCAGCTGCTTGCAACAGCTCTTGTTTTTTTTTCAATTTAATTGACTTTTTGCTTCCCGTTTTGTGGAGAATATTTTTGTATATACCTTTTAAGACTATATTGCACTTTCTAAGTTTTACTTTTTATTGGGAGTCTCGTTATATTTTAATAACATCATGACCGGCCGGCGTAACTATACAAGAAACGGCCGGCGTAACTATGCAAGAAACGGTCAGCGTGCGCATTGTTTACAGGAGGGAACAGCTGATCGCCCTGCGTAACGCTGTAGTGTTTCCTCGGGACAGACATGAGATCCCCACGGAGATGCTTCGTAAGACCCGCCGTGGATGCCGAGCAGGAAAACTACATCGAGAAAAGAAGAGACGATTCAGACCTGTTCTCCCCTCCGTTACCATGGGCAACGTGAGATCGCTGCCAAATAAGATGTTCGAACTGGCCGCGCTATCACGATACCAACGGGAGTACAGAGAGAGCAGCATCCTTCTTTTCACGGAGACCTGGCTTACACCGAGCATCCCGGACGCCACTGTTATGCTGGACAATTTTCATCTTCTGCGGGCAGACAGAACAGCTGACAGTGGTAAGGGGAAAGGAGGAGGCCTGGCTGTGTTTGTGAACGAGAGATGGTGTAAATCTACACACTGCACGGTTAAAGCACAACTGTGTAGTAAGGACATTGAACTGTTAGCAGTTAGCATGAGGCCATACTATCTGCCACGGGAGTTTTCACATGCTATTGTGATAGCGGTGTACGTCCCCCCATCTGCTAAGACAGACACAGCTTCTGATGCCCGGCTCTCAGTTACCAACAAGCTGCAGACACAGCACCCACAGGCCCTCTTCCTCATCTCTGGGGACTTCAATCATGTTTCTCCCTCATCGGTTCTGCCCACATACACTCAGTATGTCACCTGCCCCACAAGAGACAATAAGACACTGGACTTGTTTTATGCAAACATCAACGAGGCATATTCTGCATCCCCCCTCCCTCCCCTAGGAAGAGCTGACCACAACATTGTGCACCTGCAGCCTGTGTATAAGCCTACTGTACACAGGCAGCCTGTGGTCCCACGCATGGTGAAGAGGTGGACTGTGGAGAGTGAGGCAGCTCTCAGGGACTGCTTCAACACCACTGTGTGGACAGAACTCTGTGATCCACATGGGGAGGACATCAGTGCCATGACAGACTGCATTACAGGTTACATAAACTTCTGCTTTGAGAACACCGTTCCCTCCAGGGTGGTACGGTGCTTCTCAAACAACAAGCCGTGGATTAACCCTGATATTAAAGCTCTGCTGAAGGAGAAGAAGAGAGCCTTCAGATCAGGGAATAAGGAGGAGCTGAGGACTGTGCAGAAGGAGCTGAGAAAGAAGATCAGGGAAGGAAAGGCCAGCTACAGGAAGAAGATGGAGGAGCAGCTGCAGCGGCAGAACATCAGAGGGGTGTGGAGAAGCCTGGAAACCATTTCAGGCTGTAAAACACCCCATGCACAGGTTGAGGGGGATCGACAGTGGGTCAACGACCTAAATCTACATTTCAATAGGTTTGATCAAACACCCACTCCTCCTCCTATGCAGCTGGTCCCTCACTTGCTGTCACCTGGCTTATGCCCTCCTCACTCAGCCTCTCACACCTTTGGCTCACCAGACCATGAACTCACATCGTTTCACCAAGATGGAGTCACTCATCCCCCACCCTTGTCCTTCACAGTAGACCAGGTGAGAAAAGAGCTCAGGAAGATACATGTGAGGAAAGCAGCTGGACCGGATGGTATCAGCTCCAGGCTCCTTAAGTCCTGTGCAGATGAACTGTGTGGAGTTATGGAGCATGTCTTCAACCTGAGCCTTGAGCTGAGAGTGGTACCACAGATTTGGAAGACCTCGTGCGTGGTACCGGTGCCCAAAACATCGCACCCTAAAGACCTCAGCAGCTACAGACCGGTGGCTCTAACATCCCACCTGATGAAGACACTGGAGAGACTGATACTGGGACATCTCCGCTCTGAGGTGGGCCCCTCCATGGACCCACTACAGTTTGCCTACCATTCTAATGTTGGAGTGGAGGACGCTGTTATCTTCCTGCTACATCGAGCTCTCTCTCACCTGGAAGAGACCGGCAGCACTGTGAGAATCACCTTTTTTGATTTCTCCAGTGCGTTCAACACCATCCAGCCGGTGATTCTGAGGGACAAACTGGAGAGGATGGGTGTGGACCACCAGCTGTCCACATGGATCTTGGACTACCTTACAGACCGACCACAGTTTGTAAGAAGCAGGAACTGTGTGTCTGACCTGCTCACCAGCAGCACAGGTGCCCCTCAGGGGACTGTCCTGGCCCCTTTTCTTTTCACCCTCTACACAGCAGACTTCAGACACAACACCAACAGCTGTGTACTGCTGAAGTTCTCTGACGACTCTGCGATTGTCGGCCTCATCAGAGACGATGATGACGCAGAGTACAGAGGACTGACGGGGAACTTTGTGGACTGGTGTCAGCGAAACCACCTTCTTATCAACGCGGGGAAAACCAAGGAGATGGTGGTGGATTTTCGTAGACGCCGTTCTGCCTTCCCCTCACCGGTGAACATCCAGGGAATGGACATTGAGCAAGTGGACTCTTATAAGTACCTGGGTGTTCACCTCAACACCAAACTAGACTGGACTCACCACACTGATGCACTCTACAGGAAGGGACAGAGCAGGCTCTACCTTCTGAGGAGACTGAGGTCTTTTGGAGTGAAAGGAGCACTCCTGAAGACCTTCTATGACTCAGTAGTGGCATCAGCCATCTTGTATGGAGTGGTCTGCTGGAGCAGTGGCATCACAGAGAGGGAGAGGAAGAAGCTGGATAAGATCATCAGGAAGTCCAGCTCTGTCCTGGGCTGCCCCTTGGACTCAGTGAGGGAGGTGGGTGACATGAGAGTTCTGGCTAAACTGTCCTCCATGCTGGACAATGAGTCCCACCCCCTGCACGGTGACCTGACGGGACTGAGGAGCAGCTTCAGTGACAGACTGCTTCACCCTCGATGTGTGAAGGAAAGATACAGAAGGTCTTTCCTTCCTGCTGCTGTTAGGCTCCACAACGAGCACTCTTAATATGTGCAATATATCTATTATTATATATCTATTATTATATAATTTCTGCATGCTGTTGCAAACTGCAATTTCCCCATTGTGGGACGAATAAAGGTTTTCTTATCTTATCTTATCTTATCTTATCTTAATGAGATCCAGAATGTCAGAAGTCATCCAAGCTGCACTTCTCTGTTTAACTCTAGTTTCCTTCATTGGTGCTACACTATCAAGAGCAGCCATAAAGTGCTGTTTGAACAAATTCCAAGCCCCATCAACATCATTACTTCCTAAAACATCTGACCAATCCCTCCCTGAAAGCCTTTCTGTAAATTCTTCAGCTGTGTAATGTTTAGTACATCTGTATCTAATTGAACTATGGTTACCAGTCTTCAATAGTGATTTAGATACCTTGCGTGTGCAAAAAGTGACACTATGATCACTCAAAGCAATATCAAGGATCCCTGATTGAGAAATATTTTCACATTCTGAGACTAATATTAAGTCCAATAGGGACTGACTGTTAACAGACACTCTAGTAGGTTCATTGATTAACTGTTTTCGGCCAGATACCTTGCAAAACATGGAAAGAGATTCTTTCAAGCTACTATGAGGCTGTAATATATTTGTGTTAAAGTCACCCATAATGATACATTCGCTTTTCATGCATACACTACTCTTACAATAAGCTGTTTCAAAGAGTTCATAAAAATCTGTTTGTTTAGGGGGTCAATAACAAACGCCAATGACAATGGGCTTCGTTTTAAGAAGCAGCAGTTCAATCCAGGCAGTCTCTAAACCCTCCACTTGGAGATCGGCCCGTGGGTTATATGTCAAATCGTTCCTTATAAATAGGCACACTCCTCCTCCGTTTCTGTTACGGTCATGCCGGTAGATGGAGTAACCCGAAAGCTCAGCTTCAGCATCCTGTATAGATCCATCAAGCCATGTTTCCGACACCGCAATCACAGCCACCTAAGAAGTATTTGCAAGTTGCCCAACCTCCTCAAGCTTAGGTAGCAAGCTCCTTGCATTAATATGGATAAAATGAAGTCCCTTGCGACTGAAAACACCCTCGCAAATATTCCTTGCATCAACAAAGCTGTCTTCAGAACGCATCGTCTCCAAGTCCTCCAGACAATCAATGACGTTCGCGTGACACATTTCATTCAAACAACACCAGTTACATACCAACGGGATGTCAAATCTACTCCTTACGGCCAGTTCATAGGTTTTAGATGCAATATTTCCACATTTTATGTGAACAAAGGCACCACAAAAGTCACAAGCAACAGCTTTAGCGTTTATCCTCACCACCTTCCCGCAGTTAGGACAGTCACTGCTACGTCTCGCCTTTGGCCGAATTTTTGTTTGCAAGTTGTTTGGGCCCGGACACTGATGGATATCTCCAGCGAGCAGCAAACAGATGGATAATACTGTGCCGAAAGCGTCAGCCTGTTGCTTTCCATGAGCTCTGGACTTGCCGGCGAAATGGACCTGCGTGACGACGGCAGCACTGCCATATCCAAAACATTTGTTGACTTCAATAAAGATCACTCGTGCGTTAATTCCACTGTACGCGCAACCATATTCAAATCTAAAACCTATAACATTTAAAAACAACACATAAACTAAAATAGCTGCCAGTGCTCCACGAACACCACAAACACCTGACGCCATCTTTTAACCAAAAAAGGTTTAAAAAAGGCAACTGGACTTGTTGAGTTTGTTCAGAAGACGTTTCACCACTCATCCGAGTAGCTTCTTCAGTTCTGGTGGACTGGTGGGAAATCTGAGGTTTAAATAGGAACTCCTCCTGAAAAAACTTGCTGTTATGCTAATAACCAGAAACTGGTGCAGCTAATTTCCCTTAACGACTGGGTACTTACCTGTAGTGGAGGGGGGGGACTGTGTTGTCCCTGTCCTCTTTTCTATGAATGGTTCTCTAATGACTCTTGTCCGTCAGAGGCTCCAGTGTCAAGGTGTGAATGAGACTGAAACTTCTTGGGGACAGAAGTTAAAACTGTATTGTAAATAGATGGCAAATTAAATCTCAGTCCAAAAAAAGAATATATATATACACACACACATATATGATCCCTCTGATTTACTGGTGCCAGCGGTACATGATGCACTGCATAAAACAAGCTAACCATTGGCTTGGTGTGTCATGGCCCTAAGGTCAAAGTGGAAACCCTCAACAGTTGTTGCTCTGTTTTGTAGGTGTGATCCAGACTCTTGATGGGGTAGGAGCTCCAATGCCAGCAGTCACTAAGGTGTTATGTGTGCCAGCATGACAGGGAGGCATGTGGGTCGCTCTATTTTGAGTGGTTTGGCAGTGTGGCCAGTAAAAAAGCAGGTCTATCTGGCCTCGTTCTGCTTCAGCGTGTATTTGGTCACTTCTAACACTGACTCATATTTGCTGTTTCTGTTTTGTTTAGGACACAAACAAGTTTGTTTGTTTATCTGAATGTGGGAGATAAATTTGACTCCCGCTACACATGTGTACATGTAAACAACAATACTCTATGCATTTTATACCTCTTGTTTATTTCGTTACACCTGCTGCTCTCTTCTCTCTCTTTTCTCTCTCTTTTCTGACTCTACCTGACCGGCCTTTGGTTGCCAACTCCCTTAAAAGGGACACATCATTGGCAGGGCCCGCCGACCCGATTGCCTTCACCCATCGTGGCGTGGTGAATTTTTTTTAGCCCTTATTCGTGTGTGAAACAATTTTTTAACTATTTCACTCGAACCTCAGTTGAATTAGATGCATGTTTTTTAAGTGATATGAATGAACACATGGAAAACAAATAATTATTCAACAATTTATTTTTAATACAAAATAACAAAATCAACAGAATACAATAAATATCTTTCTTAAACAGAAATCTGTAAACCTGAAACCTATAAGTTAATATAAAACAATAGAAAGCAGAACATTCCTCTTGTAATAGTGCAATTAGTGTGAGGATATAAAGTGTGAGGAAAAGTTGTTGCTTTGTTGTCTTCCGGTATCTTCTTCGCAAGTGACAGTACCTCAACCAATGAGATGAGCAGTATTCCCTCTGTCAGCTCATTGCTCACAGAGCAGGAGACGGCCTGGGAATAAGTTTACCGTAAATTTTCATATAAAGCGCCCTGTTATTCATTCATTCCATTGACATTTTATACACTATTTTTGATTCTCACGGTAATAGGGGACAAAGTGCGTCCCGTTTCAGCTCAATATGGGATGCGCACTTTTGTTTCTAAATACAGGACAATTCCGTTTTTCAAGGGACGGTTGGCAACCCTAGTTCCTCCATAGTCAAAGTCGCCCTGAAAAGTTTTAGGGAAAAACTCATTCTTGAAAAACTGCTACAGCTGCCTTTAGTTTACTGCAGTGGATGACCCTACTCGGCCGAAGTCCATCCACGTTATCCGATGAGAGAAAATTGTTACCATGATGAGTTATATCAGCCTTAAGGAGAAAAAAAACTTTCACAGTAAAGGCTTCATATTCAGCACATGAGGAAACTGTACACTGCTCTAATAACTGATCGATATTGAGACAATTAGGAGCCAACAGGTGCTAGTTATTTACATTTAGTTATATTCAGAATCAGAATAAGAATCAGCTTTATTGGCCAAGTATGACACATACAAGGAATTTGACTCCGGCACCTTCCTCTCTAGTACTCAAGCATCATAAATAAGATAAAAAAAATAAATAAAATAAAAAAATAAGATAAATAAGATAAAAATAAAATAAATCTTCAAATTGTACACATAAAAACAGGATAATATATACACCACAGGATAATATATACACCACAGGATAATATATACACCATCACATCATCATTCATCACATGGATTCCCGTCTTCCACATCCAGTTAGTACGGTGGCCCTGAAGGTCAAAACACAACATTTCACAAGACACAACAACATTTGGAAATGGTTGGAACAACCAACACTTCTTGTTTCAGAACCCGACAGTTTATCGTCATTTCCTGTTTATACTTCACTGTGTCCGTGCACGAGTTTTAAACCGCGTTGGAAAGAATCGAGGACGAAATGGCATTAATAGAGGAATATTTTGAAATTAACATCATGACATTAACATGTCCCTCTGAACCCTAAAAGCACGATTGAAGGAATTAGGACTGAGGAGACGGGGCAACTATGTCCTCATTGTGCGTCCCCTCGGTCTCTTTAAATAATGCCAGTGTCTTTCCACAAGACATGCAGAAATCTGGCAACGACTGATACTTCTTTCCACAATGTGGACAGTACATGTTGTCTGCTTTCAAAGCACATCACAGTGTCTACACTTCGGCGTAGCTGACCATTCACAAAGTGTCATTTTTTGACTGGCAGCAAAACAACCAATCACATTAGCTTATATTTTAGGACGACAGGTTCTGTCCAATCAGAAGCAACAAGTGTTGTCCCTATCCTTTCTGTAATCTGTAATGTTGTTGTGTTTTCTGTAATGTTGTTGTGTTTTGTGAAATGTTGTTTTGTTTTGATGTTCAGGGCCACCGTAAGTAATTCCTTGATAGAGAGATTAACTGATGTACTGAGACGAGCTATTCTGCATGTATGGCTGTATCACCTCGACAGATTACAGGAACTGGCTGTATAAATCTGAATGGTAATAAAAACAATTGCTGTGAAGCTTCAACAAAGCTGTTTGTAAAATCGACTAAATCACATACAAGTTTAATTTTGTCAAGGTAAATAATATTGTAAACAAGGGCCATAATTAGAAAATGAAGTGACCAAATAAGTATTTTTCTGTCTGTGATAATTCATGTTTTCAGGTAAATGCAGAATTTAAGCACATTACCACCATACAACTGGACGTGCTATCTGACAAACTTCTGAAGGTATTTGAAAAGAAAGGCAGGCAGATTGGTAAGAGTCTACAGAGCTTTTGGCACACCTAACTCAAGTAAGAATGCTTTTTTTTTTTTTTTGAAAAACATACTGATTTGACATTGCACACAATTGTTTGAAGAAAAGGGATTCTACACTAATGTCTTGCTGTACTTGTGCCCCTTGATGTTGAGCAGGAATGCATCCTCAAGGGGCTGTGTGTTTACCTCAATGAGGACCTAGCAAATCTTGTAAGAGTACATGGTGAGTATAATTGTACAAAACAAAATATCAAAACCTGTAATATTTTGTTGAGCACTTAAGTACCTAGTTATTGAAACAACATAGAACGGTTAGTCAGATATATGGTAGTGATCTTGATTTAAAAAAGAGATCTCAAAATTCATTCATTCATGTCAGTATCCAATTTTACATGTACAAGAGCACTGGGTTAAAATTCCAGGTGACCAGTAGCATAACTCCAAATGAATGTTGACATTGAATTATGAGATATCAGGGTTGAAACACCTTAAAGATATTTTCTCTTCCAAATTTCGCTATACTTTAGATATACCTTCTGGTAGAGCTGAAACAATTAATCAATTAATTGACCAGTCAAAAATGTCTCTGCAGCTCCTTTGATAATAATTTAATTGTTTCATTTTTCAAACATATTTCAAAGGACTGGTGATTCCAGCTTCTCGCAATCTCAAAAAAATCATTGTTTCCTTTATTATATATGATAGAAAACTCAACATTTTGGTCTTTTAGACTCTTGTTGGTATTAAAAAACCCAAGCAATTTAAAGATGTTACGGTGGGCATTTTTCAGTGTTCTCTGTCATTTATAGACAAAACAATTGAGAAAATAATCCTTAGATTAACTGATAATTAAAATATTTATTAAAATATTTGTTTATTATGAAATATTCAGAGGGATTCAGAGATTTGTATATTATTAGTGCAGACTTGTCTCATCTTATTCCGCTTATTGGGGTCTGGGTCGCGGGGGCAGCAGCTTCAGCAGGGAAGCCCAGACAGCCCTCTCCCCAGCCACTTCAGCCAGCACCTCCGGAGGAACCCCCAGGCATTCCCAGGCCAGACGAGAGATATAATCCCTCCATCGTGTCCTGGGTCGGCCCCGAGGTCTCCTACCGGTGGGACATGCCCGAAACACCTCTCCCGGGAGGCGTCCAGGAGGCATCCTTACCAGATGCCCTAGCCACCTCAACTGACTCCTCTCGACGTGGAGGAGCAGCGGCTCTACTCTGAGCTCCTCCCATATGTCCGAGCTCCTTACCCTATCTCTAAGGCTGAGCCTGGCCACCCTACGAAGGAAACTCATTTCAGCCGCTTGCATTCGCGATCTTGTTCTTTCGGTCATTACCCAAAGTTCATGACCATAGGTGAGGATTGGAACGTAGATCGACTGATAAATTGAGAGCTTCGCCTTTCGGCTTAGCTCTCTCTTCACCACGACCGACCGGTTAAGCATCCGCATCACTGCAGATGCCGCTCCGATCTGCCTGTCGATCTCCCTCTCCCTCCTACCCTCACTCGTGAACAAGACCCCGAGATACTTGAACTCCTCCACTTGAGGCAGGACCTCCTCCCCGACCCGGAGTGGGCAATCCACCCTTTTCCGACTGAGGACCATGGCCTCAGAGGTGCTGATCTTCATCCCAGCTGCTTCACACTCGGCTACGAACCGCCCCAGCAAGAGCTGGAGGTTGTTGTTCGATGAAGCTAAGAGGACCATGTCATCCGTGAAAAGCAGGGACGAGATCCTCCGATCACCGAACACGACACCCTCTCCCACCCAGCTGCGCCTAGAAATTCTGTCCATAAAAATAATGAACAGAACCGGTGACAAAGGGCAGCCCTGGCGGAGTCCAACCCTCACTGGGAACAAGTCCGACTTACTACTGGCTACAAGGACCAAACTCGCACTCCTTTGGTACAGGGACTGAATGGCCCTTAGTAACGGGCCATCCACCCCATACTCCCGGAGCACCCCCCACAGGATGCTTCTGGGGACACGGTCGTAAGCCTTCTCCAGATCCACAAAACACATGTGGACTGGTTGGGCAAACTCCCATTTTCCCTCCAGCACCCTAGTGAGGGTAAAGAGCTGGTCCATGGTTCCATGTCCGGGACGAAAACCGCATTGTTCCTCCTCGATCTGAGGTTCAACAATTGACCGGACCCTCTTTTCCAGCACGCTGGCATAGACCTTGCCGGGGAGGCTGAGGAGTGTGATCCCCCTATAGTTGGAACACACCCTCTGGTCCCCTTTTTTAAAGATGGGGACCACCACCCCGGTCTGCTAATCCAGAGGTACTGTCCCCGATGTCCACGAGATGTTGTAGGGCCGTCCTGGCTGACACGTCTCTGCAACATCTCATCCGCTCCCGGAGCTCCACCACCGCGGAGTTGTTTCACTACCTCGGCGACTTCTGCCCCAGAGATTGGACGATCCAACCCCAGGCCCTCTGGCTCTGTTTCCTCTATGGAATATGTGTTGGTGGGATTGAGGAGCTCCTCAAAGTATTCCTTCCACTGCCCGACGATATCCCCAGTAGATGTCAGCAGCTCACCACCCCCACTGAGGACAGTGTGAGCGTGTTGCTGCCTACCACCCCTGAGGTGCCGGACGGTTTGCCAGAACCTCTTCGGAGCCGATCAATAGTCTTCTTCCACAGCCTCACCGAACTCCTCCCACGCCCGAGTTTTTGCCTCAGCGACTGCCCTCGCCGCAGAGCGCCTGGCCATCCAGTACCGGTCAGCTGCTTCAGGAGACCCACAGACCAGCCATGCCCTGTAGGCCTCCTTCTTCAGCCTGACGGCTCCCCTCACCTCTGGTGTCCGCCGCGACCAGCACCAGCGACCTTGCGGCCGCAACTTGCAACAGCCGCCTCCACAATGGCAGAGCGGAACATGGCTCATTCGGACTCAATGTCCCCCACCACCCCCGGGACGCAGTTGAAGCTCTGCCGGAGGTGGGAGTTGAAGACCATCTTGACAGGTTCTTCCACCAGGCGTTCCCAGCAGACCCTTACTACTCGTTTGGGCCTACCAGGTCTGCGTGGCATCTTCCCCTGCCATCTGACCCAACTCACCACCAGGTGGTGATCAGTTGACAGCTCTGCTCGTCTCTTTACCCGAGGGTCCAGAACATACGGTCGCAGGTCAGATGATACGACTACAAAGTCAATCATCGACCTACGACCTAGGCTGTCATGGTGCCAAGAGCACCGATGAACAACCTTATGTTTGAACATGGTGTTAGTTATGGACAAACTGCGACTCGCACAGAAGTCCAATAACTAAACACCGCTCGGGTTCAGATCAGGCAGGCCTTTCCTCCCAATCACGCCCCTCCAGGTCACGCTGTCGTTGCCCACATGAGCGTTGAAGTCTCCCAGCAGGACAATGGAGTCCCCAGTCGGGGCGCCATCCAGCGTCCATCCTAGGGCCTCCAAAAAGGGTGGGTGCTCTGAACAGCTGTTCGGCGCATATGCGCAGACAACAGTCAGGACCCGTTCCCCGACCCGAAGGCGCAGGGAAGCAACCCTTTCGTCCACCCGGGAGAACCCCAACGTACAGGCAGATAGTCCAGGGGCAAGCAAAATCCCACCCCGGCCTTCCGCCTCTCACCCGGAGCGACTCCAGCAAAGAAGAGAGTCCAACCCCTCTCAAGGACTTGGGTCCCAGCTTCCATAACCGAGGATCAGACCGCCAAGGCCCCTGCCTTGGTCTGCTGCCCGATCCACAAAGCACCGGACCCTTCCTAATCCTCCTGCGGGTAGTGAGCCTACAGGGAGGCGAGCCCATGTCTCCCGTTCGGGCTGGGCCCGGCCGGACCCCATGGGCGGATCATCACGTCTTCTTAATGTCGTTGCTATGGCAACAGCTTCTTGATTTCTTGATCCGTCGAAGAGATTGGGTCTTTCTCTGATATCCCAGCTGACTACGCTGGCTAACTCATAAACGATGTTGATTAGTACTTCGGTTCGTAGAGTATAAAATGAATGAAACTAGAAAAATATTTAAGTCACTATAAAAATCGTACGTCGGGAAAAACATCCGACGAGAAACAAACAGAGCTTGAAAAGAATCGGATTGTCAATATTCAAGTTGTTCTTAAAGTTACTAAGTATAAACGTGACTAAGTACGTAAAGAAGAAGACTAAAATAAAGTAAAACGGAAACGGAAAGTGGAAAGAGATGCGGAGAAAGTAAAGTGCAAAAGTCTAAAAGTCCGGAGAAAAGTCCGGAGAAAAGTGCGGCGAAAGAGCGGCGTCTCTCTGGTTTTATGAGTTAATTATTCAGGGCGTGTTTGGATCTGGTTTCCAGATTCTTCGCGCGGAAAGAGAACGCCTACTCCTTTGTCTGTCTTATTGCCTGATCTTCTTAACCTATTCTATATTACTAAATTTTAATCATTCCATCACTCATCATGGCTCGTTAGCAATGTTTTTCGTATGCGGCAACACTCAACATTACAACATGACAAGATGATGTATCAGAATTACCACATCAAAATAACTCAAAAGCATCAATAAATTAATAAACTCAAGTTCTCTTTACAGTGACATTTTTGCTAATAATAAAAGGTTGGGGTTTCTAAAATAACAATTCCAACAGTTATGATTTCAACTAATAGCTACTATTAGTATAAGAACATACCTAAGTTTCAACATTCTTTAACTTCAATGATTAAAAGACAGAAAATACTTTTAAAGATAGCCACTTGATGGCAATGTTGATCCATCCTTACTGTGAAAAATTATGTGAATTTGGGCTAGTTTTATCGTACAAGGATCAAAATCGTCTCATTGTGATCGTAAGCACTTCCTGAACAATAATATATAACTTACCAGGTTATTACACTTTCGATAGTCATATTATCAAACTTAGGCTCTTTTTAGAGAGGAGAATGCAGATCAGAGTCTGGTTCTGGGGAAAGAAAGTTATTTACGACCTGCTTATCTGTGTTCCACTCTCCGGTCACTCTCGAGAGCAAAAACCTGTGAAAAGCATGTTTGCATGTATGTGTCTCTGAAAAAGAAAAATTAGTACATCACAAGTTTAAAACAAAATTGAACATAACATTAAGGTTTCTAGACTTTGTCCATAGGAGTAGAAGAGGCAACTCCTCATTCTTTGTAGTTCCTGACATCGTGTCGATGTTCTTTCGATTCAGGACTAATTAGTCCAGAAACAAGAGTGGGAAATTCCACAAGAAGTGTAAATTTGTCTTTTTGGCTCAGATGGCGTCCTCAGCATTAGGGAGATCCGATAGCCTGGGTCTGTTCAGTGTTTGGACATGGCACCTTTATGGTGTTTTGTACAATTATACTCACCATGTACTCTTACAAGATTTGCTGGGTCCTCATTGAGGTAAACACACAGCCCCTTGAGGAGGCATTCCTGCTCAACATCAAGGGGCATAAGTACAGCAAGACATTAGTGTATAATCCTTTTTCTTCAATCAAGTGTGTACAATGTTAAATCAGTATGTTTTTCAAAAAAAAAAAAAAAAGCATTCTTACTTGAGTCAGGTGTGCCAAAAAGCTCAGTAGACTCTTGCCAATCTGCCAGCCTTTCTTTTCAAATAGCTTCAGAAGTTTGTCAGATAGCACATCCAGCTGTGTGAGAAATCTCAGTTGCAGGGGCATGGTGGTAATGTGCTTAAATTCTGCATTTACCTGAAAACATGAATTATCACAGACAGAAAAATACTTATTTGATCACTTCATTTTCTAATTATGGTCCTTGTTTACAATATTATTTACCTTGAGAAAACTGATACAGCAATACATGCAGAATAGCTCATCTCAATACATCAGTTAATCTCTCTATCAAGGAATTACTTACGGTTTCCCTGAAGGTCAAAACAAAACATTTCATAAAACACAACAACATTACAGATTACAGAAAGGATAGGGACAACACTTCTTGTTTCTGATTGGACAGAACCTGCCGTGCTAAAATATAAGCTAATGTGAATGGTTGTTTTGCTGCCAGTCAAGAAATGACACTTTGTGACTGGTCAGCTACGCGGAAGTGTAGACACTGTGATGCGCTTTGAAAGCAGACAACATGTACTGTCCACATTGTGGAAAGAAGTATCAGTTGTTGCCAGATTTCTGCATGTCTTGTGGAAAGACATTGGCATTATTTAATGAGGCCGAGGGGACGCACAATGAGAACGTAGTTGCCCCGTCTCCTCAGTCCTACTCCTTCAGCCGTGCTTTCAGGGCTCAGAGGGACATGCTAATGTCATTATGGGTTGAAACCATATCAAGAATGACATTATATGTATTTCCTCTTTCAAAATATCCCTCTATTAATGCCATCTCGTCCTCCATTCTTTCCAACGCAGTTCAAAACTCGTGCACAGACACAGCGAAGTATAAATAGGAAATGACGTTACACTGTCGGTGTAAGTGTTGATCGTTCCAACCATTTCCAAATGTCGTTGTGTCTTGTGAAATGTTGTGTTAAGACCTTAAAGGCCACCGTATTAACTGGATGTGGAAGACAGGAATCCATGTGATGAATATAACTAAATGTAAATAACTAGCACCTGTTAGCTCCTCCTTGTCTCACTATCGGTCAGTTATTAGAGCAGTGTACAGTTTCCTCATGTGCTGAATATGAAGCCTTTACTGTGAAAGTTTTTTTTTTCTCCTTAAGGCTGATGTAACTCATCATGGTAACAATTTTCTCTCATCGGATAACGTGGATGGACTTCGGCCGAGTAGGGTCGTCCACTGTAAACTAAAGGCAGATGTAGCAGTTTTTCAAGAATTAGTTTTTCCCCAAAACTTTTCAGGGCGACTTTGACTTTCCACACCATGGATATGACTCCGCAAGATAACAGGGCGGTTATGACCCTCCCCTCTCCAGTAAAACTAAACTCCAGTAAATGTTAGCTAACATCATGTTATTCATGTTGCTCAATGTTCCTGGCTGATAAAAACATCCGGTTTATGAAAACTATACATCTAAAGTGACTGCCTTGAAATCTGACAAACATTTGTTAAAGTTTTATTTGTCTTTACCTTGTCCATAACTCTCCAAGTCGACTTCAATTTGTCCAGTGAGGGTGAAAAGATGGCGACCAAAATTCCTGCAGAGTTTCCAGAGGAAACATAACTATTTTCTGTTTTCTTAACAGTTCTTAACATGACTGAGACTTGTAGATTTTGCATCCACCAAGATTCAAGGGATTATACATGATTGAAGCATGTTCAGAGGAGAACATAACTCAATCATGTCTTCTATACAAAATGTATATATGTAAATAGCTGTTCTTCAATGGTTAAATTTAAATAAATGACTATTGAAATGGGGGGAAAAAACTTTAAGACCGTACCAGCTGTAATTTCTGCAGTCACGTTAACAGTTCAGATTGATTAGATGTGCTTTGTGCTTGTCAGAGGCAGCGGTCCGCTTTATGGCAACTGAAATGGATTTATTCTCCACCCACATATATCAGTTAATGAGTTTCAGAATATCTTGCTTTCAGATGATACATTGACACGCTGGAATTTTTAAATCTGATCAAATTAACTGCAGGAAATATTGCTCATGCGCTGCAGTTCATTTGTTTCTCTTTTTGACAGAAACAGAGAATATTTGACATGGATATACCCAATGAATGATACCTAAATTTACTCTGTTATAGATGTTTTCTCATGATTGATATATTTCTCTTGTTTCTTCTTTTTTCCGCCTTAATTTATTTATTTTTTTTTTTCAGGCTTGCAGCCTTCCAGGGAACTAACAAACAAAATATTAACCGAGATTACTTTTGTATTATTATTTTTTCGTATGTGAGGAAATATGGCAGTAGTTATGAACACCCTGTCAACACTCTCTTGAAATAACTGTCTAAATATGACGCCCCCTCCTCCAAACGACTTCACACTAGATGCTGCACTTACTTGAGTCTGTAGCAAAACACCCGCCAAGTGTGAAGTAGATCAAATTAACAGCTGGTGGGAAACACAGACATGCTCTTGCATCTACAGACATTCCTTTCTTTTTTTGGGATGGGGGAAAGTGGACTATTTTGTTAGAAAGCTTTTATTTTGAAGACAGCAAGATTACACATTATTATATTAACAACATTTCACTAAGAGGTGATCATCTGGTTCATCCATCTATTTTTATCCACTGATCCGAGGTCTGGTTGCTGTGACAACAGGCTAAGCAGGATAGTCCAGATGAGACCCTATGGCTAATGGGGGTGCTACTCTGCCAGAGCGCCTCCTACACGGCTTAGTGTGTGTGTGATTTTATGACGTTCTTACGGTGGCCGAGAGAGCTCAATGCGCTGTTACTTGAGAAAACACATGCCAATAGACTTACAACGCCAGCAAATACAAAAACGCGCTGCAAACACAGAAACACGCTGCAAACTCAAAAACGCTATGCAAGTACAGAAACACGCTGTAAACACAGAAACGTGCTGCAAACTCAAAAACACTCTGCAAGTACAGAAACGCGCTGCAAACACAGAAATGCGCTGCAAACACAGAAACGGGCTGCAAATACAAAAACGTGCTGCAAACACAGAAATGCGCTGCAAACTCAAAAACACTATGCAAGTACGGAAACGTGCTGCAAACACAGAAACACGCTAATAAGACCAAGGAGCTTTCCACCCTCATACACTGTAAAAAAAAAAAAAAAAAAAAAAAAAAAAAATGTTGTTTTTACGGTAACAAACTTCACCGTTAAAATTACAGTAAGACATTTTCTATTATTACGGTAAATGAGTACTAGTATTGCTGATTCTACGGTTAAGAATGTTGTTTAATTTCACATTTTACTGTAAGAATAAATGTTTTTACCATTGCAAAACACCTTATTTCGCTGCAAAATTAACATCAAAATACAATATGAAATAAAGTTTGTGCCACAACATATGAAGGGATTTTACTGTAAAATTAACAGTATAAAATATAAAATACAAATTTACTCTGTAAAAATGTCCCTAAATTACTGCAAAAATAAAGGTTTTGTCAGTATTTTTTAATGGTAAAATACCTGCAGCTGCAGTTGCCAGAACTTGACTGTAAAAATTATGGGCAGACATTTCATACTATTACAGTAAAAGAGCATTAGTACTGCTGATTTTATGGTTAATAACTGTGATCATAATGTTCCGTATAAAACTAAAAGTTTCTACCCCTCTTCTGCCTAAAAAATTACTTTAAAATATTACATAAAGCTGCCATGAAATATGAAAGGTTTACGTGTAACTTTAACAGTCTAAATAAATTATGAAGTACAAACTTACTCTGTAAAACTGTCCATCAATTATGGCAAGAAAAATAAAGGTCCTCCCAGTTTTGTTTAACAGTAAAAAGGTAGAAGTAAAAAGAAAATTAAGTACACACTGTACATACCAGGACATTTTCCTTTCATTAAAATTATGTGTGAAGCAGAACAAAAACTTCATACATTCCCTTTCATTTCTTACATTGTTGATCTCAAGAAATAGGAACATTACCAAAACTGGGTAGACAGTTTTGGATGGCATATTCTAATTATAGTCCAGTACAATAAAGCAGAACATGTGTTTTACCAACGTTTACCATTCAGTTCAACTAGTAAACAGCAACTTTCAGAACTTCTGGTGTAGTTTTAACAACAAAACTTCAGCAGTGTTCGTTACATGCAGTATACCTTCATCACATGACTCACAAACATGGCGGGAAGGCCTAGGTACACTCATGGTCAGCAAGGTCTGAGATCAGAGTGAGGACTCTCGGATTGACTGAGAACACTTTCTTCTTCTCCTTGTGCTCAACTTTGGTGCCTCTCTCAGGATTTATCGAAAAGAAACACCTTGATGAAAAAACAAAGAAAGAAATAGTATTAGTGCCTAATCAAATGCATTGTACTTTTAAATATCTTAACAAGAAGGAATTTTTACCTCTGGAAGAACTCCAGTGTTGACCGTAATTCCACTGGGTAGTGGATGTTAAAACAGTAGTAACTGCCGAACAACAGGTAGATGGCAGATGCGAAGGAAGTGATGTGGTCATTGACAATCTTTTGGTCAATGCTCAACATGAATATCTCAGCAGCAAAGCAGGAGGACCCTGAGAATAAACATGAACAAAACATAACATTCATTAATAAGGGCATCAGTGTCAGCCATAAACGCAATAAAATGCTTTTTACATTCAACTATATTGTAATCTTGGTTCAGTTTACTTACCACACACAATAAGGCAGGGAGTTGCTGGCACATTCTTCATCTGAACCTCCTCAGCAAGGCTCGTCTTCTCGACATAATGGAACAGATGCTCTTCTTTCTCTCCAAAATGTGCCAGTAAAAGAAGTACCATCTCTGTCAGTTCCTCTGAACAACCACTGGACTGGCTTCTTTCAGTTTGAAGCTTGAGGAGACAATTCAGGACTTGTGTTTTTGTGCAGAAACAGTTTTGAGGAAGTTTAGAAGGGGCCCCCCCTTTTTGTCCACATTGGTAAAGAAGGACTCAAGATTCTCAGATTTACAACAGTGAGAAGCTGGAAGTGTCCTGCCATACCAGCTTCATGAAACAGAAAAGGCCATTCTTGGCATAGCTTTTGGATGCTCGTGCCTCTGTTGATGTCTTTGCGTTGCGTCTTTCACACCTTCTGGAGAGTAGTTCTTCTCTTTAAACATCTTCTTAATTTCTTCTTTTTTTTCATGCTGACTCTCTACAGTCTCAGGAAGTGGCAAATATTTCGGCTCCCAGTTGACACAACCATATGTGTCTTGAACACTGGCTTTTTGTTCAGCAGGTATCTCATCAGTGTCGTCATCACACATGGTGTGTTTGGTTGTTTGACGTTCTCAATTCTTGCCTGCAGTTGCTTTACCAGGGAATGGAATCCAAGTCCAATTACATCACCATCAATCACATCTTCAAGTGACTTTGGATACCTGGCCACAATCCTTTTTGCTATCTCTGTAGTGTTGCGTTTGGTTGGATTCTTACAAATCTTCATCATTTCGGAAACGATGATCCTTACCATTTGTCGTTGTAGTCGTGCACTTGGCCTTTTCTGCCTTTCCAAAGTCTGCATTAATTCTTCAGGGAGCTTCTGCCATGGTATCTGAAAACTGTCTGTCCAGGTTGGCACAAATGGGGAAGAGCTTATTGAGGATGATGAGGTAGCTGTGGATGATGTTGGAGAAGGAGAGGCTGAAGATGGAGAGGACTGAACAGACCATGGCGAAGAACACGCCAAATCAGGAGTTGAAGCAGCTGAGTCTGTAATGGTACAACAAATGAAATTTCAAAGTATTATATATTGAATGGTTTGGTACTTTGTTAAATAACGTAGTATCAATACATTACAAGATATTACACACAAAATGTTCAAAACTTAATAGTGCTTTATCTTAAGAGATTGAACATGACAAATTTGCCAAACTGCACACACACAACAGTTCTATTTCAATACACTTACCATTTTGGGCCCATGCAGCAACCAGTCTTCTGACTTGTATGGGCTTTAATACTGGCAGTAGGTCTCCTTCTGTGATGTACTTTAAATCATCTGTAGTTGTAGCACCAAGTGCCTCCAAGGTGTCTTCTACCAACTTCACAACTTCATCTGAAAGACCTGGAAGCACTGCTACAATTGCATCACAGATCTTCCTTGGTATCTGTGTTTCCGTGATACCTGTTGAGATACACAGGTTGATCTCTGATAATCTGTTCCCCTATTCCCGAAACATCCATCAAAATAACATTCACATTACTAGTTTAAGAGACAAATTTCTTCAAACAGTGTGACCTAAGTTTTCAGGTTAATATTAAGACATAAGTAATGTGCTCATGGTGGCCATGCAGGCCTTTCTGTCTTGAATCATTAATGTTTATTCCAATTGTCCACATCAGCCACAGAATATCTTATACTAGAGCATTTTATTCGTCTGATTAAGTGTTTCAATTCAGTCTCTAAATGTCTTTTTCTGTACTATGGAAGTGTAAATATCGCTCCTCACCATCTAACAGGGGACATGTGTCGTTTAGTTCTATCAAACAGGGGAATTAGGGCATTTCAATGTGTACAATGTCCAACTCCACTTTTAAACTGTGCATAAGCCCAGAGCAAAGAAAAATGCAATGTCCAAAGGTGTTGCATTTAGTCTCTTAATTAATCATAGGAGTGTTTTGGGCGTTACATGAACTAAAACAGTCATAGTGTTATCTCCCATTCCCCTTACAAGCTCGGTGCACTGGTACTTTAATATTTGGGACAGGTTTGTGATCATTGGCCGACCTTCTGCCTCCATCATCTCCCAGTACTCTATCTTATCAACAACTGCATCAGACAGCATACAGTATAGGCCACAACACCGATATTAACTGAAGGGGCATGCTGCTGCACGCTCCAACATAGGTAATAATGTGTCTCCCCATCTACACCATTGCTATGCTGTCGTAACAGAAGCATCCACTTTTGCTGAGGGACAGGTTTGTGATTGTTGGTGGAATAAAATAGGGCTGTATATGTCTTTTTCTGTACTATGGGAGTGTGAATGTCACTTCTCACCCATCTAACAGGGGACACGTGTCGTTTAGTGCAAAACTTCCAAAATGCAACAAAGACTCCTGTGAACCTTCTGTGAGATAGCGAATATATACCATCCTGGCCAACTATCTGGACAGTGACTGGTCCTTTGGATGAAGAACGAATTGCTAACCACTCCTGGTACTGTGAAGCAAATCTTATAACAAACTTCCTTCCAAATTTGGGTTTTAGGTTGGATTACACTGGTGAGGACTATAGTTGTACTGGGTCATTTATATTGGTTGAGGAAAATTTCTTTCCTTGCTTAGTAATTATCATTATCAGTAATTATCAACTTTTGTCTGTATACACTATGAATATGGACATGTAATTCATCAATTTCTCTCAGAGCCAACACAAAGAGCTTTGTGTGTCAAACAATGTTTTGAACTTTATCCTATACAACTAAAGAAAGTCCCAGAAATATGTAATGATCAACAAATTGACATAGGTCTCCCATGCAATAGTGGAACACTCATACTCCTGCATGTAAACTTTAGGACAGAAAACCAAGAAAACCATGTATTGTTGATTATTGTGTTCCCTGCTCTGCATCTCCTGAGGGAAATAAACATTTCCCTAAAATAGCACAAAATATTTAATTTCCTAAATCCTGGACTTCTAGTATTTGGGAAATATTTTGTGTTTGTTCCAGCGATGGGTCACAACACTCTATTCCCATCCAAATATAACATTTTAAAAGCAATTGTAACACTATTTTAAAAGTTTAATTTCATCAAAGAGTAGGATCTAACTTTCCAGGTCAATATTGGGATATGAGTAATATGGTTTTGGTCTACTGGAGTTCGTGTGGCCATGCAAGCTTGTTTGAAATTTTTTGCAAACCTTTCTGTGTTAAATCAATCATTTTCATTTCACGTGAGTTGTGTCTCAGTCTGAGTTGGAAATGTCATCTTGGCTATGAGTAGCTAGCAGCCCTGAAGCCCTTGGTAGAAAGGCCCAATGGTTACCATCCCCCACAATGCAGACAGTGAAGGACTGATAACTTCGTTACCACAGATTCTCCCTGCTTGATGTCACTCACTTTTAGACAGCAGCACTCACTCCAATTCAACCTTAAAAGTTTAGATCTGTGAAGACCTTGGATGCTGTGTCACTTCACTGTTTCCCATAAAAAATATGCAACTCCTCCTAAAAAAATTAAGTAAAATTACATTGCTTTCTACAACATATGTATGGTTTATATGAAACATACGAAGAGAATAAAGAATCTACATGCTTACGAATGTATAGCTGCATACATTAAAGCACTCACCACGATTCAACATTAAAAGTTGGGATCTGTGCTGTGTCACTTCACCGTTTTGATGAAGAGTTTTCTTTTCTACCTAGGTAATTATATGAGACATACGAAGAGGATAAATATCTATTCCCCTATTCTCAAAACAACCGTCAAAATAACATTCACATTACTAGTTTAAGAGACAAATTTCAAAGTTTTCAGGTTAATATTAAGACATAAATAATATGCTCATGGTGGCTATGCAGGCCTTTCTGTCTTGAATCATTAATGTCTTTGTGTTTTGTTACAAAAAACACATTAAATCATCCCACAAAACAAACAAAAAACTACCATTCATTTTGCTTTTTTCTGTTATTCATCCATTTTGGAGTGTAAGTATCGCTCTATGCTATCCAAGAGGGAACTTGTGTCATTATTCGGAAGCCAAGAGTGGACTTATGTTGTTCCACACTATTTAAATGTGGACCTTTTGCTCTAATGCAAATGAAAAAATAAAATAGATTTCTATAAGTATAGAAGATCTGGCTATAAACCATTTTATTATTTTTTTCTAGTTATTTTTCTTTTCTTTCCCCATTTTTAGATTTTCAGGTCCTTATCACTCCGTTGCCCTTTGGGTAGCCCTTCATTTTAATTCCGCTTTAATAGAGCCATCATGCTGTATTTAAAACAAAAACAAAGAACATATGAACTAATTATGTTTAATTCTTTAATTATTTAGTTGAGATATTGAGTTAAGTTTTAAATATTCTCGCTTATTTCTTCTTTTCACCCATGCTGGAGTATGACTGTCGCTCTGTGCTATCCAAGAGGGAACTTGTGTCATAATTCGCCAGCTAACAGTGGACCTTTTTTTTTTTTGGTAATGTGTATGAGCAAATATTGTATCCCTGTATGTGCAAATTACTATATGTGTGAATTACTATTATAAACTGGAATCCAGGGCTTGTAAAATCTCATCAGCAGTTTTTTGAGATTTGGATTAGACAGCTTTGAATGTCTTATAAAGGTGATCAGAGTGATTAAAAATATAAATAAATTATCTTACGCCTGCCCATTTTATTTGTAACTTCATCCTGGTTGTTTTTCTTTTCCTTCTTGTTTAATGTTTTAAATACTTAATAATTAAATATTGGGTGTTATTTTGTATACTATTTTGTATACTATAATACTTAATTATTATATAATACAAATTATTTTGCTGCCTTGTGGGTAGCATTTTGTTTAAGACAGTCATAAGATTGAAACTGATTAGGAAATGCACATTAAGCTTTAGTTTCACACAAGTATCGTAAATTTAATTTAGTTTCTTTTATTTATCCATGCTGGAGTGTGCCTTTGCTCTATGCTATCCAAGAAGGAACTTGTGTCATTATTCGTCAGCTAACAGTGGACTTGTGTCGTTCCATGCTATATAAGTGTGGACGTTTTTCCGTAATGTACAACAACAAACAAATTATATTCCTTTAGGTAAAGACTGAGCACACAAGTTGAAAACTGACATCCAGGCCTTGTGAAAACTGGTTTGGTGAGTATTTTGAAATGGTCTACGGTCTAGTCAAAATCTGATATTAAGTCAGACTCTAAATAAGGTGTTAGTGCTTACTTAAAACCGAAAAGAGGTTAATTCGTCTGACCATTTTATTTCCAATTTACTTACTCTCCTGCTTTCTGGGCAGTCCTTTATTTTAATAGTGTCAAGCTCGAAACTTATCTACTTGATATCTACTTAAGCTGAACCTTTATATTTTGTTTCGAATGCATGATGAATTGTGTTTCAATAGAGTGGTTTCTTCACTAAGTAGTTTGATGAATAGCCCTACTACTATCTGAAAGACTGGCTGGGGCTGCAAGCCATTCAGACAATGGAGGAGTGTTAAGAAACGACGTGTGTGAATGACGTGTGAAAATCCCTGCTCCAATCAGCAGGGGCACCGCTGAGTATGGGTTTTAACACTCACATACCTGCAAGTCCCCACTTTGCTTAATATTAAAAAATTTCACGAGAGCGTCTTAGACATGATTTTAGCTTGGCATGACTAACAGGGGACTTAAAAAATGTCCCCTGTTCAACTGTAAGTTCCCTGTTTGTGAATGTGTGACGACGCCGAAGTCCACTGTTACGCTGGTTGACAAGTGCACCATCACACACCAACACAAACACACACACACACACACACAAACAGGCTTAATCCCTCTCGTGCCTACATGATCAACATGCAATGCAGCCTTATTTTATTATTATATATTTTATTTTATTAAATGTTGGATGTGGTATGTATAATGGTTAAGACTTAAGTCCTCTTCTGTGTGGCCCTATGAGCCTATCATGCCACTACAGCTACAGAATGGTTCAGGCTACAGATTCTGTAGAGAACAACATCAGACCTTATAGAGTAGAAGTGTATTTTCTGTTAAGATTGGTTTCATTTCTTATCAACAATACACACGAGTTAGTTGGCTGACAGGAGGAGCAGGCATAGTGCTGCAGTTATGCAAAAAGATTAAGTCAAATACAGAGACGATCTGTTAATGTGTCATACTGGATTGGATTTAGGTTTCATAATGCAAAGACCTGATGTTTAGACTGTACACTTAATTTTCATATCACTTGCAAGACAGTTTGTTGTGGTTGAATATGAACAGATGTCTTACAGATGTCTCTTTCCCTATTTTGCAGGTACTTGGAGTACAAAGCAGGACCTGCATCACTGGCGATGGCAGACACCACACAGCAGACAATATCTTCCTTTGCGCAAAGAGTCCACTTATATGCCCCAAATTCAACCATTCAGAATTTGATGAAATTGTTGAGGAGTATGACATTAGCAACAAAATAAGCTTCATTCTGACGGATAACGCATCCAACGTGAAGCGGGCCTTTAAAGTGAGCTTGCCGGACTCAGAGCACCCTGAAAGTGACAGTGATGACCTTCATGATGAAATTATGTGGGAGGATGTAGAAGACTTTGAACAGCCGTGGTCATCAGGTGAACGCTTGTCTTGCTTTGCACACTCGCTCCAACTGGTCGTCAGTGATGGCATGAAAGAAGTGAAGGCAATAGCAAGAGCCATTGCTAAGGCCACCAAGTTCACAACCCCGCTTCACAGCAGTTCTAAGGTCAGAGACATGTTTGAGACCCACTTTGGGGCTAATAAATCTATCCCAGCAGCTAACAACACACGCTGGAATAGCACATTAAAACAGGTAAAAGCTCTCACCACGCTTGACCACCGGGCTGTCACAAAATGTGCAGCGAATGTGATACAGAAAATGTTGCGTTTTCAGTCTGAGAATGGGCCCAGCTGAAAGACCTTTGTACTGTGCTTGAGCCTTTTTCTGAGGCAACAGACCTCACAGAAGGAGACACTGTGGTTACCATCAGCATGGTGGTCTCCACCGTCCTGGACTTAAGAACTCATCTCAACAAGATGGAAGTGCAGCTGCCGCAGATTGTGACAATAGTTAGAGCACTAAAAAAGTCTTTGGAGAAGAGGTTCTCAGGAATCTTCAGAAGGATCAACATGGAGCAGGGGGATCCCGAGGAGCCATTTAATCATCGGATCTACTTCCTTGCAGCCATGCTTGATCCCCAGTTTGGTTTGAGCTGGGTAGATTTAGATGTCCATAATGGGGAATCCGGTCCAGCACTGAAGAGGTTCAGAGACGACCTTAAGAAATCATTAACAGGTTGCTATAATTATTATGGTGGTTGTTGTTATTATTACAGTTATTGTAATCATTTGAAATTGTAAACCTTTTGATCAGAGAGGTAGACCGAGATGCAACTGCTGCACCGTTAGCAGAAGATGTAGAAGATGCAGGAGAATTGTGCCGTGACTCACCGCCATCCCTGAAACATCAGCGTCTTCTTTCACACTACAAGGCTTTTAAGATGCAGCACAGCACAACCCGGGACTCGAGCATTACTGCACAAATAAGCAAGTACCTGGACAACATGAATGACTATGACTTTGATGCACTGACCTTTTGGTCAAAAAACCAAGAGCATTTCCCTCAACTACACAATGTTGCCTTAAAAGTCCTATCTGTCCCTGCCTCTTCTGCCCCAGTGGAGAGAGTTTTTAGCAGAGGAGGCATTCTAATGAGACCCCACAGAGCACGGCTAGGCCATAAGATGCTGCAGTCTTTAGTGTTCTTGAAGTGCAATCAACGACAGCTTTAACATGTGATCTCTCTCTCTCTCTCTCTCTCTCTCTCTCTCTCTCCCTCAGCACTGCCTCACATACATCAAGTAAACACACCCATACTACTGACATGCTTGCACTCCCCCAACATACGCACACAAAACTACAGAAACACAAATGGTTTCACACAGAAAGCTACAAAAAAGACACATATACATTAACACTGTAGAACAAAAGGCATACTGTATCATGCATGCATTTGTGTGTTGAGTGAGTGTGTCCTCTGTGTAAGTTTATGTATCTGTTCTTTGTTTGTGATGTCTGTGTTATATTGTTCTTGTCACACTGAACTACAGGCATCATATATTGATAAAGTGTGTTATAACTGAGATGCAATTGCACACATCAAGGTGACAGAATCTTGTGATCACCAGTTCTTCCTCTTGTTAAACTTACAATTTGAAGTTCAGTTTTGTACTATTTGTACCATAAGCTATTTGTATTTTGCATTTGATTTAATGCATTTTTGGTGCACCTGCGTGTGTGTCTGTGTATTTAATTACAGTATTGTGCTTATAATGGCCTTGTTTGAATAAATATATGGCATCATTGGCCTTTGAATAATATTTGCATATCGTTGTGCCATTTCAGTGATGCTGTTATTATACAGTGTAATTTGGCTACTATAATAATAATTTCAAGTTGATAATTGAATCAACGTTAGAATCAACGTTTCATCTACAAATTAAGTACAATTTAAATCAGTAACACATTTCCAACTCATTAGACTTTTTTTTGAGGTGCAGCGTGGTGTTGGAGGCTTGTTATTATGTTAGATCACTTTAGGACTATAGTCATGTCAGTCCTTAACAGCACTCAAGAGTCAATCCTCAAATAGTGTAGAAATAGTGGTCATGCAATTGCTACACATATTTGATTTTTAGCCAATTGATGAAAACATTTATAGTGAGTTCACACACAAGACATGCACTGTCTCTGTATTATTGTGAAACTCCAGCAGCAGACCCTCACCCCCAGCAGTCCAATGATGCATTTGATGGTGTGTGAGTGAGGTTACACTGGTTGGCTGTTTTGGTTTATTAGTGAACTGCTGTACCACTGGCAATTACTAAGACATTAATCAACCCCTTGGCTATTTCGATTATATAATCAATAGCAAAATAAAGGCAAAAATGTTTTTTAACTCAATTTAAGTCACTGTTACTGTTGACAGAGCCAGGCCCATGTCCCCAAAGCGAGGCTACTTCAGATAGTGAAGGGAATTGTGAAGAAGAGCAAAGCTGTTGCAGTCATGAAACTGCTGAAGACAGTCAGAGCACAGGAGGTACAGAAAGACAGGAAAGAGAGAACAAGGAGGAAGAATATTTAACATGCGACCCAGGATTATGGCCAGAGAGTGCACAGAACACGATCGTGAGATTATTGTCAAAAGTTGGCCACAGCCACTCAGACAGACCTGGCCTTGATAATGCCAAAGGATTCAGAAGGAAGGAAATTTCAAGAATATTTAGAGTACACAAAGTCAACAAATGGACGGGAAAAACAGAAGAGGGACTGGTTAATGTACTGTGAAAGCGCAAAGGCAATATACTGTGTGCCATGCATGTTATTTTCCTGTGATGGCCTAAAAAAATCAGCCAGTGCACTTAACACCAAAGAAGGATACAAAATATCAGATCTCAAATGGCGGAGAATGTACAACAAATTCTCTGACCATTCTTGAGACCATTCTTGAGAGAATATTAGATGTCACCCTTTTCCTGGCCTCAAGAAATTTGCCATTCAGAGGGAGCACAGATACACTTGGTGATGTACGGAATGGTAACTTCCTTGGCACCATAGAACTTTTAGCCAAGTACGATCCTCTGTTGATCATCTGAGAAAAGTGAAGGAGAAAAGACCAAGCACCAGAGTGACCCATTACCTTAGCCCAGAGTCTCAAAATGAGTTCATAGAACTCTGTGGAGATAGAGTATTGAAAGAAATACTGAAGGAAAGGGAGTGTGCAATTTATTACTCATTAATATGTGATGCTACTCCAGATGTCTCCCACAAGGAACAGAATGTAATTCTGTTGAGATATGTTGATCAGTGGGAGGTAATTGAACGTTTTTTGCAGTTTGAAGAATTCAGTGGCAAGACTGGCCATGAAATATCAGAGATGATACTGAAGACATTAGAGGGGCACCACATTGACATTGCAGATTGCAGAGGCCAGGGCTTTAACAATGGCTCAAACATGTCAGGAAAAGTTAAAGGGGTCCAGGCTGAAATAAGGAAAATAAATCCACTTGCTACATATTCACCATGTGCCTCACATACTCTAAATATTGTTGGTGTACATGCTGCAGAGTCATGTACTGATGTTTCAACATTTTCCGGGTGTTTGAATCGCTTGTACAATATCTTCAGTGCCAGCCCGGAGAGATGGGCCATTCTCAAAGAAAAGACTGGCTGCTCCCTTCACCGCATGTCTGATACCTGTTGGAGTGCCCGTGTAGCGGCTGTTAAACCAGTTGCAAATCACTTGCCATCGCTCATAGAGGCCCTGGATAGCATCCTTGCTAGATGCAGCCTGACTAATGAAGTCAGATCAGAGGTCACTGGTCTGAGGAGTTATTTTACATCGTTCAAAGCCATTGTTCTTCTGACTGTCTGGAAAAAAATACTGCAGTCCATCGAAGACAGAAACATAATTCTACAGTCAGGACAAATTACGCTAGATGTGGAAGCAGCAAATATAAAGCCATTGAAGGAAGAAATGCAGGTCTTTCGCAACTCATGGGATGACTTCCTTACAGAGGCTTCCCTCATCGCAGAAGCTATGGATGTTCCCACTGGATTTCCAGTCAGACACAAGCGAAAGGTAAAACGTTTTGCAGATGAGAGTCAGAGGTCAGAAGAAGAGGGAAACCAACAGGAGACAGAATCAAATCTGTTTTGAAACGGTGTTCTATGTAGCTTTAGATAACATCATCTTTGCCTTAGACACCCGCTTTTAAGACGTTGCAAATATCTGTGAAGAATTTGCTGCAATATTGAAAATCAAGGATTTAAAAGATGATCAGATTCACTCAGTTTGCCATCCATTAACAAGCAAATACAAACAGGATCTTAGTGCTAATTTTGAAAGTGAAGTGCAGCATTTGAGGTCTGTCTATAGTGCCACATTTTCAGACTGCCATTCTCCCCTTGAACTGCTGAATTCCATCTATAAACTTCAGCTCCAGAGCATTTTTGGTGAAGTATGTGTTGCCATCCGAATCTTCTGCACTTTACCCGTGACTGTTGCAGGTGGAGAAAGGGCATTTAGCAAACTGAAACTAGTTAAAAACTATCTCAGATCCACAACAACCCAAGAGAGGCTAAATAGCCTTGCTAGACTTTCAATTGAAAGTCAGCTAAGCCGACAGTTGGACTTCAAAGACCTCATCAGTGAAGTTGCCAACAAAAAGGCTCGGCGTTGGGCTTTCTGATCAGACTGACAGGGATATTACACCATGCAAGCTAGTTAAGCTGTGAACAAACAAGCCAGTTCAAACCTAAACTGAGATTACATGAGGTTTGTTTTTTGTTGTTTTTGATATTTATTTTATAACGAAGTATTTCATGTGCTGTTGGTGTTACCTGCACATCTATCTATCTAATAATGCAAGGAGCGTCTGTCTGTGTGTCACTCTGTTGGTTTGTTTGTCTGTGGCACGCATAACTCTCGAACCACTTATCCGATCCACCTCAAATTTGCTATGTATCTTCCCAATGGTTCGCGGGAGTGCAGTGCAGTGTTTCGTGGTTTTTGGACCATAAACACTAAAGATATCGTTAAAACAAGCATTTACTCATTTACCGTTCTTCTGCTCCGTCTGACTGTAGCCACTCCCCCTGTCACTGTTGCCTGTGTGTCTGTCTGTCTGTGGCACGCATATCTCGCGAACCGTTGGCCTGATTGATTTGAAACTGGCCAGGGGGGTATTCCAGGAAGCAGGTTTAACAAACACTGAGATAAAACTTAACCTCTGGGTTGTCTGAACCTGAGGCGACTAAACCCGAGCTGTCGGTTCCAAAACACCGGTTAGCAATCAGTTCAACCCCGGATTGTTTAACCTAGAGTTGTGCGCGATCACGGCGAAGTTATAAAGGCATCATCTATTGAGAGTCGAAACCATGAGTAAAAATGGCAAAGCGCAGAGCAGCCTATTTTTCTGAAGCGGAGCAGCAAGTTCTGCTCGAGGCGTACGAGGAGGAAAGAGCGATAATCACGAAAAAAGCAATACTTGCGCGTCTGCCAAGGAACGAGATCTTGCTTGGCAGAGAATTGCCGACCGCGTAAATGCGTAAGTTTAGTAGGATATAGCACACTAATGTGTCAGAAGCACAATAATTCAGTAGATATTAGGCTACATATTAACTGCTTTGTATGAGACTTTCTTATACTATAGAATACCTTGTCATATATTGTATTATTTTTAATTAGATGTAACCCGACCGCCCTCAAGAGAACGTGGCCGCAGGTCAAAACAAAATATAAAATCATTGTCCAAGTTGGTAAGATATATCTGGGTGCATCATCTTAGACATCACTTATCCAGTATTATATTCTTGAATTGCCATATTGCAACAAGGTACATTCATTTCAAAGCCAATAGGAAGAAAGCAGAGGAGAGGAAGACCGGTTCTGGGCCAGCGGTGTCCCCCCTCACCCCTGTGGAGGAGTTGGCGATCAGTATCAATCGAGGGCGTCCGATGATGGAGGGGATTTCTGGGGGCACGTCATCGGAGCCCTCAACCTCCCAGGAGGAGCAAAATGAACAAGTGCAATGTATTTACCCTAATAGGCCTACGCCTAAATCACTTATGTCTAATTTGTGTAGCCTTGCATGTTCGAAAATGACCAATTTATAGCCAATATTACCGTTCATATAAATAATAGGAGGATGAATAGACATTATCAGCAGTCACGGAGGAATCGAGGTAAAGAAATGCTGTGCAGAGACTAGAGCATAGTTCCTTCATGTTTTCTGTCAGTGCATGAGAACACTGGATCAGAACATTTGCTCTATAATGAAGTGTTTTCTCTTTTCAGGCCATGAAACACGCAATGGGCAAATAAATGCGTGAAACAGTCTTACGTGCATTTATTTTATTTTTTTTGGTTGAAGTGATTGTGACAGATTTCATCACGCATTCTTTGACCATCTCTGATGTCAAGTTGCTGAATGTGTTCCTATCTGCTCCTCAATAGCAGGAACTAATTCATTGCGCAACGTTGCAATGTTTTGCAATAGGCTATCGCACGCGCAACAATTACGATGAGCGAATCCACGATGCGTAACGTTCGAAATGTGGGGATGGAGAATGTTGTTTAAATATATTAAAGATTCCGCAGAAAAACAGTAGTGCTCTGGCAAAAACTCATCAGGAAAAGAAAGGATATTAAGTCGTGGTCTTATACCCTCTCACGGTGAATAGCCCGAATGATTTGTGCTTCAATGTCAATTGGATCTTCCTCAAAAGGAAACGTCATTGTGTGACAAGTGTGGAAACAGCGGTCTGGCTGAACGTGCACTTAAATACCCGAACATAACCTGAACAAAACCTACCCCTACCAGGTTAAGTTCAGAGCCTATGTTACTATAGTTACTTACATAGCCTGATCATTTTTGAGCGTTCTGGAACCGAAGTCCCAGGTTTACCGCAAACTCAGGGTTTACATACCCAGTTAAGTTCAGAGCCTATGTTACCATAGTTACTTACATAGCCTGATCATATTTGAGCGTTCTGGAATACCCCCCAGGTGTCTCGCTACGGGCACGAAGATGTGCACTGCTAAGTTTGACGTTGTTTGGATAAGAAATGTAAAATATATCGGTAAAATAGGTTTTCTCCGCTCTAATATTTCCACTACTCCGGTTGCCATGGCATCAAAAACAGCCACTTTCAAAAATTCACCAAAAACGGAGAGGAAGAGGCGGAGCATGCGCACAAATCTTGAGCACTGTTTACAAATCGGCTTTAGAAGAAACCAAACTCAAGGAGAAATGATATTTTGCCCTGGTAACCCTAATAGGCTCAATATCTTCTCCAGCAGGAAAACTAGCATGTAGTCCGCCATCTATCTATAAATCAAGAAGCGTCTGTGTGTCTGTCTGTCTGTCTGTGGCACGCATATCTCGCGAACCGTTGGCCCGATTGATTTGAAACTGGGCAGGTGTCTCGCTACAGGCACGAAGATGTGCACTGCTAAGTTTGACGTTGTTTGGATAAGAAATGTAAAATATATCGGTAAAATAGGTTTTCTCCGCTCTAATATTTCCACTAATCCTCATACACAGCACCTGTAGGCTTGCATATCTGTTGAACCCTTAGTCCGATTGATTTCAAACTTGGCAGGTGTCTTGCTAAGGGCACAAGTAAATGCAGTGGTAAGTTTCACGTCGTTTGGATAAGAAAAGCAAAACATATAGTTAAATATGTCGCCAAAAGAAGCTCTTGGTTTCTCTCCCTCGCTCTAGCAGCCACTCCCACTCTCACACAGCACACTGCTGCTGGACCAGTTACTATGTGTATATACAATTAAAACCACCAGTAAAAACACTAAAATTAATGTCTTTGTGGGGAGGAGACATGGGTCACGACAATGGTCACAACTGAAAAATCTTCTTCAGCTCCCACTATAGGAATACATACTTCCGACGGGCACTGCACTAGTTTAAGTTAAATGCTACATATCTACCTTGGGCTCCACCTTGTGGACAATCTTGAGCCAGGACACTTTGAGTTTTTTATTATTATTATTATTATTTTTGCATATCAGTGCTTGATTGTTAATAAATACAATAAAATACCCACTACCTATTTTGATTGTTAATACATACAATAAAATACCCACTACCTATTTGTTGAGTGGTTAATTGAAGATGTATGCAATCAGAGGTGTAATAACGTGTTGCAAATCAGAGAAATGGGAATAATTTACATAATAATACTCTAACTCATTGTTGAGTGATTATTAGGGTTGCCACCTTTCAGAAATGAAAATTGAAAATAAGGGACGCCCACCACGGCTCTTCTGGGCCATGACCACCACGGGCCAGCTCCTGTGGGCCAGGGTGCCCTCAGCAGTGGCATGTTTAATTTTGTTTGTTTGTTAATGTTTTGTTTTTAGTAAAGGGGATCAAGAAAGCAATTAGTCATACTTAAAGCTTGAAATGCTTTATTAACAATAAACACATTCTCTTATAAAGTGCAGTTAATTAAATCTTAAATGAAATCTGTACCAATTAACTTTTTAACAAAATGTATTTATTTATTTGTTTATTTATTTATTTATTAACTGTTAATCTATTAGTACGACTTGTTTTTTTTAAGTGGCCATATATAATATTTATATTGGCTAATACTACTGTATATTAAATAAATGATCATTCATTCGACTCAACATCCTAAACCACACATGTCAAACTCAAGGACCATAACTGTATCAGGCAAGATAATATTTTATATCTATCAGAACTGACCCGCAGGTATTTTGCGGGCGTCAGGTAGGTACGTCATTCAGCTCCTCCTCACAACTTTATTGACAAACTCGTCAGTCTCACGGTTTCCTTGGCAACCGCTCAGCATATCGGTACGGCAGCGCGGCGCTCTGCTACAAGCATTAGAGCACTAAATACTAAAATATGTTAACGGAGATACTGACACAGAGACGCAGTAACGCTGTACCAGTTAGCAGCGTTACTACTACGTCTTTGTGTAAGACGTACCAGTTACCAGACAGTTTGCACACACGGCAAACAGAAAACGTACTATAAATGACAACACCACTGCAGCTAAACACCAGTCTGTTAACATACATGCTAACATACAGACACACTGAAAGTGTCCGTTAGCCAAATAACAGCGACATGTTTAACACGGTATTAGCATTAGCATGCTAACTTAGCCCCGTGGTTAGCTCCGATGATTGAGTTTGACACCACTGTCCTAAACAACCAATCAAACCACAGTAGTGTAATAAAATAGGCTATGCCAATGAACTGAGATATTCTGGCAATACCATTGAGCATTGTTAGATTTAGTGTTGATGTGTGTGTGACAGACATGTGTTTTGGACATTTATGGAAATACGGAACACGTCCAGTATTGGTTCAATACGGGATGCAACATTTAATTGCCAAATAAGGGACGATTCCGTATTTTACGGGACGGGTGGCAACCCTGGTGATTATACACCAGGCATCAACAGAAAAACAAAGAAAAACATCATAATACACAGTTGTAAAAAAAGTGGCAATGAATGGGGTAGAGGGGCCCACGCCGATATTCTTTCAGGGGGCCCAGAATTCCTAGCAACTGCCCTGTCTTTGAGTCTAGGTACATCCGTGACACGTCGACAGCAAAACTATTAAATGAGGAAAATCTCCCACAGTCTTTGTGACCACATGAAAAAAAAAATAACATGTTAACATGTCTGTGACACCTGCAGTGTTTCAGGTAGTCGACAGAAGAGACACAGTTAACACCACAAATATTACACACCAACATAACATTAACTCTATTTCTGTGGGGGAAGTATTTGAAGCTAGCGCTGACACAGAGCTAGCTAGTGCACAGGCTAACGCTGCTAATGCTGCTAACGAAGCATTAGAGGTGCGATAACTCACTCCCACCTGAGCTAAGTCCAAAATTTGCCGTGTGCCTTGATGTCGTGTCATGCGACCTTGTTTATCCTGATGGAGCCCTGAATAGTTAATATGAAAATAAAACACCAATGCAGTTGTTGTAGATAGATAACTTTATTGATCCCTTTGGGAGGTTCCCGCAGGGAAATTGACGTGTGGTAGGAAGCCGGAGTACCCGGAGGGAACCCACGCATTCGAACCGGTGACCTTCTTGCTGTGAGGTATCAGCGCTAACCACCTCGCCACTGTGCAACCCAAAGAAAAATAATAATAATAATAATAATAATAATAATTGTGACTGTACATACATGGTTATTGCATAAATATTGTGATTGCACATGGTTAAGAAGAAAAAAAAATACCAGCTGCATATTGTTATTGCACCCATGTTATTGCAGATTAGTTAGAAGGGTCGGAGAATCAGGATATCAGGAAAAACAGTCATTCAGTCCCTTTCCTTTTTGTCCTCCTCCCCCCAAGTGAGTGGTGGTTAAACAGTTTGATAGCACGGGGGACAAAGGAGTTCCTCAGTCTATTTGTCCTGCACCTTGGGAGGAGCAGCCTCTCACTGAAGGTGCTTCTCTGGCTGCAGAGGGCGGCTGGCATTGCCCAGGATACCCGTTAGTTTTTTTAGTGTCCTTCTGTCTGCTACAGTTGCCAGAGGGCCCAGCCTCGTGCCAACCACCTAGCCATCCCGCCTGATCAGCTTCTCCAACCTGGAGAGGTCTGCCTTTGAGGTGCTCCCACCCCAGCACACCACAGCGTAGGACAGAACGCTGGCGACCACAGATTGGTAGAAGATCCCCAGGAGCTTCTTACAGATGTTGAAGGATCTTAACCTCCTCAGGAAGTACATCCTGCTCTGGGCCTTCTTGTACAGCTGCCCCGTGTTACTCGTACAGTCTAGCTTGTTGTCTAGGAAACAGCCCAAGATATTTATACGTCTGCACGACCTCCACCTCCTCAGCTTCTAACAGAACTGGTCTGGGGTTGTGTCTGTGTCTCCCAAAGTCAATGACCAGTTCCTTGGTCTGTGAGGTGTCGAGCTGCAGGTTGTTCGTGTGGCACCAGACAACAAAATCCCTCACCAGGCTCCTGTACTCCTCCTCTCCGTCGTCTCTGATACACCCCATGATGGCCGTGTCATCTGCAAACTTCTGAATGTGACACTTTCAGAGTTGTAGCAGAAGTCCGCGGTGTACAGAGTGGGATAGGGGAAAGTACAGTCCCCTGCGGAGCTCCAGTGCTGCTGACCACAGTGTCAGACGTGATGTCCTTCAGCCTGACGCACTGTGGTCTATCAGTGAGGTCGCTGGAAATCCAAGCAACCAGGCACATCAGTGACTGGGATGTTCTTCTCTCCGTGGACAAGAAGGAAGAATGGACTATTTGGAGAGACTCACTGCAAAGTCTAGAACTGCTTTAAATCCCTCAAACCTACACTGCTGCCTGCCTCTCTGCTGCACAACATACAGAGGTCCACATCTTTTCAGATGCTTCTGTCAAGGCCATTGCAGCAGTATCATACCAGTGTCATATCAAGGTGATTGATGGAGAAGAAAAATGCCACATTGGTTTTGTACTGTTCTCCCCATGTGTTTGCCCTCAAAGCGTGAACACAGATCAGCAGCCAGCCAAACTCATTTTTTATGAGCCAGGAAGTGAGCGGCCTTTGCTCCTTTAATGTCCTTTTACATTTAAGTCAGGATGATGGCATCACTGAATTCGGAATAAATTAGATGCATATTTTTGAGTGATATGAACACGTGCAAAACAAATTATTATTCAACAATTTATTTTCAATACAAAATAAAAAAATTAACTGCTTAACTTAAATGGTATTAATTAATATAAAACAATAGAAAGCAGAGCATTCCTCTTGTAAAAGTGCAATAAGAAAAGTGCAAACAGAAAGTGTGAGGAAATGTTGTTTGCTTTGTTGTCTTCTTCTCCTGGTATCTTCTTCGCAAACAACAGTTCTTCGATCGACCAATGAGATGAGCGGGATTCCCGCTGTCAGCTCATTGGTCACAGAGCAGGAGACAGCCTGGGAATAAGTTTACCATAAATGTTCATATAAAGCGCCCTGTTATTCATTCATTCCATTGACATTTTCACAGTAATACGGGACATGTACTTTTGTTTCTAAATACGGAACAATTCTGTTTTTCAAGGGACGGTTGGCAACCCTCTTGATATGGACAACTACTGAACTCGTTTTTTTTTTTTTTAAAGTAGAGAGAGATATTTTGTCTTGTTAGCCAACCTTCGTGCTTGAAAGAAAGAAGTCTGAGCGCTGACTGTATATACGTCTAGCTCTGACCGCTCTGAGCGTTGCACTTGAGCGCGAACGGCGACTTTGATTGGTCATGTGCGGTCCCTCAAAATATAGGTCCGACTTAAATGTGTGCATACTATATCTCCTACTGCATGAGAGAATGCACAATTAGCCATAGTCATGCGCTGTATTAGACTATCCATGTGTAATAACTACACAACACTGTAAGGGCCGGTACAAAATTCCTCAGGAACTGGACCCGGCCCGGGGGCCGCCAATTGAATAGCCCGGATGTAAAGTATCAGCTGCTTAATATTAACACTAGCTCAACAGAACTACATTAACTTCTGCTTTGGAACACCGTTCCCTCCGGGGTGGTACGGTGCTTCTGAAATAACAAGCCGTGGATTAACCCTGAGATTAAAGGTCTGCTGAAGGAAAAGAAAAGAACTTTCAGATCAGGGAATAAGGAGGAGCTGAAGACTGTGCAAAAGGAGCTGAGAAAGAAGATCAGGGAGGGAAAGGCCAGCTACAGGAGGAAGATGGAGGAGCAGCTGCAGTGGCAGGACATCATAGGCCTGGAAACCATTTCGGGCTATAAAACACCCCATGCACAGGTTGGGGGGGATCGGAAGTGGGTAGTGGGTCAGCGATCTAAATCTACATTTCAATAGGTTTGATCAAGCACCCACTCCTCCCCCCATGCACCTGGTCGCTCACTTGCTGTCACCTGGCTTATGCCCTCCTCACTCAGCCCCTCACACTTTTGGCTCACCAGACCATGTACTCACATCTTCACATCAAGATGGATCCACTCATCCCCCACCCCTGTCCTTCACAGCAGACCAGGTGGGAAAAGACCTCAGGAAGATAAAAGCGAGGAAAGCAGCTGGACCGGATGGTATCAACTCCAGGCTCCGTAAGTCCTGTGCAGATGAACTGTGTGGAGTTATGGAGCATGTCTTCAACCTCAGCCTTGAGCTGAGAGTGGTACCACAGATTTGGAAGACCTCGAAGACCAGCAGCTACAGACCGGTGGCTTTAACATCCCACTTGATGAAGACACTGGAGAGACTGATACTGGGACATCTCCGCTCTGAGGTGGGCCCCTCCATGGACCCACTGCAGTTTGCCTACCGTCCTGATGCTGGAGTGGAGGACGCCGTTATCTTCCTGCTACACCAAGCTCTCTCTCACCTGAAGCCCGGCAGCCCTGTGAGAATCACCTTTTTTGATTTTTCAAGTGCGTTCAACACCATCCAGCCGGTGATTCTGAGGGACAAACTGGAGAGGATGGGTGTGGACCACCAGCTGTCTAAATGGATCCTGGACTACCTCACAGACCGACCACAGTTTGTGAGAAACAGGATCTGTATGTCTGACCTGCTCACCAGCAGCACGGGTGCCCCCCAGGGGACTGTCCTGGCCCCCTTTCTTTTCACCCTCTACACAGCAGACTTCAGACACAACACCGACAGCTGCGTACTGCTGAAGTTCTCTGACGACTCATCAGAGACGATGACGACGCAGAGTACAGAGGACTGACAGGGAACTTTGTGGACTGGTGTCAACGTAACCACCTTCTTATCAACGCGGGGAAAACCAAGGAGATGGTGGTGGATTTTCATAGACGCCGTTCTGCCCTCCCCTCACCAGTGAACATCCAGGGAATGGACATTGAGCAAGTGGACTGTTATAAGTACCTGGGTGTTCACCTCAGCACCAAACTGGACTGGACTCACCACACGGACGCACTCTACAGGAAGGGACAGAGCAGGCTCTACCTTCTGAGGAGACTGAGGTCTTTTGGAGTGAAAGGGGCACTCACTGCAAATTATTTGGTTCTTACCAAGATAAAAAAAACTTAGATTTAGAGGTGTTAGATAATTTATCTTGTTTTAAGAGTTAATTTCTTATTTTAAGTGTTCAACTTTACATTATAATCTTAAATCAAGCACAACCTTATCTTTTTTGTCTCAAATAGGCAGGAAATCTTAAAATGAGGTAAATAACTGTTAAAATAAGATATATTACATCTCTCCCCCAAAGTCTCATCAAAATAAATCTTGTTTTAAGATTCAGTAACAAACTCAAGTTGCTTGATTCAAGAGTCACACAAAAAGCATACAACCTGATACAATTACATTTTCAGATGCAACAGGCTGATGTTCAACAATCACATCCTAATCTGGTGTTTTAAAATATTGAGATAGCTGATTCTGTATTATTTAAATTTTTTGTCTGTTTTTCACATGAGCTATGATATTTTATATAGTATGTCGGTGGCCGACAAGCAGGCTGCTCCCCCTTTTTGATCAAACCCTTTATGGCAAAGTAGTTGTGTATCAGAGCAAAGGTCATGGGGTCACCACCAACATCATCAGGGTTCATCATCTAGGGCAACAAAGACAAGACAGATCAAACATCTCCACACAGCCATGATGAACCCTCTGCACGCTTTCCTCAACAACTTCAAATTCATATTCTTCTTCTCCTCTGTGTTTAATGGTGGATGTATGATGGGAAGGGTTAGCTAATTATTTTTCTAATTACTATTTTTATACTAAATAACTCCCATTTAACATACATTTTAATGAACAGATTTTAAGGGTAAATGTGGTATTTTAAAACGTATGTTTAATATTTTTAGTATTATTTAGCATTTTCTGCGCATGCCCAGTTCATGATGTCAGTCATTTGCGTCTAGCGCGTTAGCGTGGTTGATGTGATTTCCCGCACTTATTGAACCAATAAAGTTTTTTTAAAAACAAGAAAGGGGGGAAAAAAAAGAAGAAGAAGAAGAAGCGATTTCCCGACTTGAAAGAAACGACATCGCTGAAAAACTTGTGGTTCAACGAGGGGAACAAAAATTCAAGGCAAGTACGTTCACCTACTTAACCCAGAAATGCCTTTTTATTCAGAGACAAAACCGGGGTTAACACAAGTAGCCGCATTGTAATGCACGAAGGCGGCTGGTTGCAAGCTAGCTATCATTAGCCTTTGTCCGCTTATGCTAACGTTAGCTTACTCCGGCTGTGGATTTTTTCAGGTAAACGTGCTTGGAAAGCGAGACGGAGAGCTCTGATGACCCAACACGGAGGAGTTTGAGGACACCATATTGTCGGTGTTGGAAGGTAAATCATCTTTTTCATTCATGTTAACTGATTAGCTGAGCAACATTAGCATCTGTATTTGTCTGTATCTTTGAAAGGGAAATTGTTGATGTAATAACTAACGTTAGCGGGATGTCATTAGTGTTTAATCCTTAACCACCCTCACCTTCTTTTTTAAGTTATAAAAATATTTGGCAAAAAAGGTCCTCAATATTTACAATCTGTAAAGTAACCAATTTATCATAGAAATTGTAGTGCAGTATTAGTCTTTACAGTGTGATGGAGTGAAATACAAAGTAGCAGAAAATGGAAATAAGTGATCTAAGAACAAGAAACCTAAATTACATGCATGTACAATACTTAAGTGGACTTAGTTGCATTACATCAAGGACAAAATATGGATAAATCAAGTTTATTAACCTCTTAAGCGCTGGTGCCCCCGCCGGTAACTGATAAGTTAATCAATGACTGTGTTCAGTGAACATATTCTTTTAAGCAGTGTTGATGCACAGCATGTTCACACTCTCCACCATATTGTCCTTATTGTTCTGTTCCAGCCTGGCGAGGACCCTCGGCTCCTCTCTCCTCCCCGGTGCTGCTTTCTGATGGAATGACCAGCATCGTTGCCGTGGGAAACAGGCCAGTGTGCAACCCCCCCAAGAGGATTTTTGGGAAGGAATTTTAGTGTTAATGGCGTACTATTACACTTTGCACTTGACGTACCCAAAATGTGTAGCAACGGTCCTCTCTGTCATTCAGACTGTGGTCATTGGTAATGCCATCCACGGTCAAGACGCATATAAAAAAAAAGCAATAGTACGTACGTGTATTACATGTGATTTACACTGTTGACATTGCAGTGTTAAATTTTTGTTGTGTGGGACTTAAAATGTGTTTGATTTTATGATGTTGGAACCCTGACAGTGTTTAAATAAATGTGGATGTCTATCATGTAGTTCTGTGATTTCTGTAGAAACCGTTAAGATGTATATTCTAAAAATAAGGACAGACTTTAGGTTTTAAGGTTTAGTTTTAAGATGAAGTAAGCCTTGTTTCAAGATAAACCAGCTTGGATTAAGACAGAGCTTAGTCATTCTTCACTAATACTGAGTATTTTTTCTCTAAATTTAATATATTTTTTTTTACTAATCTTTAGCTTGATTTGCTAAAAGTAAGTATTTAGTGTATTTCACTTATTTTGAGGCTGTAAAAAGTTCAATTTAAAAAAAAAAAAGTTCTCATCTTAAAACAAGCCTTTTTGGCTTATTTTAGGCTTTTTACATACATCTGTAGACATGCTTATTTCTAGATTTAACAATCTTAATTCAAGAAATCTTGTCAAGTGAAATTATCTTGCTGCATGGACAGATAATTTCACTTGTTTTGAGTACCTTTTCCCTCAGATTTAGTGCTTTTATCTTGTTTTCAGACGCCCCTTTTTTGCAGGAGCTCCTGAAGACCTTCTATGTGTAACCCCTCTTTGCCGGATGAAGCTACAAGCATTAATATTTGGTTTCAGTTTCAGTTTGGACCAGTTATCAGGATTCTAAGTAAACGCTCATGGAGCTCAGGGCGGAACATCAACATTCATCACACTCACACAAAATTTAGTTTGCAAAAATATATTGTCAGTCATCAACAAGAACAATATGACAACAACTTCAATTAGATATGAAAAACAATTAACTGCGCACAAAAAAAAATGCGTTGCTTTCAGTCTGTATTGTCTTTTCTTTATTATGGTATGAGCTCAGTGTTTTTTATTTCGTTGGGGCCCCTTAATCTTTGTGTATCTCACTGTCCTACCACACCGCAGGTTTGGGAGGTAAATTCAGTTGTCCTTTATTCCTCTGTTCTGGCTCGTCATCTGATTCTCTGGATCCGTTGATCCAGCAGGTGTCTGGAAAGCCGCCTGGTGGCTATCCAGTGCTGGTATCCCCTCTCTAGCGTCGACTACTGGTGTCGCTGATGTCCTCTCTCTCAACATCAAGTGTCACCGAATCTCATCCTCTCAAAAAAACCTGACCTATAGACCAGGCCACATTCATTTCAGTTAAATTAAATTACTACAGGTCATAAATTCTCGGTTAAAACAATTAATAACATAAATATGACCTATATATGAATTTAAATAAAGTCACAAAAAAATATTTAATTATCATTTTTCCTTATAGATCTCATTTCATCAGTGTAAATCAAATGAGATTTCTCAAATAACTCAAATAAACTTTTTTGTTTCATCATTTTATCCAAACAATTTATGGCAAAATGAATTTCTCCCTCTTTTTTTTTCCCACACACACATGCACACAACTTGGTGCACGTACACTACACACCCGATATGCACACACACACACGGCTACACACGCGGTACTCACGATACATGGTGTTCACGAAGCACACACACACGGCTACACACACACACTAGCTTGGCATTTAGTCTGGATTGCCCCACCATATTAGCCGCTAGCTCGTTTGTCAGCTCTGTCGATAGCCGAGTTCAATGCAAATTCACATAGCCTGCCATCCTAGCGGCCAACACAGGAGGCACCAAACGAGCATTCAGCAGCTAAAACCACTCCACTCGACACCCCTTCCCTCAAAATACACAACAAACTCACCGCCGAGCGAGTATCATCAACCGAGAACGATGTGGGTTCAGTTCACGGTGGATTCTGACCGCTTCACTCTATTTTAACCACTTCTGGATATTTTTTCAGGCAAAGCCTTCCTCATGCAGCCGGACAGTGCAGTCTCTCCTCCCATTCCAACTATCTCCCAGAGCGCTGTGCGCAATTACAACGCAGTTGGCTCGTGACGTCATAACGCACTACTCCCCCCGCAGTTAACCCTATAAATGCCAACTATCTCTCTCACACACTCATTCAGACTAAATAAATGGACTTTTACTCCTTTTCCTTTTTACTTTTTTCACAGCTTATGAAGCCTGGGCTACATATGACTCTGTAGTGGCATCAGCCATCCTGTACGGAGTGGTCTGCTGGAACAGTGGCATCACAGAGAGGGAGAGGAAGAAGCTGGATAAGATCATCAGGAAGTCCAGCTTTGTCCTGGGCTGCCCCTTGGACTCAGTGAGGGAGGTGGGTGATAGGAGAGTTCTGGCTAAACTGTCCTCCATGCTGGACAATGAGTCCCATCCCCTGCATGGTGACCTGACAGAACTGAGGAGCAGCTTCAGTGACAGACTGCTTCACCCTCGATGTGTGAAGGAAAGATACAGAAGGTCTTTCCTTCCTGCTGCTGTTAGGCTCCACAACGAGCACTCCTAATATGTGCAATATTATTACACCTTATGGTGTAATAACACCAGTCTGTGCAATATATCTATTTTTATCTATTATATCTCTGCCATTTCTGCATGCTGCTGCAAACTGCAATTTCCCCATTGTGGGACAAATAAAGCTTTTCTTATTCTTATTCTAAGCCTCTGGTTCGTGGACAACCCGCTCTACCTACTGAGCCACAGCCGCCACAGTAGAGCTGAATTCCCATGTGCAACCCTTCTCATGTATGTACTTTGAAGTGTTGGTTTGCTTTGGATCTTCCGGGCTCATGCCCAGTTCAGAACTGGAGGGAGGTCAGCCATCTTTTGGACCTCAAGTCTCGCCCTCATCTTGCGGCAGGTGACACAGCAATGAAGGACTGAACTTATCAGCCTCTTGCCAGCAACAATCCATAGGCCTGCAGCTCTAATTGCAGTAAATTGTCGTCCTTGGTGTTCAACTTTTGTGTGATAATGATTCACCAGTAAATCTGTGACATGGCTTTGTTTTGGGAGAATGATCTCACCTCTGGAGTGATCGATGCATGTCTCAGACTTCCCCATATCCGTAAAAGACCATCACACATGGAAGGATCAAGGTTCAGGTTTGCACTTGATTTTGTAATTGCTCTGCCTTCTTGTAGTGCAGTGTACTCTTCTGGATAAGCATCCGTTTGAACAGACTTGAGTATGACCAGCTTGGCTGCTGCCAGCTCCTCTGGAGTATGAAGTCTGCTGCATCGATGCCATCCTTTACATGGAGTTGGTGAGTCAGACCTGGGCGAATGAGTTTGATGGATCAAGAAGGAAACTGCCCTCAGCAAAGACTCCTTTTTTTTTTCTTTTTTTTTTTGTCCTGTCCAGCATCGAAGCAAGCAGAATAATGATCTGTTCTTTATATTGTGCTGAGCAGATTTTGATTTGCCAAGGGGAGCTTTATGAATGATAAGGCTCCTCTTGATAATCTCAGTTAAACTTTATTTTATTTTTTATACATGTTGGTGGATGGACCTTTACATAATATTGCTGAACCTGACACGGAGAGAGAAAGAGAAGGAAAGATAGAGTGGACAGGAGTTGAGAGAAAAAGGGGGGGGGGGGGGGGAGATGGAGAGAAAAAGAGGGATACACCAAGCAGCAACTGCTACACCTGTTGAGAAACACAACAAAGAACATCACCCGGTCTCGGCCGGAGAGCAAGCTGACAATCCTAAAAGGCACACAAAAGAGAAAGATTACGCTGGGGTAGACAACAACCATGGCACAAAAGTTTCATACACTCGTGTTTAAGTCTACACATACATGTTTGTATAACACAGCAGATAACTAAACCACAGTAGTCCTTAATGTTCACGGTTTGTATACACGGTTTAAATGTTCACCAGAGGATGCAGTGACTGTGTCACCATGCAGAATGAGGATGAAGAGTGTTTAAAGATGGCTGTGATGGTGCAACCGTTCCCCCAAGGAGAGCAGACAATGGACAGGAAGTCCCAGGACCCCAAGACGGCCGCCCGGGACGGGCCAGCACCCGCCCCCACGCCCAAGCCACGCGCCCAGGGACCCCGGCAGCACCCACCCCCGCCCCCCCTCCCTTCCTCCCACCCACCCAACCCTCCCCTGCCACCTACTTGCACACCCACTCACTCATACACTTCCACCCATCCCACTCAGCCCTCCTCTCATTTCCTCACTCATTCACACCCTCCACCAGGTTCTCCCACTCATTCCGTGCACTCACCTTACTCACCTCCCCCCTCCCTCATTCTAACACGCTCTCCCCCTGTGACTCACCCAGTCGAACACAAACAACACAAACCACAAACAAACCGTGACCGCCAGTCGGCAGCCACACCCATCCCCCAGATCTCCAGGGCCCTACACCCCCCCGCCGGCAACGGCCAGACAAGCACCCAGGGACCCCCCCATCCCGACAGGGCCCCACCCCACCGTACTCCCCCCCCAAGCAGTCCCCCCAACCACGGCACGCTGCCACCACACCTGGACCACCACCCTGCCAGAACGAGGTCCCCACCGGATCAGGCAGGTCCCCAGCGATACAGCCGGCAGGTACCGCAGGCCCATGGGAGAGCTGCCAGCCCCCCCACCGCCACCCCGGCGCACCCAGGGAACAGGGGAACAAGACGACCCAGTCACCCCCCCACCCCCACCTATGGGTATTTGTGAGATGTGAGTTGTTTGCGATTAAAATTGGGAGGTAGTGACCACACTGCGCTGGAGGCGCAGTGTGGTCACCAAGGGCCAAGCTTTGCCTTTCCAAGCACCTCAGCAAAGACTCCTAAGTGGAGAAGCGTTGGAAACATCCTGTGGTAAGTTTACATTCATTTATACGAGCAGCAAAGGTGGTCAGCTGAGGTCTCACATCTGCACCTGTTTCGGGATCCACCAGCTAAAAGGTCTCTTGTGTTTCAGCCAAAAACGGTTTGTAAAGGAACTCTGGCCCTGTAAACCACATGCTGTTGGTAAGTTGCGATGCTGGAACAGATCTGGTGGCGAGATCAGCTGGATTTCGATCTGTAGGCACATAATGCCACTGTCAAGAGGAAGTTGTCTTGTGTTTAGGGTGAACACGATTGTGTACATACACAAAGAATCGCTTTGTTTCATTGTATATATAACCATGGACAACTTTACTGTCACACAGTAAAACCTCACTGCGTCTGGTTTGTGGTCAAGCTCGTCGAGGATCAGTTCAGCCATCTCAACAGCCAGCACAGCTCCATACAGTTCGAGGCGAGGGATGGTGGGTTCTGATTGAGGAGCCAGCTTTGCCTTTCCAAGCACAAACCCAACTCTGCACTGTCCATCTCTCATAACAACCCTGAGGTAAGCTACCGCCCCTATTGCCCAGTTTGAAGCATCAGATAAAGACAATAACTCTGTGTATGTGGCACTGGAGAGAGACCGTTGTATGTAGGAGCGGGGAAGATGGAGGTTACTCAAGTTCTTTAATGATTCTTTCCATGTTTCCCATTTGTTTAACTTGTCTGCAGATAGTTCAGTGTCCCATTCGTGAATGTCAGCAGAAAGTTCTCTGAGCAAGGCTCGCCCTTTGATGGTCACTGGCGCAGCCAAGCCCAATGGGTCGAAGATGCTATTGACGGTGGATAGCACTCCACAGCGGGTGAATGGCTTGTTGTTGACTGCAATTCTAAATGTGAAAGTGTCAGAGTCTATGTTCCAAGCACAAGCAAAGACTTCTTTGCACTGGAAGCTCTTCTTTGTCGAGGCCCAAGTCTCTCAGGCCTGCAGCCAGGTCTCCAGGTGCGAAGGCTTGCATCACTGTGACACTGTTATAGGCGATTTAATGCAGCTTAAGATTTGATTCTGCAAGCGAAGCTTGAGTGCGCTTGAGCAGATCGATGGCTTCAGTCTCGAGTGTCAGAGCCATACTTTTGTTCCCGAATACATGCCCTCGCATCCTGAACTCCACCATTGTATATATAACGTCAGATCGTTATCCTTGTGCCAGAGGAATCTTAAGTAGTTACCATGGTCTTCTCTCACCAAGGATCGATAGAATATTTGTCGGATGTTGTTCGTGCAACAAGGGAGTTATTTAAGTCAGGGCCTGAAAGCAAGACGTTGTTGAGAGAGATGCCCCCTTCTTATGTGCTCGAATCAAATACAACTTGTATTTGATCCGGCTTTTGGGGGTGGTACCAGCACTCCGTGTCCTCAGGAAGAAAGGGAGCTTCCTCAGCATGTCCGTTTTCAAAAACCTTCCCCATAAAGGCAACAAATTGTTTCATTTCAGGATTTGCATCTATCAACTCTATGACTTCTACATGCACAGCTCTGGTACTCATGCATGTGAAAAGTTTGGCCCACCGCTTGCTTTGAGCTGCGGCACCTCTCATGCGTCGGGTGACCACCTCCCAAGGGCCAAAAACGTCTAGTCCTACATAGGTGAATGGCGCTTACAAGCGCAGACGCTCTGGAGGGAGGTCAGCCATCTTTTGGACCTCAAGTCTCCCCCTCAGCTTGCGGCAGGTGACACAGCGATGAAGGACTGAACTTATCAGCCTCTTGCCAGCAACAATCCACAGGCTTGCAGCTCTAATTGTACGTCGCAAAGAGTGCAGGCAGGAGAGGGCTTGAGTACGGTTCGTAGATTTGCTGTCTGACCTTGTGAACACATATGAGATCTCTCCCTAGTAAGATCAGGATCTGCACCTCAGGATCAGGCTCTGGGATGTAAGGGGCAACAGGTCTCAGGTGACTATGGGAAAGAGCGACCTCTGGTAAGGGGATTTCTGTTCGATTGCTCATGATCTCCCCCATTTTTAAAAAGGGGGACCAGAGTGGGTGTTCCAACTATAGGGGGATCACACTCCTCAGCCTCCCCGGCAAGGTCTATGCCAGGGTGCTGGAAAAGAGGGTCTGGTCGATTGTTGAACTTCAGATCGAGGAGGAACAATGTGGTTTTCGTCCCGGACATGGAACCATGGACCAGCTCTTTACCCTCACTAGGGTGCTGGAGGGGAAATGGGAGTTTGCCCAACCAGTCCACATGTGTTTTGTGGATCTGGAGAAGGCTTACGAACGTGTCCCCAGGAGCATCCTGTGGGGGGTGCTCCGGGAGTATGGGGTGGATGGCTCCTTACTAAGGGCCATTCAGTCCCTGTACCAAAGGAGTGCGAGTTTGGTCCGTGTAGCCGGTAGTAAGTCGGACCTGTTCCCAGTGAGGGTTGGACTCCACCAGGTCTGCCCTTTGTCACCGGTTCTGTTCATAATTTTTTTGGACAGAATTTCTTGGCGCAGCCGGGTGGGGGAGGGTGTCGTGTTCGGTGATCGGAGAATCTCGTCCCTGCTTTTTGCGGATGACGTGGTCCTCTTAGCTTCATCGAACAACGACCTTCAGCTCCTGCTGGGGCGGTTCGCAGCCGAGTGTGAAGCGGCTGGGATGAAGATCAGCACCTCCAAGTCTGAGGCCATGATCCTCAGTCGGAAAAGGGTGGATTGCCCACTCCGAGTCGGAGAGGAGGTCCTGCTTCAAGTGGAGGAGTTCAAGTATCTCGGGGTCTTGTTCACGAGTGAGGGTAAAAGGGAGCGAGAGATCGACAGGCGGATCGGAGCGGCATCTGCAGTGATGCGGATGCTTAACCGGTCGGCCGTGGTGAAGCGAGAGCTAAGCCGAAAGGCGAAGCTCTCAATTTACCGGTCGATCTACGTTCCAATCCTCACCTATGGTCATGAACTTTGGGTAATGACCGAAAGAACAAGATCGCGAATAAAAGCGGCCGAAATGAGTTTCCTTCGTAGGGTGGCCGGGCTCAGCCTTAAAGATAGGGTTAGGAGCTCGGACATACGGGAGGAGCTCAGAGTAGAGCCACTGCTCCTCCACGTCGAGAGGAGTCAGTTGAGGTGGCTAGGGCATCTGGTAAGGATGCCTCCCGGACGCCTCCCGGGAGAGGTGTTTCGGGCATGTCCCACCGGTAGGAGACCTCGAGGCCGACCCAGGACACGATGGAGGGATTATATCTCTCGTCTGGCCTGGGAATGCCTGGGGGTTCCTCCGGAGGAGCTGGCTGAGGTGGCTGGGGAGAGGGCTGTCTGGGCTTCCCTGCTGAAACTGTTGCCCCCGCGACCCGGACCCGGATAAGCGGAAGACGACGAGTACGAGTACGAGTACGAGTAGTGCTCATGATCTCATTACATTCAATGAGTGGCCTTAAGTCTAAATACACTTCACCATTTATTGCTTGTACCTGGAAACAGACTGCCTTCCTACCAGTCATTTCAACAGTACCAGCACAAGTTCTCATCAAGTAGGGTGAAGGGGTGTCTTGGATGCCAAAGAGCTGGAAAAACTCAGCTCTAGCCAGCGAGCGATTGCTTTGGTCGTCGAGGATGGCATACATCTTGACTGAGCGTTACATTTGTCCTCTCCGGAAAACTTGAACCAAGGATATCTTTGCATAAGATCGAGCTGGGAAGCCTTCTCCACAGACCTCAGTGCACCTTGACATTATCTCAGAAGGCGGATTGTTTTGTTGCTCTGTGTCTGGCTCATTCACAGATGACATTACTCATTGCATTTCAGCTCCACAGGACAGTCTTTAGCCATGTGAGTAGCAGAGCAGCACCTAAAACATCATCCGTGATCTTTTAGCAATTGTTTGCGTTATGTCAGCGACTTCATTTTAAAGGCTCTGCACTTTTCCAGAGGATGAGATTTATTGTGAAGTGGACAGTATTTAGCTGGATCACCACTGTTTTTCTTCTCCATCTCTGCTCTATACATTGAATTTGAACCTGCTGCTGCTGATAAGTCTGTCTTATGAATGGATATAGTTGTCTTCACACCATCATGCTTTGTTATGGGCCTCTCATTACGGAAATGAGTGCGGCATCAAGACAAAGCTGGGATCAGTTCTGGCCTTTGCCTCACTGTTGACAAAGTCAGTAAAGAAGGACAATGGGGGATAAGACACAGCATAATGTTCTTTATATTTGACCCAGTAGACAGCCATTTTTCTTGTAGGTTTATTGGCAACTTTTTCGACAATGGGGTTAATGCCCCAAGGTGTGTCAAGGTAACTGAGTCCCATCTACTTTAGCTGATAGCAGCTCCATGAGCAGGTCACTAAGTTCTCTTCGTTTAATGCTCTCCCTTGAAGTGAGATGAGGAAAGTTGTCCTGTCACAGGGCAGAAAAGTGTTTTTTAGCATGATTTTATTATTTTCTTTTATATTTTGAGTTTTACTATTGCATGCTTTTACTTGTGTTGTGCTTTTAATTGTTTTATTTATTTTAAGTTTTTTCAGGGCATGCGTGTGGTTTTTAATTTACGACTGCCTGTGAACACACCTTTTTATTACACCTGTACAACAACCAATCGGCAGTGGTGGAGGGATATAAAGAGAGCACGAACTGGAAAAAGAAAGAGCCAATATGGGAGGAAGACGCCAGACGGAGGCACGGACTTGGACCAGAAGTATCATGTAAAAAAGGAGACAACCAAGATGGATGGACGGACGGACTAGGCACAGAGTCAACATGTGAGAGGGACGCCAGAGGGACGTCGGGGCGGCACGAGGGGACGAGAACGAGGAGGAGACCGAGAACGAGCCAAGGCAGCGGGTGTCCCAGCAGCGGGTGTGCCGGCCACAAAGAAGAAGAGACCACGGAGCGTTACAATATGAAGTACTCGCAGTGGCAGAGCATAGCGCTCTGCCTGGCGGGTAAGTTTCTCCCTATGGGCCGTAGTAACGCTCTGGTGTGTGGTTGTGCGTAACTTGTGCATTGTGTGGACACCCGTACTGGCCTTGTGTTTTTATTTACCTGGTGACTTCCAGGAAGCCCACTGCAAGGGGCAGAAGAGGTGCCTGCGGCACCTGGAGCGGCGGCAGGCCTCCGTCACCTCCTCTCTGAGCCGCCTCGTACCCGGTCTGGCGACCATGACGAAATATTTTCTTTTCATTTTGTAATGGACTGTTTTTAACATTTGTTTGCATTTTTAACTTTTGGTTTTAAATAGGGCCGGGACTTTAACGCGTTAATTAAGATTAATTAATTACACAAAAATAATTTTAATCACACTTATTTTTGCACCGCGGAACGTTTCTCACTGGATGAGTTTCGGCGGACCGATTATACTGGAGCACCAACTAGCGTTCATTACTTCAGACAACAACAAACCACAGTGAACATGAACGAAGAAGCTGATGAGACCGCTTTGGTTGGCCCCGTGGATGGGAAATATCCATATGAAAAAAATTACTTCTCACTGTTCTCAGGTCAAATATTTATATGCGATTAAAATGTGATTAATTTCGATTAATTCATTACAAAGCCTCTAATTAATTAGATACATTTTTTTAATCGAGTCCCGGCCCTAGTTTTAAAACCTTTTAAGGTTTTAACGCTCTTGTGTTTTTTATTGTTTTTAAGTCCGTGCAATAAAGCATTGTTTTTAGTACACCGGCATCGATTGGTTTTCTGCCTCTCTTTCCTCTGGTCGCTGTCAGTGTGCTCTCCCCACGATTATTCACCAGTACCTGTGTTTCACCCTTTAACAATAATAACTTTTTCTTGAATGAAAGCACTCTCTATCACTTCAGGGGTGGCATAGCACTCTCTGAGCCTTGTCCAGGACATCTTAAGTGCGGCTTCAGGGTTAGTGACATGTTCTGCTCAAATTCTTTTAATGTGTTCAGATGATTCCTTTCCTAGTCATTTTACCAGGATAACTAATTCTTCACCAGCTGTTAGGTCTAAGTCTGGAGTGGCGTTAAGGATGGAGGACTGCCATGCTCTGAAGCTCTCAGGCTGATCATCAAACTTGGTAAGACCTGTGGTTACTAACTCCGTGCATGCCAGATATTTAGCAAAGTCTATCATGTTAGCAGCTGGAGTACTAGCAGAAGCCCTTCTGTGTCTTGGTGTTGTGGGTGAGCCATCATGGCAGTAGATGGGACTTAATTCAGGGGCCTCTTTCCTTGCCAGTGGCTGTGTCTCTTTGAGAGGGCAGTGTGTCTGGGGCAGGGGTGTTGGGACTGAAGCTGGTCTGAGCTTGGTGGTCCAGATATGCCTCTGTTCACACTCGTACCCATGAGTTTTCCACATGGCGATCACTGTTCAGAGCTGTGGCCTCCTTCATCCATGTTGTCCAGGTTTTTGGGTCAAAGAAGGACAGCAACAATGAAGATGACACAGTTGGAATTATTGTTCCAAGCCTCACACGACTGATTTATTGTCACAAGCAAAAGCCATCACCACTGGTTGTGTGCAACGGGAAGTACTTGACTACCATGAAAGAAGCAAACATCAAGGCAGAGTCTTCACTAAGGGGGCAATTCAATTCAGTTCAATTCAATTTTATTTATATAGTGTCAATAACAATACAAACTGTCTCAAGAAGCTTTACAAAACCCGGCCTGAAACCCCCAGAGCAAGCCTGAAGGCGACGGTGGCAAGGAAAAACTCCCTTTTAACAGGAAGAAACCTTGAGCAGAACCCAGCTCATATGGAGGGACCCATCTGCCTAAGGCCAGCCGGGTAGAGTACGCACTCTATACACACAGCTGGCATCTGGATCGTTGGAGCAAGAAAATGCATCTCCAAAATTCTGTGCAAGTGTGTCACATGCAGCAAACTTGCAAACTTGGCAGGTCAGCAGAACAGAAGATGGCAGATCTTCTGTCTGTTTGTCTCAGCATGGAACCCCCTTTCACAAACATAGGCCTGATGTGTTTGGCCCCTGGACCATCTCCATTCGTCATTCCCAAGGAGGGACAGTGAACAGTAAAAGGTGTGCAGTACTTTTTGCATGCCTGAGCATATGTGCTGTTTATATTGAGCTTATAGAGTCAATGGACACATCAAGCTTCATCAATTCTCTATGGCGCTTCTTTGCTGTGCATGGTCCTGTAAAAGTCGTCCCACTTGACTGTGGCACAAACTTTAAAGGAGCCTGCAAAGAGCTACAAATCCTCCTGCAAAATGAAACGAACATTTCAAAGTACCTTAGTGAAGAAGGATGCACATGGTTGTTTAACCCACCGCACTCTTCCCATATGTTATCAACAGGTGGGACTGTTTAAGACCTTCCTCAGGCCAGTGACTGAAGTACTGTAGTTGTAGTTGTACTGGACAGTTCCTTGCATTATGTGTGTTGAACCTCATCTAGAAATTAATAGTGGTATTGTTTCCAATACCAGACAGGGAGTGTAATGTTGCATGTCGTGGTAGTTTTAAGGGAGCTCTTTTAGTTTTGAAAGTCCTTCATTTCTCAGAATTCTCTGTCATGTGACAGCCAATTTTGACAGTCCAAGTCTGCAGTTGGATGTCTTGACACAACTATAGCCTCACTATCACAAATATAGTCACATTGTCAAGAGCTGAAAGTGAAGAAGACCAATAACTCCGCCCAATTAATTCCACCTCTTCACTCAATCCTCTCTCCCTGCTGTTTCTAACTGTATAATCTCTTTTTCTTGTTGACTTCTCGGTTGTCACATAGAGACAAAACAGCAATGAACAAATCTTACTAATCAGCCCATCACTATATCTGTAGCCAAAGACTGATATATCACTTCAAAACCATTGACTGTATAAATACCTGGATAACCTTGAAGCTCAGTGTGAAGTCTTTGGCCATTGCCCTCTTGGCTGTGCCTGACTCCTTGTAACTCCAACAGACAGCTAGTAACCTGAATCTGCACCCACTCCTCACTTCAAGCACCCATGCCTCTTAATTATGGATAACTTTAAGCCTTGCTATCATTTAAACAGGTGTAATGAATGAAAAACTTCAATCTCTAGAGACCAAAACATTTTTTTGTGCCAGCCTTTAAACCCATTTAATTCTGCAGTAAAGGTGGCCATTTTAAAATGGAGGTCTATAGGGATTGACCCTCTTTTGGAGCCAGCCTTAAATGGCCATTCAGAGAATTGCACTGCTTTCATTTGTAAGTAAACCCAATTTTTTTTTTTAATGATGAAGTCCCTCATGGTGGTGCTCTTTTCTTTTCTTTTGTCTGTAGTATTATGATATAAATATTGTCTAACCACCCCCTCTACCACATCTCTCCCTCTCTGCTTTAGCCCCCCTCCCCCTTTCTGATCCTGGTAGCAGTGCTTATGGAAGCTGCTTAGACCAGTTTGAGCCCTGCTGGGCTCCGGTCGCCTTTGCGGCACTGAAAGTGGAAGTCAAGTAGACGAGGAGGCAGAGGAGGAGGAAAGGGGGGAGTATCCGTCCTCATGCCCAAGGCGGGAGAAAGAAAACACGAGAGACAGAGGCAAAGACAGTAAGGAAAAAAGCCTATTGGAGATGCAGAGTGTAAAAATTAAGGGAAATAAGATGGAAAGACAAAAAAATATGAGGGAAACAGAAAAAAAAGAGCGTGCAGGGTGTCACAGGGAGAAGAGCAAATGAGTGAGCAAATAGGAGAGGCAGAGAGAGAGTGAGAGAGAGCAAGTGAGAGGGAGGGAGGAGAACACCACCGCAGACACTCGCCCGCTGTCGCCGCTCCACAGCTAGAGGACAGAGGCAGCAACGGCAACAGTGGAATACGATGGAGGAGGACGACTGTAACATTCGTCAGCAGCACGGTCCCCAGTACTGATAGCCTCCCTCTACTATCATCTTGAAGTTGTGAATTAAAAAATAAAAAGATAGGAGGAAGGTAGTCTATCTGTCAAGACCGAGTACTGGACCACAACTCCTGCAGGACTACCATACACAAACCTCGATATTTTTGCCTCTCTCTTACACTCACACACATCCTCTCCCAAACGAAAGCACACCTCACTGCTTGTCGCATGTTGGGATTTTGTCGTTTTTGTTGTCACCACTGCCTTCGCGGACCTCCCAAGCTGAGTGGATTTACTTTTATCCTGTGACGGACCATGGGGTGGATGGGTACAGGACGGACCCTCCGAAAAAGGACAGAGGGGAGCTGGTACCTTTTAGTGACATTGCTGCTGTTGTGTGGTTCCTTCTGGAAGGCTCAGACACAGATAGATGATGGGAAGTCTGTCTACTTCTGGGAAACAGGTACCGCTGCTAAACTGCTAGTTAAAGATTTAATTTGATCCCTTGCTTTACATATGGAGTGTTTATGATGGCTGGTGGTGATTAGTGTGTGGTATTGGTGCTGCTATGGTATGTGACCTCCAACAGTCAGAAGCAACTATGTATCACATATAATAATATGTCTTTAAAATGTATTCTTTATGGAGAATGTGACCTGAATGCTGTATCAGAAGGATCATTTTAAATCACTGCATCTAGCAGTGGAAAATAATCTTGGATCAGGTTTAACTGACTTGCAGATCTACAACGCTTGTAGATAACACACTTTGGTTACTGCATTTGAAAGGTGACCCAGAAATCTACAGTAGGAGCGTCTCATCATGCTGAATGGCATGTGGCACACAGGGCAACAGAGATTCATTTTTGAGTGGATTACTTTCATATCCCTGAGTCTCAGGTGATGCACCATTATTAAAATGTTGCAAGCCGATGCTGGATAAGGCACTGCCTCGCAGTAGTGCATTTGAAAGGAAGCTTAGTGGATTGATAGTATTGATGTATCTGTTGTCGTGGTCTCATCAACCTGCCCAGTCTTCATGGCCTCCTGCAATTATCCACTCCTACCTGAATGAACAATTTTCCAACCTGCCTATTTTTAAACTGTCATGTAACATCACACGTTTGTATCATAAGATTCCACAGGTATGCTTTAGCCAGATATATGTATATATGACAGATGTATGTTTATCTCGTTTCTTCTGCTGTTCTCTCTCTTTTCTGTCTGTACCCGGCTGGCCTTAGGCAGATGGGTCCCTCCATATGAGCTGGGTTCTGCTCAAGGTTTCTTCCTGTTAAAAGGGAGTTTTTCCTTGCCACTGTCGCCTTCATTCTCACTCTGGGGATTTCATGCCAGGTTTTGTAAAGCGTCTTGAGATGATCTGTTTCGTTGTTGACGCTATATAAATAAAATTGAATTGAGCTGCACTATACTGTGTCATATAGAGTAATTTTAGTTTCACGGTGAATTATAATATCTATTTGCTGTGCAAAGAAATAGACCGCCAATCATGGATTCTAGACACTACTTTAAGATCTTACCCTGAGTTTTTTTAGGCATGAAATAAATGATCTCTCAATTAAACAGAAAAACTCAGAAGGTTATTTGTCTTCTTTCAACATTTTAACAAAAACTATATATATTTTTTTTTAATACAGCAAAACACTTGTCATTTCTCTCTCTTTCTCTCTCTCTCTCCCTAACTCTATCATCCGTCCTCCACATGTCCTGCCCTGCCTTGCTCAGCAGCAGTCCCCAGCTGACATATTCCACGTCTCTCCTGTGTTTCTGCATCTTTAAAGAGGATGTAGCTGAGTAAGGAGATTAAGGGAGCAGGGATTTAACAACCCAGGAAAGACAGCCCAGGGTAGAGACTTGAGAAAGGGAGAGGCAGAGTGAGCACAGAGACAGAGAGAGAGGGACTAACTTCACCTACATATACCCTTCCATAGGCAATAATGATTATGCCTCTCTCCCGCACTACACCACCTTTCTCCCATACTATATACGGACCTCAGCTGGAAAGATCAAGGCTCTGTGCTTTGAAATTGAATCCAGTGTTGGGAGTTTGTTCACTTATTCCCAAATAAAAGGTAGCACATTGATTTCAGCACTGGGATCTTCTCTTTTCAGCTCCTCTTTGGTATGACAACTGCCTGCAGAGTATTAAAATCACATAGGGCAATTTACTGCTTTGAATCATAGTGCCTTTCATCAAAATGTGATTTTTTGCATACTTTTATTTGCCAATGGAAGCTGGTATATAAAACAATAAACACAAAATGTGACAATGTTTGTGTGCGTTTGCCTGGTGTGCAGTAGAGGGAATGTACTTGTGGTAAGCAATGCTCTGATGTTTTGCATATTGATGAGTCTAGCTGAAATACAGTCCCTGTCTTCAAAAGTGTGAGGATTTGGGCCTGCATTGCTTTTATTGCCTTCTGCGAAAATATGTATCTGTTTTGAAAGGTGAGACAGTTCAGTGCATTTTTTTCTGAAAATACAATTCAAATGAGGCTGATGGAGACAACAAGAGAAGGTGGCAGTAGGAAAGAGGAAGAAAACGGAAACAGGAATGATTGTCGCCACCACGTGGACAACTGTGGTGATAATGGTATGCCACATTATATCCAGAGCTTTTGAGAGATTGCTGGGAGTTGGTCTTCCTCTCAGATCCTATTGCCAGACAATTTCCCTTCTCGACGCTTCCTCACAAGCCTGCAATCCCCTCTTCACTTTTTCTTCTGCATCTTTATCACACTGTTTCCCTGTTTGGCATGCTAGCTTCCCTCATGCTATATTTTGCATTGCAGTTTTAAGATCCACATAATTTTTTCCCCAATTAGTTAAATCTGATGAAATTCCAGAGAAACGTTTGCTGTTGTGGATAGTCACCAGGATGTCAATGGATCTAAAAAATATTTCTGCTGCTCTGTAGGAGTGTGCTCCTCACACATATACACTGATCAGGCATAACATTATGACCACCTGCCTAATAATGTGTAGGTCTCCCTTGTGCCTCCAAAACAGTTCTGACTCATCATATCAAATGGATATGAGCCTTCAAAGGATGGCCTGTGGTGTCTGGCAACAGGATGTTGTTAGTACTTGATCATTTTGGGATCTAGATAATCTGGAGGCCAGGTCAAGACCTTGTGCTGTTTTTCATGTTTTTTGGGTTTGTTCCTAAACCTTTGTTGTGTGTGTGTACCTTTGGGATGGCTGCTGCCATCAAGGAGTGTCACTGCTGTGGGGTGGGGGTCCCCAGTCTGGTCTAGGTGGATAGTACATGCCTAAGTAACACGAATGCCAGGTCCAAAGTTTTCCCAGCAGAACATTGCCTTGCTAAAATTTGGTCAGTGTTATTTATCAGTGATTTTAATGTTGTGGCTGATTGATGTAAATGCGCACACACACAGCAAGAGCAGTTTCCCCATTCAGTAATAATATGAGTGCTTCATTGACTTCACTGTTGGAGCAACAAGTTTGTCAGGTTTGAGATGTCAGCACCTCATTCGTCAGCCTGAGGACAAAGCAATTACAGATGGTGGAGTAGGCGATGGTGTCTCCAAGGAAACACATACTGTAAAATCTCGATATATTGGCGCCTACTGTATGTCTGACTGTAAGTGCCTCTTACACACTGCGATTTGATGAGGTTAATCTTAAAAAAAAAAAACAGGTGCTGATTAATTTCTGATTTAACATCCTGATCTGATAGCTCTGATCAGCTACCAACCCACTTCCTGAATGTGGGCTCGTAATCCTTCTCGAGACCCGGATTATCTATTATTCAGATTACACAGGAGTTGCCTCAGGGCTCTGATCAAGCCAATCCAATTTGACCTACTGTCTCAGTTGGACTTCTCAGCATTTGCCTCTCTGACGTAGGCTAGTTAAGTCAATTGAGAGATTCACAGGCTTTCCAACTAATTACTCTAACGTATTACTTACATATGTGCGTGTTTCTCTGTGCGTGTATATGGAGTTTGAAATTAAGAAAACATAACATAAATCTGTGTTTAGGCTGCCAGTTTACAGGTAACATGTTTAAGACCCTTTGAAAAAAACAGTCAAACCAGTTAGTCTTTGTCAGGTTACTATACACCATTTTTGTAACATCAACTTTATCTTTATTTCTTCCTGGATGGTTAACTAACCCAATCATAAATTATGTGCCTGAACCATTCTGTCCACTGTTGATATGCTGCATTCGAATGGGGTTTTGTTTGCTATGTTTGCCAAAGTCCATATGAACATACCTCACACGTGAAAATATTGAAAAATATTCAAGTAGGCTGCCGATCCAGCAGTTTTTTACAGAGATCCCTAGAGATTCAGAAAAGCTTTCTTTTTCTTTCTATTTTTTTTTTTTTATCTACCTTGTATTCTACTAGATCAAGCACCATGCGACTGCATTCAGTCAAATAAATAGGGCTGCTGGGTTGGTAGTATTGAATGACAATCTTTTATCTCTTGTGTGCACTATCCTTTAAGCTGTATACTGCAACTTTTCCCACTGTGGGATAAAAAAAGGATTATCTTATTTTACTCACTGAAGATGCCATCCAGGAAATTGTGGGAGATGGTGTGACAAGTTCGCAAGTTCAGTCAGCAAGTCATGGTCATTATATCACAAAACGCCTTGAGCCAGACTGATTGTAGTAACCAAACACAAGACAAGTGGATGTCAGAATCATCTCTTGAATTAAATGAAAAACAAAAGTAAGCTATTGATCAGGACTAATTAAGCAAAATGTTTTTCTTCTTTTTATCTATTTAATGTTAAAGAACCACATGAGAAATGTTAGGTACATTTTTCCCATTTGGTCAAAGTCAAATGACCCTGATCAAAATGTTCTCATCTAAAGTGTCTAATTCTTTTATTTAGTGCCTCACATCCTTAACTGACCTGAGCCCTGGCATCACTCTGTTTCACAAATTAGGTGATGATATCTCTGTAATCCTTCGCCCTAGATAGCCGTGTCTTGATATCTATTTCTTCAGTTTCCTTTTCACTGAGCCAGAGACAAACAAACATCTGAGTAGCTACTCCGTAGTAGCTCGCTAGTAGTTGTGACTGGCATCGTCCCGAATGAGAATATCCTTCAGAGATTCCTGCTTCAAATTAGCAAGTGCATTACAGTGTGACCCTCTGTGACCCTATTTAGATATGAGTCTGGTTGGTAATTGGCCAATGACTATTACAATTTCTCAGTAACAGGCAAACAATTTAGGTTATGTATATATATATATATATATATATATATTAAGACAATTCCCTCGGGAATTTCATTTTTCATTGCAGACTATACTGATAGGTTTTATTTTAATCTTTTATACTACGTTTTTCTTTCCATTTTCATTTGGGTTGGAATGGGAATCAATGCATCAGGAACTATGTGTGTTGTGTGCATTTTTAAAATTGTCAATGCATTCAGCAGAGCTAGAGTTTGTGTAATCTAAATGGCAGAGCTTAAACTAAAACCTGGCTATTGCTGATATAGGACGGATGACGGGATTAGAGATTACGTTTTATACAAAAAACTTTATTTAGAGTGATTTAAGAGGATTCCCACTGCTTTACTGCACTATATTCAAATAGCTCATTACATATTTTAGAGCTCCACCAGAGGTGGGCAGTCATGACAAGAGTAAGCAGATCAGTGATAGACTTATGTTATGCAGGGACGTTTTTCTCTGATTATAAACTATGGCCTGGCAAATCAAAAGGATACTTGCTTCTCTAAAAGGATTAGCTAAAAGACTGACCTCATTTATTTTATTTCATTTTTAATTCTAGTAGGTTTTCCCAAGTGTGCATTTTTTGCAACATAGCAATTCACATACAATCATGCTTACACTACTGTACATAAAGATGAAAAAACACCACCCATTAGTTTGCTGCAATGACTCACTGGGCTCCTCACCTGTCTTCTGTGAGGCATCAGCGTTGTTACAGGCGTGGCGTTATTGATCAGCGACTAGTCGACATGATATTAAAGCATCATGGCACAGCAGTAAAGTTGTCTGGTTGGTACAACACCTAGTATGAGGCTGTAAACATGTTTATTTATGCTGTTGGACATTTTAACATAGAGGCCTATGGGGATTGACTCTCTTTTGGAACCTCAAAGTAGATAGATAGATAGATAGATAGATAGATAGATAGACAGATAGATACTTAATATATCCTGAGGTATGTACACCAATCTGTAGGTCTCCCTTGTGCCGTCAAAACAGTTCTGACTCATCAGAAAATGGACATGGGCCTTCTGCTAAGTAACATACAAAAGTTCAAAAAGTTTCCCAGCAGTGGCAGTGCATTGGCTACAGTGAACTTAGGCTGCAACATTAAAAACAGCATGACATGCACAATATTAGGCATGTGGTCATAATGTTAATGCCTGATTGGTGTATGGCCATTGGAGGAACTGCATTGTCTTCATCTTTCAGTCTATGAAGTTGCCTCTTGTCGACCTAGAAACTGAATAAATCCTTTTTTTGTTTCCTAATCTAATATAATTGAGTAAAAGGTAAAGCGTTTGCCTTTTCGGCTAAGCAGTGTTCATGTCCCTTTGGTGGCTTTTCCCAAACAAGGTGTTAAATCTGCACAGCCACAATCTGAAATGCAAAAAAGTCTTGGGCCTATATTGAGCAAGCTGAGGCACTTTTGTGGTCAGGCAGTGGCATTTAAAACAGGCCCTTGACTCTCAGAGAGGGGACGAGGCAGCTTCAGTGGGCTGTAAGCAATAGTGCCATCATCGAAGACAGCAGTGACATTTACCTGAAGAGAGCCTATGCTTCCTCCTTCGATTCTATTCTAATAAAGCTGAGGAGACGTAGGAGGCGGCTTGGGAGTAAATATCCTCCCATCCATCCCACAGCCTTCTTGTTAATCCTTCATCTGACTGGCCATCAGTTGTTGTTGCTCAGCTGTAGTCATGGGCCTAGTTTCTATCCTTATCTAGCTTTATTTATTTTTGTTTTAACATAAAAGCTTTTTTTGTTTCACGTTGTTCTGGATGTTGTGTTTTGGTGTTTTGTGGGTAAACTGATGGAGAACTAAATGCTTTGGAAAGCACTTGTTGTGCAGCAAGAAGATTTCATTATTAGATTATGTTGTGAATAGTAAACACAGACAACTATAAGGAGTGGTTAAGGAGTGGTGCATCAGAACTTTTAAATCTGAATAACATCAGAACAATATAGTAGAATATTGTGATGCTGTTAGTTTGAATCTTATATAACCACTCTGTCAGAAAAAAGGGTACGACTGAGGTTCATTTTTGTTCTCTAAGGTACATCTGCTGAGGATGTACCCTCACAAGTTCCAAGTTGTTCCTCATGGAACTTAAATGTACCCTTTTTGGGTCAAAAGGGTACATTTAAGTTCCAAAATGATCAAGGGTCCACATCTGTACCATTTTTTCCACAAACAGGGGTACAATGTGAGGCTGTGTGTGACTGATACAGTTGGGGGATGGTATGGTTTGTGCATCAGAATTGGGAAATTCAGTTCATTTACACTCTTATTCTTAATCCCAAATTTCCAATATGGAGGGGGGGGGGGGGGGCGTATCTGTTTTCAAGCAAACCTCAGAGAACACAGCAGTAATTTAATAAAATAGGACTAAACTTAATATTACAAGTGACACAAAAATATTTATGAATAATTAAGTATAACTATTTCTATTATCTTCACACATAAAGCTTTTATACAAAATATAGGTATTGTAGCCTATTGGTATACACTTTTAAGTGGATCAGAAAGAAATCAGCGTAATCACACATCACTAATATTAAAGAAAAAAATATTAAGATTTTACAGTAAAAAGCCTAATTTCAAAACTGTATCCTTGAGATAACGTTGAATCACAATGATGAAGGGCCTCCATGACCCAGAATGGCGCACACACGCGCGTTCCTTAAGCAGCTGCGTACGCACGCGCACCAACGGCAGGTCTCAACCGTCGATACTGACAGTCACCGGCAGTTGGCGCTCAAAGTCAAAGATGGAGCTCTCCACGGAGGAGCTCCTTCAAAAGCTGGAGGAAGCCGGACTAAATTTGACAGAGGAGGAGGCCCAGAGATTCAGAGGTAAGTTCATTTTATTATTTGATTGAGCTGGAAAGTTGATTTATTTTTCTGCTTTTATATATTCTATTCTTTTTGTCAAACTGAATAAACCGAGCTATTAAATTGCGTTAGCAAGCATTGACCTTATCTAGAAAATGACGTTTGCTTGCTGTCAGATATCAAACTTAAATCTAAAAAAATAACAGGTTAACATGACCAAAGATATGATTTTGAGACGATCTCTTGTGCCTTGTAAAGTTACGTTTTATTGACGGGTTTTGTGTTGCTGGATGAAAATGATTTTGCTAATGCTAACTGATAGCTAATGTTAGCTAAAAATTGCTGACAGCATTGCCTGGCTAGTTAACATAGACACAGGGACTAAAATGTACCCTGAAGTTCCACATTTGTACCTCTCTGTCTCAAAGGCCTTCTGACTGTCCGTTTTCCTAACGTTAAATGCTGGCTAACAGGAGATGTGAAAACCTGAGTATACTAAGTATAGGGGTGTAGGGAGACCAGACGTCCCCGATTTACGGGGACAGTCCCCATTTTGGATGACCTGTCCCCGGCCAAAGCTGTCCCCGAAAATGTCCCCCGATTTTAGCTTTTTATGAATGAGAAAAAAAAAAATGTTGCGTGTAGAATAGGACAACGGTTATTACGGTAGCCAGGTCGGAAGCGCGAGTGAGCGTGTTGCGCGCAGACTAGAACGACAGTTATTACGGTAGCCGGTCGCACTCCTCCGGACATCATGTGACTTTTTTTTTTTGTTGACGCCGCCATATTGGCAGGAAAACTCCTGAGTTAAAATTGTTCAAATCAATGGCAGATTAGATATCAAGGACCGGCATCTCATCGTCATCTAACTTGCTGCTCTCGCTACAGTAATGCTATACTGAAAAAACGTTCATGCAGCCGTGAGTCAGAAAACTGAAATAACACATGTCGTTTGTTGCTGTTGAGAGGAGAGGAAAAGTCCGCTAGCCGCTAGGCTAATTTATGCAAGGTAAAATGCAGCGAGCTTAAGCTAATGTTGACGCCACTCAGTAAGTCGCGGTAAGAGCGCAGAGCGGAGCAATAACTGTTTCTCTCTGTTACTCTTTCAGACAAAGAAGTGGATGGAGAAACAATAGAGTGTGGATTAACAGACAACATGGTAGCATACCTTTTTCCTGGTTCATTCAAGAAACAGGCAAAGTTCAACAAATTTGTTCGGGAGCTGAAGGATGTTGTCACACTAACTTTAGAGTCAGTGCCTGAAGAATTCTATGTACAGCCTTTGGCTGCAGAGGGGTAAGTTTTTTTTTTTTGTTGTTTTTGTTTTTTAAAAAGATAATTGTACTGAAATGTTTTTTTTTTAAAGGTCTTAATGAGTAGAATGTTCAATATACTGTTGTCATAGGTGCCAATAATAATCTGTGGTGTATGACCCATTAGAACTCTCTCTGAAAAGCCTGCCTGTTTCAGCTATGTCATGCATTTTCCAACGATTCCCTTTTTTAGTAGCATATATGGTCTTATATATTATCTGGTCTTATATACTTACAGATTTTAATCAGCAGTTGAAGGAAAATTTATCCTGCAATTTATGATGTTTATCACAAACATTTAACATGAACACATCTGGAGATAAATGGTTTTCTCTGGACAGGAAAAGCATGAAAAATTGTAAACTTGAATGTAACCATATTGTTCTGATGATCGTGGATATTAAGTGACCCCCCTCTTTTAAAGACATATTTTTTAGAGAAAAGGCTTTTTAAAGCTAGGGTTGGTAAATCTGGCTAACTCTGGAGCGCTTGCAAGATTTGAAAGTAGCATCTCCTCAGGGCCCCTCCCAACCCACACCTCCCCTCCTTGGATGCCCCAGTGCATCACCTGAGGTTGTAGTTACACAGTTTGGCTGCTATGAAAATTTGCTTCACAGCCTGTCGCACTTCCTGGGGTGCTCACATGTTGGTAACACAAGTTCCTCTCCCTTTCCCACCCTATGTCAGAAGTGAGGCAAATGGGAGACTTCCTGCTGTGTTCGTGATTCCTCCTTTCCCTAGAGACCTTCAGACCAGGCTTGATAACAAGGAAGCATGTCAGAAGTCATCCAGAGATCGACATAGGATAATTCGTGTTCTCCATGAAGCAATCTTAGAATACACAATGTGAGTCAAAAATGTCCTACAAGAGTTAGTTACAGTTACAGTGTCACTATGTCAGTGTTTTACGAATATACTTCAAGCTGTTAAGTTGTAGAGCCAGATTTGCTCCCACCTGGAAGGTCAAGGGCCACTCATGATAAAAATGAACACTTGTGACTTTTAAATAGCAGTTATATGGCTGTGTTCATAGTACTATTCTTTAATTTATTCTGTTTCACAGGTATCCTACTAATGCGGAATATGTGCAAGTTGTAAAAGCACTTATTATGAAGTACCCTTTTCTAAAGGATCTGGAGGGAAATGGCTATGTAAGTTACAATGTTTTAATACAGTAATGCATATATGTTAATTTAATTACATTTCAAGCTATTGTCTACGTTTAGAAAGAAATTTGCACTCTCTCTTTCGTACCCTCCATCCAATCCCCTCGCTCAATTTGACACACCTCTGCTCCTCGTCCCGCCTCAGCCCGACCCCCTTCTGCATTGGGATGGAGGGTACTATAGGGCCATAACCGCCATCTAAATGACGTTAATAATAATGATCAATCTTTCTAAATGTCGACCATAGCTTTAATTGAGTTATCATTCTTTTATTGTTTGTATTAGCATACCTGGCATCAATCCCTCAAGCGCAAATTCAAAGCGGAGCGTGCACCTCTGATTCACAACGATGAGGTGAAAAGAAGTAAGGAAAAGTTTGGGAACAAAAGAACAAGAGAGTCTACAGAAACTGCAGGAACCTGTCCCAGATCTGTGTCAGCGGTGAGTGGATTCATGTAGCTAAGTTATTGTGCACAATAGTATTTAACCATATGTTTTTGTAAAAAGGTTAAAGGGGAACTCCGGCGCAAAATGAACCTGGGGTTAATAACACATGTGTACCGAGTTCGACCGTTCTCTGGTATTTGTTTCCATGCATTTGTTTTGTTAGTCAAATGTGACCAGTTTTCTTGCAAACCGCTAATTAGCGTACAACGCTAGCCTTCGGGGCACACCGACGCATAAAAAGAAATCGCTATTTCTATACCACTAACAAGGCTCACAATATCACCACACTTACACGGTAGCATAACTAGGGTCTCTACATGTAAACCGAAGCATTGAGAACTTTGCAAGTATACAGGCAGTTTATTAAAAAAGGAATACAGTACCGTTCGCGTCTGGCTCGCATATCCAGGCGGGCGCCATCTTGGGGATCTGAACTGTCTGTTGCCGGAAGAAAGCACTGAGAGCACTGAACGAAGAGAGTTCAGTGCTCTCAGTGCGGTTTACATGTTTACATGTAGAGACCCTAGTTATGCTACCGTGTAAGTGTTCGTATTTTTGTTCTGAGCCTAAAATTGAAATATGAAAAACCAGGCATTTTTTCGTTTTTGGTGTTATAATAAAGAACAAAAAACAAAATAAACAGTCAGTTTTTCATTATTTGATTGCCAATTGAAAATGGAAAGAACAAATGGTAATACACAGATTGAAATGGCCAGTTGTCATCAGAAATTCTTTTGTAGTATTTGTCAACAACAGGTTTCTTATGTTGACTTCTAGGGTGGGGTTCATGGACATCTACATCATTTAATTTTAAATTAATTTTTCCCCAGCAGGTGCCTGCTGTGATTGGTGAGGATGCAACCTCTATCGAGAGGCATGTGCATGACCTACATATGCAGTATGAAAAAATGCAACCAGACAGCTCTGTGGTCAAAGACCGTATGCAGCTTACTTTTGCATGGCGTCGAAAAGAGATCATGGATGGCATGACAGTTGAGGATGTACTGAGGAAATACCCTTTCCTGAGAACACCTTCAGGCGTAAGTGATACAAAACCATAACACTTAGAATAGTAAAAACTAATGTAACTCTATGAAATACAGTTAAAATGCTTTAGTTTTTAGTTTTTACTGGCCTCATGCGTGAATGTTGAGATTACTTGGTTAAATCAGCAAAATTTCCCCTCTCTATTAACTTTTTCAGCTGTCGGAAGAGGTTGACAGGATCCATCCATCTGCTCAGAACTTGCGCCATCGCTGGAAAGAGGGCTTCACCGACATAGTGCCAAAGGTGATCAAGATGGTGGAAGGAAAATCCACATTGGCCAAAATTTATGCTGAAGCTAGGGAGGAACTGCTGGCAGAACAACTACCAGGTATTACGAGTAATTTATTTTTTTAAACTAACTTATTAAAGATACTAATGTTAATTTACTAAGATCTACTAAGCTGACATTTCATTGTCTCTTACAGAGGCTGACTTTCGTGCAGCGCTAATCTTGCTGCCCCTCATCTTTAAAGAGAAAGTGGACCATTTCATCACAGTGGGACAGGTAATTTAGTCCATTTTAAAAAAAGCAAGTTTAGAAAGTGCTTTTCAAATTGCTACACTTTCATATTTTTTGGATAAATTATGGTGAAAGTTTAGAGCCTTGATAATGAAGCTGAATCTGTTTAATTTATCTGCTTCACCATTGTTTGACTTTTTTTGCAGTGTACCAGTCAGAGTCCCTATCCAACTGTACAGCTGGGAGACAGTGACTGGAAAATGGCATTTACCAAGAAGGTTCCGGTTTCAGTCAGGGTGGACGGTGTCGATCTGTGCCAAGGGACAGGAGTTGAGGAAGGGTTGAATGCAGCCTTCTGCGCCTACTTTATTTTTAATCTGGCTTACCCACACTATATGAACAAGACGCTGACCTTTCTTCAACGCATTATACTAAACATTACTGAGGGGGGTGACAAGGCCCTTCCTGTCACTGTCACCCGAATAATTAATCTTCTTTTCTAAATATGCCTCAGCCATATAGATGTCCCAGATGTCGAAGAACCACCTTCACCTTAACGAAACTCATTCAGCATGTTGGTCTCATTCATGCTCATGAATCCAACTTTAACATCAGTTGTGGACTAAATAACTGTAAAACGTCTTTTAAATTATATGAGTCCTACAGGCGTCATGTCTACCGTAAGCACAGGGAACATGTGCTACCTGGGAGCAACGGAAATGACACTGACCTAAACAACGGAAATGACACTGACCTAAACAACGGAAATGACACTGACCTAAACAACGGAAATGACACTGACCTAAACAACGGAAATGACACTGACCTAAGTGATGGAGATACGTCGGACAATGATATGCTGCCTCAGGTAGATGTACCACCTACTATGGATGCACTATTTAGAAACTTTAAAGAAAATCTTTGTAGCTTCATTCTTAAATGTAGAGAAAAAAATAACATTCCACAGGCTGTCCAGCAGGAAATTTTAAATGATATCAATTTTCTGTTTAGTTATTTTAAGGAAAATTACGATGCTTTTATTACATACCATCTTCTAGAAAATGGGTTCAATATTTTGGAGTATCCTGAACTAAGAGAGGTGATACAATCAAATGACTTTTTTGAAAAAGCTTCAGCAGCTGTCAGATCGCCATACATGTTGAAAGAACATTGTAAGTCTAAGCTAAATTTGGTTGAACCTGTGCATCACATTTTGAGGTCAGAAAGTGGACACAAAATAGGTACGTATTCTTATGTGCCCATCACAGAGGTTTTGGGACACTACTGTTCACATGAGGACATATTTGATGAAATTCAGGCCAACAGGCATATGGAAAGAGACCCTGATTACTTGAGCAACTTTACTGATGGTACTTACTTCATGGAACACCCTTTCTTCAAAGTTAATCCAAATGCATTACGTCTTCATTTTTATGAAGATGAATTTGAACTGTGCAATCCTATAGGCTCAAAGCGAACCAAGCATAAGCTATGCGCTTTCTACTATACTATAGGCAACCTTGATAACAAACATCAGTCAAAGCTCAAGCATATCCATCTTGCTCTTTTAGTTCGTCAAACATTTGTGAAACGTTGTGGTTTACAAACTATTTTAAAACCCATGTTAGACGATCTTAAAAAACTTGAAAGAGATGGCATCACTATCACAGTTAATGGGATTGAGCAGACTTTATATGCTGCAATAGCAACAGTTTCAGCCGATAACCTTTCAGCCCACATGTTAGGTGGTTTTACTTTGTCGTTCAACTCACACAGAGTTTGCCGTTTTTGCATGGCAACTTACACAAATATTAAAGAAAAATTCAACGAGAGTGACTTTGTCTTGAGAAGCCCAGAGGCACACGAGTATCATCTGAAATCGTGTACTGAAAACCCTGAGCATAAAGTGACATATGGAGTAAATGGTCCTTCTCCTTTGAGTGAGTTAAACTATTTTGATGTGACAAAGGCATTTCCACCTGATATAATGCATGACTTGTTAGAAGGAGTCATCCCACTTGTACTGAAACTAGTTGTGTGCCAAGCACACAAAGAGAAACACATAACTATACAAGAAATCAACGAAGAACTACGACATCTAGCAATTGGTCAAAATGACAAAAAAAACAGACCAGTACAACTGTCAGAGCGACTAATGCAGGGCTCAGGAATTTCAGGGTCTGCTGCTCAGAAATGGTGTCTTTTTAGGCTGTTGCCTTTTTTAATAGCACACCGCGTTCCACCCAGTTGCAGTTATTGGGACGTATTCCTGCTCTGTCGTGACATAGTTGATATAGTAACTGCCCCTAAAATCAAAAGGGAGAGTTTGTCTGTTTTGAACTTGCTTGTTTGTGAATTTCTGACAAAACTTAAGGATGTTTTTGGCAATGTCATCACTCCAAAATGCCACTATATGACACATTATGGAAGACTTATAGCCATGTACGGCCCCCTACGAAGGTTATGGTGCATGCGCTTTGAGGCAAAGCACCAATATTTTAAGACTGTTGCGAGTAGCTGCAGAAATTTTATCAATGTAGCAAAAACTTTAAGTGACAGGCACCAGATGCGGCAATGCTGGGAGTTTTCCCAAGCCAACTTTCTTAATGAATTTGAGATTGTGACAGGGACTAGTACGCATACCCTACTTTCATCTCTCCCACTTGGGCTACAGAGGTGTCTTGTTGATGTACAAGGGAGTGAGGATGCATTTATAAACATGCAGCGTGTTTCAGGGGTCTTTGTTGACAGTGTAAAATATGCATGTAAAGATGTTTTTATTGTTGATTACTTGCATGCAGAGGATATTCCTCTTTTTTTCCTGATCAAATGTATTTTAAATGTTAACACACTGTGGCTTCTGTGTGGAAAGCTTCTTGTTCCAACTGTTTATGATGCACACCTGCATGCATACAGGGTCAGTGTTGATCTGGACTGGAGTTTATTTAAACCAGGACAAGAAATGGACTTTCAGTCCCTCGACTTATACAATATTGAAGACAAGTTGTATGTCACCCTGAAAAATGTTTGAATGTCTGCAGGGATTATAAATGTGATCTAATCTTAAAAAAAAAAAAGTTGAATGGATTGTTTTGGCTTACATATTGTTGCGTTAAATGATAAATGGAGTAACGACACTGTAACAAAATGTTAAATGTTTTAAAAAAGTGTGGTTATTTAATGTTTTTTCAGATTAATAAACTGGATGAAATATTTTTTGACCATTTTGTGTTGTTTTGAGTACAAATTTGCCATCATAAGGTACAAACGGTTTGTCACTGGGGCAGTACCCCCTTAGAGACCAAATTTGTACCCTTTTCAAGGGTACATTTTAGTCCCTAGTGCATTTAAGTCCATTTTTGTACCCCAGGGTGCATAAATGTCCCCATGAGGTACTAACAGGAAAGGTACAAAAATGTTCCCATGTTAAGGGGTACAATAGGTGTACCTTTGAGGGTACTGCCCCAGTGACAAGCTGTTGGACCCTTAAAGGTACAAATTTAACACATTATTTCTGAGAGTGCACATTACTTTTTTACTGAAAGTCATGCTATCCTGCTGCAGTTTTGACCCCATTTATGACAGATTTTCTGCTTGTTGTTGGATCGTGTGTTCCTAGGTTGCTGAGTTGAAATGGTGCATTAATTCTTTAGAGGTCTCTAAGTAACAGTGACAGGACAGTAACTTTAGGTAATGCTTTGTGACAGTGTTTGCCAATCCCTGATTTGATGGCGCTGGCCTGGCAGACATTTGTATCTCCTTACTGCTGTGTGTTCTGCTTCAGTGTTTTTGTTCAGTTTGACTACACAGTGATAAAATGCAGAAGTAAAGAGCTTAAAGGGTATTAATTAACAAGACAAAGAGTCTGCCATATTAGCAGCTCCATGATGATTCAAGATTTAAGATGTTTATTGTCATATGCACAGCTAAAACAGCAGTTTAGACCATACAATAAATTCTTTCTTTGCAATAAGTCTCCCTTAATAACAACACTAAATAAATAAAAGAAATATGAAACCTACAAAGAACAAAATATAAAAAATGATGTAATTAGGCACAGTGGTGCTCTGATACAAATGCTGCTAATGTGACCACCATTACTATGTTATTGCTAATGATGAGCTGTAAAAATGTAGAACATATTATTTAATAATTCCATAAAGAAACAAAAGAGCACTCGAATGCCTAAAATTTAGCCTTAGTACTTGAACATAAACCTTTCTCATGTTTGAAAGAAAACCTGTGGCAAAATTATAATAGACCCTGACCTACACAAATGTAGGCAATAAATACCATTGCAGTCCATCCAAAAATTCATTAAGAAGAGATCATTTGTAAGCAAAGAGCAACATTTCTTGTGGAAGAGCCTCTAAGCATAAATGTTTTGGCGATTAGGCTCCAAATTGGAAGTGACCATGTTTACATGGTCTTAAGTATCCCGGTTTTGTGTTTGTCCATGTAAACACCATATCCCGAATTCAGAAATCGGGATATGCCCATTTCCTGATTTCAAGAAACCCGGTTTTGCCACCTGGAGTCCTCCGATAGAAGCCGGGATAATGGAGCATGTATACACCTTATCCCGATTTCTGACGGCTGCCCACTGTCTGCGCAGACCCGAGTGACGCCAAGTGACGCACTAGATATACAATCAACATGGCGGCAACGAGAACTTCTCACTTTTGGAGCGACGAAGAGACAGAATTTTCCCTTAAAGTAATGAAAGAACTAAACATAACGACGTGTTTAGATGCAGAAAACACAGAAATGCTGATGTATTCAAATCTGTTGCGGAAAAGCTACGTGACGCTGGTTTTCCACCTCGCTCCGTTGAACAAGTTAGGTCGCGTTGGAAAACATTGAAAAAGACGTAAAACACGCATGCGCAGATAAGATGCAGCGATCAGAAAACGGGTTTCTGGTATTTATCATGTATACAGGGATATGAATAACCGGGTTTCTCTGTGTTCCATGTAAACACCATATCCCGGATATGCTCAAAGCCGGGATAAGCTTCAAAACCAGGATACTAAAGACCATGTAAACGCAGTCAGTGTCATCATAGATCAGAGTCAAAAATAAATGTAGGAGATAGGAACAGGATTCCCCGTAGACCATCTTCACTTAGAGGTCGTATCTGTAAACATACTTTTGTGCTTTTTGTAATCCTGTGTTTCCCGAAGAGCTGACGATGGGCAGTGATTATTATTGTCGCAGGTATAGTTCAAGAAAGATATTATAAATCAGTATGTTTGCAAACACGTCGATAGGGCTGTTTAATACTGATCTAGTTGCTGTGTGTGTTTTTCTTGAAATTGATCTGCGTTTCAACTCTGTTAATGCCAGAGAATATCTGAAGTAAAAGTTCCCTCGCCAAGAGAAACTGGGAAAGGTGGTTGAAATGCACAGCTAAGAAAACAATGTGTGAAAAGCACACTTAAGCCCCATCATTAGCATTACAGACCTGAGATGTATAACGAAGGAAGCTGCCAGGGAAACAGAGACTGAGAGAAGAATCAAATATCCATACAAAGGAGTTTAGCTGGAGAGAGCACACCATTGCCAAGCTTTAGGATTTAACAGTAGTATTGACATAATAAGCCAGAAATGTACAACGGTAGAAGGTAAGAAAGTGAGAGACTGGCCGGCTAATCACTAGTGACAAGCCCCTGGATTAAAGGGAGGGCGGCAGATGGCTACAGGCATGGTGGTGCTGGGCGTATATGAATATAACAGTTGGACAATCAGACTCACTGCCTCCTCATGTCTACGGCAGATAAACATGTTGTCTTCAGAATATTCAACATTTGGTGGTCACTTACTGCCCACATATTTGTGTATGATGACCTGTTGTAAAGGCAAGGAGAAGATCAAGAGTCAATGTTGCATTGGTTAGCCATGATGTACTTTAAACAATGAAGTTACCTAAGAAATCACAATTTAAATTCCTAGTGTTGTCAAACGAAGAGTTAAAAAAATCTAATGAATGAAACTGATAAGAAAGTGAAACCAGAAGATGTTTTGTCAAATCAAAGTCTGCTCACTGCTCTAGGGGAGAACTATTGCATATGTTGAAAAAGTTGTGAGGGATCTGTGCGTACGACATTTATCTCTGAGATTTTTGAAAATGGGCAAAGAAATGAGTTCTTGACCAGTCATCATAAATGCCCAGATCACCAAACCAACTATTGGCTTAAAGCCATGATACACAAAGCCGATGGTCGGCCATTTGTCATGTCGGATCATTGGTCTTTGACCCTAGTTTTTCACACTATTGGCACTATTTCAACTTTTGTTAGTAGCTTTCCAGATGGTTCAGCATGTTGGACAGGCGGCAAAGCAAGTCGTCAGAGAGATCACTCTAATTGGCTGTTCGCTTAACTGCTCTTGATCTTTAAGCTTAAGCTTAAAGAACAAGAACAGTAGAAAAGAATCCAAAGTATCAAAAGTAAGTAAACGTCAAAGCTCAAAGGGCACAGAAAAGGCTGTTCTTTTTATTCTTCTTAATCTCATCTGAACATACGTACACAAATAATAAAAACCTTTTTCATAACAACATGATCATCTAGAATGAATAAACTGTGGACCAACTGATCAGCATAATTCAAGAAAGGACAGCGCTGAACATACAAAAAACAAGCTGAAACAGGGCAAACAGACTTGTAGAGTTTCTTCCAATTGTCTTCTTCAGTGACTGGTGAGGATTTGGGGTTTATTAACGACCAGATACTTACCTGTATTTACTTGTAACAAACCCTAGTCATGCTAGTTTCTGATGGGCAACACCCTCAGATGTTCCTTTTTAAACCCCAGCTCTCCACCAGTCCATTTTTGGGATATACCATGACCCAAAATGATATGATACCATGAACAGAACGTGTAGCAACTGGCTGTTGGCTGTAGTCTTTGCTGTGTGTTCAAGTGCAACTTTTTGGTCCAGACACAGGCGGCTTGAGGTGATGACACAGTCGGCCTGATGTCTCTGTATTATAGAGATATCAGTTGCTAAGTGAGAGATTGTCTAATCTAATCGAATCTAATCTATATAGTTTGCACTCTTAGTCCACACAGATGGACGGTGTTAAGCACCACATTATATCCAGATTAATTCTGAATTTAGATTTATTATTCAGTTATTTCTACATTTAAACAGAAACACAAAACAACACCGGAAACATTATCACTTAAATTGTTGGCAGTATTATACTGAGTCTGATCAAATTTTCGACAATAGATATATTGTGTTAAATAGCTCATGTTTTATTCTGCTCAAAATTAGGACGTATATCAATTATACGCGGCTTTTAAATGGTTGCATGACTACACTCTTGTATGCTATCCAACTCTTCATCCATGCATTGATTCAAACCTCTATCATCTCTTTGTCCATTAGCCTTTTCCTCTTTCTGCCCATTGTGTGGTGGGTGTATGGCGTGGACCTGCACTCATGGCTGTCACTTCACACATGCTAGGTCTCTGGCACTTAACACTTAACCCCATCTACACAAACACACACACAGCAAATCCCAGTCACACCACACTTGTAATCCGTAGAGATAAAATTGGCACTACCGCGTAACACCAGCCAGGCAGCTCTTCACGTGTTTTAGCAGTTACAGTCAGAGAAAAGAACTCTTCAGTAGTCACAACGCCGTTAAATCACAGCTCAGTGAGAGACTGTAGGAGATGTATTTTTATCTAGTGTCTCTGGGTGTAAGTGAAGTCATGTTTATTTGTGATTTACAATTCATCAGATTTTTAATCATTTCCGAGTATAGAATCTCCCAATTTAAAACTGCACTGTCCAATATTATATGTTAACACCTGTCTTATAATGCCAAATAGGATGCTATGATGGTATTTCAGTATTTCAAGCGCTGCAGATTTACCCAAATTAGGCTTAAGTGTCCCTTTGTTCAGTAATACACAGGATAAGATGTTATAATCCCTTGTGCCAAAATCCCAGGCAAAACACATTTAGAGGCCCTGTTCAGCTAAGAGACCCTACCAAACCTATGGTCATATAATATGACAATTAACCTATAATCTACATAAACTAAGTAAAAGCTGCTGGCTTGTAAGCCCATTGAGCAGCATAGTTCAGACATTGTAAAACATTAACTAAACGCTGCTGGCTTGTATGGCCCGCTCAGCAGCTAACCATAGCTACCACGTAACAAGAAGACAACAGCAGTATGCAGCATGTCATTGGGGTTTTCAAGTGGGCACCTCCCTTCACCGATGTTTCGTTAAGTTAGGCCCACGACACCTCGAGAAGGCTTAACAGTGACTTCCAGCGTCCTGGAGTCACCCCCCTCCACACCGCCACTGCACAACCCTGTTTCCCTCACCATTCGATGTCTATCAACAGCTAATATAGTAACTACTAACCACGAGCCAAACAAACAAATCTACCATGATTCGCCCCGTTAATGCGGGCTGAAACGCGTAACAAACAAACAAATCTACCGTGATTCGCCCCGTTGATGCGGACTGAACCACGTAACAAACAAACAAATCTACCATGATTCGCCCCGTTGATGCGGGCTGAACCACGTAACAAACAAACAAATCTACCGTGATTCGCCCCGTTAATGCGGGCTGAAACGCACTACCCTCTGACATTATAAGAATGTCAGAGTGTAGTGGCATCTTTCTAAACCTGTCCGTATCTTTGTGCACCTCCTCCAAGTACTCCTCAAGCTTCTCTTTTGGTACCGTAAGGCTACCATTCTTTTCCTTACTAAATAGTGACTTCACAAACCTAAATGGGTCCTTATAAAATGCTAATCTAGCTCGCTCTTTCCTTTTCCTATTTTTCCTAATGTTCTCCGCCCTTCTTAATGCTGCCAATCGCTTCCTAACATCTGCCTGTAACCAATCAATACCTTCCTTCTCTTCAACTGTAGCTTTCCTCCACTGTTTCTTAAGGAGTCTCCTCTCCTGTACGAGCCTATCGATCTCTTGCTGACGCCTCGATCTAACCACCTGTCCCTCTTGCTTCTTCTGTTTCTCAGCCACACCAAATCTTTCCTTACCATAACCATAAATAAGATCTCCCATTTTCTCCAACTTACTCTCCGCCGTCCCTTTAAGTCTACCTAGTACACTAACCAAATCGCTATTGATGTCCTCCCACTGCCTAATATCTGATGCACCTGGCCATTTGATCCTTGCTTTCTGACCGCTAATTTTCTCCCTTTTTGGCTGGCTGGCCTCTCTGTCTGCCTCAGTGCTTGCACCTGCCTCAACATTAGGGGTGCTGATGTCCTGCGAACTGTGGGTTAACTCCTGTCGCTGGACTTCAACCGACTGACTTAATGCACTTCTTAAGAAGTAGCTATCAATGCGGGGTCCCTGTGTTCCCTCTGCCAAACACTTTTTCCTCCCTTGGTGGATTCTGAGGCCCTTTATTGTTGTTATCTTTTGCCAGCCACACACACAAACCTGCTGCTTCTTTCCATCTCCATCTGAACTAGTAGCTTCCAGTAACGTGCCTTGCCTACTCGGTGTCAAATTCATTCCTGGGTCAAAAGCCGTGTCAGTCCAAACTGAGTCATCTTCCGCCCCTGCTCTCGCTGACTCTAGGGGTATTTTATCGTTAATCGTACTTGTAGCAAGTTAGGGTGTAGCCCATGGCTTATTAAAGCCTGGGCTACTGCCACAATGAGCTGCTAACCCACTGTAGCCCCGGTGGGGACTGTTCCCTCCTGTCAGCTGTCTTTCCATGCTGTCACTAGGTCTTTCCCTAGTTGTCAGCTGCACTATTCGCAACAGTCACTAGCCTAGGCTAGATATAGCATTCAGTAATACACAGGATAAGATGTTATAATCCCTTGTGCCAAAATCCCAGGCAAAACACATTTAGAGGCCCTGTTCAACTAAGAGGCCCTACCAAACCTTATGGTCATGTGATATGACAATTAACCTATAATCTACATAAACTAAGTAAAAGCTGCTGGCTTGTAAGCCCATTGAGCAGCATAGTTCAGACATTGTAAAACATTAACTAAACCCTGCTGGCTTGTATGGCCCGCTCAGCAGCTAACCATAGCTACCACGTAACATGAAGACAACAGCAGTATGCAGCATGTCATTGGGGTTTTCAAGTGGGCACCTCCCTTCACCGATGTTTCGTTAAGTTAGGCCCACGACACCTCGAGAAGGCTTAACAGTGACTTCCAGCGTCCTGGAGTCACCCCCCTCCACACCGCCACTGCACAACCCTGTTTCCCTCACCATTCGATGTCTATCAACAGCTAATATAGTAACTACTAACCACGAGCCAAACAAACAAATCTACCATGATTCGCCCCGTTAATGCGGGCTGAAACGCGTAACAAACAAACAAATCTACCGTGATTCGCCCCGTTGATGCGGACTGAACCACGTAACAAACAAACAAATCTACCATGATTCGCCTCGTTGATGCGGACTGAACCACGTAACAAACAAACAAATCTACCATGATTCGCCCCGTTGATGCGGACTGAACCTCGTAACAAACAAACAAATCTACCGTGATTCGCCCCGTTGCTGCGAGCCAAAAACACGTAACAAACAAACAAATCGCGTAACAAACAAATCGACCGTGGCCTACATGCGGCCATCCTTACCTTAGCTAGTTGTTAATAGTCAGGGAGTAAAAAAATGGTGTTTTAGGTTAGTATAACATCTTAAAAGCAATGTAAAACATTTAATATCTGTGGTGTGAGATGGTAATTTACAACATTCAGACCCTAGTGCAGTTGTATAAAGAAGAAACAGATTTATTGTTATATGCTTGGCATGGCAATTTGTACCTATTTATACAAATGTACTGCATTTGACCCATCTATTCATACACACACAAACAAGGTAGTGACCTAACTCTGGTCAGTAGGAAGCCATGATTAGCACCCTAGGAGCTCAGGGGGTTGGCTCAAGGGTACTTCAACCAGGGATGCCGAAATTAAAGAACTGTTCATTCACTCCACCTTAGCACATTTATTCCTCTTCGAACCTGCAAAACTTTAGTCTCAGGTGTGCTTCTCAAACAGCTAGGGTACAACTGATATTAGATCTTCCTCTACATAATTGTTGCTACAGTACACCTGAGCACTGTGGACCTTCTGGAAAATGATCATGCATTCAGTCCTTGCAGTCCACTCTGCACCACCTTCCAGTATTTTATAGAATAAAGTTTAAAATAGCCAAACAATGCCTATCTTTAAATATCTCAGGATTTTAGGACCAAAATACATCCCACAGCTATCACAATACAAACTCACTTCTCAGCCTCTCAAGTCAGCCTGAGAAGTGAGCTGTTATGCTTCACAAGAAACCATCAGAGAACATAAGACTTTCCCCTACTCAGACTGCCTTTAAAACCAGATTAGAAATGTACTCAATGACTGACTCTGAAGTATCATTGTTCTTACATCCTGAACTTCCTCCTACACATAATCTCTAGCAAAGATCTTTACAGGTCCAGATCTGGTATTTGCAGCAGGTTGCATTCTCAGTCACCAGTGGCCCTGTCTAGACCCAGCATTAACATGCCTCTCCACATGCGCCTCCAACCAGTTTGTCACATTCTATCTCAGTCTCGCGCTCTGTATGTAAATAAACTCTGACTTTATTTGGGGCGCAGTGGAATATTTTAACAGCAGCTTTCTCAAATCGATCACTACCCTTTTTTCAGAACCATAAACAGGTCTACTTTTTGTGTGTGCATCTTAGCTTTGGTACAAATGTTAAATTACTATTTGATTAATCTTTGCCCTAACGTTGGTTATTTTTGAGTCCTGCACAAAACTCATATTCCATATGCACCGTTATCTCCAGTAATAAAAGTTGTGTGTTCACACTACTAAAGGTATGAAGTCAAATGTGTACCAGACCACCTTTAAATGTTGTAACGTCGTGAAGGCTTCAAATAACATAGTTTAACATAGTTTATAGTTGTATAAACATTTTATTTCTAGTCACTTTCTATTTTTTATATAGCTTTTGTATTTTATGTTCAATGTTTGTAACTGCTACTGGATGCTTGAATTTCCCTCGGGATTAATAAAGTATCTATCTATCTATCTATCTATCTATCTAAATGATGACAAAATAGATATCGGTCAAACGGAGCATTTAATAGATTTCTGCTGCAGTTTACATAGAAGAAAGAAAACAGCGGTAATCAACCTAAAAAAAGTTTCTGATCGCATTACCTAAATCATTGTCAAGTTATCGGAGGAGCACACCGAACACTTCCTGCATTTCAAAATAAAACATTTCCTGTTAATACTCTTCAAAATAGTTATTTCTAGGCATTATAACCAAACAGAAAGAACTGCATTAATGCAGCTAGTACTTTTTTGCCAACATTGTTTACTGAACAGGGTTTCTTTTTTTCCATACAGACAAGCAACGGTAGTAAGTCGTTATCAAAATAATTGTGCAGCCATACAATTTTACAGCTCCACATTCATAAACCTCTTGTCCCTTCCCACCCCATGAACAAACCCTTTTCAGGTCAGAGCCAAACAGGAAGACAAACAACAAATCAGACAAACAACATATCAGTGGTGGGCTGTCAGGGCCAGCAAAGTCCTCTCTGCTGGCCTAAACTTTATCAAAATCACTGGCTTACATTTTAATATTTTCCCATTAATCTTATTAAATTATTCTCAATTGCCTATTCTTTTCATTTTATGGCTTGTCTGCCTCTCACCGGTGATTCCTGCAGTGTAACTTTGCATTAGAGCTTTTATCCAATAATATTTCAGCAATCATGTGTTGCTGGAGTCAAAGGAATCTGCCTTGGCGTTCACAATTAAAACTGCAGATGGCTGAAGCCTGAAATGAATGACGCTGTTCCTTTAACAAATCATATTTCAAGTAGTAGTCTTAAGCCTTCTCTGTGGCCCAAAATATTGTCTGTGTTTTTGCCTCCTCTGATTGGAGAATGCTCATCACTTGCGAGCTGCACAAGCAGTTAATGGTCCAGTTAACGGAGGAGAGGCTATCAACTTGGTTACAGAGCTTCTTAGAAAGCCATTTTCAGCCTATTCCAGCCGTCATCGGGCAAGAGGTGGGGTACACCCTGGACAGGTCGCCATTCCATCACAGGGCTAACACAGAGGGACAGACAACCATTCACACTCACATACACAATTTAGAATCACCAATTAATGAGCATGTCTTTGGACAGTGGGACGAAGCCGGAGTATCCGGAGAGAACCCACGCAGACACAGGGAGGACATCCACACAGAAAGGCCCAGTCGGCCCACGGATTCGGACCCGGAACCTTCTTGCTGAGAGGCATCAGTGCTAACCACCACACCACTGTGCCGCCCACAACAAAAATAAACAAGGAGATAAATAGAAAACTAAGTAAGAAAAAATAAGCAAGAAAAAATAAAAACAATAATAATAATACCCATAAATAATAGTATATAAATAAAAATGGAAGACTGCAGTTGTTGCTAAAGGAGAATATGACATATATAGAGAAGCTCCTCTAGAGCTGGAAATAAGAGAGTTTACCACAGCTAAAAAGGGGGAGTGGTAAATATCTTGAAATGTCTTAACTGAACAAGTGAGTGAGAACCTAAGTTTCGAACAAGCCTCCAGTCTTTGGACTAGCAAAGCAGAAAATGCCAATACTCGCATCGTTGCCTTGAGTAAGGCACTTTTAGGAGGAGTACCAAAAATGGCCGACAGTGGATTTGGAGAAATGATTTGACTACAAGCTCTGCCCAAGGTGTCAAAAATCCTCTCCCAAAATGTAAAATAACCATAGATTAGTGTTTCTATAGTGAATTTTATGAATGATTTTTCAATGTCGTGTACATATAGACGAAGAGTGAACTAAGTTTAAGGCAGTATCCCATTTCTGGTCTGTCATATTAAGTAGTAGTGTAAAACCCGGATCTTTTGAGGGATTCGGATCGGTCTGAGTCACTCACTTGTATGAGCCGGGTTTTGCGAGTCACTTGAGTCACTTGAGTCACTTGACCCAAAATGGCCCGATTGCGAAAGAAAGTGTTTCCAGTACATTCACTCGAGACATAATAAAGCATAGTAAACACCTAATAAAGGATTATTAGTTACCTGTTATTGCCATTTATCAGTTGTGATACATCCACTGAAAAGCGTATCAAGTATCTTAAATAAGCCTCAACCTAAAGCTCAAAATTAAACCGTGCAAAAAAAAAAAAAAACTTTTAAACCCTCAAACCTAGACCTGGTGTTCAAAATTTGACATGATAGTGGTATCACCAGTATCAGCAAGTTTAAGATGTGGCTAGCTGCAACTCTTTGAGGCCTCCTTTGTGTGGGTGGGTGAGATCAGAGGGTCAGTGTAGTTCGAAGTTCCTCCAAATCTGGGCTGAAATTCTTGCAGCCAGGCACTCTCATCACAACAAAACAGGCCCAGTTTGTTTGTTGTTGTTTTTGTTTGTTTTCAAACAAAAAAAAAACAGTGACATTACAGAAAACACAACAACATTTCAGATTACAGAAAGGGTATGGGCAATACTTCTTGTTTCTGATTGGACAGAACCTGACGGTGTAGTCCAGTGGTCAGCAACACCAGTTTTTGCACATGAGCTGCCCAATACTGTCTGAGATTATGGAGCGCCAAGCCACCATCACTCTTACAAAACTATAGAATCAATTTACAAATTCTTGTCCCACAAAAATTTCAATATTTTATTTAATTTATCAAATAATCATTTTGTAATAAGTACAGGGATGTGTTGAAACAGGTAGAGAAACTTAGGGAGGATGGCCATTTTAATTAGATTTATTCGACCGACCAGAGACAGTGGTAAAGCGGACCAACGATCAAAGTCAATCTCCACTTTCTCAACCAGGGGAAGAATGTTTTCCCGAAACATATCCAATCAGGCTGGAGTAACATAGATTCCTAAGTAGCGAGAGCGATTATCTGTCCACTTAAAAGGTGCTAAAGAGTGTGAAAGTAGTCATTGCATTAATTGGTAACAGTTCAATCTTTTGTTAGTTAAGATTATACTCTGAATATGTACCAAACCGTTCAAAAATGTTGAGAATCACAGGGAGAGAATGGTCTGAAATGTATAGGAGCAGGTTGTCAACCTAGAGTGATATTTTATGAATTGTGTTTAACCATGTTATGTCTTTAAATCCTTCCAAACAGTAGTGGTGACAGCGGGCAGCCCTGCCTTGTGCCTCTGTGCAAGGGGAAAAAAAGCCTGGGACAACATATTGTTGATTTGAACAGAGGCCACTAAAGACGAATTCAACAGCTTGACTCATTGAAAAAAGTTTTTAATGAGGCCAAACCTGTCCATTACCTCAAAAAGGAACTCTCATTCAACCCTGTCGAAGGCTTTCTTCGCGTCAAAAGATGCCATTATTTCCAGTCTCTGTACTTGGGAGGTGCAGGATATTTAACAGGTGCCGGGAATTGTGAGTAGACTGTCTACCTAATAAGGCCTGTTTGGTCCTTTGAAATTATAGAGCAGTGGTTGGCAACTGGCGGCCCGCGGGCCAAAATTGGCCCGTCTCCAATAATATCTGGCCCGCCAGATAACATTGAAAATCTGATTGACAAGAAAAAAAAAGTTTTTAAATTATTTACTATCACAAAAACGTCAATTTCATAGAGAATTCAGAGCCTTTATTTAGAAAAGATAAAAATAAATAAAATTAAATAAAAGTAGAATTTTCTTGATTCCAGACAGATTGTTGTGTGTCAGGTGATTTCTCTTGTGCGTCTTAATGGCATTCATAGAAGAAAAGGTCGACTCGCATGTATAGGTGGAGGGAAACATCGTCAGCACATAATAGGCGAGTTTCTTGATCCATCTGTACTCATCTGAGCATGTCATCCAAAAGTCATCCACGGATTGCGCAATTTTGAGCGCATGACTTTCGAAAGACTTTCTTAAATTACTTTTTTTGTACAAGATATAATAGTAACCTATAGGTGAGCGGAAAACGTTTTGTTAAGCAGAATAAAAAAACATGTTTCTGATTGATGTGATGTTTTTGTTTTTGAAAAAATTTGGCCCTTGGCTAAACTTACTTGCCGACCCCTGTTATAGAGGTTAGAACCCACTGGAGGCGGAGCGCCACACATTTGGAGAGAATCTTTAGCTCCACATTTAGTAACGAAATTGGCCTGTAGCTGCTACAGAGCAGAGGATCCTTCTGTTTTTTCAAAATTAGGGGAACAGTGGCCATTGATAATGTGACTGGTAAGTGGCGGAGCTGAAAGGCCTCATTATACATATCCCTTAAGATAAGGGCAAGAATGGCAGAGTAGGTCTTGTCTAGTATTTTGCAGTGAAGCCATCCAGGCCCGGTGATTGACTACTCTGCATGGCTTCTTGAACCTCAGCCAAAGTTATGGGCCCCTCTAAGCCACTAGCAAACTTTTCTCCTATCTGGGGGAGGATTATGTCTTTGAACAGTTCAGCTGCAGCAGGGGGATAATCAGAAGTATATAAGTTGGCCTAAAATTTTGCAAATATCTCGTTAACTTTCACAGAATCAGTAAAATTTTCTCCCATATCAGATCTAATGGCTGGAATCTATTTCTATGTTGCCTCCGCTTTGACCTGGCGAGTTTCCCAGCTTTATTCCTTGATTCAAAGAAATACTGGTTAAATTCAAATAGTTGTGACTTTGCTTTATTAATGGTTATGAGGGCAAAGTCTGTTTGTAGTCTTAAACATTCTTTATAAAGACTAGGGTATGGGTCCGCTGCATATTTGTCATCCAATCCGTGGTCCGATACAATACAAAAATATGGTGCTTGATCTACTTAAAAAAAGTAAGGCAAATTTTTGCATCATTTTAGAGCAAACAAGAGTAGTCTTTGTTTGTACAACATTAATTTTGGAAGTAAAGTAAATTTACTTTTGCAGGTGATGTCAACTTACTTTTGCAAAAGAAGTCGACTCAGTTGTGTTAAGTTGACTTCAAGCAACTTAACTCAGTTGTGTTAAGTTGACTTCAAGCAAGTTGCCTTAATTGTGTAAGCAAGTTGACTTTACTAGCAAAAGTAAGTTGACTTTGCTAGCACAAGTAAGTTAACATGACTTTCACAATTAATGTTTTACATACAAAAACAACTCGTTTGATTTAATGATGATAAAATGCCTTACTTATTGCCTTACTTTTTCTGAGTAGATAAAACACGATATATTTTTTTTTTTTTTTTTTTTTTTTTTAATATTTTTTTTTGTGGGCTTTTGTTGCCTTTATGATAGACAGCTGAAGGTGGACAGGAAAGGGGGGCAGAGAGAGAGGGGATGACACGCAGCAAAGAGCCACAGGTCGGACTCGAACCCTGGGCTGCTGCATCGAGGACTCAGCCTCGGCACATGGGTCGCCAGCTCTACCCACTGAGCTATCCCAGCGACCCGAAACACGATATATTTTTGGCACGGTGAGCCACTTAAATCAAGTATGTTATTTATGTCTTGGTCAATCTGTCCAATATAAAAAATGACATTTTTACCTCATGCTGCTAGAAAAAAAAATGACTTACAAACAAAATTAAGAGGGTGAATTCCCTGGAAATCATAAGTACACTCAGCAAATTGTGTGAGAGTTGCACTAGAGTAAAGGTCGTAAGGTCAACACAATCAAGAGGTCATTAGTCACCAAAATTGACATATTTTATTGCAAATTCTCACAAAATTTCAAACTCATGTCAGACATGTTCTGCTATTGAACTGGGCAATAACTGAGTATACTGTATAGAGCCGCAACTATAAGTTGCTTAATTGCTAAGTTGCCAATTACTCAATTCATCACAGATTTTTCCAGGAAACAGTGATAAAACATTTTTCACCATTTTAATTGAAGAAAATATAGATTGAACAGTAGTGAAAATTATTGTTAGTTGCAGCCCTAATGGATTTGGTAGACTGTAAACTTTGCAACAACACCCACATTATTCAAACAACATCTGGTTTTAATTATTCAACTTAACAAAACAAAAGGGGTTTACCTTGTTTAACAGTAGTTCCAGATGTGTTGTAATATTTTAGTGTATTTACAGCATGGAACATACAATATACCGAAGGCAAGATAAGAAAATAAGACCATAAACTCCATTGTATTGACAACATCAGAAACACCTGAGATGCCAGCACCAGATGCGCCATAAGACAATACCAGTAACCCAACACACAACAACACATCCTATTACTTCATCTCTGGCATTGCTGACCACAGAGATGTCGAGGACATGTGTAGTAAGGGCCTTTTCGACAGTCCCAGCATTGTCATCATCAAAAACCTGTAAAATATACCAGAAAGAAGTAAACCCTCTTGTATACCAATGTGAAGGATGCATATAGTATAGCTCTCTTGGGACTTTTTCTCCCCGCATTGGAGATCAGGGCCCATATTCCTAAAGATTCTGAGAATCCTCTCAGAGAGCTCCTAACTTAGCCTAAAAATTCCTAGCTAGGAGTCTTAGCTTAGGAGTGATTCCAGAAAATTCTCAGAGAACTCTGAGCAAGAATGGACAGAAACTCTTATCTTAGTAAGGAGGTGTGGTTGATCCCGTTGCTAGGTATGAGTCATCATTTCAAGAGGTGTGATTGGTTGATCCTAAAAGCTAGATAAAAATACACTTTTGGTGATAATTGGCCTAGAATAGACTGTTAAATCAATAGACTTAATAATAAAATCAAATCTCTATGAAGACTGTGTAATATTTTACATTAAAAAAAATAATAATACTAAGCTATACTTTAAAAATTATCTTACAAAATGTGTGAAAACTCCCACTTGCACAGTATTCACATGTTGATAGTTCTATTTATTTGCTTCCATTCATTTACCATGCTGGTCATTTTTGCCCTTCATCCATTTGGTATTGAGGGGGGTAAAATGGCTCAGCTTTCATCAGTTTCTGTGATTGCTAACCAGCCTAGAAGAAGCAGTGTTGGTTGGTGTTCAAATCTTCCACAAATCGAACAGCAGTGGAGAATAAATAAAGTAGGAAACCCAACTGGACAGAGGAACAGTGTTTGCTTCTGACTCAACTGGTCAATGAGAATAAAAGTATTTTGAGACGTAGATTTGGCCCCAAGTCATCACTGCTGCATTGTTGCATTTTTGCATTTTTCCTGTTGCTAAATACCTCAGTGTTGTGATGACTTTCATTTCCGGTGATATTGCGATTGTAACAAGCTTGATTGTCATTCAGTGTTTGGAGAATATCTCTCCTGCCTCTTCTTTCAGCCATTTTCTCCTCTGTTTAAGAAACTCCTAAGCCTCCTAAAAGTCCTCCTCCCTTCTCTTAACAGATCTCAACTTAGGAGCACTCTTAAGAGCTAAGATTCTTTAGGAATACCTTTTATCTTTACTAGGATCTACTCTTAATTTTGAGGGGAAATTTTTAGAAAACATCATGATTCTAAGAATTTTCTTAGAATTTGGCCACTAGGAGCAACTCTTTGCGCTAAGAATCTTTAGGAATACGGCCCCAGATTGATATGATTTGTTGGTTACTTGATTTGGTAGTTTTGAGCAGTTTTATAGCTCCACAAGACTGTCTACAGGTCTCACAGATTTCAATGTAATGCAGTTGAAGGTCATTTTAAGTAAATTTAAGACCTACTGGCTAGCGGTGGAAAAAAGATTTGGGATCCGGCTCACTGAACCGGCCACCAAAGAAGACTCAAGAAACATGAATCTATACGTCTACAGAACCGGCTCAGTTGAGTCCTACCACATTTGATTGATATATAATCAATAAACGGCACCATTCAAATATCTTACATACGTACATTTTGCTTCTCTGCCGAGTGAGATCACAAAATGTACTACCCGAACTGACCACTAGCAAGTGGCGCCACCTGCACTCAGCCAGCAGGGATTCATGAGTAGCGAATCCGCTGCGGATTCGCCACTCATGAGTCCGATCCGCCACTCATGAATCCGCTGCGGATCCTCCACTCATGAGTCCGATCCGTCACTCATGAGTCTGATCCGTCACTCATGAGTCCGATCCGTCACTCATGAATCCGCTGCGGATCCGCTACTCATGAGTCTCTGCTTAACGGAGAGCGAATTAATAGCCTCTGCATCCACTCCACGTAGATTTTAGACCATAAAAAAATAAAATATTCTTTCTTAGTAGTGACCCTGTCCTCATTCATTTTTTAGGTTTTTAGGTTTAGGCTTATTTAAGATACTTGATATGCTTTTCAGTGGATGTATCACAACTGATAAATGGCAATAACAGGTAACTAATAATCCTTTATTAGGTGTTTACTATGCTTTATTATGTCTCGAGTGAATGTACTGGAAACACTTTCTTTCGCAATCGGGCCATTTTGGGTCAAGTGACTCAAGTGACTCACAAAACCCGGCTCATACAAGTGAGTGACTCAGACTGATCCGAATCCCTCAAAAGATCCGGTTTTACACTACTACCATTGACAGAAGCGCTTCCTTATAAACACAGTTTGGCGCCTCAGTGACAGACGAAACAGCGTCTGTATAGGTCATGTGACTTTTTCTTAAAGCGATACGCACACCAACACGGGGTTTTCGCTCTTGGTGCTCGACACATGCGCCGACGTGTTGCCGGACCCATCACTAAGCATGTACTATCCACATTGTGGAAAGAAGTATCAGTCTTTGCCAAATTTCTCAATGTCTTGCGGAAAGCCATTGGCATTATTTAAAGAGGCCGAGGGGACGCACATTGAGGACATTTGCCCCATCTCCTCTTTCCTAACTCCTTCAACCGTGCTTTCAGGGTTCCGAGGGACATGTTAAAGGGCAACTGTTTTCTACAACCTGGACCTTATTTCTGGCATAAAATACCATCTACTCACCAATATCACTGTTGTTTCATTTGCACTCGTTCAGGAGATATTATATCCATTTAGCGAGAGTAATCAATGCACTGAGACGCAGCCTCTAAATAACGTTATCTGCCACGAAACTACGAGTTTACTTGTTGTAACTGCATCCAATTAACGTTAATGTTGTCATAGTCCAGACAGCATGCAGTTTGTCAGTTGCCGATGTTGCCAACCAGGTTGCTTGCTGTCACAAGTAAAGACGATTATGGGCCAGCTAACGTTAGTTGTCAACATTAACCACTTTCGGAAATAAACAGTGACGCTGTGTACAGTTGTTGGCTCCTGTTCAAGAATAAATGTTTTTAAATCAAAATGTGTCAAGGATCAAAACGTTCTTACACAAACCAGATGTAGCCTAATGTTCATAGGTGTTTGGGCACAAGTAGGCTAAATGCATCAATTCAGGTGTTGAATGAAAGAACCAGTCATCAATATAATCTGATCTGATTTTAGTTTAAAACCCTATTTATGCTTGTTTATTTATAAATAAATGCCCCCAAATAGTTTTTTTTTTTTTTTTGCATTTGCGCTTCGTGCTTCGGGCCCAGAATTTGGTGCTACGCCCCTGCTCAGAGTTGTCCAGGTCAGAAGACATCATCCGGGGTCTGTAGGTCAATCTACAGATCCCGGATGATGGTAACAGGTAACTCTGGACTCAACGGGGAATAGCACTAGTGTATCAAAACAAAATATTGGCGAAATGAACGAGTTTCGCGGCAGATAATGCATTATTTAGAGGCTGCGTTGCGGTGCCCTGATTACTCCAGCTAAATGGATATACGCTGATCTAATTATCTCCTGAACGAGTGCAAATGATACAAAAGTGATATTGGTGAGTAAAAGATGGTATTTTATGCTAGAAATAAGGTCCAGGTAGTAAAAAAACAGTAGTTCCCCTTTAATGTCATGATGGGTGGAAAGCATATCAAGAATGACATTATGTCCTCTTTCAAAATATTCCTCTATTAATGCCATCTCGTCCTTGATTCTTTCCAACTTGGTTTAAAACTCATGCATGGACACAGCGGAGTAGAAACAGGAGTTGACTACACCAGGAGTAAGTAGCAAGTAAGTTTGGCCTGGGGCCAAATCTTTTCTGAGCATCTGAATGGCGGGCCAAAACATCACATCAATCAGAAACATGTTTTATTTTCTACTTAACAAAACTTTTTCCCTTTATCTAGGCTACGATTATATCTTGTACGAAAAAAGTAATTTAAGAAATTCATTCGTTTAAAATTGATGACATTATGTTAATTTGTTCATGACCCTCTCACTGTCCGAAATGCGGATTTATCCTCCCTAGCCAAAGAAACCATCCCCTCGTTGGATGAGGCCGCATTTCAGCTGGAGCTTATTGATTTCCAAACAACCTCCCTGGTTAGCGATGTGCTCACAAAGTGCGCAATCTGTGGATGACTTTTGGATGACATGCTCCGATGAGTACAGATGGCTCAAGAAACTCGCCTTTTATGTGCTGACGATGTTTCCCTCCACCTATACATGCGAGTCGACCCATCAATAAGACGCACGAGAGAAATCGCCTGACGCAAAACAATCTGTTAGGAATCAAGAAAATTCTACTTTTATTTTATTTTATTTATTTTTATCTTTTGAATGTTCTTTTGAATTCTCTATGAAATTGTCATTTTTGTGATGGTAAATAATTTAAAAACTTTTTTTTTCTTTTCAATCAGATTTTCAATGTCATCTGGCGGGCCAGATATTATTGGAGGCATTTTGCCGACCACTGCTCTATAATTTCAATGGACCAAACAGGCCTTATTAGGTAGACAGTTTTCTCATAATACCCGGCAACTGTTAAATATCCTTCACCTCCCAAATACAGAGACTGGAAATAATGGCATCTCTTGAAACGAAGAAAGCCTTCGACAGGGTTGAATGAGAGTTCCTTTTTGAGGTAATGGACATGTTTGGCCTCATTAAAAACTTTATTCAATGAATCAAGCTGTTGAATTCGTCTTCAGTGGCCTCTGTTCAAATCAAAAATATGTTGTCCAAGGCTGTTTTTCCCCTTGCACAGAGGCACAAGGCAGGGCTGCCCGCTGTCACCACTACTGTTTGGAAGGATTTCAAGACATAACATGGTTAAACACAATTCATAAAATTCATCACTCTAGGTTGACAACCTGCTCCTGTACATTTCAGACCCAGAGGGTTCTCTCCCTGTGATTCTCAACATTTTTGAACGGTTTGGTACATACTCGGGGTATAATCTTAACTATCAAAAGATTGATTTTTTTTTGTTTGTTTGAAAACAAACAAAAACAACAACAAACAAACTGGGCCTGTTTCACGGTGTGCATTCATGCGTAAACTGAGAAACACAGTTGACGAAAGTAATCCCAAAGATATGATAAAAGTGCACACTTAACTCAAGAAACCCTTTCGTCTTTATGTAAACAACTGCTTCAACTCTTCTGGGAAGGCTTTCCACAAGGTTTAGGAGTTTGTTTGAGGGAATATTTGACCATCATTCCAGAAGTGCGTTTGCAAAGTCAGACAATGATGTTGGACGAGAAGGCCTGGCTCGCAGTCTTCGCTCCAATTCATCCAAAAGGTGTTCTATCGGGTTGAGGTCAGGACTCTGTGCAGGCCAGTCAAGTTCTTCCACACCAAACTCGCTCATCCATGTCTTCATGGACCTTGCTGTGTGCACAGGTGCACAGGAAGGGGCCATCCCCAAACCGTTGTCACAATGTTGGGAGTATGGAATTCTCCTCTGCAAACTATGCGCTTCAGCATTTGCTGACCCCACTCTGTCGTTTTATATGGCCTGCCACTTTGTGGCTGAGTTGTTGTCATTCCCAATCGCTTCCACTTTGTTACAATACCACTGACAGTTGACTGTGGAATATTTAGTAGCGAGGAAATGTCACGACTGGACTTGTTGCACATGTGGCAAAATCTACTCCAGTCACCTCAAATGGGGGAGACTCTGTGACTCTGTCTCTGGGTTATGGAGCTGTAACTTGCTATGCCAGTTTAAGCATTAGCTTCTTACACAGCATGAGACCACCTCTTAATCAGTTGTCTCCCTCTCAAAACCCAATATATATCCCTCATTTGCGTTAGAGTATCTCTGACCCCAGAATGCATCACTTTCTCATGACAGCACTAAACTAGCAACTCAGAATATCTGTGATCAGTAGGCAGCACCCTAAACTGAAATCAGAGTGCTGCAGTCTGCACACAAACAAGATTGTTCTCATCAAAGAATGGCTACAAGTCTCTGATTTTTGAATCCTTCTGGATGCTCTGTCCAGAACTTAACAGATGGATTTCTTGACTGAAACTATGCTCTTGGATCATCGTCACCCAATAACCCTCTGCTGCTGTGAGCTCCTCAGAAGTTAGCTCTCCCTGAGTCATTTGACTAGAGCCAGCATTCGCTATGAATCTTCTCACGCATGCCCTTATTCTTAGCACTGATTTAATCTGCTGTACTTCTCTAGGTCTTGCAACGGCTCAACTTGTTCACCTCTGGTTAGCTGTACTATTACCTGGTACTTGGATCTGAGCTTAGTTTTTACCTCATTTGCAACACAGCCATCATCAGTAGTCTCGATTTCATGACATGGTGACAAAGAATTGAGTCCACTCTACCACAGCTGATTTTGTGTGAGGTTCCCGACACTCTGACCTCTGGTGGGTAGATCAGCAGGATTGGTTTTGCCATTGCAATGGGACCACAGTCCTGGATTCGTGAGACCTTGTATTTCAGCCACTCTGTTTACCACAAATGGCTTCCACCTTTGAGCTGAACTACAGATCCAATGCAGAACAATTATTGAATCTGTTCCGTGACTTGACTTGACTTGACTTGACATATGAAGCTGATTTCTTTCCATGTTCTTTGGTTTGAGGAGATTATTCCCTAGCCTCGCTCCAGCCAGTGCGCCCACATGCTCCAAGAGTGGCGAAGTCATTTTTTTAATGGAACTACTCTTGACTTGGATACCACAAAACTTGTCACGGCCTGTCCTTCATTGTTCTGTCCTTGTAGATGAGCAACAGCACAATGTGCAGTTTCACTTGCATCACAAAAGATGTGCAGTTTGAGTGTCTGTGAGTTTGATAGGATCTCAATTTGGTACCATCTCGGAATGGCCACCAGGTGGAGGTGTGGCAGCTCTGCACGCCACTGATTCCATTTCTCAGTCAAGTCTGGAGGTAATTGTTCATCCAGATCAACTCCCCTCTCCCAGAGTTCATGAAATAGACACTTTATTCATACTATGAATGGAGTGAGGAAACCACTTGGGTCAAAGATGCGGGCTGATGTCTGTAGGACACTTCTCTTTGTATTTTCCTTGCTCTTTAAAATATCCAACAGTCCTCGTAGATCAAACACAAATTTGTCCTTCTCTGGTTTCCAGAGAATAATCCCAGCACCCACAGTACACTTCCACTGGTCTAATTATTGCCGCTAACAGGAAAGAACTGGGTGACCCTCCAAAAAACACTCTGTTCATCCTCATGATGCAAAGTTCACCCTTGCAGATTTTGGTTGGAGGTCCATACATCCACAGGAACCTGGCAGCATCCTTGTCCTTTTCTGCTAAGGCTATCTGCAAGAAAGCCTTGGTGATGTCGGCAGTAAAGGCTGTCTGATGGAGTCTAAACTTGACTAGAACATCTAACAAATTTGGGTTAAGGTTTGGCCCTGTCAATAAGCGCTCATTTAGTGAGGGAGAACCATCTTTGTATGATGATGCATCAAAAACTACTCTCAATTTAGTAGTTACCTTATCCTCTTGAAGAACAGCATGATGTGGCATCTAATATCTCACACTGAAATGTTCTCCAGCAAATCCTCATATATGCCTTGCTGCATATAGTCTTATAATATCAGTGTATCTTGTATACAAGGTGGCATTCATTCAGCTCAGTTCATTCAGTTTCCTCTTGAGACCTTCAAACCTTCCTTTCACAACTCCAAAGTTTTCTGGGAGATTAGGTCTGTCAGGTTGCCACAGCAACTCAACTTGGTAGTGGCCATCTTTGCGTGTCAGTGTCCGTTCAAAGCTCTGAAGGACTTCTGTTTCCTCTGGGTTCTGAGTCTTTTCACTCACAATGCCCACTGACTTCACCTCCCAAAAAGCATGCAGTTCTTTTGAGATCTGAGCACTAGGTGCTTTTCAAAGCCCATCCAAAGCTGCTTTCTATGGCTACTAGTGATTCCATTATCCTCTGTATCTTGCCAGACATTATGCCAGAAATAGTCTGCAGCTATTAACACTGTTACTTCTGGACTGTCAGTACCTCTGCAAGTCTGCAAGCAGTAGATCCTTTATTTTCAGTTCCTCTTGAATGTGTTCACCGGGGACCTTAATAGTAACACTGTCCACTTGAGGTGTTTCCACTTCATCGATCTCTTTCTGTGTATCTCATTTTGTGAAACTCTGTATGCAGTAAACATGACCTTTCTGATCTCATCTCCTCATGAAAGAACTGCATTAATGTTCATCATGTCATCGGGCGAGAGGCAGGGTACACCATTTTTTTTTTTGCAAAAAAATAAAAAATAGAGATCCATTGAAATGTTCTTCATATCGGCCAATTTCATTGCTAAATACAGATTATAAATTGATTTCCAAGGCCCTGGCTAACAGACTTGGCCAATACCTGCCACAACTAATAAATCCAGACCAGTGTGACTTTATGTCAAAGTGCTCCTCAGCTAATAACCTATGAAGGGTCTTTAATATTATTCATTTAACTAAATCTGAAATGGAACCCAGTATAGCTGTGATTTTAGATGCTGAGAAAGCCTTTGACAGGTTAGAGTGGCCATAATTATTTTAAGTGTTGGCCAAGTTTGGGTTCGGCCCATTATTTATTAGTTGGGTTCAAACTCTCTACTATAAATCCCAGGCAAAAATCAGCACCAATGGACATATTTCATCTACATTCACTTTAAGCCAATCAAGTCGACAGGGATGCCCTTTGCTCCCAGCTTTTTGTCTTGGCAGTTGAGCCTTTATCTGAAGCAATTAGACAAGAGCCTGATATGAGGGGCTTTCAGGAGGGTCAGACAGTTCATAAAATGAATCTTCAGGCAGATGATGTTATTTTGTACTTAAAAGACCCTGGTAGCTCTCTTTCCAAATTACAAACTGTATTGAACACTTATGTTAATATTTCTGGTTATAAGGTGAATTTGGAAAAAAGTGAAATTATTCCACTAACAAACTTTGTTAGTGGAAGTTTGATGTTTATTGAAAATAAATCTCCGGTAGACTTTCCATAATTATAAAACAAAATTAAACGAGTAACTTAACACGCAAGGTCCGAAACATTTGTGTGTGTGTGTGGTCGGAAAACTTTAACGCTCCGACACCTAACCACCTGAAACGTTCATTCATAAAAATTAAATAGCCAACTGTCCGTGGGAGGCGCATTACATACGTCACCATCAAATTGAAATAAAATAAGCGTCTTTAAGGACCTTTATACATTTTAAACTAGGATGGCTCCAGATCTAGATGATTTCCTTAATAATAATTTCTTTTACAAATAGAAATAGCACTCGACTACAGCCAGATCTGCTGTTGTGGTCTGAGGCAGAGAAAGTAGCAGGTTTAGGTTTTCGTAGAGACAGAAAGAAAAAGCAGAGAATAGCAGGAAAACAAGATAAACATACATGTGTCATAGACTGAGTTTACATGGTCTTTAGTATCCCGGTTTTGATTGGGTTTTTGAAGGATCCCGTTTTTGTGTTTGTACATGTAAACACCATATCCCGAATTCAGAAACCGGGTTATGCCCATTTCCCGGTTTCAAGAAACCCGGTTTTGCCACCTGGAGTACTCCGATAGAAGCCGGGATACTGGAGCATGTATACACCTTATCCCGGTCTCTGACGGCTGCCCACTGTCTGCGCAGGCGCGAGTGACGCCAGTGACGCACCAGATATACAATAAACATGGCGGCAACGAGAACTTCTCACTTATGGAGCGACGAAGAGACTGAATTTTGCCTTAAAATAATGAAAGAACTCAACATAATTATGTGTTTAGATGGCAGAAAACACAGAAATGTGTGTTGCGGAAAAGCTATGTGACGCTGGTTTTCCACCTCGCACTGTTCACAGATCACGCATGCGCAGATAGGATGCAGTGATCAGAAAATGGGTTTCTGGTATTTATCATGTATACAGGGATATGAATAACCGGGTTTCTCTGTGTTCCATGTAAACACCATATCCCGGATATGCTCAAACCCGGGATAAGCCTCAAAACCAGGATACTAAAGACCATGTAAACTCAGTCATAGATACATACATCTGACTAAAGCGTACATGTAGATGATACAGCAGTGAACATGCTAAACAATAATAGCACACAATTGCATGACTAGTAATAGATAAGAAATTAGAGGACAAGAGCTTGGTGCGAGAGTGAAGAGAGTAGAAGATATATGGTCAGTGCATCGTCCCCCAGCAGCCTAGGCTTATTGCAGCATAACTATGGGATGGTTCAGTCCAGCCTTAATTATAAGCTTGATCAAAAAGGAAAGTCTTAAGCCTGACCTTAAAAGTAGAGAGGGTGTCTGCCTCCCCAAACTGAGAGCTGGTTCCACAGGAGAGGAGCCTGATTGCGGAAGACTCTACCTCCCATTCTACTTTTTGAAATTCTAGGAACCACAAGTAGGCCTGCACTTTGTGATCGAAGTGATATGTTTGGATGATATGGTACAATGAGGTCTTATAGATGCGATGGAGCTAGGCCTTTAAGGGCCTTATATGTAAGGAGGAGGATTTGAAATTCTATTCTAGATTTTAAAGGGAGCCAATGAAGAGAAACTAAAACTGGAGTAATATGATCTCTCTTGCTAATTCCTGTCAGTGCTCTTGCAGCAGCATTTTGAATCAATTGGATGATTTTTTTAAGAGCTATTTGGACAGCCAGACAGTAATGAATTACAGTAATCCAGCCAGGAAAACACAAATGCATGAACTCGTATCACTATAATAATAATAATAATAATAATAATAATAATTCACAGTAGTACTGGAGGCCAAGCTAATGCCATCCAAAGAAACCAGGCGATTATATAATAAATGTCTGAGATGTTTATGGCCATATACAATGACTTGTGTTTTGTCTGAGTTTAAGAGTGAAAAATGACAGGTCACCCAAGCCTTTATGTCTTCAAGGCATGCTTGGGGTTTAACCAGCTGATCCTTGTTCACAGCCTTGTCACCTCCCACATTCACTACTGTAACTTTCTCCTCCTCGGCCTCCCTCACAAATCCCTCCATAAGCTTCAAATGGTCCAGAATTCAGCTGCTCGCATAATCACCAAAACCCCTTCATTTCACCACATTACCCCCATACTACAGCATCTCCACTGGCTCCCAGTCAAAATCAGGATTGACTTCAAAATCCTTCTGCACGCCTTCAAGGCCATCCGTAACCTCTCCCGCTCCCTCAGATCCTCCTCCACTATCCACCTCTCTGTGCCCTCGGCCCACCTCAGTATCATGGGGAGCAGAGCCTTCAGTTGCTCACCAACTCTGAACCCACTCCCACCGGACATCCGTAACATTGACTCTTTCCCTCTCTTCAAATCCAGACTCAAAACACACCTGTTCCAGAAAGCATATTCACTGTAATTGCGCTGTTCCATTTTATTATGTTTTTTTTTTTCTGTGTCTTATTGTTTTGTTTTATCTTTGTACAGTGTCCTTGTGTGTCAGCGAACAAAATTAATTTATAGTAAACATTTGACTTTCAATTTAACTGTGCCAGCTCTCATAAAGTTAAGATACTTCACGTTACGTCTGGAGTCGTTTTCTCTAGGTTTTGACTAACTCTCTTAAAATAACTGTAAATTTCCATTAAGAAATCAAGAGCAAAAACGCTGGCTTTTAAATGGTGGCGGTAACGTCAGTTTTTATTAGTGAACGACACAAATAGTCCGTCAGGTTAAATTGAGTGGGTGAGCAGCCGGGGTGTGTGTAGGGGGTCTGGGCGAAGGCGGCTGTGGGGAGGGAGACATTTTCAGGAGCAATAGGGAAAACACAACGCAAGCACAATGTTTTTTGAGAATTAGACCCTGGCAGGCTGCCATAGTATTAACATTGTTTGGGAAACCCTGCCTTTTATTTGAATTTGTTGTTACCCAGATTTTCATCAGTTTCTCTGCAGCAATGCAAGCTCAAGTAAATATTTTAAGTGATACAGTAGTAAACATTACTTGAGCTACTACTCCATGACTTACGGCAAACCAGTCATTGCAATAGTCCTCTATTATCCAATGTGAATGTGACGTATGTTTACGTCAACCACAGCCTTTAGTGAAGAAACATACCCTATATATATCTTATATCTCTTGATCAATGCAGTGTGCCCCCATCAAACCAACCCCCTTCATGCTCTTAGCTTTTCTTGTTGACTGCCTGGTGCCCGGTACATGTCACTTGCTGCGTTTATATGGATTCTAGTCTCATGTAATAATCAGAATAAAAATTCCTTAAATAACCAATAACCAATTAATGAATTTATTAAGAGGGATGGTGTAAACCTTTGATAATCAGTTCAGTACTAAACATTAGCTCCTAATAACCATGTCAACACTGATTATTTAGCCATGCAGCAGTTATGGGGGAACAAAATTCCTTTGAGTTGTCCAGTGTCTTTAGTTGTTTGGATCTGCAGAATCTTCACTGTGTTTACTTGGTATTGCTGTGTTTACATGGAGATTAATAATCCACTAATAATCATAAAACTGCCTCAAGTAACCACCTCAGTCACAACAGACTGGACTGACAAGAGGGAACTTTGAATCAGATTGAGTGGGGTGGTGTAAATCTTTGATGATCCAATCAATATCCTAATAACCTTGGAAATACTTGAAGGTAAATGGCCTTGCTTTTATATAGCACTTTTCTACCTATTGTTACTCAAAGTGCTTTAGTCACAGACGCATTCGCTCACACAAGCACACACCAGGGGAGTAACTGGGTGTTCAGTGTCTTGGTCAAGGACACTTCGGCATGTGGCACAGTCTGGGGGATCGAACCGCTAACCCTCTGGTTCGTGGACAACCCGCTCTACCTGCTGAGCCACAGCCGATCTACTGGTTCCTTTCTGGCTGGAGTAAATCCATTCTTTCTGAGCATGTTTGTTCCACGTGGGGTAAATGTCAGGAGACAGGTTTGCAGGAGGGACAGAAACATGGCAGTTAGGGATGGGAATTGATAAGATTTTTACGATTCCAATTCCATTTTCGATTCTGCTTAACGATTCGGTTCTTTATCGATTCCCTTATCGATTCTCATTTGGAAAAAAAGGACAATAAATTGTTGATTAGCATCACCAATAAATTTTTTTTATTAAATAATAAAATAAATATTCTTCTTCTGTAGAAATGAACAAAATACAACATAAATTATTCTGTGGCAATTCCACAAGAACATTTAGCAACTAGAGGTAGCCGTGAACTGGAGGCAGCACTGCCAGCCTCTGGCTCTGAGCCAGCCAGACTCTGTCTCTCGTGATGGTCATCTAAATGTAATGCATGAGAAGGCATTCATTTAACGTTAACCGTTACTAACAGCAAGTTTTACACAGCTAATATGATAGGCAGTGTTTGTTAGTTAATTAGTTACCTGCAGTTTTATTAGCCGAGGACATGCTAACGTTGCTGCTGCTGCTGCTGGTGGTTTGAGCGGATCGAAAACGCGACATTCATTTATTGTTATTGCATGCTGTGTACGTAAATGTTTTAGCATGTTAGTGGTATTTCCTCCCTTTGACGATATATCCACGTTGCAAGTATTGCAAGTGGCCCTGTTTTCGTCTTTTTTGGTGAAATACAACCAGACTTTCGAGCGTTTGTTCCGCTTGGGTGCCATGTTTACTATTGACTGAGCGTAAGCTACGCAATGCGCGTGATGACGTCATCGTGCCCACTGGAATCGTTAAGGGAATCGTTTGCAAATTTTGCAAACAATTCAAAGGAATTGAAACACTGGGAACCGGTTCTCAACAAGAACCGGTTTTCGATTCCCATCCCTAATGGCAGTAGCAAAAAAACAGTTGTTCAAACAACAGTTTGAAAATATGGACAAAGCTGGATTCCATGTGGTCAGCAACGTTGAAAATGTGGAGAGATCTTGGTCATCTTCTACTGAATCAGTTAAATGATATCAATAGAGTTGGCAGCATCTTCTTCTATTATATTTCTGAGAGATTTGATGCTCCACAGGGGGCAGAACCTTTTTTTTTCTTGTCTATTCATCTATCATCTATAACCAATTATCTTGTAGACGGTCACAGGGGACTACAACCTAACCCTACTGGCATTAAGTGAGAGACAGGGTACATCCTGAGTCGGCAATCCGTCACAGGCAGGGGTGCAGATCCGATGCACAAAAGTGATTTTTTTTTTTTGCAGTTATGCAACTCAAACCCATGCCACCATAAATCACAACTACGTAGAGGCTCGCCATATCATTCAAAAAGTACTGCACAGGGAATAATTTATTGTGCTTACCTTTCTTGTTTATTTGTCCTAAACAGCCAACAGGTTATTTTTGTTGGGGGGGACAAATCATGTTTATTTTTTATTTATTTATTTATTTATTTTCTGTTAATTTTATTTTTTTTATATACATATTTTGTATTTGTTTGTTTGTTTGTCTGTTTTTGTTTTTTTGTTTTAAATTTTTGTCTTGTACTGTATTATATGTCGGACCCCAGGAAGAATAGCTGCAGTTCTGCTGCAGCTATTGGGGATCCAAATAAAACAATAAACAATGTTTTTCAGAAATTGGGGGGTCATGTCCCCCCCGGGATCTGCACCCATGGTCACAGGAGTCACACAAAACCAATCACACTCATATACACACCTACGGCCAATTTAGAATTACCTGACATGCATGTTTAAGGACTGTGTGAGAAAGAAACACGGAGAAAACTCCTTCATGACTCATGCATTTATACCGAAAAAGTTCCATTGTGATTAATGTTTGGGTGCATGTCAACTGTAAAGGATGACATTGAGATTTCCTATTTGTTTAACATTTTAAATATTTTATTCTGTTGAAATTTGTCCTACTTGTAGCTCTGTAGTTTTTTGTTTTTCTTTTTGCTAGCCGGCAGGTTCACAATACCTTTTTGGGCCTGTTGGATTATCACCACTACTTTGCACTTGATTTGCACAAGCTTCATCTTTTTACCTGTCATTCACACATTTAATTACTGAAGAAAGAACTATCGTATATATTGTTACGATTCCTTGGAGAGCGCAGCGAGGTATGATGTTTGATATTTGAAACTTGTGCAATCAAGATCCTATTTGTGTTTACCGTGGGAACAAGTTTGTGAATTGTTTGTTGTCTATTATATGTCTCAATACAGTTTTCAAGGTGCTTTAAGGATTCAGTGAATAAAGTTGCTGCTCATCGTCATTCTGCTACCTGGTGGATTTAAAATAAACCTTGCGCATCAGTCGAGACTCTCAATTGTTTTCAGTCCAAGGCATCGCTACACCATTGGTGCAAACACAGTTTGCTCCATTTATAACAGGCGAATAAAAGAGTCCTTTGCGACAGCCAGATCGGGTACCATGGCGGCTCAGAGGTGGTGACGAAGATCTGTGGACGCGCCAGGTGCTGCAGGCGCCTCAGCTGCTACTTGCAGTGAGCATCTGGGAGTCACCTGGAAATAAAAAACACATGGCTAATATGGGTGTCCAACACGCAAGTTACAGTACCGCCGCACAAACACACACCAGAGCGTTACCAACAGTGTTGTTTTCTTCAACGATGATGATGGCGAAATTATTTCGTTGACGCCCCTTTTTTTTCATGACGATAACGAGACAGTGACGAGCTAAACATGGCTCTTTCATGACGAAAACATGACGAGACGTTTGTAAGCTTTCGTTGACGAGACGAGACTGGACGAAAATGTTAGTGGGTGTTTTCGTCAACGATGACGAAGGACGAAATTATTTCGTTGACGCCCCTTTTCTTCATGACAATATGTTGTGGGTGGTCTGTCAGACGTTCAAAATGCATGACATTTCTGCCTATTGTCTGTCAAAAGCTAAAAAGTATCAGCAATGGTGCTGCATCCTATCCTTGTTTGGTCATGCCCACCACATGGCATCACACCAGCATCTGTGCACATTCTGCACAACACGCCTGCCGTCACAGTCACACTAAATGATGGACCTTAGTGGCAGCGGCAAGGGCCGTGGTGGTCAGAAACGACGAGATGATCTATGGCAGGGGTGCTCATTATGTCGATCGCGATCAACCGGTCCCACTGCGCAAAGACACGTTCAAATAACGTCTTTTCAACGTCGCTTTTGCACGTCGAAGTTTGGTCCTCTGAAGGTGCAGACGGTGACGCCAGACGACGTCTTTTCCTGACGTCGAGTGAACGTCCGTTACTGACGTCCACAGTACCTCCGTATAGGAGCCAGTTGTAGTCCAAATGTGGTCTTCTAGACGTCGTTTCTACATTAAATTTAAACTCATTTTAGACTACAGTCAGGTCTACAATAAATCACAATCCAATCCCGACAGTTTTTTCCCCAATCTTTATTGCAAACGTCAGTCTTAGGCAGCATAAAATGCAGTACAATTTGTGAACTAGTGGTAAAATACAATAAATAAAATTACCTTCGGTCTGTGAATAAAAATGTAACAATACAAATATAATACAAATAGAACAATAACATAATAATAAAAATAAAAGTAAAAAAAAGTGCCCTTATGAAGTCTTCAGTTGCCCGATTATCAAACAGGATGACTCCATCTGCACAAGTAGAAAAAGACAAATGATTAGCGATCGAAACGACAGTTAACACCCCCAGCTTTTTTAGAATGCGTCTGTATTGCCAGAAAAAAAAATAACAAGAACAGTTATCCCAACAATGGCGGCCAGCCAAATTCTCGCACAGGAATAACTACTATTGCTCTGATAATGATAGCGACCGAACAACTGTTGTTTGCAGTGTTGTTCACGTTAAAGCGTCTGTAAACGTTAGCACGGTGGTTGTGTAGTGAGCTGATGGGAAAAGATGCAATGCTAATTGTAGCAACAACTGTTTAGATTAATACGACAAAGCTAAAACTGTAAACACTATAAATGAACATAAAGTTAACTAGGCAGTATGGGTTGACCGAACTTACCTGCAATTTAGTGAACAATGATTTAGAACAGCTGTAGTAGAGGTCGTAGCCTACGGTGCAGACTCGGCCATTGCTTCCAAGGAAGAGGAACACCTGGGCCAATCGGAGTGGCTCTTACGGAGTACGTTGTGATGACACAATGCCTCAGCCAGTTAGAGTCGTGAATTCGCACATATTTCCCCCGATATGACTGTGGCGCAGAACTCAGTTAAATTTAGCCAGACCGGATTGGTTGCACAAACTACGGTCCAGAGACCCTTAAATAAACCAGTAGGAAAAATACGAAAATGTAAAATAACAAAATATCATGTACAATAAATAAATAATAAATATTTTTTAATCTCAACTCAACAAACAATGAATATGAATATAAATTATTAATCATTCATATTGATTAATCATGTTAATAACAACAAGGTTGATATTTATCTTAAAAAAAAAAAAAAAAACATTTGTCAATTTCCTGCACCTGTCTTAGACGTCCATATGACCTCAGAAAAGTTATCTAGTCTGACGATCAAATGTTGAATGGCATATTGACGTCCAAGTGGGGTCATGGTTCGACGTCGAAATAGCGGACCTAGTTTGCACGTCGTGTAGACGTCCAGAATTGGTCATGGACCGACGGACGCAATATAGACATGATCTGCACGTCAATCAGACGTCTAATGTTTAGTGGGTTAGATCGCGAAGGTAGTGCGGGTAGATCGCGTGCCACTGAAAACTTTTTTTTAGATGTTAGTCTAAAACATTCATCTGTTGCAACTCCAAAACAAACAGCAAGACAAACGTTCATCTTTATTTATTTTTACTTTATATTTGCAACATGCCCTCAGTTCAGCGGCACACATCCACAGCCACGCACAACTTCAACAACAACTCAACATCACCGTCTTTCCGAAAGAGACGGCGCTATTTTTGTAAAGGTGCAGTGCACCAGTTTTTCTTGATACACTGTTACCATTTTATCTGTGTGTAGGGTAGTCTACACCTTTTAAATGTCTCGTTAGGGCACCACCTCCTGTTATCGTAGGAAGAACACGGTTTAAATCAATTTATCAGTCTCAGTTAAATAATTTGCATATCTGAAGGAGTGAATCCTTTACTACAATTTGTACCAGTCATTCTCTGCCGTAAAATAACATCACAAACAACTTCTTAAGTGTGAATAAATATTTATTTAATAAAGTGACAACTATGAATAAATGAGGGACTAATAGAATATAGGAGTGTAATCAAATGAACGAATATAATAAGGTATGAAATAATTTCTGGAGCGATGGTGAGAGATGGAGATGTTTAAGTCCTAAACTAAAGGGAATAGATTTGATACCTAATCTATTCAATCTTCTCTAAAAGATGTTAATAGGGAGTTTCAAAGTAGTGACACCAACTCTTTGTCTTAAGCGGTAGGAACGATTCAAGCCTACTTTTCCGTAGAGTCTTCTCGGCGTCGGTGATGGCGGAGCGTCGGTGTGACGAGATGGTGACGAAGCGGCACAGCTGATGCAGGTCTCTCTTGGACCGGTAGATAGGACTTGTTGCATGATCTGCAACTCCAACACCCAGCTTTGCTTGAGAGCGTTGTAGGTGTTCAGTCAAAGGCAGATGACACTTGGCAATGTCTTTGTGTTTGAAGAAAGAAACTGGATCGTCACGTCTTCTTGATGTCGTTGCTATGGCAACAGCTTCTTGATTTCTTGATCCGTCGAAGAGATTGGGTCTTTCTCTGATATCCCAGCTGTCTATGCTGGCTAACTTATAAACGATGTTGGTTAGTACTTCGGTTCGTAGAGTATAAAAATGAATAAAGCTAGAAAAATATTTAAGTCACTATAAAAATCGTACGTCGGGAAAAACATCCGACGAGAAACAAACAGAGCTTGAAAAGGACCGTATTGTCAATATTCAAGTTGTTCTTAAAGTTACTAAGTACAAACGTGACTAAGTACGTAAAGAATAAGACTAACATAAAAGTAAACGTGAATGGAAAGTGGAAAGTGCAAAAGTCCGGAGAAGTGCAAAGAAGTCTGAAAGTATAAAAGTCCGGAGAAAGAGCGGCGGAAAGAGCGGAGAAAGAGGAGCGTCTCTCTGGTTTTATGAGTTAATTATTCAGGGCGTGTTTTGGATCGGGTTTCCAGAATCTTAGCGCGGAAAGAGAAGGGCACGCCTAGTTCTTTGTTTCGAGATGTCTTATTGCCTGATCTTCTTAACCTATTTTATATTACTAAATTGAATCATTCCATCACTCATCATGACTCGTTAGCAATGTTTTTCGTATGCGACAACACTCAAAATTACAACATGACAAGATGACGTATCAGAATGACTACATCAAAATAACTCAAAAGCATCAATAAATTAATAAACTCAAGTTCTCTTTACAGTGACATTTTGCTAATAATAAAAGGTCGGGGTTTCTAAAATAACAACTTCAACAGTTATGATTTCAACTAATAGCTACTATTAGTATAAGAACATACCTAAGTTTCAACATTCTTTAACTTCAACAATTGATTAAAAGAGAGAGAATACTTTTAAAGATAGCCACTTGATGGCAATGTTGATCCATCCTTACTGTGACAAATTATGTGAATTTGGGCTAGCTTCATCGTACAAGGATCAAAATCGTCTCATTGTGATCGTAAGCACTTCCTGAACAATAATATATAACTTACCAGGTTATTACATTTTCGATAGTCATATTATAAAACTTAGGTGCTTTTCAGAGGAAAATGCAGATCAGGGTCTGGTTCTGGGGAAAGAAAGTTATTTACGACCTTCTTATCTGTGTTTCTCTCCCTTGCTCATTCTCGGAGAGGGGGAGAGCAAAAAACCTGTGAAAAGCATGTTTGCATGTATGTCTCTGAAAAAGGAAAATTAGTACATCACAAGTTTAAAAACATAGATGAACATAACATTAAGGTTTCTAGACTTTGTCCTTATGAATTCAAAAGGAGTCAATTCATTCTTTGTCGTTCCTGATATCGCGTTGATGTTCTTTCGATTCAGGACTAATTAGTCCAGAAACAAGAGTAGGAAATTCCACAAGAAGTGTAAATCTGTCTCTTTTGGCTCAGATGACGTCCTCAGCATTTAGGGAGGTCCGATAGCATGGGTCTGTTCAGTGTTTAGACATGGCACCTTTATGGCTAAGGTGTAAAAGGTTGATCTGTTAGAAGAGTTCTTCTGCAAAACAACTTCGTAAATTTAAATTCCAGAGAGGGGGAGAATTGAGAGGACGACTGGTTTCCCTACATGTGTGTAATGCATAATCCTTAGAGTAGATCAGAAAGTATTTGCTGTTGGGTGGAAAACTTGTCTGTCTAAAACCATTCCTTTTATTGTAATTATTGGTGAAAATACTTTCTTTTTTTTCTTTTAACTAAAATTGACTAAAACTAGACTAAAATCTTTTTGAGTTTCCGTCGACTAAAACTAGACTAAAACCATCACATATAGAAATTACAAAAATGGGACTAAAACTAATAAGCATTTCGTCCAAAAGACTAAGACTAAGACTAAATCTAAAATGGCTGCCAAAAACAACACTGGTTACTAACGCCCACAGGGAGATACTTACCCGCCAGGCAGAGAAGGGTGGAACCTCCCAGGTGTAGCTACTTAACCATAAAATGGTGTGTTCACGGGCAGTCGTAAATAAAACCACACGCATGCACTAAAAATTCAACATAATAAATCAAACAATTAAAAGCACAACACAAAAGCTACGTGACGCTGGTTTTCCACCTCTCACTGTTGAACAAGTTAGGTCACGTTGGAAAACATTGAAAAAGACGTGACACACGCATGCGCAGATAAGATGCAGTGATCAGAAAACAGGTTTCTGGTATTTATCATGTATACAGGGATATGAATAACCGGGTTTCTCTGTGTTCCATGTAAACACCATATCCCGGATATGCTCAAAGTCGGGATAAGCCTCAAAACCGGGATACTAAAGACCATGTAAACACAGTCAGTGCTAAATTACCAGTTTGCTACAGACATTCACCTATTTTCTGGAATGCAATCAGGATTCTTTTTTTTTTTTGGAATCACAGCCACACCAGGACTGTGTCTCAAATGGCGTACTTTCGTCAGTACACTTCGATATCATGCACTATGAGCACTATGCACTTACGTCCGTAGTGCGTAATTTTCAAAAAGGTAGTATCGTCTCAAATCGGGTACTACGCCTATACTTACCGGAAATGACGAATGACTAACGCCGTATTTTGATTTTGACCGCGAGCGTATATCGAGCAGCAATTTAATAGTACTACGTGTAAAACAGCAATATAGATCACTTTCATTAAATGTCATATTGTAACTTACATCTGTATGGACCTGTAAAACTGCTCCACCACCGCTTCCAAATCACTGCCGCCGATATCAGCCGCCACTATCGCAAGTTTGAATTGGGTTGATAGTCCCTCCCCTTCCGCTACGTAGCCAAGATGGCTACCGTTAAGGGTGGAAAGTGTGCAGCGTTCCACACTCAGCTTTTTGACCGTTATGAGTACACCATCCGGGTACTTGCAGTGCACTTCGTCTCGTTGGAATTTTCAGTGTGAACGCACTCACGTACTCAAATTAGGTATTGTAAGTGCAGAAGTACGCGATTTGAGACACAGCCCAGGAGTTCTTGGAGTGCATGCCCCTGTGAGCTCCAGACTACGTTTTTTTTGTTTGTTTGTTTTTAAATGAAAAACTCAACCTTAACAATCCGTTGTCACTGAGCATTGCAATTCACTTGTCTGGGTTACAAGCCTTTTTTTCCAACAAGACTGACTTTTGAACAACTCCATAGAGAGATGGGATCTCACACCTTAATATGAACTGAGGAAAAACACAATAACAGAAATTTAGCAAAAACAGTGACAAAGCAGTGCACCCTTGACTGAAACCCAAGATGTCAGGATTTTTTCAGTGACTGCTGTCAGCAGATAAACTGGTGCCATTGCCTTTGAGGATTTCCTCCCCCATATGACTGATCACGGCAGTAGCAGCTGTATACATTTTTAATTGAATGACACTGCTAATGAATTAGAAGACTTGTCAGCGTAATTTTCATTTGACTTTCCAGGGATTCTTTTTTTGGGAGCAGTTAGAAGAGATGAGACAAACATAATACTTTATTGGATGAATGCTGTTTCTTCTTTAACCTGCAGAAAACAGCAAGATATAGCTAGCAGTGATGAAGCAATAAAGAGTAAATATTCCCACCGGGACTTTTGGAGTTTATAGCTTATCTCCCTGGTGTATTAGCTGCAGCCTCTTAGCTGGGTAGAATTTAGCATCTCCCTCACTATTTATTGGACCATACATCATGCATTTATCAGGCTTCTGTCTTGCTCCTCGCCAGTGACTGAAACAGGAATAAAGAAATAACACAGCCTACACCACTCTGCACAAGAACCCTCAGCTCTGTGGTACAGTGTGTCATTAGAAGACCTTGTCAGCTGTCAGCGGCCTCAGAGCGAAAAGGTCAACCTCTCCTCCAGCTTCCCGCACCTGCCTCACTGAAAATGATGTGTGTGTGTTTCTCTGAAAGCACAACCAACAGGATTATATAGCTGTCACAGGTGTCAGTCATGGCTTGAGCTGCCCCCAACACCCCTACGGCTGCTTACAGTTGTAGTCAAAGCAACAGAGATATTATGATGACTGTGTGCATGTCAGAGCCTCTGACCCCACTACTTGCAATCGTACCTGGCTTGCACACTTGATATCTGCTTAATGGGAATATGTTAAACTGCCTTACAGTTCATTATGTGGCCGTTTTCCTGTCTGTGTTTATTGAAAACGACTGCTAGAAATGAAGATTCTCAATCATCCGGGTCATGGTGTCTTTAAAACAAAGCTAAAGCAAAACGGAAGAAGTTACTTGGTTAGTCTGGTCTTCTTTGAGTTCTCTTAGTACTTAGACAGGGGTGCTGTTAACCTCTGATAATCTGTTCAATAGGAAAATATTAGCTCCTAATAACCATGTAAACATGTGCAACTGTTCGACTCATACTAAATGTTGGAGAATAAAAGCTATACTGTTTCCCAAATGAAATGGAAGAAAATAGCTAAATAAAATAAAAAACAAATAAAATACATACCTTAAAATTATTTTTAACATCCCTGATTATTCTGGGTTTCACTGTCCTGTGTTGATCTCAATGTTGTTTTAGAGGCTTTACCAGCACATCGAGAATAAAACTGTAACTGCAGTGCTGACATTTGTGTGTGTGTGTGTGTGTGTGTGTGTGTGCAGGCGCGTGCGTCTCTGAGCGTGTGGGAGTGAAAGTAGGTCAGTGTTTTCGCCTGTTGGTGAACCCTCTAGTAAGGTTGTGGACAATCTAAGCTGGCATGTGTGCCCTTGTAAAGGGGCACGTGGTTTGGTGTACAGCCACCCATCCTTAGATCTGCTTTTTTGTGTAGTTTTACGCTATACTTTCTGTCTTAAGAAATAACTTCAACCACTGAGATGTCTAAATCACAGAATAGGAGCGGTATAAGCAGCACATGCAGTGATGGGTCAGCTCTCCACAACTCCTCAACACTATTCAAGAGAGTTTCCTCACTGATGAAATTTTACCTTAGTCCACCGTTAATTTACTAAGGATTATTATCATTACTCAAACCAGCCCGTTCATGCTCTCAGCCTTTCTTGTTGAATGCCTGGTCCTTAATGAGTTCAACGGTGGTCCGAATGACCCTGCAATGTTTTGCTGTTTACTTGATTAGTTCTCCCCCAGATGAGGAAAAAAATGAAAGACAGAGTAGGAGGGAGGAGTACTGTTGGTGTGACTCACGGATGAATTAAATTGAGTGGAGCAGTGGGATAATGAAGGGGGATTACAATGTCCCTTCAGTTTTCCACAGATTGTCCATGTGTAAAATGCGTGCCATTACAGATGTCCATCTGCAGGCTCAGTAAACTGCAGCTGCTGTACTCTGACACCAAGAACAATTCTACAACTACTGCTTCTTTTCCTGTCTACCAGTAGCTGTGGATGGCAAACCTTATCAGCAACAAATTATGTCTTATGCTATACACCGCAGCTCATACATACAAACCAACATCACTGAATGGCCTTCATCTTAAGCTGACAGTGATGTCACCTCACATCTCTTATGTCTGGACCACAAAGTTTTATCTGAATACACCAGAGACTACAGCCAACGGCCAGCTGTTACATATTTTCCCCATCTGCGTGAAAGGAAATAGGAAAGTTATAGTCCCTTGCAACTTAAAGGTTTACAAAAGATTATACATATTTCCATCTCGTCTTTTTTGGACTATTGTAATGGCCTTTACATGTGATGCTTCTCTGTGATGCTTGCAGTCGGTCCAGCATTCTGCTGCTTGACCTTAAACAGGAACATGCAAGAAAGAACACATATCCCTGTAATGGCCTCTCTTCACTGTCTCCCAGTACATTGTCCACAGTTTGGCTCTTTAATATGTTTTGAATACATTTCTGACAGAAATTGAGACACCAACAGAGGAATGAAATCTATTAGTCTTTGGATCAACAGATTTCTTAAGAAGTAAGACAAAGATTGAATATGAGAAGAAACCTGATGTTTTTGTGTATAGGTTGAAAGAGTTGGTCACTGAAACTCCACCTGTTCACACTGACCATGAAGCCATCCCTTCATACAGTGCACCTACATCATACAATATGGGATACACACTCAAAAACAAAGCTTTTTTTTCTTCTGTTTTTCAAAGGGTTGACACAACGTCGCGCAGCCTCTCTCCACTGGTGTGTGTGTGCTCACCTGTGTGTGCGCACATATGTCTGTGTGTGTGCATTTGGGCAGAACGTGATACAAAGTGCAGAAGAGTAAACATGCGAACATGTAGAGACAGAAATCACATGTCGTTGTGTAAATAAGGTAAATAACATGAGACTGTTTAATTTGTTTTTAAAAAAGATCAAGGTATAGACCTAGTCTATGGGAAAGGTAACCTTAAATTACTTTTTTGTGATCTCATGTATAGAAAATAAAATTAATTTGATCTTCAAATAGGGGCTGGCATTGCTGTTGGGCATGCAGGGCACTTTCCAGTGAGGAAAATAAAGAATTAATTTTTTACACATATTGAAGACTGGATATTTATCTTCTCATCTCAAATAACTCGAGTTATAGTCGTTATCTGTGGTAATGATAACATTACATAAGCCAGACTTAAAGAACCATTTTGGTATATTTCAGGCTGATGTATGTCCAATTACTTTGTCTATTGTGGGTAACTGGCTAAACCGCACTCTCCACCTCGATTCAAGTACAGCTCTACAAAGCAGTAACGAGATGAACATGCTCCTTAAGACTTCCAGAAATGTTCACATTTTACTTTAAAGTTTGACTGAAAGCTGACCTAAAAATTCGCCACCATGGGATCTCCAACTCTTCGTCCTAATCACCCATCATATTCATTTGCGCTTAGTGGTATCTTTCGATGTGTGAGGCCGAGTTTCAAGAAACTCAGCAGCTAAATGCAATGAGAGATTATCACATGGCCAGTTATTAGGACAACTGCAAGTCAATTCTGTTTGATGGTTGGCCATCTTTCTTGGAACCACAGTCTGCAGAGGAGGAGCTAAACTGGAGCTAAATTAATCCCAACTGTGGAACTGCAACGAGTGAATTTGTAGTGTTGACAAAAACTGCTGTCCTGGACTTGAAGCTTCCCATTCTCAACATCAACTAAAAGAAAAGACAAAGAGCTGAAAAAAATATCAGGAATAATTTCATGAGCTGGATATTTAATTTGCTAAGACCTCTCCAACATTAATGCATGCTAAAAGGAAATCTATCCACAGCCACCTGTGAATGTGTCCCAATGCAATATATGCATGTCTGTCAGAGTCTGCTTGTCAAAAACTGGCTGACTTTTAAGCTGCCACCATCAAACGCCATTCAGGCACCATGTTGGCCTTTCAAGCAGTGCTGTTTCATGCCAAGTCAAGTTTGATCATTTTACTGTCAATTTGGTCTAGGATTTCATTTCCACGGTAAATATCAAGCAGAATAAAAACAACTGAAGAAAATGAACAATAATGGTTCAAAGCACCATTTTCCTCTCATTTTGACAAGAAAATAGCTTCACTTTATAATAATAATAATTTTTATTTATTTATTTATTTATTTTTATTGCCATATCAACACAGTTGATTGGAATTTGTCTTGGTGCCATTCCAGTTAAAAAGGCAATACATACATACACAGAACATACAGTACCGTATTTTCCGGACTATAAGTCGCACTTTTTTTCATGGTTTGGCTGGCCCTGCGACTTATACTCAGGTGCGACTTATATATTAAAATATATAATTTCACGTGTTCGTTATTTTCACACTGACAGCCGCGAGAGGGCGCTCTACGCTTGTGTGCCAGTATCTGCTACTCCTTTTACTCCTGCGTAATAGCGGCGGCGTAGTATTGACACAGAGGATGAAGAATTCAATGGATTTAGCGATTTAGAGTGAGATCGAGAGTTTGGTAAACTTGTTATGTTATGTTGTTTATGCTATAGTTATCGGAATAGCTGTTAATATGTTACGTTAACATACCAGACACCTATTCAGCCCGTTGTTCGATATTCTATTGTTATTACTATAACTTGCCTTTCAAGATGAAATGTGTTCTTGGTCTCTGATTTTATCAAATAAATTTTCCCCCAAAATGCGACTTATAGTCCAGTGCGACTTATATATGTTTTTTTCTTCTTCATTATGCATTTTTTAGCTGGTGCGACTTATACTCCGGAGCGACTTATAGTCCGGAAAATACGGTACATAAAAACAATCACATAGACAATCATTCAAACCAATAAAAAGCTGTAAAATGTAAAACTTGTGCTATTTCAACTTCCCAATAAAGGGAAGAAGCCCAATAAAGTGTCTTGTGCAGTTCAGTAAAGTGCATTCTCAAAATCCCAAAACAGAACCTCACATTTGCCAAACATTACTTAGTATTGCTGTGCTTAGTCTCATTGATAAGTGTAGGTGAAGTATTGCAGGGCAGCATTTGAGTCTCCAAAAAAACATGTTGTTAAAGATGATGATCCAAGGCAGTTATTGAGTCGCTTTGATCCTCCACCTACCGGGATACCTTTGAAAGTGACTCTTTGGGGTGAAGGACACGTCGTCAAGGCTCTGATCTGCAAAATACATATCTGCCGAGGACCCTGATTGAAGCATTACACGTTTCCCAAACTACAAAACTCTTTGCTAAAACCAATAGAAACCAATGTGAAAAATATGGACAATTTCATACGAGTCTGCTTTTACATTAAATTTCAAATGAAACAGGATTCTTCAACTCAGTGTTACATTTAAAGCTATTGCCAAAGGATGATCGCTAACCCCTTGTTGCATAAGGTTAAGACAGAATTTATTGATTCCTGACAAATGTTGAATATGGCCCAACGTTTGCTGCAGTGCAATGTAGTGCACTTGACTAAAATGTTCAAGACAGACAAATATGACAGTGTTTTATGATAAATGTATGAAGTACATAGTATTTCAAATGTATTTTTTCAACTAATTTATTAATTGTTGACAGTTTTTTTTATTGATAAATAAAAACAACCAAAATACCTTTATCTATTGAGACAGTATTTGTTTGAAGAGGGAAGAGAATATGAAAAATAAATAAATAAATAAATAACAGTTAAAAACAACAACAACAACAATCTACAACAAACGGCTCAGTCATTCATATGTGGGGTGCTGGCGGGGTTTTTGGTAACAACCGGGGGACTAGAGACACCGAAGCACATATTTTTTAGTTGTGACCAGTATGTATGAAACAATTTGAGCCGGGTCCAGCCCCTGACGAATTTTGTACCGGCCCTTACAGTGTCGTGTAGTTATTACATATGGATAGTCTAATACAGCGCATGACTATGGTTAATTGTGCATTCTCTCGTGCAGTAGGAGATATAGTATGCACACGTTTAAATCTGACCTATATTTTGAGGGACCGCACATGACCAATCAAAGTCGCCGTTCGCGCTCGAGTGCAACGCTCAGCGCTGACTGTATATTCGTCTGGCTCTGACCACTCTGACTTCTTTCTTTCAAGCACGAAGGTTGGCTAACAAGATAACATATCTCTCTCTACTTTAAAAAAATAAAAATAAAAAATTAGTTCAATATGTCTGTGAAGGTTCTCAGTCATCCAGGTCATAGTATAGCCAGAACTGAAGAAGCTACTCGGATGAGTGGTGAAACGTCTTCTGAAAAACTCTAGAAGTCCAGTTGCCTTTTTTGAACCTTTTTTGGATAATGAGTTCAGTAGTTGTCCATATCAAGAGGGTTGCCAACCGTCCCTTGAAAAACAGAATCGTTCCGTATTTAGAAACAAAAGTACGCGTTTGTACCATTACCGTGAGAATGAAAAATAGTGAGTAAACTGTCAATGGAATGAATGAACAACAGGGCGCTTTATATGAACATTTACGGTAAACTTATTCCCAGGCTGTCTCCTGCTCTGTGACCAATGAGCTGACGACGGGAATCCCGCTCATCTCATTGGTCGATCAAGGTACTGTTGTTTGCGAAGAAGATACCAGAAGACAACAAAGCAAACAACTTTTCCTCACACTTTCTGTTTGCACTTTTCTTATTGCACTTTTACAAGAGGAATGCTCTGCTTTCTATTGTTTTATATTAATTAATACCGTTTAAGTTAAGCAGTTAATTTTGTTATTTTGTATTAAAAATAAATTGTTGAATAATAATTTGTTTTGCACGTGTTCATATCACTCAAAAATATGCATCTAATTCAAAAATCGTTTCACACACACAAAAAAGCTAAAAATAAATTCACCACACCAGGAAGGGTGAAGGGTTGGCTGGCAATGCCAATGAGGTGTCCCTTATTTATTTTTCACAGAGTTGCATATGTTGCTCTGCATTTCCAAAATAGAATACATTGACTCCTTCAGTATGTTGTTGTAATTTCTTTATTTGTTACTGTGATTACTTATTATGAATTAATATATTATTTATTATGATTGTTGCTAGGCATCTGACCTGTTTTATTTCTGTTGTTGTTGTACAGCACCTTGTAACTTGTTTTGGAAAGGTGCTATATAAATAAAGTTATTATTATTATTATTACTTTTATTCTCTGGCCCCTTAGTTTGTCTCAGTTTCATGAGCTGGCCCCAATTCCCAATTAATTGAATAGCCCTGGTCTATAGCGTTTGTTGTACAGTGTGAACAGATTCTTTTCTACCATTCCCATTTAGTATATGTTTTGCGTACTTTGTACAAAATTTTGTATTGAATAAGTTGTAGTTCGGAGTTTTGTGACATTGAGAAGGTGTTATTGTAAATGCGTATCCAGGTTGTAATTTCCCAGTCTGTTGTGGTTGGCGGGAGGTTATTGTCTGTGTGTATTAGGTGTTTATATACTTTTGAAATTTTTATTTTTTTTCTGGGTGGATAGTTTTATTTGATTAAGCAATAGTGGTATTTGCAGAGTGTTGTTTATTAATTAATTTTCTCTTTTAGACAGCATTTTAGTTGTGAATATTGTAAAAAAAAAAAAAAAAAAAACTGTTACTGCCAATGTTATAATGTTTTTTCATGGGGTATGAGTGTGTTGTGATCAAATATATGTTCCAAATGTGTTATTCCTGCTGTAACCCGTGACTGAAAACATAAGGGCTTGTTTGTAATTTGGAAATCCAGATTGCTCCACAGTGAAGTGAGTTTATTGGGGGATATGGGATGTCCTAAGATTTGGTTGGATTTCCACCTAGACTGCATGTTACGGCCACTGACACCCTCTCCCTGTCCTTTTCCCCTGTTGTGCTTCCTGTTATATTGGCTCATCCACCTGGCAATACTTCTACACCCCTCTGCCCTCCTGTTCCACTCTCTGGCAATTACCACACTAATCCATATTTAATGGCTTCAGCACACTCACTCATCTTGTTCTGATGCTAGCCCCTGATTAAACCTCCACCGTGTTGCGATCCAGATGTTACGATTGGACTGAGGAAGAGCAAAATGTGTTTGTGTTAGATGATAGGCTGCCTTGTTCAATCACAGTTACAGAGAAGTTATTATCCTCCTATGTGTTTAATCCGATTGTGTTGTGTCCTCTTACACAGACTCTGAAGAAAGCCGTTTGATCACTCTGCTGTTGCCAACTGAGGACAAACAGTGTGGAGGGGAAAAAAGATTTCTGTATTTATTGATGAAGATAGTGTGTCAAGCTACAAATATAGAACAAGTTCAAGTGTTCTGCTTGACAGTTTTCTCCACATTTGGAGCCACTGTAGGAAATAAATTAGCAGAAGCCACACAAACCACTTATTTTAGAGGGATGTTGTGTACATGTGTGCATCAAAGAAAAGTATGTGCACACATATGGAAATTGTGCAAGAAAAAGCTCCTTTCTCCCTTCTGTCCTTGTTTGGGGGTGCGTGTTTGTATGCGATCACATGCTTGGCGGTTGCGTCTACTCGCTCTCCTCTTATGTTTACCTGGAGCAGTGCAGCACTGAAATCAAAGGCCAGAAACAGAGAGTTCTGTGCTCAGTTATCTTGATGACTTCAGATGGAAGGCTGCAGTTTTTGCAGCTCACACCCTCCAATGCGATCATAGGACTCATAGGCTTTTGTGTGTGCGGTGTATGTGTGTGTTTTCCCCCTCACCTTGGACCTCCTGCTCTACCTATCTATGCTGCAGTGTTGATCCTTCTGCAGCTCCCTGTGAGCCATTTATTAGCTTCTCTCACACTACAGTAAAAAGGAAGGATTTTAATATCTTCTCGCCAGTTCTGTGAAAGCTTTGTTCTTTTTTTGCCCACTAACTTATGGATTAAACTAAGACAGTGGGTGGCTCATTTATACATAATGAAATTCCTTGTGATGTCACCTTTTGTTATCTCACTGACTGAGAAGACAGCTTCTAAGTAACGAAAATGAGAGCCGCATGATGAAATGCGTGTACTGTAGAGATGCAGCAATTCCCAGAGTGAGTCTGTAATCTATACACCAGGCATTTTAAGGAGATCAGGTTGGACTGGAATGCACCATCCAGTCCAGCCGCATCCCTCCATTATTATCTTGTTAAGATAACCTCTCACATATCTTTAATTTAACAAGTCTCAATCTGCTAATGTGAGGTATATTTCTTTATGTTTATTGCTTATGTATATCCCATTTTTGGGGATTTTATATGAACAACATAATTTTCAAACTGTACCCTATTCTGAAATATCTAAGATCTAGATTTTTCAGATTTGGTTTATTTTTCAACATTAACACTAGAAGTCCCAGAGAGCAGCCATTTGGCTTTTCTACCTATAAAACCCACAGGGCAGCCGATCGGCTGGAAGGCTTTTAGCTAATATCCTAAATCACCTGTGAACCCTCCTTTGGTTATGTAAACGAGGCAGTCACTGGGGCACCACAGGAGGGGACATGCTGAGCCACTTCAAGGAAACTTGTGGGGAGGGGAGGGGGAGTGGGCCTAGAGAGCTTATGGGGGACGGGGTAAGCACACAGAGCAGTGTTCACTTCTAACCTGGCAACACCTTGAGACAGAAACTGGTTCATCCCAAAGACAAAACACCTTGACATAAAATGGGGGAGGGGGGGAATCAGAGAGGAGCAGGATTGCTGGGGGTTTGGAGGCCAGAGTGTGTGGGGGAGGGAGGCACACCTGAGGGCTGTGAACTCATTTGCTCTGTCCAGGCTGCTAACTGACTGTCTGTCTTTCACCAGTTTCACCAGGTGGCAGCCTGGGCAGAACAAATGAGCTGAATCAAAATGTAATATATGTAGAAGGATGTAGAAGTTATCAGGACCCTACAACACTGGGCTTCCAACATCCCCACCAGACACATAGGAAAAGTAAAAGAACAGAACCACATCAAAAAAGCACTCAAAATCTGTGGTTATCCCAACTGGGCCTTCATGATATTTACACATATTTACAAATAATAATAAAAAAAAAATGCATTATCAGGATACAGTGTTAGAGAGTGGAAGTGAGTGAGACTTAGACTTAGAACTTAGACTTGAAACTTTATTGATCCCTTTGGGGTGACTCCCTCAGGGAAATTTGAGTTTTCCGCAGCAGCAAGCACACAGAGCAGTTTGCAGACAAACAACAGCAGTGGTTTGCAAATAGTTACAGAAAAAGTGATTGAATAATAAAATGGTGAACATTAAATAATGAACGGTGAACTTCCTTTGAGTGGGATTAAAATAAGCTGGCACTGCCAAGCCATCTCCTTTCTGCATGCCTCCCGGTGCATGCTTGATATAGCACATATGCATTCAGTGCTGCCATATCAATCATGTTATAGAACACAGCGACTGGCCAGCGCCGTGTTCCTGTGCGGACAGTGTACTCCCGCACCATCTGGTCCATCACATCAACGCCGCACTTTGCGGTGTTGTAAAGGGTGACAGTGTTTGGCTTCCTTTTGGTGGTATTCTCAGTCTGAACCACGCTGTGCATGCTGCTGAGAATGTAGACTGTCTTCTTCCGTTTGGGCGCATACACCATCAGCGTGGCACCAGTGGTTGAAAATACCTGAGTGGTGAATTCATCGCGGTCCCTCTGTCTTGTTGATTGTGGAATTTCTCGATGAATCCTGTTGACTGTGCCGATAATGGTGGTTTTCCGGCTAAGCAGTCGTTGTGCAAGTGACAGCGATGTAAAGAAATTGTCTGTGGTTACATTTCTGCCCTTGTCCAGGAATGGTTCCATCAGCCTCATAACTACATTCTCGGACAGTCTCTCCCCACTGGGACGACTGGGGTCCTTGCCAAGATATGGGAGGACATTGCAGATGTATTTGGATTTCAAGTCACAAGCCACCCAAAACTTGATCCCAAACTTGTCAGGTTTCGTCGCGAGTCTTTGACAGGAAAAGCTGTTCATCAATGGTGATGTGTCGACCAGGGTTGTAGGATGTGATGCAGTTGGCGACAAACGATCCCCACACACCGGAAATTGCAGCAAACTTATCTGTCTTTGCTCGCTTACTGCGGGTGTCCTTGTCATCAAAGCGTAGGTGTCGCATGATGTCTTGGAAGCGATTTTGGGACATAGTTGCAATGATCTGGGGGTTTCCCAGGTTTGCTGACCAGCAGTCACGCAGTGATGGAACCTTGGTCAGCCCCCGCAAGACACAGGAAGCTCTGAAGACGACTCAAGATGGACCTCCTGGCCTTAGCCGTTGGCTCTCCATCTGCGTCGTATGGAGATGGAGGGGTGAAATGGAGACTTGTCCCCACCTGTTCTTCACACCACACTGTGCCATCTTTCGCCGTCTCTGTCCGGTCAGTCCCCACCCGAGCTTACTGTTACTTACTGTTTATTTTTCCCTACTAGAGTTTTACTACAGCTTATTTTAATCCCACTCAAAGGAAGTTCACCGTTCATTATTTAATGTTCACCATTTTATTATTCAATCACTTTTTCTGTAACTATTTGCAAACCACTGCTGTTGTTTGTCTGCAAACTGCTCTGTGTGCTTGCTGCTGCGGAAAACTCAAATTTCCCTGAGGGAGTCACCCCAAAGGGATCAATAAAGTTTCAAGTCTAAGTTCTAAGTCTAAGTCTCACTCACTTCCACTCTCTAACACTGTATCCTGATAATGCATTTTTTTTTTATTATTATTTGTAAATATGTGTAAATATCATGAAGGCCCAGTTGGGATAACCACAGATTTTGAGTGCTTTTTTGATGTGGTTCTGTTCTTTTACTTTTCCTATGTGTCTGGTGGGGATGTTGGACGCCCAGTGTTGTAGGGTCCTGATAACTTCTACATCCTTCTACATATATTACATTTTGATTCAGCTCATTTGTTCTGCCCAGGCTGCCACCTGGTGAAACTGGTGAAAGACAGACAGTCAGTTAGCAGCCCGGACAGAGCAAATGAGTTCACAGCCCTCAGGTGTGCCTCCCTCCCCCACACACTCTGGCCTCCAAACCCCCAGCAATCCTGCTCCTCTCCGATTCTCCACCTCCCCCATTTTATGTCAAGGTGTTTTGTCTTTGGGATGAACCAGTTTCTGTCTCAAGGTGTTGCCAGGTTAGAAGTGAACAGCCACCCTCTCCCCCATAAACTCTCTGGGCCCACTCCCCCTCCCCTCCCCACGGGTTTCCTTGAAGTGGCTCAGCATGTCCCCTCCTGTGGTGCCCCAGTGACTGCCTTGTTTACATAACTAAAGGAGGGATTCACAGGTGATTAGGATATTAGCTAAAACCCTTCCAGCCGATCGGCTGCCCTCTGGGTTTTATAGGTAGAGCAAAAAATGCTGGGACTTCTAGTGTTGCCTCCTTAGTGATTATATATAAAATGTGCATTTTTCAGTCCAGTAACCTAAGGATTCCCACAATTCTATACCAGTGTCTTTTGCCAATACAGGAAGTAGTGTGGCCTTTATATGGTGAAACAGGTTGTTTGGTGTATAGTGTCCACTTATTGTGATTGGCATCTTGACATCTTCTTAGACCTTCTTGTTAAAATGTAAAACGAAATGTGCATGTGTAATTATATTACATATCCGTTCCATGATTTATTATTGTGGTATCAAAGTGAACTGTTAGGGTGAAATGCTTTTACTTTGTCAGTCACACTTCCGCTACATCCTGCAGCTGTAACCTGTAATAAATAAGAGCCACAGCTAACCTGTGAAAAAGTTAAGCACCTAGCTGTTACTGTCACTTATTCCAGCGTCAACTTTGGAGTATAGAGGACTATAGAGGATGTTATAGCTTGCCTTCGTACACAGGAGCTAACCCCATTGTGTATTCAAATTGGTTAAGTTAGTGAACACCCCAAGCTACACTACAAAGTTGCCAACGCAATATTATAACCAACCACAATTATACAACTGAATCTAGTTCCATTTCAGAAACAGAATGGAGGATAACTGTGTAGAGAAATTTATTTCTTCAGTAGCACAGAGCATAAATCCTGGCTACTCTGACTTGTTGAGCAAGCTGAATTTAAGCAAGTGCAGCAAGCTGTGATGCACTCACAGCATCCAAAGGCACCATGTTAAAATGCTTGTTCCTTAATTTCCACAGACAAACCAGTCTTGCTTTATAGAGCAAGGCATACCTTACCTACCTTACCTAAAGAGGAACTGTCAAGGTTTAGGTTAGAACGTCTTGTCCTACCGCAGTTGTTCGGCCGATATGATTCTGGTTACTCTGATTCACACTCAGCACTTAATAAAATATTAACTATTCCTCCTCCTCTTAGAAGATGGGACATCATAAAAATCATAAATGTTGCACCAATAAAAGCGTTCAAAACAGTATAGTTGATTTAAAGTTCGTTAAATGAGACAGTAGTGATTAAAACAAATAATATTAGCTGCCAGCCTCTTCTGCCATGGCTTACAGTAATGTATGGAAGCAATGGCAGCTTCCCTATCGCTCGTGCAGTCGAGTAGCTCCAGCAGGCAATGCATTGGCACTTCATGGTGCTGGACAGAGATTTATGCTTCTGCTAAAGTGTACCGTCGCTTGCTGTTATTGATTTTCCCCCTGGTAAATCCAGTACCTCTTTTAAATAATATCTTTGGGGAGCTATTTAGAAGATCTCTTCTCTAAAGGAATAGGATAATTCACATCGCACTGCAAGACGCAGAATGTATTTTTTAAAGTGAATTGTGGCTTTATTGTGATAAATACAGATTTCACTGACCTCATTTTTTATAACCCGAGAGCTTCAGATCACAGCTTCATCACTTCAGATTATTTCAGTGGTGCCCAGGTGGCATCTTTTCTCTGCTTGTTCATTTCTGTCTCCTGATTTGATAAGGTGCAACAACGGTGCTGTGCAGAGTAGATAGTCGCCCGGCCACCTGCCTGCAGCTAAGCAGTTTCAATCTTAGTGGCTGCACATTGAAACTAAAACAGCAACAGCCTCACCAGAAAGGTTAACCACCATATATATGTTGGGAGCAAGGACACTGCTGTCGGGCTTCCTTAAACTAAATTGAAATGACTGAGAGGGGGCTTCCTGCTGATCACTGCAGGGCTGTGGCATCTGCCTTCATCTGTCAGAATCATTAAGGCAAATTCACCCCATCTCAGAGAAAGCCTTCATCTTTCCACAGTTTGACAGTTATTCATCACTTCTGTGAAAGGCAGATAATATGGCCGATGCTCCACCTGAGCATACCCCGAGATTCTTTTATCTTGCAGGGATGCTATATTGAGAGTATCTCTCCCATTGCTTGGCACACAGGATGCATACAGCATATGATTAATTCAAAGGTTTTCTGGTTATGTTTCTTTTCTTTATCTCTGGGACCCCCCATGGAAATTCTTATCATTTGTCCTGTGTCTGTTTCACAACTTGATATCAATGACAACAAAGTGAAATAAATCAAATGTTTTGCTTCTTCAAGGGATTAAGAAGAAGAACTATACAAAATCTAACAAATATACTGTAAATCCCACACTGAATTGTCGGGGAACAGCAGAGATCATATCAACGCTTAATTTCAGCTTGAGAGACAGAAAGATTCTGGCAAAAGAGCGTGCCTGATGTACTTGCTCACAATACTAACATAATCGAGGATATTTTTCATGCAATAAAAATTCCTCTTTCAACACTTTTACCGGACCACTCAAAGTATGACCGATCACCAACTCTGCTGGACTAAACCCTAAAGATTCCTATGTAGCTTCTCTGGCTGCAAACAGGACAAATGGAGTACCTTCATACCAACTTTTGTGAGTTTCCATGCAATATTTGCGCAACATAGATGTCTGATGCCAACGCTCCAACGCACCTGAATCCTGTGATTCAGGATGGCACACACTGGAAACTGCATGGTAAAGTTTTGAGTACCTGCTTGAACAACTTTAATTAGCAATGCAGGGCAAACAGCAACATGAAACAGGCTGGAAACAAGTTTTGACTTAACATATACTAAATGAACTGGTCTAGGAACATAACCCATTCAACACCTTGAAAAACAGTACTATACCCAGCAGGAGACTGTTCAGACAAAGGCAAACAATCAGCTAAAATTATAGACTGTGAGCCACCATTGTCACGTAGGAAGCGCACAGGACGCTGGTCTTCTTGCAACCCCAGTGAGTGAAACAAAACCATCCAAAATGAAAGGCTTGAAACATGGGTCTGGTTCATCAGCACTGTCACAGAGAACCATCAACTTGCTTTTAATTAGCCCGACCCCCTTAAGCTTACTTCATGGTTAACATTAGGTTTGCTCTGACAGAAAAAGTCAACTTGTGCATTGAACATGAACTCATCAGCAAGCAGCTCTAGCCAAGGAGTTCACCTTCTGTTCATTCAAATATACTACTAAACGCTCTTCTTAAACTCCGCCAACAGGAGTAGTTCTCGAAGGGAACTAAATTCAGTTGCTTTGCAGGAAGCACACCACCTGTCAAACAAACTCTCCTTTTCCCTAGCAAACTCAAAATTGGTCTGATTATGATTCTTTTTATGGCCTCTAAACTTTTGTCTATATGCCTCCAGAACTAACTCAAAAGCTTTAAGAATGATTTTTTCATAGTGTCATAATCCCCACTATCATCTAGTGGAAGTGTAGCAACAACCTCTTGTGCTTTACCACTGATTTTGCATTGTAGCAAGAGTGACCAGAATTCAGATGGCCATTGCAAGCTAAAGCTATGCACTCAAAAGTAATAGTATATTTCAGCCTCACGAAAATTTGGTACAAATGAAATATATATATCAAATGCAGTGCAAGGTAAAGAGGTGGAGGAAGACGGAGCCTCTGCTGGAGAAACAGATACCTGGGTTTTAAAGTGAACCTCAAGCTCTAACTGATGCAGCCGTACTGTCAACTTTCTCACCTTGAGTATAGTAGTAGTAATAGTCTGTGCTGCTCTTTCTCTTGAGTCTCTACTGTCAGAGGAAAAAGTGTCAAAACGAAGGAGAGTGACCTGTGTTGCCGATGAGGTCTAAGGTTTTTTCGAAATTTTCTTATCATGTGAGACACCAAAATAATCTGTTGCTTGCAACAACTCATCTTTTCTACACAGATCCAGTTGATCAAGAGAGGGACTGGCCAAAAACTGCTCAAGATCAAACTGAGCTATGATGATGACTAACGAGAGCAATAGGTTGCAGCTGCACAATAATTACACACTGAACTCTGTAGTCACAGCACAACCTACCTTAACTTTTAAATTTCCTGGACCTGGGTAGAATTATCCCAGACTTACCCAAAGATATCCCAGACGAGTCCCCAATAATGTTACGACCCAGCTCTGTTAGGGGTGAGGGAAGCAACGTTAAAACCAGCTGGAATTGGCTTTTTGTTGAGGTTTATTGTGAAATGATTAAAGTACAACAGAAAGTGCAGCATTGAGGCTGGACAAGGGGTGTTGAATAAACCAAAGAAATTAGTAAAAACAAAACGAAACTAAACATATAGATGGATTCCTTGCTAAAAATAAAATCTCAAAAGGAAACCCTTACTCCTTAATTTCATGGATTTCCTACTGAAACGTGGCACACTCTCAGATCCAGAAGCACATTTCTTTTGTACATCCCAATCAACTACAATTGAGCGCACCTGTTGTACCTGACCCCTCCCTGTCCATGCCACTTTTAAATATGCAAATATACATGATCTGTACATTGAATGAAAATGTTTCCTGTTGACATATACAATTCATCATGTGATAACGCTTTATAACAATGTGTGTGCAGTCGATAGCTCTGATTACATTCGGAAAACCGGAAAAATGGCTCTGCTCAGGGTTGACCGGCACAGTCCCGATCGGTCGAACTAATTGTTTTCACATTTATGACAGTTTCCCAGCATCATCTCTAAGGCTGCGTTCAGACTGCCAGCCAAAATCCGATTTTTAGCCCATTCAGATTTGAATCGGATCTCGATCTTGAAGTCTGAACAGTGATAGATCACATGAAATCCGATTTTTGCCAAACGGTTGCAAACCACATCCAGAGGTAGTTTCATATCGCATTCGTATCGGATATGGACAGATGCGTCTCAGTCTGAACAGCTCCCAAGTGCCACCAATGGATCAACAGCTGTAGAAGCCAGCGTACGCCAGCCATAAGGTTAGCGTGAGGCATGTACATGTTCGTGGTCATTTCACTCTTGATACATCTAAACTTTTTCCGTGAACAAGAACGTACTGAACGTTTTTGTGCGCACGCACCCTTCATACATGAGGCCCCAGTTCTTTTGCATCAGAGTGCTCAAACAACAAAGCTTTCACTAACTAAGTACACTGTCTGGCCAAAAACAAAGGTCACACACTCATTTTGTTGAACCAGCTTTAGCTTTGATTACAGCACTCATTCACTTTGGCATTGTTTCAATAAGCTTCTGCAATGTCACAAGATTTATTTCCATCCAGTGTTGAATTAATTTTTCACCAAGATCTTGTATTGATGATGGGAGAGTCTGACCACTGCGCAAAGTCTTCTCCAGCACATCCCAAGTAGTAGTGTAAAACCCGGATCTTTTGAGGGATTCGGATCAGTCTGAGTCACTCACCTGTATGAGCCGGGTTTTTTGAGTCACTTGAGTGACTTGAGTCACTTGACCCAAAATGGCCCGATTGCGAAAGAGTTTCCAGTACATTCACTCGAGACATAATAAAGCATAGTAAACACCTAATAAAGGATTATTAGTTACCTGTTATTGCCATTTATCAGTTGTGATATCTTAGATGTAAGATGTTTGAATGGTGCCGTTTATTGATTATATATCAATCAAATGTGGTAGGACTCAACTGAGCCGGTTCAATAGACGTCTAGATTCATGATTCTTGAGTCTTCTTTGGTGGCCGGTTCAATGAGCCGGATCCTGAATCTTTTTTCCACTGCTAATCTCGAGTATTCTCAATGGGGTTAAGGTCTGGACTCTGTGGTGGCCAATCCATGTGTGAAAATGATGTCTCATGCTCCCTGAACCACTCCTTCACACTTTGAGCCCGATGAATCCTGGCATTGTCATCTTGGAATATGCCCGTGCCATCAGGGAAGAAAAAAATCCATTGATGGAATAACCTGGTCATTCCTGACCTCATTCTTTGGGCACATAGTGTTGCTGAACCTAAAGCTGACCAACTTCAGCAACTCCAGATCATAGCACTGCCCCCACAGGCTTGTACAGTAGGCACTAGGCATGATGGGTGCATCACTTCATCTGCCTCTCTTCTTACCCTGATGCCCTGGTTCCCCACTATCCTTCCAGTTTTTAACAATGTGTTGGACAGTTCTTAACCCAATTTTATTAGTTTATGCAATCTCCTTAGATGTTTTCTCTGCTTGATGCATGCCAATGATTTGACCCTTCTCAAACAGACTAACATCTTTTCCACAACCATGGGATGTGTCTTTCGACATGATTGTTTAAGAAATTAGAAGCTACTCATTGCATCATTTGGGGTTAAATAACTTGTTGCCAGCTGAAAGACATCATGCAGTAATTATCCAATAAGAGGCTCGTACCTATTTGCTTAGTTAAATCCAGGTGCCTACTTTTTTTTTTGGCCATGCAGTGTATTTTGGAGGTAATTCAAACTAACAATAAGCACAGGTTCAAATGCAGTGTCGGCCAAACTGTAGGAGATCTTCCAGTTGCCGCAGAGTGAGGTCAGCACGATGTTATAGGAACCCCCAACCAATCGGTCCTCCAAGGGGCATGGCGATGAGTCTCCACAGAGAAATCTGCGCACCTGGGAACTCGCAGGACAGAAATGGCAGGGGCCATAACATGTCACATAGTCACCATTTACATGAAATAAGAGAAGGTTTGGCAACATTAGCAAACCTTTTGGGGTTATCACACAGATGTTTATTCTGGTTCTGCTTCTCTGTAATACAAAGTAAGTTATCTTCCTTCAAAAGTTAACAAAAGTTAACTTTAGTGAGGCGCTTATAAAGTCACCATAAGAAAGGTTTCCCATGTTGGGTAATGAGATGAGTACCTCTGAACTGACTATTGTGGGATTTTACTGTGTTTTGTTTGCATGTTAAAAAACAGTTGAATAGCTGCTATTTTCTTAACTTGTGCTCTTATTCGGCATCAGTGTAGGTCTGACGTTTGGTTTCACAGTGTCGTCTTTCATTACAGCAACAGTTTTGTTGCATATCAAACAGAAACACTCCCCTTTGTTTACTGTGAAGAAATATTGTTTTTCCACTGTGTCTGTTTTGTAGAGGCCCTGCAGGGTCTAATGCGCTAGCGCCACCTACTGCGACCATGGGCCTGCTGACCACAGTTCGGACATGCCAGAGTTTACAGTCATATTACAACAGTCAAATCTCTGGTAATGTCTTTACCTTGCATGATAAAAATGGATTCTAATAGAGGAGGGGAGGAGCTTGAAGTCTGATTGTAAGCAGATGATTTATTAGTGTACATTTTAAAACCTTCAAGGGCAGTCCCTGCTGTAACTCAGTCAATCATTGGACATCCCTCGCCAACATTTTGTGCAATTATGGCTCGACATCCAAACAAGACTTCCCAGTAGATGAAGAAGATGAAGATGAAACTTTTCTCAGTGAATCAGAGTTAACTCTGCGTGAACCATCCTGCGCAAAAAAGTAATTATAAAGGAATAATCCAAGAGATGGCCTTCATCTCCAGAACGAATAAATTTTACAGTATGTGTTTTAGCAGAAAGAGCAGGTAAAGTCAGTGATTCCTGTCAGTCCTGTCGCCACACACAGCCGTCAACCGGGGCTAACAGCTAGCGTCAGTGTGTGAGGAAAGCTGCAGCTCCTGTGTTCAAAGCTGTGTGGCATGGAAGTGACTGTGGTAATAAGATGAATGTACCATGTATTACGTTCATAGCCCACTGCCGTATTTTGTGACCTTTTATTTATTTATCTTTTTTCTTTAAGATTTCCTTTAAAACTCAGACCGAGAACAGCTGACTTTGAATTTATCAATTTTGTCAGACAAGCCTGTTTCAGCTGCTGTGAAATAAACCAGTACAGCTATAAGAACCCCCGCAATTGTGTCCTGTGCGTTTCACCTTTCACGGGCAACATACTGTATGTTTGAAGTTATTAGACCTTTAGCTGCAATACACAGAGAAGGCATCAGAGAAATACTGCATTTTTTTGGTGTTGAATTGCAGCCTTTTTTTTATATAGGCTATACATATCTGCAGCGCACAGTATTTAGCAAATGAGCTGTCTGTTCTCAGGTCAGAAATGTAGCTTTCATTGTTGCACAGCATTACTGTCTACTGTGTTTTTAATAACTTCATCAGCAACTAGTAGTGTGGACTTGACTTTCATTATATAATAGCCAACTTAAACATTTGTGCAGCCCCTAGTGGACAGTAATGTAAATTGTATGTGAATGTTCTTCATATTTCATGTCTTTCTCACCTTCCCACTTGTACACCCACATGATTTTAAAATACCTTCATCACTAGATCAAACAGCTAACATAACAGGAGCTAATTCAAAAGATGCATGCGTCCTGATATGTACCAAACGAGATGTTCTTTGGACTTGGAGGCAGATGCGTGCTAGTCTCATGAAAGCAGACTCAATTTTTATTAGAGTATGAGTGTGGTAGCAGACCATTTGAATTTCATTATTGGGTGTGTTTCAACCAACAGAGAGAAAAATATCTTTGAATTGAATTGTGTCACATAGTCAATTTATGTAACGAGACAAGCCGAACAACTACTTCTGGTGTGGCAGAATACCTCTGATGTCAGGTTTGACTTTTCTTAAGTCTGCAACATTGACAAGATTTAGGCAACTTATATTTTTAAATTCTTCTCACACAATGGCTCCATCAGGGTTGCATTTAATGAGTCACAAATTTAAACATGCAGCATGATCCTAGGCTTATAGACTGAGTTAAAAATAACTGTCTGTGACAAGGAGAAGAGATAAGATAAGACTTTATTTATCCCCGTGGGGAAAGGTTGCTACAGCGGCAGGGAATAACAGTGCAAGATACAAAAGGATACAAATAATAGAATAACGTAGACACGAAAAACTATATAAAACTATCACAAGAAGAACAAGGCTGAAAGAGAATGTCCTGCAACAGATGGTATGGCGCACACAGACCCTGATCTCAAATCACAATGGATTACTGAAGCAGATTAAAACCAAAGGAGAACTGTGGCAAATCGTCCAAGATGCCCAAAGCAATGCACCTGCCAACTACCTTGTATGTACAAGTAGAAGAACTGCTGTTTTAAATTCTATATACATCTCTTTACGAATGTATGTTTGGTTGTCAGCATTGTCTGCGTTATGTTATTTTTTTTATATATTAAGGTATATCTTATTTTTTTTATTTGATGATTTAAGTGTCAATTCTTGACATAGAGGTGACTGTTATAGGATTAGGAGATGACTTTATTAGTATTGTTCTGCAATTCCAAGCTTTGTTGAAGCAGAAAAATGAAAATGTTCTGGCCTCAAAAAACTGCTTGATATGAACTGCTGGTCTGGGAATACTTGAATCTCATTGTAGCTAAACACCACGCTGAAGTAATGGAACTGCTACTAGACTTTTGTTAAAAGCAGTTTGTGTAAGCTTTTCATGAACAATAACAGTCTTGAGTGAACAGTAATAGTTACTATTGCTGTCATGTTCTTCTGCACGTCCCATGTGAACTTATTGCCACATTTAATTATTGTCTCATCTCGTAGTTTATACGCCACCTTACCAGCCTGCCAGAACAGTTTTATCTCTTCTTAACTGAAACTGATAAAATCCAAATCAGCCCAAATAAAAGCATGTAACTATCTGTAATGTGTTTCTTTGTTTAGTTGCTAACATTTTAAGTTCATAAAATAATTTCTCATATATGTACATGTATGATGTATTTTTGAAGGAGATCTGACTTTCAGTAGTTATTCTCACTGCTGTGCACATCACCAGAACTAATTTTCAACCTCTTGTTTTAAGATTCAGAGCTGCAAAGTGTCCCCACTCTAGTATTACTCACCTATTCGATTGTGTGATGCGTTGTGGGAGGTGGTAATCTAATCCCTGATGCTGGCACTCCTGAGGGTGGGAGATGTCACCATATGCTTGGGCAATTTATCTTAAAGTGACAGCAGCATCATCTCCCAAAGCCCCCCAAGTAAACGTTACATGCCAAGCAGGCACAGATATGTTAAGAAAACACTCCTGCGAGCCATGATTTCTTGCTTCCTTCCTCCTTGTGCAAATTCATTCACAGACTGTCATTTATTCTGGAGCCCCCCCCGCCCCCCAGTCAAGAAAATCCACACAGTTTGTGCTTAATCCAGGAAAATACAAAAGATTATCCAAATACTACACGCTCATCGCTGGGTATTACTGTCAAAAAGGGATTTGGAATAGCAGATGAGAAAATGTAGATGCACATTATAAGGGGTTCCTTTGAGTCCATGTCCATGTTCACAATTTCGACTTATGTTATCATTTCTGTTGTGGGCTTGGTGACCTCAGGTTGAATACAAGGCACAGTCCAGGTGCTGAGCTGCAGCTTCCATGTGCAATATAATATGACATTCGAAGTAGTTCAAGTGCTTCAGTGGGTATACAAATCACCTGATGGGTTCGGTTTGTCATGTGAATCAATTGGCAGGGTCGAGTGTGTTCAGGGATATCCCGGATATCCTATCCCTATTTAGTGGTGTTCATTTGAATGTTTCTTTGCAGAGTAGGTTTGTTTGTTGCTCTTGTTGGTGTTAGTTGCTTTGAGAGTTAGTTTATTTTGTGGAGAATCATTGTAGATAGATAGTAAGACACAGAGAGAAATACGCAAATTAGTTACATAGTTAGATAACATTAGATTGGTAGGTAGACATAGTTACATAAACGGCACCATTCAAATGGTTCTTTACATAATATACGTGAAGAGTATACAGGGTTACAACCCGGTATGCCAAATAGGAAACATGGTCTTCAATAACTATTATCCTTATCATTATGATTTTTATTATTATTTTATCCACTTGAAACCATACAGTTGTCTAGAGCAATCAAACATAAATTTGCTATAAGTCCTATTTTTCTAACTCTCACTCAGACTCTGAGTCAGAAGTGCGTGTATACTGTAATTTTGGTTCGGACAAATCACGTGTTTTATGACGTATGAACCATTTCACTGCTTCATTCAGAAACCCTGTCACTGGTTTGGTTGTCTCGGCTCTTCGGGAGAGACAAATCACATATAACAATAAATTAAATAAAAAAGAATCAACGGGAATCAAACCCTTGCTTTACTAACACAAGACCGTTGTTTTGTCATTGTACCACTAGACCCATTTGTATTTACGTCACTACTACACTCTATGAACCTTCGGTAATTTACACCAATGTTAATGTGACAGCGCTTACATCAGCTATTTTCATTTGCTCTTGGTATCATGGTTTAGTAGTGCTAGAGAATAGTTGTACTGAATGCAACACTGTCAAACCAAATCTCTCTTGACTCGGTCACTATTTGCTTTGAAGACTCAACTCATCTCTCTCGAAGAGCTTCTGAATGAAGCAGTGAAATGGTTCATACGTCATAAAACTGTGTCAGAACTGAGTGAGAGTTAGAAAAATAGGATTGTACAGTTTGAGTTCATTACTTAGCAACGGGGACGCTGGCTGCTCAAGCCACTCCGTCTGACCTGTTTTTATTCAGATTTTTTAATATTTACTATTTTATTCTGATTATTTTTCCTTAATTCTTGTACATTCGTTTAGTCTAGCTATACTGTTATAAATAGCCTTTTTATTTTGATTGTTTATTTTGTTTTTCCATACTTTTATTGCGTGTTTCCCGTTTTCCCTTAAGTTTTGCCTCTGAACGTAGGCCTACCTGCACGGTTTTTCGCCGGGTGATCAGCTGTTTTTTTCTGCCGATTGCCATCAACGAGTTGACGTTAGGCTACTTTTCAGATAGCCTTCACTGCCTTTGGATTTGCTGCCTGCTTGTGTGGCGGAAGCTGTGCTGGACTGGTTTGCTAGTGTCTCCCTTTCCATCCTACGCTGGATTTCTAGTCGATGACTGTCCAGCTGCTGGGTATAGTCGGTTGATTGACCTGCGGGGAGATTGAGGCTTCGTGCTAACTAGACTAACGTTGGGTGACTGCAAGTTGATGTAGTCGGTTGACTCTCAACTGAGACAGCGGTGGCTGATCAAGTCGCGGACTGTCAGCTGGCCTAACGCAGGAGAAGGACGCAGCTTGTGTATATATGCACAAGCTGAGCTATAGCTCTCGTTGGGCTATGTCAGTTTTGAGCATATGCCTTGCTGATGTTGGCCCTTCGATACACTGCCCTACAACTTTTGCAGTTGTCATCTATCAACACAGCGGTCAGCGAAAATGTGCTCCACCTCTGCCGGGCGACGGGGATATTACGCAGGAAACGCTACATCCATCGAGGATCCGGCCGCACTGTCATCAATCGGACAACAGAGGATGGTATCCTGCTGTATCCATGTGTCCCTTCACTTTGGTACAACCCCTCAACTCATCTTCCTGGTGCCTGTCAACAGCGATGTTCTGATGAGCCCGACTTACCAGAGCGTAGGCAAACTGGCTCTGTCATGTCAACTACAAGCCATCTCATCTGCCGAAGTTCTGCCCCAGCGATTACAAGTGTAAAGAAAAAGGAATCATCTGCAAAAATGGACATGAACAACAAAAAGGCATTTTTAAACATGCCATCTGACAGCGCACTAACTCTTGCTGGTGAGCACTCGTCTGATGTTGGAGATCATCTTTTGGGTATGCCTGCTAGTCCTATATCGGACTTGTTACGACATTTTAAGACACGCAAAGGGCTTGGTTTTGTTCACATTAATGCTCGGAGCCTTTTGCCAAAGATGGACATTTTAAAGATGTGGGTTAATGACTCCGACCCGGACGTCATTGTCATTTCAGAATCTTGGTTGAATATCAATGTTAAGGACTCAGATATTTCCCTTGATGGTTATAATATTTGTAGAACTGATAGAATTAAACGGGGTGGTGGCGTAGCTATTTATGTTAGAAATAGTTTAAGTTTCTCTATAAGTGTATCCACCTCTGTCCCGGGTCACTTTGATTTATTAGCCATTAGCGTAAAACTCGGTGGCTGTACTCTGGTTATTGTGTTTACCGTCCACCCTCTGCCAATCCTGATGCACTATATAGTCTCTCTGAGCAATTAACTTGTCTGGTTGATTCCGAAGCTGTCATTTTAGGGGACCTTAACTTAGATTGGATGTCTCCAGCAGCTGATGACTTAAAGCATGTGTGTAATGAGTTAAATCTTACCCAATTAGTCACAGAACCCACGCGACCTAATATGAAAATTCCCAGTCGTTCATCCCTGTTAGATCTCATTCTTACCAATAAGCCTCATAATTATATGCATAGTTGTGTATTCCCAATGGATTTCAGTGATCATTGTCCTGTGGGCTGCATTAGAGATGGCAGAAGAAAAAGATCAGGGCCACTGTATGTAAACAAGAGATCTTTTAAAAGATTTAATGAGCAGGCATTTTTACATGATCTACATGCTAGTGACCTTACTTCTTTAAATCTTATTCCAGATGTTGAACTTGCATTGCAATATTTCCAGACTGTTTTTAATACCCTAGCAGATAAACATGCCCCTTTAAAGAGATTTAGGATAAAAAATAGATGTAACCCTTGGTTTAGTCATGATCTAGGTGAGATTATTACTCAAAGAAACAAAGCTTGGGCATTGGCAAGATCCACTGGTAGTGATGGAGATTGGCAAACTTTCAGACATCTTAGAAATACATGCACTTACTTGGTGAAAAGGGCTAAATCTACGTATTATTTGAACAATCTGTCTGACTATGGTAGCAATCCAGCGAAATTCTGGAAAGTGATTAAGTCACTTAAAGGTGTTTCTTCAACCACTCTTCCTCAACAAATTATATTGGATTCTAAAGTAGTAAATGAGAAAATGGAGATTTGTAATGCTTTTAATAATCACTTTATTAAATGTGGTACTCTATTTGATCAGCTGAATAGTGTGGATATGGCACTAGAGACACAAGTCCATTTCAGTGTCACTAGTCTTGAAGAAGAGAGGATTTTATTTTCAAGTAGGCCTAATATCCCTTTCTTCTCATTCAGACCAGTAAGCCAATCTGAGGTTCTCTTTGGATTGTGTAATTCCAAGTGTATGAAAAGCTCTCTGGGTGCAGATCAGTTAGACCCACATCTCTTAAAGATTGCAGCCCCTGTCATTGCTGAACCTTTGACTCGCATTTTTAATTTAACATTCTGCTCTGGTTCTATTCCAGAAGTCTGGAAATCAGCCCTAGTGACCCCTTTACATAAAGGAGGGGACCCAAGTGATTTGAATAACTATAGGCCAATCTCCAAGCTCCCATGTTTAGATTGTTGTGTCTTATGCAGAGAACCGCGTTCAGTACACTTAAAAAGTGATATTTTGAATTGCAAAATGTGTGTAAAGCAGAAAATGTGTTTAAAGTTTTGGAGATTTGAGATGAGGTTTTACTCCCTGTGTGTCAGTTTAAATATTTGTGTTATCCATGTCATTTTAGTGTGTTAGCAACTGGAAAAAACTGTAACTTCCCCATCAATGATTTTTCTCTTTTCTTCAGACACTCTATAGAACCTCTGGCGAATTGGTTTTACGTCGCCCACGTCTATATCATGTTCAATTAAAGTAGTTCTGGAAGGCGTGTCCCCAAATAAGGATGGATAGCTCTTGATTAATTTTGCCAACTCAGTACGCTGTTCAACTGTCAAATGAGCCAACACCACATCTAAATTCTGAAGCGATTCAGAGTTTTTCAAACGGCCACGTAACAACGCATCATCAGGCACTGCCACATCTCCCCCCCATTAAATGCTGACTGCACCACTGTACAAGCAGCCAAACCTGAATGGGCTTCTGAGGAAGAGTAACCTGCACAGTCAGACTTCGCTTTAGTTGAATCACACACATAATATGGTTTTAACAAATTTATGTGGCAAAGCTGGTTTCTTTTCCTGCGGTCTGGAGTAGCAATTAGATAATTCTGTCCAGAGAGTTGACATACCACAGTATATGGACCAACAAACTTTGCCTGAAACGGTGACCCCACAATCGGCAACAAGGCAAGTACTTGATCCCCCTCACTAAACTGACGCGCTTCAGAACGCCAGTCATACCACTGCTTCATCCTAGCCTGAGACTTTCCCAGTTTTTCCTTCGCCAACTGGCCAGCCATATAAAGCCTGTGTCGAAACCCATTCACATACTCTATCGAGTTTGATGGAGGTTCCTCTGCAGTCCACTCATCCCGCAGCACTGCCAATGGTCCACGTACCTTGTGTCCAAAAACTAGATCATTAGGACTGAAACCAGTACTCTCCTGACACACTTCCCTGGCTGCTAAAAGCAATTTGAATAAGGTAGACAAGAGAAACTTTATAAAAAAAAAAGTAAATACATTATATGGTACAAAATATATTTACATATTGCATCAGGTTTAAGTAGCTAACCAAAACTTGACTAGTGTAAATTGACGGTTGAGGTGGCAAGTGGTAAAAGTTATATCTACATGTTAAATGTTAAATCTAAATGTTATACCTAGCGCTTGGTGAAATTAAACATTTAGCTAATATGCTAATTCACGTTGCCAGTAGGCGGAAGTAGCGAAACGCCGTTCATTGAATGCCTTCATGTACAACACTGCCTATTGGAGAAGTGATCTGGTCTCCAAAATCTGTGGTTCATCGTGTAAGACCGTGGCTGCGAAGGATGGACTCAGAAGAACTATGGGCCCATTATTATAGCAAAACTATCTGCAAATGTGTATTTCAATGTGTGTGTGTAACCACATTCGCAAATGTGTAAAAAAAAATCTGTGTGTGTGTAACCAGATTTGCAAATGTGTAAAAAAAAAATCTGCACATGCGTACATTGATCTGTATGTTTAGACAGATCGGTTAATGCGTACACCGATCTGTAAATGTGTGATCTGTAAATATCTCTCCTCTCCATTGGATGTGTTCTTACACGTGACTTTTGTTACAATTCTGCCGCAGCAGATCTGCAAATGCTCACAGCAATTTGCAAATGCATGTTCAGATTTGTCTGTATGCCTCCCTTTGCCAAATATCATAGCAACAAGCATAACAAACGCTAAGTAATCAAAAAAATAAAACCTGAAAGGACACTTTTGTCCCAATGAGGGCATGAGGGTTTGTCAGCAGAGGCACTTTACACTGATGATTTAATGACAGCCACCATCAGGTCAATTACTAATCCTGGGAAAGAAGATGGCACAAGTGTAGCAAAAGTCACGTGTAAGAACACATCCAATGGAGAGGCCAGATATTTACAGATCATACATTTACAGATCGATGTAGGCATCATCAGTTTGTATCACAAGATTCCACATGTATGCTTTTAGTCAGATATATGTATCTATGACAGGTGTATGTTTATCTTGCTGTTCTCTTCTCTCTTTCTTCTGTCTGTACCTGGCTGGCCTTAAGCCGATGGGTCCCTCCATATGAGCTGGGTTCTGCTCAAGGTTTCTTCCTGTTAAAAGGGAGTTTTTCCTTGCCACCGTCGCCTTCAGGCTTGCTCTGGGGGTTTCAGGCCGGGTTTTGTAAAGCGTCTTGAGACGATTTGTATTGTTATTGACACTATATAAATAAAATTGAATTGAATTGAATTGAACTAACCGATCTCTCTGTGCATACAGATCAATGTATGCATTTGCAGATTTTTTACACATTTGCAAATCTGGTTACACACCGATGGATTTTTTTTTTACACATTTACACGTTTTGCTACAATAATGGCCCCATAAAGGACAGCTACAGCTCAGCGAGTACATTGTGTGAAAATTTCATGTGTCTATTGATGCCTCCTGAGAACGTGTAGGAAGTGAGTGAAGACTCAGTCTTATTAGGAGGTGATGTGTACAACCAAAGGACTGAGTGTTTCAGCAGAGACTTGGACAACTGCAGCCATGTTAACAACCCCTTTATTACGAAATGAAGCCCATGAGTATTCTGGAAATAAAATCTGTTCCGTCACCTGATATGTAAAGTTGTCGTGATTATTTTCATACATTAAAAACAACTATCCCAGCCAAATAAGAGCAGCACTACTTGGGGATGGCTGTGACTCAGTAGGTAGAGCGGGTTGTTCATAAACCAGAGGGTTAGCAGTTCGATCCCTGGAATATGCCCTTGAGAACCCCCAGTTGGTCCCAGCACGTGCCACTTGTGTGAATGTGTGTGTGCTTTTGTGAGTGTATGGGTAGATGCGTCTGTGACTGTAAAGTGCTATATAAAAACAAGACCATTCACCATTTACCAAGAAGGCTGTGTCAACAACATATTGTGTAATTGATGGATTATGTACTGGAAATCTCGTGAGAAAGCAGTTTTCTTTGCTTGGAACTGGTAAGGGGTAGGTATAGTGGGTATGCAATCACACAATCGTGTTCTTGTATTTGAGATATAAACAAGAGTAATTTCATGAATCATAAAGATTGCATTTAATTGGTCAGAGTTCATGATTGTCTTATTAAAAATCTATAATTTACACATGCAATCTCTCACAAACTGGGTTACGCTTGTGTCCTTGGCGCGTCTGTGGCTAACTCTGTACGTCACCAATATAATGGTTGTGCACACGTTTATCATGTGTCCTAATTTTCCATAGCCTAATTAATGTATTTCATTGTAACACATTTAGTCTTGTTGATCTGACATTAAAATCACGTGATAAATCATGGAAGAGGGTGCTAGTGACCCACGGGTTCATGCTGTTGCTCTTCTTCTAGGCTGAGTCAACTGAACGGCTGCTGTCCATTTATTTGGATCTTTTTTCTGTGTGAACGCCAAAAATAGAAGATTGTATATCTAAGCTTAAAATATACTCAAAACTAGACTTCAGTTAAAAAAGGACGTGGTAAATGATGGAAGATATTGTCTTTATCTGTCTTTATGAAAAAGATAAAATCATCAGAAGATTTAACAACTCAGTATTACTATACATAATATATATTTGAACAGTGCCAAGCTGTGCATTTTCCACCTAGGCCTTCAGTATTCAAGACACCTCTTAATACAATCGTTATGACCCCACTGCCTACAGAATTGTAACAAAAGTCACGTGTAAGAACACATCCAATGGAGAGGAGAGATATTTACAGATCACACATTTACAGATCGGTGTACGCATTAACCGATCTGTCTAAACATACAGATCAATGTACGCATGTGCAGATTTTTTTTACACATTTGCAAATCTGGTTACACACACAGATTTTTTTTTTACACATTTGCGAATGTGGCCCATAGTTCTTCTCCTGAGTCCATCCTTCGCAGCCACGGTCTTACACGATGAACCACAGATTTTGGAGACCAGATCACTTCTCCAATAGGCAGTGTTGTACATGAAGGCATTCAATGAACGGCATTTCGCTACTTCCGCCTACTGGCAACGTGAATTAGCATATTAGCTAAATGTTTAATTTCACCAAGCGCTAGGTATAACATTTAGATTTAACATTTAACATGTAGATATCACATTCAACATTTAGCTATAACATTTAAAATTTAGATTTATCATTAACATTTAGATGTAACATTTAGCATTTAGATATAACTTTTACCACTTGCCACCTCAACCGTCAATTTACACTAGTTGTTTGTTTTTTTTCAAGTTTTGGTTAGCTACTTAAACCTGATGCAATGTGTAAATATATTTTGTACCATATAACGTATTTACTTTTTTTTAATATAAAGTTTCTCTTGTCTACCTTATTCAAATTCTTTGTATCTTTTGTATCTTGTAGTATTGCTCCCTGCCGCTGTAACACCCTAATTTCCCCATGGGGATAGAAAAAGGTGACTTCACACCTATTTTTTTTTATGTTTTTGGAGCTAAATATGGGAAAAATTGTGTGTTCATTTTAACATGCGCAACTTTACAAATGGCGCCCCGTATATTTTATCGTCATCACTTTTGATGAGGCACTGCCTCACCTGCCTCCTCTGACCACACATTCCTGGACAGAAGTTAGTCCCAATATAAGCAGTGACTTTAAAATGTCCATTTATTAGCCTTATATTCAGCCTCAACAAAACTCCATTATTTTTTTTCCAGGGATGTTGTTTTGAATTCTGTTTTTCATGATATTGTGTCCTACTCCTGCACACCAAGGGTGGATGAGATATAAACTGCAGAAAAATGTCTTTTGGACTGGTACTCTGGTTCTGAAAGGCTGATACATCCCACATGGAAAGAACCTCCTGACCTTTGAGTGCAATAGTATGATAGCTTAGATTAAAGTTCCTTCAGTTGGGTTTCAGTATTATAAACATATCTATCTATAAATCAAGAAGCGTCTGTGTGTCTGTCTGTGGCACGCATATCTCGCGAACCGTTGGCCCGATTGATTTGAAACTGGGCAGGTGTCTCGCTACGGGCACGAAGATGTGCACTGCTAAGTTTGACGTTGTTTGGATAAGAAATGTAAAATATATCGGTAAAATAGGTTTTCTCCGCTCTAAATGACAGTTCTAAATTATTGCGCTGGCTCAAACGCTAGATGGTAACCATGGCAACGGAGACTCAACGTTATTTTACAGTTTATTCATCGCAACAGCAAGACAGACAAAACATGAGTGATTTTATCATCTATATAAATCAAGAATTTCTTTTAACTTATTTGGTGAGTTTGTGTGTGTGTGTGTGTGTGTGTGTGTGTGTGTCTGTCTGCGGCACGCATATCTCGCGAACCGTTGGCCCGATTGATTTGAAACTGGGCAGGTGTCTCGCTACGGGCACGAAGATGTTTACCAAAACCAGCCAACACAAAGACAGCTTCTTTCCCCAAGCAGTCACTCTGTTGAACACTATTTATTTATTTGTAAATGTACATAGGCTACTGTATTTCTGATTCTGATTCTACATTTGTATTTTGTATGTTACCAGAGCCCGTCTACGGAGAGCCGTGGCACTTCCCATTAGCCCCATTGTATCGATCTTGATTGCAGTTCCATTAGAATTCCACTGGAGGCGCTCGCGGGCGAGTGCAGACTGAATGGGACTCTATGGAGCTAGACGGCTAAATGTATCTCTTTCTCCTGCTTGTCGTTGAATCAACGTAGATTTTATTGTTGATTCCGCAAGTTCAATATAGATTATAGTCCAAAAGTCGAATGAATGAGTACTTATGTCTTTTCAATTTCTTACAGGCTGGGCCGTTGTTGGCCGGAACACGCTAGCATTCTGCTAATGAATGCTGATTGGTTAGTGACGGACTTGCGACTGATTACGACCAGAAACCTCGTTTGATGGCACCTGAAGCTAAAGCAGAATCAGAAACATTTTCTTAAGGAGGACTTTCTGTCGAAGTTAATTTTTGTGTGCTGTATTTATGTTTTCCTGCGGGCACTTTTATTTTCATATCGTTATATATGTGCTGTAAAAAGTACACGGGTGAAATTGCCGTAAAGCAGCACCTCTGGCAGTATGAAAATATGTGACGTCATCACATTTTTTGAACAGATTTTTAGAACAGATAAATGAACTTAAAAATGCAATTTTCAGCTGAGTGTATTATCTTAGCCCCCCCCCCCCCCCCCCCCCCCCTTTTGAATGCAACCTTCAAATTACTTGATAAAAAATTATATCCTGAGAAAAGTGGATTCTGGGGTTGAAACTCCATCGGCTCCAATTCATTCTGCACTCGCCTGCGAGCGCCTCCGCATGGACAGAGACGTGTTACTGCAGCCAGTCCAGAAACCGGAAGTAACCAGAGAGTGCCACTTCTCTTCCTATTAGACTTTCTCTGATGTTACTATGTGTATATACAATTAAAACCACCAGTAAAAACACTACAATTAATGTCTTTGTGGGGAGGAGACATGGGTCACGACAATGGTCACAACTGAAAAATCTTCTTCAGCTCCCACTATAGGAATACATACTTCCGACGGGCACTGCACTAGTAGGTTTTAATGTAGGTTTTGAGTATATGTGACATATGTGTTTTTCCCATCACAGTCTTTCAATGCATTCTGGAGACTCCATTATTAATGTCCATGTGTCTCATTTATTTAGCATGGTATTCAGTCTATGCTTTAGAACATGCATGAAGCTGAATGTGCAACGAAAATATTGAGTCTCATCAAAACTGTTAATTGTGATAGAAGCCCTTTGTTTTCAGTCTAGCTTAGATATGTGCCAGAGAGAAAACAAGAGAACTCTGTCCAGTCCTGTCTTTTCCACGACAACGGGATGTGTCTTTCCCCACACGGAAAGAACCTATATGAACATATAGGTTTTAATATAGGTTTTGAATGTCTCTCTGAGCTCCCACTGCTCCAGCAGCCCACACAGAAAGAACCTATATAAACATATAGATTTTAAAATAGGTTTTGAATATATGGGACATACATAAAATTGGCCGTTTTCATATATATGCATATATGCTTTATATATGCAGCACATGTTATCATATATGCTGCATATATAACGTATATATGCAGCATATATGCACAGATAAACTGCATATAGGTTTCATATAGCCTCATATACCCACACGGAAAGAACCTATATGAGGATATATGCGCATATATGAAACCTATATGGAGTTTATCTGTGCATATATGCTGCATATATATAGCATATATGCGTATATATGAAAACGGCCAATTTTATGTATGTCACATATATTCAACACCTATATTAAAACCTATATGTTTATATAGGTTCTTTCCGTTTGGGTCAACATGGTTGTTGAAGAAATGAGAAGCTACTCGTTGCATCAGTTGGGGTTAAATAACTTGTTGCCAGCTGAAAGATAATCGCCCATGCCGTAATTATCTAAGAGGAGGGCCGAATCTTTTTTCTTAGTTAAATCCAGATGGCGACTTTTTTTTTTGGCCAGGCAGTGTACATTTGAGGACAGATTGTAGTTATACTTGATAAAAACATCAATTCGAAGTCACTGACATGAAATGCCGATAATACACACCAACCAGTCTCATGGAAGTGTATGGTAATTGACTCACTTTTGAAACCAGCATCAAAAGTGGCCATTTGAGGAACTGCAGTTTTGGGCACTCCATCATTTCAGAGGTTACTGCAGAAATTGTATCATGAAACTTGTCATCCTAGACTTATGACCATAATGGGTGGATGTCCAGTACATGACAGAGTGTATTGTGTATATAGACAGGTATAAAATAAGGCTGTCCAGGCCAGGGTGGTGGCCCATTTATTAATGATGTTAGGGAAGGAAATTGGCAAAATGAAAATTACTTATGGGAACAAAAGCAATTTATATGACAAGTTTCTAACACTGAAATATAATGAAGTTATATGAAAGATGGGAGTCCACATGAACAGCAGACTGGACTGGAGGGACAACAGTGATGCTTGTATACAAGAAGGGACTGAGTAGACTCTACTTCCTGAGGAAGCTTAGGTCTTTCAACGTATGCAGCAAGTTGCTGGAGATTTGACTGTTGTTGCGAGTACCCTGTACTTTGCTGTGGTTTGTTGGGGGAGCAGCACCAGCAAAAACGACATAAGCAGGATTGACAAATTGATCTGAAAGGCTGGTCATGTCATTGGCAGTGAGTTGGAGATGTTTGTCTCAGTGAGGGACGGGAGGACACTAGACAAACTGCTCTCCATCATGGACAATAGGTCGCATCCACTACACCAGACAATAGAGGGGCAGCGGAGCTCATTCTCAAACAAACTGATCCAGCTCCACTCCCACAGTGAACGCTATAGGACTTCATTCAGGCCATTTTCAGTCCAGCTGTACAACAACTCACCTTTCTGTAACAGATAGCTCCATGTTATTCATGTTAATGGACACTATTGCACCTTACTATCATCCCTGTGTATATAATATATATATTCTTCCATCTCTGTTTCTTGTACATTTGCTCATATGCTAATTTTTACATTTTTGCTTATATTATTTTTGTTTTATTTTACTAGATTTTATTTTACTTATTTTAATTTAATTGTATTTAATCTTTCTTTTACTTGTGGTTCTTAAGAGGGTTTTTTATGTGTAACTAAGTTACTGTGACCAAGCAATTTCCCTTGTGGATCAATAAAGTTTATCTAAGTCTAAGTCTAAATGTTGTTAACAGCTTCAAGGCAAGAAAAAAAATCACTAGACTACTGTAAGATATTAACATGACCTGTTTGAAATTAAATGCTGCTGTAATTATGAGAACCTCAGACTGTGTGCAGTTAGATAATGGGAGACTAACTCAGAAATGAAGTCTGGGGTCAAGTCATGAAGTGCTTTTAATGTGATTAGTAGGGTCTTAAAATCAATTCTAAAACCAGTTAGCAGCTGGAGGAAGGACTTTTAAAAGGAATGTGACTTTATCTCTTTCCTTAGCCAGTGTTAAACATCCTGAATTGTTATGAATTTGTCGAGACCAAGTGAAAGCATAAAATTCAACAAATTCGGCAACGTTCCAGTTGGAAAAAACAGGACTGGGTGACTCGGCCAGCAAAGCCTTCTCTGTGCGATAAACTTTATATTCCCATTACTCTTATTAAATTATTCCCACTAGCCTATTCTTTTCATTTTATGGCTTGTCTGTCTCTCAGCTGTGGTGCTTTTGGCAGCGTAACTTTGCATTAGAGCTTTTATCCAATCATATTTCAGCCATCAGGTGTTGCCAGAGTCAAAGAAATCTGCCTGGGCCTTCACAATTAAAACTGCATTTCAGTCCCATTTCAAGTTTGTATTCTTTGCCTTCTCTGTGGCCTACGGTAGCATCAGCGTTTTCGCGTCCTCTGACTACAGGATCAGAGAGACGCAAGCTAGCGGTTCATGTTAATCTGTTGCGAGTTTCACAAGCAAATTGTCCCGTTAACGTTTTGATAGCCTCTCCTCCTTCCGTCGTCATGAGTTAAAAAATAGCCATCGATGGAAAAGCTGGTTAGGTGAGGAAAGGCCACCTAACTCCGGAGCTAGGCTAGCTCCTGGGATCTGGGGAAAGGGTGTGTCTCCCGCTTTCAGGTCTATGAGCCATGAGTGCTATCCTTGGCTGACAGGCTCAGAGGAGACCTCCAAATTGTTTCTTAAGTTCTGGTGAGGAAAATATACATCTTATATGTATATTTTTGCCATTTTATTGGGTTGCGATTAATGCTTCTGCTGGATTTGACGTACGAAGCACTGGTGACTGCGTTCATGTCAGCCGTCATTTGCAGAAAGCGAGTCAAGCCAGCCGCGTTTCTGATTTTTCTTAGACGTCTACTTGTGTACTTATTGGACAGGCCAAAATGCAAAAAAACAAAAAAACTTCATTGGTGGATTCTGGTTGAGATTTTAAAAATCCAGTTTCCTTCATAGGTGACCATGACTACTGACTTGATTCTTGTTCACAACATCCCTCACTATTACTGTACAACATTTCAAGTCATTTCATTGTATAATTTTGAAGAAAACTACTGACAGAGTCACCCAAAGACGTTCTGACAGTTCAATTCTTCATATTCAAACAGTGATAAAATCCTTTCCTCCATACGTTTGCTCAAATATTGTCTTGATTCCTGTTCAGAGTGACCCTGACTACTCCCTTCCCTTAGAATTGATGTTTGTAGGCTATACCCACAGAGTTTCTTATTTAAACCTCAAACTTACAGTCCCTTAGAATTGAAGAAGCTACTCAGGCGAGAGGCAAAACGCCTTCTCAAAAAAACTCTACATGACTGCCTTTTTCAATGCTTTTTGGATATACCATGACCTGGATGACTGAGAACCTTCACAGACATCCTTACTGTCCTCAAGTAATTTCACTGCACAGTTTTGAAGAAACTTTAAAACACCAACATGCCAATTATGTGAACAACAGTAACCACAATTTAACTCCTACACAAATAGATTATTTTTTTTGATGACACTGCAGCATCGCTTAGTACAACTCTAAACTTAGTTGCCCCTCTGAAAAAGGTCATGAATCGGAGGAGGCTAGCTCCCTGGTATAATTCACAGTTGCACAGTTCAAAGCAGGCAGCCCAAAAGCTGGAAAGAATTTGGCATTCCACTAATTCTGAAGAAGCTCACATAGACTGGAAAGATAGCTTAACAACTTATAAACAGCATATTAGAACAGCATATTATTCATCATTAATAGAAGAAAGAATCAGAATCAGAATCAGAAAAGACTTTATTGCCAAGCATGTTTGTACATACAAGGAATTTGCCTTGGTGTTGGTACGCATAAATAAAATGAAATAAAATAAAATAAATATAGAAACTATATATAAAATACAAAAATACAAAAAATACACAAATACAAAAAATACAAAAATACAAAATACAAAAATATATACACAGTATATATATATATATATATTCCACCAGAACTGTGGTAGTGAGGTAGTGAGTTTGATGTGTTCATGGGGGGGGGCTTGGCATTGTTCAGCAGACGGACTGCGGTTGGGAAAAAACTGTTCGCCATGCGAGTGGTACATTTAAATAATCCGTGTCCAGGGTGAGAGGGATCAGCCACAATCTTAGCTGCACGCTTCAGCGTCCTGGAAGCGTACAGCTCGTCGAGAGACTTCAGACTGCAGCCAATCACCTTCTCTGCAGAGCGAATGACACGCTGCAGTCTGCTCTTGTCCTTAGCAGAGGCTGCAGCATACCAGGTGGTGATGGAGTTGGTGAGGATGGACTCAATGATGGCAGTGTAGAAGTGAACCATCATTGTCTTTGGCAGGTTGAATTTCTTCAGCTGCCGCAGGAAGTACATCCTCTGCTGTGCTTTTTTAATTAGGGTGCTGATGTTCAGCTCCCATTTGAGGTCCTGGGAGATGATGGTGCCCAGGAAACGGAAGGAGTCCACAGTGTTGACTGTAGAGTCAGACAGGATGATGGGGAGGAGTGGGGCTGTGTTCTTCCTGTAGTCCACGATCATCTCCACTGTCTTGGAGGCGTTCAGCTCCAGGTTGTGGCGGCTGCACCAAGTCACCAAGCGGTCAATCTCCAGTCTGTAGGCGCTCTCATCTCCACCTGAGATGAGCCCGATGAGGGTGGTGTCATCCGCAAACTTCAGGAGCTTGACAGACTCGTGACTGGAGGTGCAGCTGTTGGTGTACAGGGAGAAGAGCAGAGGAGAAAGGACACAGCCTTGAGGGGAGTCTGAGATGTGTTTTCCCAGCCTCACATGCTGCCTCCTGTCAGACAGGAAGTCTGTGATCCACCTGCAGATGGAGTCAGGCACGGTCAGCTGGGAGAGTTTGTCCTGTAGTAGAGACGGAATGACCGTGTTGAAGGCCGAGCTGAAATCCACAAACAGGACCCTGGCATATGATCTGGGGGAGTCCAGGTGCTGGAGGATGAGGTGGAGGAACAGGTTGACGGCGTCATCCACAGATCTGTTTGATCTGTAGGCAAACTGCAGGGGGTCCAGGAATGGGTCTGTTAAATCCTTAAGGTGTGAAAGCACAAGGCGTTCAAAAGACTTCATCACAACTGATGTCAGGGCAACAGGGCGGTAGTCATGGAGTCCAGTAGTCCTTGGCTTTTTGGGGACTGGGATGATGGTGGAGGCCTTGAAGCAAGCTGGCACGTGACATGACTTCAGTGCCAACCCCAGATTTCTTTTCAGCACTGTAGCCAGACTGACAAAGAGACACAGCTGTGCTGAGCCATCTATTCCTTTAGCTCTCAGTAGTAAAGACTTTATGAGCTTCTTTATAAATAATAATAATTGCAGGCATTAGAGAAAAAATTCAAGGCATCCTTCCGACAGCTGTCAAAGATGTAAGTACAGTGGTATTAGAAACTTCTGTAAGACCTAATCAATATCTGGAATCCTTCTCCCCAGTAGATCTTGCAATTGCAATTGTGCAATTCTGCAACAATTAAAGCATCTAAACCATCCACTTGTCTTCCAGATTTCATCCCAACTAAATTGCTCAAGGAGTTTTTTCCCATTAATTAACACCTCTATATTAAACCAGGTAAATTTATCTTATTTAACAGAATATGTGTCTGTCTTTTAAGATTGCTGTAATTAAACCCTTACTTAAGAAACCCACTGTAGACCCAGATGTTTTAGTCAACTATAGACCAATTTTCAACCTTGATTTTATTTCTAAAATTCTGGAAAAAGTTTTTGCTAATCAGTTGTGTGATCATTTAAACAGGAATGGTATGTTTGTAGGGTTTCAGTCAGGTTTTAGAATTTATCATAGTACACTCTAAGAAAAAAAACATCACATTTACTTAATATAGTTATGGCAACCGGTCCCACGAAACTAGGCTGAATAAATGGGAAGAATACTAGAAAACCAATTATTACTACATGCTTTTAAGCAAATCCCACCAAACCGTCTTAATTAAATACTACTCAACGCGCTAATGTTGAATTTACTCAACGCGGTTATGATGAATTTACTCAACGCACTTATGTTGAAGGTACTCAACGCGCTTATGTTGAATTTACTCAACGCGCTTATGTTGAAGGTACTCGACACAAATGAGTTGTATTTATGTTGTAGTGTTTTGTTGATTGTACTTAGGACCGTTTCTAGCTTCGTGGGGGCCCTAAGCAAGATGCTGTTCGGGGGCCCCTAGTTTGTCAAACTATGATGAAGAGATTACTAACCCTTAGATGGATTCAAGGAGTTTTATTGTCATTACACACATGTTGGTACATGAGGTGGAACGAAATTAGTTACCCTGGTCCCACTGCAAGTCAAAGCAGAAACAGTAAAATTAAGAGTATAAAAATAGAAGAAAATTAGCAAACTAAGTTTAAAAAATAGGCAAGTAAGTAATATAAATATAGAAAGTGACAATTGTGCATTACTGGAGTCTGTGCAAAACGACTGCATTCAGTGCAAAATGCATCTGTGGTTGGTTGGGGGGGGGGGGGGGGGGGGGGGGGGCACTCAGGCAAGTTAAACTGATAAAAAACTATAATACAAGGAAAACAACAATACTCTATATGTCAATAAATAAAACATGTTTTTGAAGAAAATACAACAAACCAACATTGATTTTAAAGTGCAACAATGAAAACAAAACAACACTAAAAATAATGCTTATTTAACATCACAGTCACTTATCAGCAACACCTGATATACTTAATCAAAGTAATAATAACAGTTTATGTGATGGTTTTGGAGCTTCCTGGTCAGGAAGTTCAGAAGATCCCTCTGGCTCCATGTCTGGAGCTCCAAAACATTCTAGAATTGCTCCTGCAAAGACAAGGCTCCTTAGGTTATCACGTAAAATAGATCATTAGTGCATATTCCTATTTTATAATTGCAGTGATGTTGCTGTAATACAGAAAATTAAAATGAATCTGTTTTTATATTAAACACTGTGACGGACAGTGTGCCCAATAACAAAGTTGTCACTTTTAAGAGTTTTCTGCATTCATTTACACATAAATGAGATAAATGATCCACTGCCACAATAGTATAAAATAAACACAATGCGTCATATGTATAAATCACTTAAAAGACAAACCTTTCAAATATTTATTTAAATTATAAAACTGTAGCACACTTCTAATTAGAGGCCTATATAATACACACAAACTTAAAAATGACCATGACAGGACTACTAGTATTAGGGCCACACATGAAGAAAAAAATATTTTTGCCATGACGAGATTAAACTCGACATGTCGACTTTAAAGTCGCCATGTCGACATTAAACTCGACATTTCGAGAATAAAGTTGAAATATCATGTCGACTTTAAAGTCGACACGTCGAGATTAAAGTCGACATGATATTTCAACTTTATTCTCGAAATGTCGAGCAACTTGATCAATTGTCTTATTTTATTTTGCGATACAACATAACCTCTCTGTATCGCACACAGATGTAACCATCGATATCCTTGCATCTGCCCATTTCCAGCAATTTCAGTATGCAAGAATGCGGCCACTTCTTCCAAATTTGTATGATTTCTCCTTCTGAACAGACGAAGTTTTCGGCACAACCTTTTCAGCGTCCTTACACTAATCACCACACTGTGGTTCTGCGCTAAAAGAGCGAGGATTTCCTTATTGCTAAACCCGATTCTGAAGTAGGTACAATTTGACCAAATCATCTACACAAGGCATTGTGTTGAATCGTCGGCCAATTGTCTGATTCTGGATTCAGTGCGGGTATCCTGTGGAGCGGTTGCTCTCTCTCCAAACTATTTTGAACTAATTTCAACTTTATTCTCAAAATGTCGAGTTTAATCTCGTCATGGCAAAAATATTTTTTTTCTTCATGTGTGGCCCTAATACTCCGTCGTACAGGACAGACTGTCCATTCACATGCGACATATTCATTTTACATTTGTGAGTTTGTGACGAACAAATCCTAGCCAGCTAGCTAACATTTATCCAGGGCTAGCTAGCTAACATTTATCCAGGGCTAGCTAGCTGGCTAGCAGGACAAATAAACAAACTTGCTTAACGGCATTTCACCTCCACTTCTTTTTGAGAAAACTTCTTTTTGATGCCATTATTGTGTTTGTTTTGTTTAATATTCACGCTAACGGGAAGGATGAGTAGCTGTCAGTCATGCCCATCACACCTGTCGGCGGCCCGCTACGTCACTCACATTGCGACACTGCAGTCCAACGAATATGACGCAGTATTGACACAAAAACACCAGTCACTGCTTATTATTGCAGTTTATTTTATTTATATTCTACAACGTTTATTTTTAAGCATATAAAGGGATGTAACAAACACACGAGATAGCTACAGATAAAGACAGAACATTTTAATTCTCAGATGAGGATGAACATGCAGCTTTGGGGCCCCCTGGTGGCTTGGGGGCCCTAAGCATTTGCCTAGTTCACCTATAGCAAGAAACGGCTCTGTTGTAACATAAACATTAGTGTAAACTACCGAAGTTAGAGTGTATTAGTGATGTAGATCAAAAGGTCCAACGTCAAACAAGCGAAACGAAAGGGGTTAGTGGTACATTGAAAAAACAACGGTTTTCGTTAGTGAAGCAAGGGTTCGATTCTCATTGATTGCTTTTTATGTATTTTATTGTAATATGTATATAATTTATTTATTATCAGCTTTAAACCACATATCCATGTGGTGTAGTCGAACAGTAATGTGCATGGCAAATCAACTCCCATACAAGAATGAACCAAGACACGTCTCGATTATACTGCATTTTATTCTCCACTATGTCCTAATAGAGCACTGTGTCATTGAACCTTCGAGTAATGAACCTTTTTTTGAATCACGTGTCGAGGCTTCAACAAAGCCTCGACACGTGATTCACCTCCTCCTTACATACAAGGCCCTTAAAGGCCTAGCTCCACTGAATCTGAAAGACCTCATTGTACATCATCCCAACAGATTACTTCAATCTCAAAATGCAGGCCTACTTGTGGTTCCTAGAATTTCAAAAAGTAGAATGGGAGCCTTCAGCTATCAGGCTCCTCTCCTGTGGAACCGACTCCCAGTTTGGGTTCGGGAGGCATACACCCACTCTACTTTTAAGGTCAGGCTTAAGACCTTTTTGATAAAGTTTATAATTAGGGCTGGACTGAACCTTCCCTTAGTTAAGCTGCAATAGGCCTATGCCGCTGGGGGATGATGCACTGAGCACATGTCTTCTTCTCTCTTCTCTCTCACACCAAGCTCCTATCTTCCCCATTTTTTTCTCTGGCACAATGACATTTACCAGCAAATTTTTGTAGCCTCCTTCTCTCTATTAGTGTGGGTCGTTTAGTGAAGTTGTTAACTGACTGCCACTGAGAGGATTTGGACTGTTTCTCTGCTAGCGTTAGCGTTAACGAATGCCCTTTCTGATGAGTGTACATTGCAGTAGTACATTTGTTAAATTTCAGGACAGACTTCAATAAGAGCTTCAATAAATTAAATTGTTGAAAACACAAAAACATTACTAACTCAGAAGATCCAAGCATACTAGATGATTTTAGCACAGAGTTACTAAGTGATAATATAGAATATAGAGCTTCTGAATGCAAAGAGGAGAACAGATAAAAAGTAAAAATTGTGCTGACTATTTAACAGTGTGTGACTTGTTGAAATGTCCGCCTCGCAGTTACGTCATGGACCTGATGAACAAAGAGTCATCAGAGGAGACATTGTGTGAGCACAAGTGTGGTATTACAGCTAATGAAATTTAGATGGACTGTGAGCAGAGTGTGAGCTCAGTGTAGCTTAGCACCGTCCAGCCTAGGGCACCGATTACACTGAATACTGGTTGGGGTTAACAATTATGCATGAATGCTAAGCTGCTCAAAGTATTCCTTCTGATGTTAAGTATTTGCCTCTGGTCCTCTTCTTTTCTCCTTTAACTCTTGCTTTTTTCCACTCTCACTTCTGATACACGCTGATCTGCCCATTAAGATCAAAAGACCTCATGTCCATCTGACACAATGACTTTTTGACTGTGCTCCACTAGGAAAAGCATGATGGGAATGGCAATATTTTCTCTCTGTTAACACAATTTATTATAGGCTGGCTGTGTCCTTTAAACACAATAACAATGCATGGTTGACCTTTGCCTCAACAGATTTGTTGTAGCTTTTGGCAAAGAAACACTGAGTTTAATGTGACTAAATGTGGCAAGTTCAGTGTGGTAATACTTAGTTCACCCAAAAGCTATGCAAACATGCAGTTATCGCAAGTGTAGTTAATACAGCTAATTCTGTACAAATGAAACTACACAGAGACTTCAAACTCAAACAGCAGAAGCATGACTTTTGAAACATTGTTTTCAAGCTTCGAAATCAAGAAAGATTATGTAATCAACCTGACATCTTGCAGTACTGCTGTAGAACCGATGGGTCCATCTTCAGGCGTGAGAATTAAACCCAATTCATGTCCTCCTAATCATGAAAGCAAGCTTCATTGGAGCCTCAAAATACTATCAAAACAATGTAAGATTGTTTTTTTGTGAGTAGCCATATGTATAAAATAAATGTAGTCATCTATAACATCAAATGTCTGTAAAATGAGCTTTGATTTAACCTGACAAGTTGACTGGAGCTGTGTGAGAAAGCCAATCCACCGAGACCTGAGCCTACATAATACTGTATACACATTAACTTACTTTTGCCTTTAGACTACTGCTTCTCGTTACTGTACACTTTCAGCAGATAAGACATAAGACATTGCTTATTTTCCCACGTATGGGAAATTTCCTTGTCACAGTAGCACAGAATTTTTCAAAAATACATACAAAAAACAATAACGAATTTGACAGGAATATTACAAAAAACAATAAAACAAATGACTGTAAAAACCAAAAACGAAACAAAGTCTAGGACATGGGTTATATTTGACTCAGGCTGGTGTTCTACAGCCTGATGGCAGTTGGGATGAAGGACCTGGAGCACGCACGCCGATACAGGAGGACAAACGGGTCTGCTGTCCCGGGCCCAGGGTAGATGGGGGGGCCCAGAACTGGGCCCTCATTAAATTATAGAATAATTAAAAAAAATATATATTAAAATAGGCCTATTTGTGAAAAAAATATGTAATATTTGAGTTACATAAAAGCTTTTTATTTGTTTTCTTCGTAATTGTCCTTGAAATAGTGGTCAAGAACCCCCCCACCCCCAACACAACAATGGTTTGGCCACTGATCAAAATTTGATGTTGCTGTTTGATTTGAAGTTCAGTACGCTCAAAATGTCCGGTCAGCACAAGACCGGTGCTCAGAAAAGTAAAGAAAAGAGAAGAAGAGAAGAAGAAAATAGAGGCCTTAAAGATTTTCTTAACAAATATTTAAAAAAAGGTGGTGACGGTGAAGCTGGGACTAGTAAAGTGAACGTAGAGCAAGGTAAGAAACAGCGCAGCCAACGTTTACCAGCCTTGTAAGGTAACCTAACGAGCTAGCTCTAATGTTAACGTCCATTAGCTTGTATAAAAGCCTGACACAACACGTTATCTTTGACAGAAACAGTTGAGTTTGGTAGCTCCGTCAGAAAGGATGAGACAGAGAGGAGAGAGATCCGGCTGCAGTCAGGTGACAGAGAGAGTGATGCGGGAGGGGCCCGCGGTCTCGGAGCGGAGGGACAGAGTAAGGCTACATGTGAGAGAGAAGAGCGCGATAGAGAGAGTCACAGTGATGCGGGAGGTACCCGCTGTCCCGGAGTGGAGGGCATCTTAGATTATCTTGTCCCGGGCCCAGGCAAGACTGTTAGCTGGCCTGACCTGGAGTAGCGTTTCTTCTTGAAGCATGGATGCAGCAGTCTGCTGCTGAAGGAGCTGGCCCATGTGACCAGCTTGTTGAGTCTCTTCCTGTCCCTCTCTGAGCTCCCACTGCTCCAGCAGCCCACACAGAAAGAACCTATATAAACATATAGATTTTAAAATAGGTTTTGAATATATGGGACATACATAAAATTGGCCGTTTTCATATATACGCATATATGCTTTATATATGCAGCACATACAGTATGTTATCATATATGCTGCATACGTATATATGCAGCATATATGCACAGATAAACTGCATATGGGTTTCATATATCCTCATATACCCACACGGAAAGAACCTATATGAGGATATATGCGCATATATGAAACCTATATGGAGTTTATCTGTGCATATATTCAAAACTTTCCTTTAGGTTTGTGTAAATCAACTTTTTTCAGCTGGTGTCCTGGAAACAAAGTGAAAGTGACTGAGAACAGAGCAATCTCGATTAACCACATCTAATTGTGTGTGTGTGTGTGTATATATATATTAGGGTTGGGCGGGAGCAAAATCTTATATCACGGTAACCGTATATATCGCGGTATGGTTTTTTTCCCCTGTAAATTCAATTAATGGCTTAAAATAACCATACTGTCGCATTTGATCATTTTCCTCTTTTATTTTTATTTGCTCACAGCAGCATAACATTATTTTAAAGAAAAAATAATATAATAAATAATAAGCCACAAAGAATGTGCAAATGTCTGGTTGAACTCCAGCTTTAACTTAAGCTATAGTGTGTGTGCAAATGTAAACACAGAGCTCCAGCTTAATAAGAAATAAAAATAACTAATGACAAAAAGTATTTAAGTTTTACACAAGGTAACAGGTGCATCTTTTGGCTTTCATAATACTGCTTCACATGTTTTAACTTTAAGTGGTGGAAGAGGTTACTGGTGTTTCCACCTCCAGCAGCAACAGTCGCGCGACACTCTTTGCAAAGTATCAGGCTCAGAGAGATGCCGCAGACATCTGCTTTTTCTTTGGTATAAACAGTATTGCAAAATCTCTACCGGTAGACACTTTTATACCGTCACATTTTATAATACCGTCATACCACCCAACCCTAATATATATATACACAATTATATATATATATATATATATATATATATATATATATATATATATAAACACACACACACACAGCTGGATAGTCCAGCGGTTAGTGACGTGGACTAGCACACAGATCAGGTGCTAGGGAACCAGGGCAACCTGATGAGAAATGGGCAAATGGGCTGCTGGAACAAGAAATAGATGGACAAGGGTGGAAAACACGGAACTGTCGGAATGCTACTATTTGAGCAACACCAGAGAGAAGGGATACATGCAGTGAACGTGGGACCAATGGTTACTTCGAAACCCACAATCAAGGCTAACAACAAAACAGCTGTTAGCCCAGTGTTCCAACATCCGCAATCGAAAACTCCTGTCACAGCTAGAGATGACAACAACAATGCTATGGCAAGGGGGCGCCAGGACGACAGGTCAGCGGGGGGATGCCACCATCACCCCCACAATCAGAGATTGGGTGCCAAGCCCCAACAGTTACCAGCCTCAGTACAAGAGCTGCTGACCTGAGAATGAAGATCATGGCACAGTTAGAAGCCTGGAACCCCCGACGAATACCGAAGCTGACTTGTAAAGTACCCTCAGAAGATACATTCAGTAATACACAGGATAAGATGTTACAATCCCTTGTGCCAAGATCCCAGGCAAAACACATTTAGAGGCCCTGTTCAACTAAGAGGCCCTACCAAACCTTATGGTCATGTGATATGACAATTAACCTATAATCTACATAAACTAAGTAAAAGCTGCTGGCTTGTAAGCCCATTGAGCAGCAGAGGATACTTCAAACATTGTAGAACATAAACTAACTAAACGCTGCTGGCTTGTATGGCCCGCTCAGCAGCTAACCATAGCTACCAAGCAACATGAAGACAACATGAACCTGGCCTAAACAACAGTAGTATGCAGCGTGTCATTGGGGTTTTCAAGTGGGCACCTCCTTTCACCGATGTTTCGTTAAGTTAGGCCCACGACACCTCGAGAAGGCTTAACAGTGACTTCCAGCGTCCTGGAGTCACCCCCCTCCACACCGCCACTGCACAACCCTGTTTTCCTCACCATTCGATGTCTATCAACAACTAATATAGCAACTAATAACCATGAGCCAAACAAACAAGATTGATGCGGGCTGAAACACGTAACAAACAAATCTACCATGATTCGCCCCGTTGATGCGGGCTGAAACACGTAACAAACAAACAAATCTAGCATGATTCGCCCCGTTTGATGCGGGCTGAAACACGTAACAAACAAATCTACCATGATTCGCCCCGTTGATGCGGGCTGAAACACGCAAAAAACAAACAAATCTACCATGATTCGCCCCGTTGATGCACGCTGAAACACGTAATAAACAAATCTACCATGATTCGCCCTGTTGATGCGGGCTGAAACACGTAACAAACAAATCTACCATGATTCGTCCCGTTGATGCGGACTGAAACACGTAACAAACAATCTACCATGATTCGCCCCGTTGATGCGGACTGAAACACGTAACAAACAAACAAATCTACCATGATTCGCCCCGTTGATGCGGGCCGAAACACGTAACTCTGCTGCCCGGGACATATTGCTAACCGCAGTCCTCTGGCTTCTTCCTCGTATGCCCAGCTCACTCAGCAGAGCAATCACCGATCTTGCCACAAATCCACGGCAGCCCACTTCTACCGGGCGGACATAAGCCTTCCATCCATTCTGCTCTGCATCTGCTGCTAACTGCATACTTAGCTCTTTTTTGCTCATTAGCCTCCTCAACTCTATCTTCCCACGGGACAGTCAGCTCTATGAAATAGACTACTTTCTCTGGCTCAGACCACAACAGCAGATCTGGCCGTAGTCGGGTGCTAGCTATCTCAGCTGGGCAGTTGCCCATTTAAATCCGCTCTCATCTCCCAGGCTCCTCCTACTCTTAGCTGTCCCATGTTATGCCTGATGCCTGATATTCTCCCTCCCGTACAAACTTAATGCATCTATTCTCTCTGTTAACGGCCATGGAATTTACATTCACCATACACATGCATACTGGAACAGCTGTTAGCCCAGTGTTCCAACATCCTCAATCAAAGCCAAATGCCCAAGTCAACATCAAATGCGGCATATACCCCCTCAGTCAGATCATCACAATTCCGAAGTGGAGCAACAATTAGTCACCTGCTCTACATGGATGACATCAAGCTGTACGCAACATAGGTGATATCCAAGACATCACCACAGGCTAATGGAGCTGCAAGGTCATCAAACACAACCAAGAGAGTGAGGCAGGTGCTGAACGCAATACCAATGGCCAAAGGAGGAGACAGAAGCCACAGATATCAAGACAAGACTCCTCACCATGCACGGAGGGTTTCACCCCAAATCCCTGAGACTGTACACTAAGCGGAAAGAGGGAGGCCGAGGACTAGTTAGCATCAAGGCCACTATCCAGGATGAAACATCAAAAATCCAAGAGTACATCAGAAAAATGGCCACAAAGGATGAACTGCTAAGTGAATGTCTCAGGCAACAGAAACCTGATAAGAGTGCAGAGGAAGAGGAGCAGATCACCTGGAAGGACAAGCCCCTACATGGCATGTACCACCACCAAATTGAAGAAGTGGCTGATATCGAGAAGACCTACCAATGGCTGGAAAAGGCTGGACTCAGAGACAGCACAGAGGCACTGATCATGGCAGCACAAGAACAGGCCCTAGGCACAAGAGCCATAGAGGCCAAGATCTACAAGAGTAGATCAGACCCAAGGTGCAGACTATGCAAAGATGCCCCTGAGACAGTCCAGCACATAGTAGCAGGGTGTAAGATGCTAGCTGGGTCAGCGTAGCTGGAGAGACACAACCAAGTGGCTGGAATAGTGTACAGGAACATCTGTACCCAGTATGGAATAGCACCCAAATCCCAATGAGCCGCACCACAGAAGGTGGCCGAGAACAACAGGGCCAAGGTGCTGTGGCTGAAAGGCCACTCAGCAAGGAAGAAGCCATTACTTCAAAGCAACATAAAAAAGCCAGATTACAGTTTACAAATGCACACAGGGACAAAGACCTTAATTTTTGGAGAACATGAAACAAAAGTGGAACTGTTTGACCCTAATGACCATTGTTACATTTGGAGGAAAAACGGGGAAGCTTGTAAGCCTGAGAACACCATCCCAACTGTGAAGTATGGGGGTGGTAGCATCATGTTGTGGGGCTGTTTTGCTGCAGGAGGAACTGGTGCACTTCATAAAATAGACGGCTTCATGAGGAAAGAACACTATGTGGAAATATTGAAGAAACATCTCAAGACATCAGCCAGGAAGTTAAAGCTTGGGCACAAATAGGTCTTCCAAATGGACAATGACCCTGAGCATACTGCCAAAGTAGTTACAAAGTGGTTTAAGGACAACGAAATCAATGTTTTGGAGTGGCCATCACAAAGCCCCGATCTCAATGGGGGCAGATCTGAAAAGGCGTGTGTGAGCGAGGTGGCCAGAATGGACCAGAATTCCAGCAAACTATTGCTCTCTCTCATCATTGTGGCATTTAGCAAATAGAAATCATTGTGGTAATCCTAACTGACCTAAAACAGGAGAAGTTTAGTCTGATTTAACTTCTGACAGTGAGGAAAAAAGGTTTATGTGTCTTTTAACACAGTGTATGTAAACATCTGGGCCTGTATTCCTAAAGATTCTAAGAATCCTCTAAGAGAGCTCCTAACTTAGCCTAAAAATTCCTAGTTAGGAGTCTTAGCTTAGGAGTGATTCCAGAAAATTCTCAGAGAACTCTTAGCAAGGAATGGACAGAAACTCTTATCTTAGTGAGGAGGTGTGGTTGACCCCGTTGCTAGGTATGAGTCATCATTTCAAGAGGTGTGATTGGTTGATCCTAAAAGCTAGATAAAAGTACACATAATTGGCCTAGAATGGACGTCAACTTAATAGACTTAATAACATAATCTAATCTCTATGAAGACTGTGTAATTATAAATAATACTTTACATAAAAATAAATAAATAGTAAGCTATACTTTAAAAATTATCCTATAAAATGTGTGATTAAACTCAGGCCCACTTGCACAGTATTCACATGCTGATAGTTCTATTTATTTGCTTTCAATCATTTACAACGCTGGTAACATTTTGCACTTCACCCATTTGGTATTAACGAGGGTAAAATGGCTCAGCTTTCATCAATTTCTGTGATTGCTAACCGGCCTAGAAGAAGCAGTGTTGGTTGGTTCACATTTTCCAAAAACCGAACAGCAATGGAGAAGAAATGAAGTAGGAAACCCAACTGGACAGAGGAACTGTGTTTGCTTCTGCATCAACTGGTCAATGAGAATGAAAGTGTTTAGAGACGTAGATTTGGCCCCAAGTCATCACTGCTGCATTGTTGCATTTTTGCATTTTTCCTGTTGCTAAATACCTCAGTGTTGTGATGACTTTAATTTCCGGTGATATTGCGATTGTAACAAGCTTGATTGTCATTCAGTGTTTGGAGAATATCTCTCCTGCCTCTTCTTTCAGCCATTTTCTCCTCTGCTTAAGAAATTCCTAAGGCTCCTAAAAGTCCTCCTCCCTGCTCTTAGCAGATCTCACCTTAGGAGCACTCTTAAGAGCTAAGATTCTTTAGGAATACCTTTTATCTTTACTAGGAGCTACTCCTAACTTTGAGAGGAAATTCTTAGAAAACATCATGATTCTAAGAATTTTCTTAGAATTTGGCCACTAGGAGCAACTCTTAGCGCTAAGAATCTTTAGGAATACGGGCCCTGTTTCAACTGTACATTTCAAATTATGTTACTGGCCTCCTATAGTCATCATCAATGAAGATTTTTGAGGAAATAAAATTCATTCATTATTTTCATTTGAATCTCTTTTGAAAGAGATTTCCTCTGAAGCTTTCTTATAGTCCACCTATTTGTTGTTTCCTATGTTTTCTCTTTGTAATTTGAGCCTGTCCACTTGTTTTGCAGGTCCATGGGGACGATGCATGGGCAGTGACTGTGGCCCTGGGGGCAGCCAAAGCCGAGCAGTCTGGTGTGCCCATGTGGATGGCTGGACAACACTTCACACCAACTGTGACCAGGTCCAGCGTCCCTCCAATCAGAGAAACTGTTTCCGTGTGTGTGACTGGCACAAGGACCTTTATGGCTGGAAACTGGGCACCTGGAATGAGTGTGTGCCAATATCGGCAAGGACCTTTGGGGTCCCACAGCTGTTCACATGCAGTGGAGGCGAAGAGGGCATTCAGACACGGGAAGTGGGCTGTATACTCAAGTCAGATGGGTCCCTAGCTGAGGATGCCATCTGTGAGTACTTTGAGCCCAAGCCTCGCCTGGAGCAGGCATGTTTGATCCCTTGCCCTCAGGACTGTGTGGTTTCTGAGTATTTGCCATGGACATCCTGCTCTAAAACATGCGGAACAGGCCTGAGGAACAGAGTGCGCAGTCTCCTGGTTCCTCCGCTTTTTGGAGGCGCTGTCTGCCCCAACCTAACTGAGTTCCAGTCTTGTAGACCAGGTCCCTGCGTAGGTTCCGAGGGCATGTACAATCTCAGGGTTGGACCGTGGAACCCTTGCACCCTCCCACAGACTCGGACTGCACGCCAAATCAAACGCAGGAAAGGTAAAGGCCAGGGACTCAGGGAGCGAACAGGAGTCAAAGATCTCGAGACCAGGGAGCTTATCCAGAAGAAACGGACCAGGAACCGCCTTAACTGGCAAGAGAGTCCCTTCTGGGACATCCAGGTGGGCTACCAGATTAGGGATGTGACCTGCATACACAGGAACGGGAGCGCTGTGGGACGCAAGTGAGTGGCAATGTTTTTATGTTCATGTGAGAGTAAATTAATATTAAAGTTAATGTGTTTTCTTTCACTGAGCACCATTATTCACTATTTCAGCTTACCTTCTTAGAGTTTGGTGAACGATCTGTCCTAACTGTATTTTAAAAGCAGATCTAAGGCCACTAGCAACATGGAGAATTTGGTGGTAGAAACCAAAGGTGTTCTCTAACTTTTCTATTGGTCATCACCACAAAGCTGAGATTCATTCACACTGCCAAATATTTATCCACTTATGATCATTATCACTCACTGATTTCTGTTAAAATGACCTGGGGCCTCATGTACAAAGACTTGTGTGGATTTCCTACTGAAACGTGGCGCACGCTTAGATTCAAAAGCACATTTCCTTTATACATTCCAATCAACGTGAAATTGAACGCACCTGTTGTACCCGACCCCTCCCTGTCAATGCCCCCTTTTCTCGTCTCGTTCAAAGTATTACTTCCAACGCGCAAAAACGATATGCCAAGTTGATGTCAGCAGCTCACCACCCCCACTGAGAACAGTGTGAGCGTGTTGCCGCCTACCACCCCTGAGGTGCCGGATGGGTTTGAACCTCTTCAGATCGATAGTCTTCTTCCATAGCCTCACCGAACTCCTCCCACGCCCGAGTTTTTGCCTCAGCGACTGCCCTCGCCGCGGACCACCTAGCCATCCGGTACCGGTCAGCTGCTTCAGGAGACCCACAGACCAGCCATGCCCTGTAGGCCTCCTTCTTCAGCCTGACGGCTCCCCTCACCTCTGGTCCACCAGCGGGTTCGGGGGTTACCAGCACCAGCGACCTTGCGGCCACAACTTGCAACAACCGCCCACCTTCACAATGGCGGAGCGGAACATGGCCCATTCGGACTCAATGTCCCCCACCACCCCCGTGACGCGGTTGAAGCTCTGCCGGAGGTGGGAGTTGAAGACCATCTTGACAGGTTCTTCCCCCAGGTGTTCCCAGCAGACCCTCACTACTCGTTTGGGCCTACCAGGTCTGTGTTTGTCTAAATGCCGCTGCTGTCACAAAGCAGAGCAGGCTCATCTTGCTCCTCCTCCCCGTCTCGTGCATTACACACAATGAGAGAAAGAGTGGGGCTGTTTCGTTATATTTTCTGGCTGAAAATGAAACGATAGCAAGTTGTATTATTTGTAAAAATAGTACAACTTGCTGTAAGATACAGTGGTAACACAACAAACTTGCATAATCATATGGAAATTTTTAAAATCCCCACCCACCTGCCCACAGACCCCTGAAAAGAAGAAAAGAAGTGCACCAAAGGGGAGAAATGTTGTCTTATTTTTGTATTGTATTGTACTTCCTAAACACTTCCTAACATTTATAATATTTGTTGTGGAGTGGTATTTTTTGTTTGGTAAACTTTGTTTATTTAAGAAAAAAAATCCAGAAAGTAGTGCAATGAAGGGAGAGATTTAGTTTTATCATTCATTAATACACAGGATTTAGATGTAACAATCCCTTGTGCCAAAATCCCAGGCAAAACACATTTTAGAGGCCCTGTCCAGCTAAGAAATCCTAACAAACCTACAGTCATATGATATGACGCTTAACCTATAATCTAAATAAACTAAGTAAATGCTGCTGGCTTGTATGACCCGCTCAGCAGCTGACGCTATCTCAAACCTTGTGAAATATTCAGTAAGATGTTATAATCCCTTGTGCCAAGATCCCAAGCAAGACACATTTAGAGGCCCTGTTCAACTAAGAGACCCTACCAAACCTGTGGTCATGTGATATGACAATTAACCTATACTCAGCCCGAGACAACGCCAACAACCAACCACAATGGATGAACAGGAAAAAGAAATGAGAGGTGCCAATACACCATCAATCAAATCCCGCCGGGATAGGCGCATCCTGTCTCTCCCCCTCCCACCAACGGAAGGAGGGGCAGACATCCATTAAGAAAACAATAAAATAAATAAATAAATAACTAAATAACAAAAGCTGAAGAATACTGTCAGTAGCACAAAGTCCCGGTTGTCCGAAGGCACTAGCAAGCAACAGCAGTATGCAGCATGTCATTGGGGTTTTCAAGTGGGCACCTCCCTTCACCGATGTTTCGTTAAGTTAGGCCCACGACACCTCGAGAAGGCTTAACAGTGAATTCCAGCGTCCTGGAGTCACCCCCCTCCACACTGCCACTGCAAAACCTGTTTTTCTCACCATTTCTCACCATTAATATTAGACAACAACTAATATTTCAATAATTAGCCTAGTCCTTTATAAATCACGAAACAAACAAAACCACCATGGTTCGCCCCGTTAATGCGGACTGAACCACGAACCAAACAAACAAATCTACCGTGAATCGCCCCGTTAATGCGGACTAAAACACGACACAAACAAACGAAACACGAACCAATCGACCACATCTATAATAATTTGCAAGCACACTAACGTCACGCAGCCATCCTTACCTTTAGCTAGCTCCCCAGCTAGCATGCTTTCTACGAACCCATAGCCACTCGCTCGCTCTCTCTGCTGCCTGAGACATGTTAGATACCGTAGTCCTCTGGCTCCTTCCCCGTATGCCCAGCTCGCTCAGAAGAGCAATCGCCGATTTTGCTACAAATCCACGGCATCCCACTTCTACCGGGCGGAGATAAACCTTCCATCCATTCTGCTCTGTGTCTGCTGCTAACTCTGCATACTTAGCTCTCTTACGCTCGTTAGCCTCCTCAACTCTATCTTCCCACGGGACAGTCAGCTCTATGAAATAGACTACTTTCTCTGGCTCAGACCACAACAGCAGATCTGGCCGTAGTCGAGTGCTAACTATCTCGGTTGGAATAACCAGTTGTCCATTTAAATCCGCTCTCATCTGCCAGGCTCCTCCTACTCTTAGCTGTCCCGTGTTATGCCTGATGCCTGATAGTCTAGCCTTTTCTCCCTCCCGTACAAACTTAATACATCTATTCTCTCTGTTAACGGCCATGGAATTTACATTCACCCGTTTTTCCTCAATTGCGGCTGCTAAACATTTCAGTACCTGGTTGTGACGCCAGGTATAACGTCCTTGGGAAAGACTAACCTTACAACCTGTCAGAATATGTCTAAGCGTGCAGGCACAAGTGCACAGTGGACAGGCAGCATCTTCACCTACCCACTGGTTTAGGTTCTGGGGAGTTGGCAGCACATCATAAGTAGCCCCTAACATAAATCTAATCCTGCTAGTCTCCATGCTCCAAAGCTCTCTCCACTTCAACTTCCTTTTCTCCACACTCTCCCAGTTCACCGACTGACCCTGCTTAGCCTGCGACACTGCCTTAGAGCATCTAACTGCTTCTTCTTGTTTCCGTACCTCTTCCACTACCATCTTTCTCCTTTCTACTGCTGATGCCTTGCTCCATAGAGGTTTCCCTGCACACAGCCCTAGGCCTCCACGCCCTTGCTGTACATTGCCTATGATATCTCTATGCCAAAGAGCTGCCTGTGCTTGCTGTACTGCCTCTTTTGGTTTCCACTTTCTCCCTGTCTTAACAATAGGTGCTGCGCTCCTAACCACTGGACCCTTTGACTGAGTAAGAGTCATTTCCAGTCTAACTTTAGCACACTTAAACTCCTCTGTCAAGCTGGTAACTGGGAGCTCCAATATGCCTTTCCCATACAAGGCTGTGCCGCTTAAGCAGCGTGGGACACCGAGCCATTTTCTGATAAATGAATTAATCATCCTTTCTAACTTTTCTACCTTTGAAAGGGCAACCTCATACACTGTTAGCGGCCACATTAGCCGGGGCAATAAACCAAATTGCAAGCACCATAATTTTAACTTCCCTGGTAGCCCTGACCGGTCTATACTTGAAATACCTTGAATCGTTTCCTGCCTCACCCCTTCAAACTGCGCCTTATCACTAAGACTTGCATCATACCATCTTCCCAAGCTCTTCACTGGCTCCTCTAGCACTGTGGGAACCACCTCATCATTTATGACAAACTTCTTATCTACTACCTTTCCTTTAACAATAGAAATACTCCTAGATTTAATAGGCTTCACTTTCATCCTAGCCCACTGCAGGTTGCTATTTAGCTTATCCAGCAATCTTCTGGTACAAGGAGCGGTTGACGTTGCTGTCGTCATGTCGTCCATGTAGGCCCTGATTGGGGGGAGGCGAAGCCCTCCTTGCAGCCTTTCTCCACCTACCACCCATTTGGAAGCCCTAATAATGACCTCCATAGCCATTGTAAAGGCTAGTGGAGAGATTGTACACCCTGCCATAATGCCTACCTCCAGCTGCTGCCATGCTGTAGAGTACTCTGCTCTGGTAAAGCAGAGTATAATTGTATTGTAGTTTCTGAACACTGCCTGAAAAAGAATTTGTTTTTATTTGTCCTCAAGTGATCATTTTGTGTTGTTTCTGAACAAAAACTTTTATTGTGATAATATTTTCTATTTACTTGTAAACTTTGCCCAAATTCTGTACTGGATTTTAACTGATTAATAATCCAAAAGGCAAATCACAAAAATACTTAAATGTCATGAAAATTCATTCAGATTTAGATTGATTCAGATTGATGACGCATCCACCGTAATTATTAAAAAGAATCGATATCGGTATCGGCAATACCAGCCCTGTATTTACTTGGTATTGGATTGATACCAAATCTAGCGGTATCGCATACCTCTAGTTGACAGCTCTGCTCCTCTCTTTACCTGAATGTCCAGAACATACGGTCGCAGGTCAGATGATACGACTATAAAGTCAATCATCGACGTATGACCTAGGCTGTCATGGGGCCAAGATGTTTGAACATGGTGTTAGTTATAGACAAACTGCGACTCGCACAGAAGTCCAATAACTGAACACCGCTCGGGTTCAGTTCCTCCCAATCACGCTCCTCCAGGTCATGCTGTCATTGCCCACATGAGCGTTGAAGTCTCCCAGCAGGACAATGGAGTCCCCAGTCGGGGCGCCATCCAGCGTCCGTCCTAGGGCCCGGGTACTCTGAACTGCTGTTCGGCGCATATGTGCAGACAACAGTCAGGACCTGTTCCCCGACCCAAAGGCGCAGGGAAGCAACACTTTCGTCCACCCGGGAGAACCCCAACGTACAGGCAGATAGTCCAGGGGCAAGCAAAAAGCCCACCCCGGCCTTCCGCCTCTCACCCGGAGCAACTCCAGCAATGAAGAGAGTCCAACCCCTCTCAAGGACTTGGGTTCCAGACCCGATGCTATGTGTCGAGGTGAGGCCGACTATATCTAGTCCATAGCGCTCAATCTCTTCCACAAGGTCCGGCTCCTTCCCCGCCAGAGAGGTGACATTCCATGTCCCAAAAGCCAGCTTCCATAACCGAGGATCAGACCCCCAAGGCCCCTGTCTTGATCTGCTGCCCGATCCACAAAGCACCGGGACCCTTCATGCTCCTCCTGCAGGTGGTGGGGCTACAGGGAGTTGCCCCCTTTTAAATATGCAAATTATATTTAATGACCCTGCACCTGAAATTCCCCTCTCTGCACGATCAGAAAATGAAAACATAAGAATGAGTAAGACGGAAAAAAATAAGAACTCCACAGAAAGCGAATTGGAGACACTACTCACTGAAGTGGAGGTGCGCAAAAATGTACTCTTTGGCAGCTGTCCTCTGTGCGCCACAATGTTGGTTAATTGCATTTGCGCATCACATATGATCTGTACATTGATCGAATGAAAATGTTTCCTGTTGACATATACAAATTCATCATGTGATGGTGCTTTTATAGCAATGTGTGTGCAGTCAATAGCTCCGATTACATTCGGAAAACCGGCTCTCGCTGCAAATTGCGCTTTAATGTTGACCTGTTCAGATGCATTGTATTGGAATTTGATATACCCGTCTGACATGTGGATAATTCCGTCCCACACGGCTTGCATGGCTCTGCTCAGGGTCGACCGGCAGTTCCGGTCGGTTGGACTAATAGTTTTCAGATTTATTTATTATGACAGTTTCCCAGCATCACCTCTAAGTGTCGGCAAAGGATCAACAGCTGTAGTAGCCAGCGTATGCCAGCCATGAGGTTGGCGTGAGGCACGTACATGTTCGCGGTCATTTCACTCTTGATGCATTTGAACTTTTCCGTGAACAAGAACATACGGAACGTTTTTGTGCGCACGCATCCTTCGTACATGAGGCCGCTGGTCCCTTGTCGCAACATTGCTGGTAATCTCCTTTTGGTGTGTGTTTTCAGTACTTTTAGACTTCCTTACCTTTACTGAGGCATTTACTCTGAAGCCCAATGATTTTGAATAAATAAGTAATTCTTTAATGATTGTCAAATACTTCCAGTCTTTATGAAGTAGAGAGGTCTCCTAAAAATGTTTATAACTCTGTTTCATCAGACATCTCAAAAACAGATGATAAATACTCCATTTATCAGTATCAAAACTGTATTTTAAAATCAGATTGAAAACGTCAGGCCTGCAGTAGAGGTAATGCAATTAATGTTGTATGTCTATTTATACATTTATACCTATGTGTGTCTGTATTTTAATGATTATTTTTTTGTCATTCAAACCCTACTTGTATTTTCGTAGCCGTCATCTTTAGGCATACTGGTCCTTAAGTCAGCGGCTTTTTAACAACACATAGCAGAGGATATTTATTGGTTGTGTCTTTGTGTCAATTTGAAGTCATGTCATTGCACAATAAAAGCCAAGATATCCTGCTCAACCTGAACCAAAGTCCAGCAGGAAGAAATTAGTCTTCAACAATTACAAATGCTCTAAAGTCTGGCCATCTTTGATTTAAAAGGGTAGGCTGTTTCACAGTTTAAAAACAAGTAATACAATTTTAAACTGCATTCTAAAGTATAGTGGAAGCCAATATAGAGAGGACAATATAGGTATGATGTGATCACAATGTTTTTTACTGTCAAAAGGCGAGCTGCTGCATTCTGCACAGCCTGCAGGCAACATATTGATTGGTCAAGTCCAATTTACAGAGAATTGCAGTAATTTAAACAAGAGGCATGAATTATCTTCTCCAAATCATGTTGGGGGGAGATAGGCCTTTACTAAAAAGCCTTGATTGAATTGAATTGTCTTGACCACTGAACTGTTTATCAAGAGGCAGAGTCAAAAATCGCAACTACCAGAACAGAACTTTCTGTGTTTTGCCTTGTAGTTTTAAATGTGATCTTTTATGAAAAAATAAGAAATTAAGCGTTTCTCTTGCTACACCACACAGTCACATTGCCATAGTAAATCTTTGTAAATAAATGTCAATGGGAAGTTAAACATCTTAGCCAAGGCAAAGCTTCAAAAGATGAGCATCTCTTGTGAATGATGGAAAAAAGCAAGTCAGCATTTACTACTTGAATTAAACATTCAGCGAGTACTAATATCCAAAATGCATGCAGTAGTTGTATGATTGCTTTCATTTATAGCAGTAGACCCTAGTGGGATATAACCTCTTGCTCTGGCATTATTATTGCTGTGAGCTACAAAGTCACACTCTCAGTTTCATTGTTCCTAAGGCAGTTCTGATGTTTCTTCAAAAACAAAACTCTTTTCTCTGACTGGTGAATTGATAATAAGGCTAATTATGCTTATTGATTGTCTTGTCTTGGGAGGAGCACAGTATCTCTTGGTCTACATCTGACAAAAAGTCAAAGTCAAGTCAAATCAAATGTAAGAAGCAATTGAGCTGCTGATATGTGATTATGTTTTCAAGTGCATACCTCCCAGATTTCCATGCATTCATCTTTCCAGGAATATATCCGTAGTCATTATCCTCACAGGTATACTAATGTCAGCAAGCCTGGAAGTAGTCTCGTGCAGTTTTGTTTTTCTGCTCTCTGTTATAATTTCAGCTAAAGTGACACTAGAAGAAGGATCTCCAGTGATTTTCAGCACACATGGTCATGCAAGGTGTAAAATGCTGTTCTGCTCAGCTGATTTGTCTAGTCACAAGGACAGTGATCTTTTAGCTCAGCCATTAAAATCCTACATTTGTTTGTGTTGGTCACAACATGAAAAAAAATTCTTAATGCAAATATGATCAAGTACACACACGATTCTTAGGTTTTTAACAGTTTCCACACAACTAAAGTTGAATTTGCTCCATCCTGCTGTCTTAAGAAGAATAAGGATTTACAGTGCATCCGGAAAAGTATTTACAGCGCTTCACTTTTTCCACATTTTGTTATGTTACAGCCTTATTCAAAAATGGATTAGATTCATTTTCTCCCCAAAATTCTACATACAACACCTCATAATGACTACGTGAAAAAAGTTTAAAAATTTATTAAAGATAAAAAACTGAGAAATCACATGTACCTAAGTATTCACTTGCTCAATACTTTGTTGATGCACCTTTGGCGGCAATTACAGCCCCAAGTCTTTTTGAATATGATGCCACAAGCTTGGCACACCTATTGTTGGCCAGTTTTGCCTATTCCTCTTTGCAGCACCTCTCAAGCTCCTCCAGGTCGGATGGGACTCGTTGGTGCACAGCCATTTTCAGATCACTCCAGAGATGTTTGATTGGATCAAGTCTGGGCTCTGGCTGGGCCACTCAAGGACATTCACAGAGTTGTCTAGAATCCACTCCTTTGATATCTTGGCTGTGGGCTTAGGGTCGTTGTCCTGCTGAAAGATGAACCGTCGCTCCAGTCTCAGGACTCAGGTTTTCATCCAGGATGTTTCTGTACATTGCAGTATTCTCTGTACATTGCTATCCTGACTAGTCTCCCATTTCCTGCCCCTGAAATACATCCCTACAGCATGATGCTGTGTCTGGTTTTATTCTGTCCACTACGTGTGTGGCTCTACACAAAGTGACAGATAGCTAAACAGACGTGCCAGGCACTGAAAGGTTAATGATGACTCAGACGTGGAAGTAAAGTTGAAGGCTGTTTACTTGTAAATCTTTGTCAAGTAGCTTTCTTACAATGCCAGACTCTTTTTGTGAAACTGAAAATAAATACAGAAAAAATGTTCTTAATGTACAAAAAAAACAATATAATAATGTTAATAGTTGCTAAATACAACAAACTAGACAGTAGAGCCTGACCGATAAAGGATTTTGAAGGCCGATACCGATACAAATATTTGTTGGTTTTAAAATCCGATATATCGGCCGATATTTTTTTTTTCAGAAACGCACAACAAAACATTAACAGATTTCCCTAACATTAGTTATTTGTAGTTATTTATGAGTTTTAACTAAAATAATATGATAATGCATCCCTTTACCTGCACTTTTTAAATTCTTTCCATCAAGCTACATCAAACCATTTTCAATTTCTGCTGCCTGCCTTCTAAAACCTACTATTTAGCGATCTAAATCCATTATGTGACTCGTTAATGCTGCGGCTGAACGACAGTCTGCAACGCACACTTGGCGTCATTGGATTTTACACACATGTAAAAGAAAAGCTAACTTTTGTGCACAAGCTACGTTTGATACTTTTTCTCTATGTATAAATGTTCACTCCTCGCAAGTCTAACTTACATTTTACAATGCAGGGACTGTAACTAGAGATATGCTAGTTATAAATACAGTAGTCATTACAGTACTTTATTTAGGCAGAATAAGTTCGTTGTGGTTTCCAAGCTCATTAATGTTAACGTTAGCGGTCTTCCACTGATAGTGGCATTAGCTAGCTTTGTGGTTAGCTAGTCTATGATGAGCCATAATTTAGCAATTCAGTACGTTTACATGGTCTTTAGTATCCCGATTTTGAGGCTTATCCCGGCTTTGAGCATATTCGGGATATGGTGTTTACATGGAACACAGAGAAACCCGGTTATTCATATCCCCGTATACATGATAAATAACAGTATCCCGTTTTCCGATCGCTGCATCCTATCTGCGCATGCGTGTTTTACGTCTTTTTCAATGTTTTCCAACGCGACCTAACTTGTTCAACGGAGCGAGGTGGAAAACCAGCGTCACGTAGCTTTTCCGCAACAGATTTGAATACATCAGTATGTCGGTGTTTTCTGCATCTAAACACGTCGTTATGTTTAGTTCTTTCATTACTTTAAGGGAAAACTCTGTCTCTTCATCGCTCCAAAAGTGAGACGTTCTCGTTGCCGCCATGTTGTTTGTATATCTAGTGCGTCACTTGGCGTCACTCGCGCATGCGCAGACAGTGGGCAGCCGTCAGAAATCGGGATAAGGTGTATACATGCTTCAGTATCCCGGCTTCTATCGGAGTACTCCAGGTAGCAAAGCCGGGTTTCTTGAAATCGGGAAATGAGCATATCCCGATTTCTGAATTCGGGATATGGTGTTTACATGGACAAACACGAAATCGGGATACTTCAATATCCCGATCAAATTCGGGATACTAAAGACCATGTAAACGTGGTCATGGATAACAATGGATAAATGTAAAACATACATTTTCAATATAACAGGCCAAGGAGAGATGATACGTCTCATTGCTATAACTGTCACGCTATTAAAGAAATACTTCAGTCACATTGTCAAAAGTTAAAAGGACAGTCAGTCAACTACACTGTAACAACGTAACGTAATTAGCTAATTCCGCTTCACTCTCGGCTTATTTAACAGCAGCAAAACTGGACATGATAGTCACGAATTTTGTCATGCTTATTTGAGTTAAGAGAACTGATGGGGATGTTCTTTTAATTGTTATTCAAGCAATGTATGTCTCGTGACCAACTCACCATGAACACACTTCACCGATGATCCACCTCGCAGATAACTCTCTGCCCGACTCTGGCTGGATCAGCAGGTTGCAGGATGTGTGGCGCTTGCCAACAGGGACGCTGTAGAGTGCCCTCTGGTGGACAAACTAAACTATACAACGCCAACACTCATGACATGGTTGAAGGGTGTTTCGTTTTTATTTTATTTTTGAAATATTCATTTATCGGCCATTATAAATGCCGATACCGATAGTTTTGAAAATGCCTAATATCGGCCGATAATATCGGCCGGCCGATATATCGGTCGGGCTCTACTAGACAGGTAGCTGCAATACATGTGACAAAAAAGCAATCTTACCATTAGGTTTTTAAATCTTCACAAATATGAAATAAATGACAAAGTATTCATCTATTCTTATCCATAAAGATGTAACACATAATATAAACTTACGAACAAAGCTTCTCCAAGGCTTCAACATGGACTGATGCAATGGATTGAACAAAGAGTGCTCTGGAGCATACTGCCATGCAGATAACAAATCCAAGATGGCTGGTCTGAACTATGACCCTAACCATGTGATCTCTAATGACCAACAGAAAACAAGGACTTTAAAAGGACCAGAAGGAGACACTAGAATCATTTTCACCTACAGGTGTAACATTATACTCCCCATCTGGTATTGAATACAATACCACTAACATTGCCCCATAGAGTCCAACAAAACATAAGAAAATAATGCAAGGAACTGTCCATGGTAGAGGCTTAGGGAGACATAAGTACCACTACTTCAGTTACTGGCCTGAGAAAGGTCTTAACAGTCCCACCTTTGGTGACCTTTAGCTCAAGCTTCCTGACCTTTCCATCGCTTCCAGGGTGAGTCTTGGTGACAAGAGCCATGGGCCACAGGTTTCTTTTCACCTGAGTGTCTTTGAGTAGCACCAAGTCTCCTTCCTTAACATTGGGATGCGTATCCTGCCACTTGCTTCGGCTTTGCAGAGTAGAGAGATATTCTCGCCTCCATCTCCCCCAAAAGGCATTTGCCAAGTGCTGGACGCGTTTCCATTGCTGGCGATACAGATCGGCATTCTCAAAGGTTCCTGGAGGCGGAAGTGGGGCGCAGACCTTTTGTGTCAGGATCATCATTGGAGTCAGAAGGCAAGGCGAGTCTGCGTCAGTCGAGATGGGTGTGAGAGGTCTTGCATTTATTATTGCCGAGACCTCAGCCATAAAGGGTGAAAGCACTTTGTGAGTGAGATGTGAAGGGCTGATCTGAGATAGCATCGAGTCAAGGATCCGTCTTGAAATCCCAATCATTCTTTCCCACACTCCTCCCATATGGGAAGAGTGAGATGGGTTGAATAACCATGTGCATCCTTCCTTACTGAGATACTCTGATATCTTAGTCTCATCTTGCAGGAGGATTTGCAGCTCTTTGCAGGCTCCCTTGAAGTTTGTGCCACAGTCAGAACAGATCATCTTTACTGGACCACGCACAGCAAAGAAGCGCCGTAGAGCATTGATAAAGCTTGATGTGTCCATTGACTCTATCAGCTCAATATGTACAGCACGTACACTTAGGCATGTATAGAGTACTGCCCACCTTTTACTGTTAGATGTTCCAGGGGCCAAACACATCCAGGCCCACATTTGTAAAAGGAGGTTCCATGCTAAGACGATCAGATGGGAGATTTCTGGAGATTAATTTTCTTGCTCCCATGATCCAGATGCCGTCTGTGCGGATTGCTCCTTCCGTGAAGACACTGCCTTGATGTTTGACTCTTTCGTGGGAGTGGTTTATGAGTGGTGTAGCAACATGGCTACAACCAGGAATGATGAGAGGGTGTTTCTCCTCTGTCTTGAGAGGAGCATGCTGGAGCCGACCACCTATTCGTAGGAGTCGATTGTCATCAAGAATAGGATTGAGCTTTCTTAGGGGACTGCTTTTAGGAATGACTTCCCCTTTCTCCAAGCAAGACACCTCAACTTGGTATGCCTCCTCTTGTATACATCTGACGATAATAGCCTTTGCTTGTGACAATATGTCAGTTGTATCAGGCTTGGAACAATGATGCCATCCACTGCATCCTTGTTTGTTGCTGTCCTTCTCTGACCCAAAAGACCGAACAATGTGTATGAGGGAGGCTATAGTTCTGACAAGAGATTGCCAGGTGGAAAACCTGTCAAATCGTTGTGAACTGAGACGTCTGTGGGATTCTGAAGCTGCAGCAGTATGACATCGAACCTCCACATCTGAGCCTGGGTCTATGAGTTTATACACTTCTTCAGTTGTATTTGCCTCCACAGAACATGTGAGGAAATCCGGACCTGTAAGCCAGATGGTGTCCAAGAGACGAGTTGCAGGCACTGACCTGGTGGCAACGTCTGCAGGGTTCTGACTGGTCGGGATGTAGTGCCACTGCTCAGGACATGTGGATTTCCTTATCCGTTCCACCCTGTTGCTGACGTACACATAAAACCTTCTGGTTTCATTGTAGATGCACCCCAGCACCACCTTGCTGTTGGTATAGAGGTGAAGATTGTTGGGGTCAATATCAAGTTCACTCACAACCAGCTCAGCAATCTCCACTGCCAAGACGGCAGCACCTAACTCAAGTCACACGTTGATCAAAAAGCGCCATCACATAATGAATTTGTAAATGTCAACAAGAAACATTTTCATTTGATCAATGTACAGATCATATGTGATGTGCAAATGCAATTAACTAACGTTGTGGCACGTGGAGGACAGCGTGCCAAAGAGTACTTTTTTGCCTCCACTCCAGTGAGTAGCATCTCCAATTTGCTTTCTGGGAAGTTCTTATTTTTTCCCGTCTTACTCATTCTTATGTTTTCAGTTTCTGATCATGGCCAGAGGAGAATCTCAGGTGCACGGTCAATTTAAATATAATTTGCATATTTAAAAGGGGGTGTGGATCGGGAGGGTACAACAGGTGTGCTCAATTCCACGTTGATTGGGATGTACAAAGGAAATGTGTTTCTGGATCTGAGCGTGCGCCACGTTTTAGTAGGAAATCCCTGCAAGTCTTTGTATATGAGGCCCCTGGTGGTTCCGAACATCTTCTATTTACGGATGATGGAGGCCACTGTGCTCATCGGGAGCAGAAATCTCTCTGTACCCTTCCCCAGATTTGTGCCTGAGGACAATCCTGTTTTAGCGGTCTACAGACAGTTCCTTTGACTTTATGCATTGCTTTGTTTGTGCTCTGACATGCACTGTCAACTATGGGACCTTATATAGACAGGTGTATGCCTTTCCAAATCATGACCAATCAACTGAATTTTCCACAGGTGGACTCCAATTAAACACTAGAAACATCTCAAGGATGATCAGTGGAAACAGGATGCACTTGAGCTCAAATTTGAGCTTCATGGCAAAAGCTGAATACTTATGTACATGTGATCTCTTAGTGTTTTATTTTTAATACATTTGCCAAATTCTCAAAAATAATTTGTTTCACATCATTATGGAGTGTTGTGTATATAATTTTGGGGAAAAAATGAATTTAATCCATTTTGGGATAGGGCTGTAACATAACAAAATGAGGAAAAGGTGAAGCGCTGTGAATACTTCATGGATGAGACTGTAACTTTTTGGTAATATAAACCAAGAAATTCAGGGCTGGTGCAATCAAATTTCTAGTCTCTGTTCAAGTTGGATAGGTGGCTTGGTGTCAGCAGTACCAGAGGTGAAGAAGAAGTTAAGCTGCTTTTGATTTACTACAGTAGTCAGTCTACGTTCCAACCCCCACCTATAGTCATGAACTTTGGGTAGTGACCGGAAGAAGGGCAGTTAGAGTTTGGTCAGTTAGGGTGGCCAGTTAGGGTTTATGCTAGTTCATGGAGAGACAGGTTTAGACTAAGGAAAGAAGGTTCAGACAAAGATACAGACTTTGGCTCAGACAGGGAGTGACATTCGTGAATCGTCATAATTGGATGGAGACAGGTCAGGTTTCATTACATTCATTCAGAATTTTGAACTGGGTAGTGACGCAAGGGGACAAAAGTAAGTTCCCACAAAGGGTGGTTGGGCTCATCCTTAGAGATAGTATGAATAGCTCGGATATCCGAAGGGAGCTCTGACATCCGAAGGGAGCTCAGAGTAGAGCTGTTGCTCCTTTGTTGAGGTGGTCCAGGCATCCATTAAAGATGCCATCTGGGCACCTCCCTTTACTGGACACTTTGGAGTGTTTCCAGTACTTAAATGTATTTGGAAAAAAATCTTCAAGGTCCTCCACTTTTCTGACAGGTTAATTAATTGAAGTAGTGAGCAGTTATTCTTTCTGCAGCCTCTTGTGTCTTGATAACATGAAGGTAATAAACTATTCTGAAGAGCTGTTTCTCTGCAGCTGTCTCTCACTTTCTGATCTGCGACTGACAGTAACTGAAAAAGTTGTCGATGTTCCCAACAAACTTGGACTTGGGGCCTTTCACAAGGTCTCTGATCTCCTGAAAGGAATCAGAAGCAGTGTCACTAGAGCAGGCCGCCATTCATATCACATTTCTGTCACGTGTTACTTGTACTCTAAGATTTGATCAATTATTTAACAATTCTATTCATTAATGCTTTGTTTGCACAAACCTCTCAGCGGTGGCTCAGTTCAAATATTTCAAAGTAGCCGTGCAACAACTCACATGCCCTTAGGAGCATAAATATTAATCCTTGACTTGTTTATTTCTTGTTCTAAAATATTTATAGTTGTTTTTGCCACTTTTGGAAAAGTGGAACAAACTTCAAACGCTCTCTGAACATCTTGCTTACTTCATTTCCAATTTTCTTTGATGAACATCTGTCATTGGGACGCCGCTTCCTCCATAGTCCTCACCTTTTCCCAAACAGGCCACTTTCTTATTGCTCGTTACTTCTGTCCTGTTGATCAGGACTGGATCATAAAAAATTCTGCTGGGACATTGTTAGGATGTAAAACGCTGATGTTATTTTGCGACATATCTTTTTTTGGCACTACTTTTCCTTTCAGAAATGCTGAAGTTGTAAACAGGCTTCTTCAATCACTTGGCCCACTTAGAAGAATGTTTTAAGAATATTTCAGAGGCACCCTGTTTTATTGAGTGCAGTGTGTAGAAGTATAGAAATTTTGCTCTGACTGCTTATGTCTCGTCTGGAAGCACTCAGAATCCATTGTTGCTGCTTAAAACTTGCCTTAACCCAGTGGTTCCCAAACTTTCTCTGCTGGGCCCCCCTTTGGTACATAACAAAATCTTCACGTAATTAATACAAACCTCAACCTGTTTTGAACAAATAAACGTAAACTTTCCTGTGTAATTATGTTCAGTGTAACAGGTTTGCGTGGGAGCCCGTCAAAAACTTGTCCATCTCATCGCTAGCAGCGTCCTTTATTGATTCATTAATTCCATCTAGAGGGTGACACGGGAATCAATTGTCACTCCCATCCCATCCCGAGCCCACAAAAATACTAGTCATATCCCGATCACGTGACTGCCCCCCAAAAAAAATCCTGTCCCGCAAAATCCCGAGAGAAAGACTCCCCAATCCAAAATGTTGCTGTCTAAAGTTGGGCGTACTCACCGCATTGCAGCGTCATTTTTTAATTTAATCTCCGGCTTTGGTCGCTCCCGCCCGCTCCCGCCTGCTCCCGTTGATTATTTGCTCTATCCCGTCCCTATCACGTCACCAACAGTGAAATTGACTCCCAAACATTGTCACCCTCTAATTCCATCAATACATGCGAATGATGGTGGACTTTAGGAGAGTTTTTGAGGAACGAATGTTGGTACAGGTTTGCAAAACAGCGCAGACACCAATTTGTCCACGTGGATGTAAATTGACAATCTGTACCCACAGTTTAAAATCCGTCCACACGGTTTGTAAAACCATGCACACAGTTTATTTATTTTTCTCTCCCCGGAACCTGGGGGGCTCTGTAGAAAAAGTTGGTTGTGTTGGGCTTGTTTTCACAGGCCTGGTTGCTTATTTGTCTCGTGATATCTGGCAACACTGCCTGGTTGGCTTCACTCAGAATAATGTCACGGCAGTTGAGTAGTAGTCTAAAACCCGGCTCTTTCGAGGTATTTGCATCATTCTGAGTCACTGCGAGTCACTTGACCCAAAATGGCCCGATTGCGAAGAAAGTGTTTCCAGTACATTCACTCGAATGTTTAATTTTTTTTTTTTTGGCGCCGGTTGAAGCCGGCAGCTGCTTGCAACAGCTCTTACTCTTTCTCTCTCTTTTTCGAATTGAATTCACTTTTTAATTTAATTCACCTTTTTGAGGAGATTACTTTTGTATATACTTTTTCAGACAGCATTGCACTTTTTTAGTTTTATTTTTTATTGGGAGTCTCGCCATAGCCAAATATTTTTAACAACATCCAGACCGGCCGGCGTAACTATGCAAGAAGCGGCCAGCGTGCGCATTGTTTACAGGAGGGAACAGCTAATCGCCCTGCGTAGCGCTGTAGTGTTCCCTAGGGACAGACATGAGATCCCCACAGAGATACTTTGTAAGACCTGCCGTGGATGCAGAGCAGGAAAACAACATCGAGAAAAGAAGAGACTTCACTTCTCAGTGCTGTTCTCCCCTCCGTCACCATGGGCAACATGAGATCGCTGCCACATAAGACGTTCGAACTGGCCGCACTCTGCAGGCTCTGTGGTGGCGTCGGCCATCCTGTATGGAGTGGTCTGCTGGAGCAGTGGCATAGCAGAGAGGGAAAGGAAGAAGCTGGATACGATCATCAGGAAGTCCAGCTCTGTCCTGGGCTCCCGTTTGGACTCAATGGGGGAGGTGGGTGACAGGAGAGTTCTGGCTGGACTGTCCTCCATGCTGGACGATGAGTCCCACCCCCTGCATGGTGGCCTGGCGGAGCTGAGGAGCAGCTTCAGTGACAGACTGCTTCACCCTCGATGTGTGAAGGAAAGATACATAAGGTCTTTCCTTCCTGCTGCTGTTAGGCTCCACAACGAGCACTCCTAATATGTGCAATATTATTACACCAGTCTGTGCAATATGTCTATCATCTATTCTATCTCTGTCATTTCTGCATGCTGTTGCAAACTGCAATTTCCCCATTGTGGGACAAATAAAGGTTTTCTTATTCTTATTATTCTTATTAAAGCATAGTAACACCTAAGAACAGATTATTACAGTTACCTGTTATTGCCATTTATAAGTTCATTGTGATCATGCAAACGTGGCCACTGAAAATCATATCAAGTAGCTTACATAAACCTAAATCTAAAGCTCAAAATTAGGCTGTGCAAAAAAAGGACAGGGTCACCACTACGAAAGACTATTTTATTTTCTTATGGTCTAACATGTATGTGGAGTAGATGCAGAGTAGCTATTAATTCACTCACAACATAGGCTCCAAGCTTGTACGTCAGTACAGTCAACAACAGGAAGAACTCTTGTCTGTGTGCGAGACCGCGAGAAAGCAGGGACCCATGAGTGAAGCCAGAGCTGCCCGCAAGCAGGAATCCGGTTAAAATTTACCGTTACGGTTTCGGTTAGCAGTCGGTTAGTTTTGGATCCTCTAGCGGTCATGATGAGTTAGGTGCGCGTTACTCTGCCGATTGAGATTCAGTATCATAACGTTCTAGAAAACAGACATTCGTGTCTGTGATTAATGGTCTAAATTTTAATACATGGTCCGTTTTTTTTCATCTTTAGACAGGCTGTAGGCGGAAACAGATTACAGTTTTTCTCAGTTGCTAAAACACTAAACTCCATTGACTGAAGAAAGTTCTCAGTTGCTTGAACTCATTAAGCTAACTGTTCAGTCTGTTGTCAATACCTTAAACCATTTCACATGGTTTAGCAAAACTCTAAACACATTCTCATTCTTAAAACACATTCTGCACTCTAATGCACATGTCATCCATACTGGTAAACACAAGTGGCAACAATTACATATAAAGAGAGCAGAAATGTCATTGATTGAACACAATCAGTCAAAACTGATTTCACTTGTTTCAAATGATGTGACAACCAATATAAGCCAGTTCAGAGAGCAAACAGGTTGTTGAAAGTGGGAATGAGAAAGTGTGAGAATAGACAGAAGAATTTATGTGAGAGGACGAGGACGAGTGCGTATGCGAGGTGGGGGACGAGGAGAAAGAGGAGGAGGGCAAGAAAGAGAAAGAGGAGGACGAAGAGGAAGAGGAAGAGGAAGACAAAGAGTGGAAATATCCGATGAAAATCGAGCAACAATCATAAACCATGTTGTTGGCTGTATATGGTACAATAAACAAATTGTATGGCCCTGAACATTGTGCTTTCCATTTGTTTTCAGTACTGACTGCTCAGTAGCTTTCGACTGGTTACAGGTTCATATCATCAAAGAACAAGAATTACAGTATCACAGAGATGAAGTTTTTGAGATGCAGGGTACAGCACTGTAAAAATAAGGGTACAAGAAGGAGGAAGGACAAAAAAAATGCAAAGAGCAAAACAGTAATTTCTGATCAATTTTGAGCTTTTTGTCCAATGACAGAAACATATGAAATTTGTTTTGAGATTAAAAATGTACTTCTCCCTGAGAACTATATGTTTTGAACAATGTGTTTTCTATTTTTTGGTGTATTGTTTACTGACTGCTTGATAGTGTATGTAATTTTGAGCAATTTGTTTATTATTTGAGAGCAGTGTTTGATTTTGAGCACAGGTAAAACTGTTTTGAGGCCAAAGTTTGATTTTGGGCACACGTAAAACTGTTTTGAGGCGAAAGTTTCATTTTGGGCACACGTAAAACTGTTTTGAGGCGAAAGTTTCATTTTGGGCACACGTAAAACTGTTTTGAGGCGAAAGTTTGATTTTGCAAGAGGAGTCAGAGGTTTTGTAAATCGTGCTTGAAGCTGAGGTTTTGTGTTTAAGGTTTTGAGAAAATGGAGCAAGGTTTCAGAAATTGTGTTTTAGCAATTGAGAAAAACTGTAAAAGCATTTATGTTTTCTCTGAGATGAGAATGACGCTTCACTTGTCCACTCATTTGGCAGAGAAACATAACTTATCCCTGCTCTTGGTTAAGCAGGGATCCACGAGCAGTGGTAATGAGTTGGCTAAGTTTTCTCTGAGACTGGCTGAGTGCCTTAGTTTGCGCTGCTTGCTAGTGGTCAAGTACGTTTTGTTTCTTTGCCGAGTGAGATGTAAGATGTTTGAATGGTGCCGTTTATTGATTATATATCAATCAAATGTGAGCCGGTTAAACAGACTTCTAGATTCATGATTCTTGAGTTGTCTTACATATACTCATCTGCTTGATGTGTGTATCCATGGTGTGGATTCTCTGTCCAGCTTGTTTGGACTGAATATTAATTAAAAATGAATAGAAATTAAATGCTATTGAATATGTCATTATTATCATTTAAAAAAAAAAAATTAAAGTGACGGGTAAAAATAGATTATGACGGGATTTTTACGACCCTGCCAGTCAAAATGATAGACACGAAAAAGTCTAGCGCAACCTCTGACCTATAGGCTGAAAAAAAAATTACTTTTTCAGACGTCATTATTTACAGTTTTTCTCAATTGCTAAAACACAATTTCTGAAACCTTGTTCCATTTTCTCAAAACCTTAAACACAAAACCTCAGCTTCAAGCATGATTTACCAAACCTCTGACTCCTCTTGCAAAATCAAACTTTCGCCTCAAAACAGTTTTACGTGTGCCCAAAATGAAACTTTCGCCTCAAAACAGTTTTACGTGTGCCCAAAATGAAACTTTCGCCTCAAAACAGTTTTACGTGTGCCCAAAATGAACCTTTCGCCTCAAAACAGCTTTACCTGTGCCCAAAATGAAACTTTGGCCTCAAAACAGTTTTACCTGTGCTCAAAATCAAACACTGCTCTCAAATAATAAACAAATTGCTCAAAATTACATACACTATCAAGCAGTCAGTAAACAATACACCAAAAAATAGAAAACACATTGTTCAAAACATATAGTTCTCAGGGAGAAGTACATTTTTAATCTCAAAACAAATTTCATATGTTTCTGTCATTATACAAAAAGCTCAAAATTGATCAGAAATTACTATGTTTTGCTCTTTGCATTTTTTTTTGTTCTTCCTCCTTCTTGTACCCCTTTACAGTGCTGTACCCTGCATCTCAAAAACTTCATCTCTGTGATACTGTAATTCTTGTTCTTTGATGATATGAACCTGTAACCAGTCGAAATCTATTGAGCAGTCAGTACTGAAAACAAATGGAAAGCACAATGTTCAGGGCCATACAATTTGTTTATTGTACCATATACAGCCAACAACATGGTCTATGATTGTTGCTCGAATTTCATCGGATATTTCCACTCTTTGTCTTCCTCTTCCTCTTCCTCTTCGTCCTCCTCTTTCTCTTTCTTGCCCTCCTCCTCTTTCTCCTCGTCCCCCACCTCGCATACGCACTCGTCCTCGTCCTCTCACATAAATTCTTCTGTCCATTCTCACACTTTCTCATTCCCACCTTCAACAACCTGTTTGCTCTCTGAACTGGCTTATATTGGTTGTCACATCATTTGAAACAAGTGAAATCAGTTTTGACTGATTGTGTTCAATCAATGACATTTCTGCTCTCTTTATATGTAATTGTTGCCACTTGTGTTTACCAGTATGGATGACATGTGCATTAGAGTGCAGAATGTGTTTTAAGAATGAGAATGTGTTTAGAGTTTTGCTAAACCATGTGAAATGGTTTAAGGTATTGACAACAGACTGAACAGTTAGCTTAATGAGTTCAAGCAACTGAGAACTTTCTTCAGCCAATGGATTTTAGTGTTTTAGCAACTGAGAAAAACTGTAAACAGACTGATTGTGTCCTCATTATGTCTGAATGACTGAGATGAGATTACTTCTTTTTGCAACTTTAAAATCTACACAAAATGCTCGGGTATGCACGCACCAAATGGTGAAGACTCAAAGGATCTGGTTGTGGAGAAAAACTGGCTGCATTAGGGGCTTTTTAAAAACACAAGAAGTTCCATTCCCTCCTGATTTATACCAAAAGCTGGGTTGCAACATCTGAGTTTCTAAATGAAGCACAGCTGTAAATAGCACTAATAGCTCGTCAGCTGCATCGTAGGGAGAGACATCCAGACTGAATAGAAAGCAGTTGGCTTTAGTTAGAACAAAATTTGAATAATTTGGAAGGGACCTAAGAATGAGTTATTCATCACATCTAATTGCTGGTTAGATGTGTGTGAACGACTGATCAGAGGTTGTTTTATTATTAACATTACATGTGTTGCCGCGTATCTGATGCCTCTGTTAATGTAAAGTCCGTAAAATGTGAGTCAAAACGATACACTGACATGAAAATTAGCTATTGTTTCTTTTACTTCACTGTAATAAGGCATCAGGTAGTGGCACAACAGAGGTGAGGAGGTACAACAGAAAAATTATTACTGGAATAATTAATTAGTCTACGGACAAGTGTCGACAATTTTCGTGATTTCGTGAATTTATTTATCCCGAGGGAAAGACTGGAAAACAAGTAGCCTTAGGATAAACTAATCATCCTACCAATGCTCACTAACCTTCATTGTCTTGTTTGTTTAATCTCTATAATTACCACAATGTGACATTCACCTCTAGGAGTCATTTGGGTTTCATGTGGAGGAAGCTGGTGTATTTTTTACATAAAACTTTAGATTTTTCTGATTCTGTGAAATCATAGCTGCTCTCTCCAATCTTATCCTCACAGCCTGTGTACGTCCAGGGACCTGCCGCTGACTGTCCAGTCCTGTGTGCTTCCCAAAGATTGCCAGGTGACCGACTGGACTGACTGGAGCCCTTGTTCCAAAACCTGTCTGGACTCAGAGTCTCCCAGAGGCAATCGCACTCGAACAAGACAGGTACTCCAGTTCCCTGTGGGTGAAGGAGCAGAGTGCCCGCTGCTGGAGGAGTTGGAATCATGTGAACCTCAGGGTGATGGCGTGCCGCCCTGCATCATGTGAGTTTCTCCTGAAGACGGGAGAGGGAGGCAGGGAGCTCAGCAGGAGATTGTTTTACTCAAATGCCAGTTGTGAGTTTCATGGCTTAACACTTCGATGGGTGTTCATATTTCACAGAAATACAACTGCATGTTATGTTGCAATAAAACCTACCTCCTTGGTTACAGCATTATTAAGAGCCTGCAATGAAACACTGCAGGTATTCTATCTGTGTTTCAATAACGCCCAGTCTGCACAAATACAGTCAAATGAAAGTGTATGTGTATGAAGTGAGTTTGATATTTGACCTGTCTGGGGCTGTATGCTGTTTGTTCCCTTTCACGGATCACAGACATAATTTTCTCTCCTGGCTGGCCGATGGGTGAGTGAGTGTGAGGCAGCATGTGGAGACAGATGAGCATAAGTGCATTAGCTGGTGAAAGACAAAAATAAATGACAAATGGAAAGAGATTGTCAGGATATTTGAGTCTCAAAAACTCCGTCTCACTTACAGAAGGTCCAAAATGTTTCAGATAATCTTTCCACAACTATTGGAGCTGGAAGGGAATAAAAATGCCTTTTCCTAATCTCTGCCTTGAGAGTGTCTGATTTTCTGTCCACAAACCACAGGGTTAGTGGTTCGATCCCCGAAATGTGCCACATGCCGAAGTGTCCTTGAGTAAGACACTGAACCCCCAGTTGCTCCCAGTGCATGGCACTGGCGTGTGCTTTTGTAAGCGAATGGGTAGATGTGTCTGTGACTGTAAAGTGCTTTGGGGAACTCTTCTGTCGGGTTAGGAAGTGGTTAAACTGGTATGGTATGTTGTCGACAAAATTGGTTGTACCGTAATTTCCGGACTATAAGCGCTACTTTTGTCACTTGCTTTGGACCCTGCGGCTTATACAACGGATATATGGATTTTTACAGCTAACGGTCACCAGGGGCGCACTATCATGGAAGCACAAGAGCGAGACAGACAGTTCGCCCCAGGTAACGAGAGCAAAACAAACCAAGTGAGCCCAAATGCAGTACGAGAGCTGCTTTAAGTTAAAGGCGATCGATCTGGCTGACTTTTCTGGTATAGTAGGCTGGTTATTTTGATACAGTAAACGGCCGTGTTACTGCACCTTTGCTGCTGTGTTGGCTGTTTTCGAAAAAGATGCTGGTTATTTTGTTGAGCAGCCGGGTTACTGCACTTTTGCTGCCGTGTTACAGGCAAGTACTTTTAAAAACGAATTAAATTTAGCCATTTAACGTTATTGCCTCGTCAAGCGTTGTAAGCTTTGTTTTTTGTTATACTGCACTACTACGGTACTATGACTGCAGGAAGTGCGCTAGGAGCGCACCGTTGTATTATTTGAGCACTGCACGAATGCTGTTTGTAATGTCGAAGATGTGAAAGTTTGATCGATTGATTGATTGATTGATTGATTGATTATAGTCGGGTGCGGCTTATATATGGAACAATCTGTATTTTCCCCAAAATTTAGCTGGTGCGGCTTATATTTATAGTTTATAGTACAGTACTTATTTTTGTACTATATCACACCCACTCACACAAGACTCTCTCACTCCTGTCCATCATTACCTGCTTTTCCATGTTCTCTTGGCAGCTACACCTGGAGAACCACAGAGTGGAGTGACTGCAGAGTTGACTTGTTGCTAAACCAACAAGACCGTCGACGTGGCAACCTGACGGGGCTTTGTGGAGGAGGACTGCAGACGAGGGAAGTTTACTGTGTCCAGTCCAATGCTGAGATCCTGAAATACCTCAACGACTTCCGAGAAAAAGAAAAAGGTAAAGTTAACATTATGCACTTCAGACAATGAAACAGAACAGAGAACCAAGTGTATACTGGCATGGATAAAAAGAACAGTCTGTGAGGTATTTTCATCTGAAATTTTAGAGAGGTCTCTCCTGTTGACATATTTAAAAGGCAAATAATAAGGGACCCTTAAATATATTTGGTCCCAGTTGCCCACAAGCAAATGTTACCTTACATAAAAAATTATCCTGTTTAGTTCCTGGTTGTATACTTGGTTGAACACTTTTTTTGGTATCACCAAGTACCTGGAGAGAAAAAGTTTGCTGCATCCTTGTCATCGGTGCACCTTGTCAAAATCCAATTTTTGTCCCATAAAGAAAACAGAAGTCTTGTCTCTGCATGACACCAGATTCAAGGTTTTTCATAAGGTCTTGAGGACTGTCAAGCTACAAGCTACTCTTTGCATGACTAATGATTTTATATGGAACAGCACAAAGTTTTGAATCAAAACCAGAGAACATTCACAACCCTCACTCCACTACAAATATGAATGTTCATGAATATGCAGAATCTATAAGCCAGGGACATGATTTTGATACCAGAAGTTTTCTAGTTTACATTAGTAGTTGGAGTAGTATTTACAAGCTCCATTTCAAGATTTAGATGGATGGAGGTAAACTGTTCAAATTGAGATTACTCATATGTTGTCGGCCGTTTAGACCTGGAAAAAAAATAAAATAAAATTAGAAATTTAGTAAATTCAATCAGTAACTGCAAAATGGACAATATGAGGCTCTATTGATAAGAAACAACTTATTCTCATCACCAGAAAGGAGTGAGGAGTGAGGACTTAGATTAAAAAAAAACTTCTCTGTCTCAATATGATGTCACAGAAACAAATCCTCCATCCTCCTGCCATACTGTAAGTCAACACCACAGCTGCACAACTCACATATTACAGCACACGGCACAGTCTGAAACAAGTGCAAGTGTGGTGTAAGTCAAATAAATTTGTTACGTGACACTCTTACATCCTCCAGTCTCCCACACAGTGTATAAGCTTTGCAAGCCTTCGTGGATTGGTAGCAATAATTGCATATCAAATGTTTACAGTAAACACACCTACATGTTGACTAGTTCACATCCAAATATATGACATATACGTAATACTTAATTTGCATTCATAGTTGCTGGTTTTCTGTCTTCTGTTATCCCACTGTGGCTGCATTGTCTTCGTCATTTAAACATTTAAACAGCTGACGACTCAATGCCTTTCTCTCCTTTGAAACCAAACCAGAAGTAATCTATAACAGGGATTTGTCGGCTTGAGTGTCCTCCTGTGACGTGTCTGTGGTCGCAAAAGCAAAGGCCTCCATTTTTGACACTTGTCATGTCAGCTTAAGTGGAGTTTATACCTCTGCGTGACATAGATGCTGTAACGTACGCACGTAGAATACGCCAGTGCAAGCCATTTATACTTGTGTGCTCATCAGTCTGGCTTACTCAATAAAAACACCACCCAAACGCTAGTCTTTTTCTCCAGTCATGTTCATTTTCATTTCTACTTCCTGCTTCACTTTCCACTACCTACTTCACTTTCAACGATGGCGGCTGAAATTTCCACTGAAATTACCCCGAAGACGAGCAAATGTTTTTATCTCGGAATCTCCTCACTTACGGTAATCTTTCCTCAATGTGTTCCATCTTTATTGGTCCAAAACAATCAATTCTAAAATTGCAAAAATGGAGAAGCAGTCGGCAGTACTGAAGCAGAAACACTCCAAGCGCTCTGTGTTGCCGTGGCGCGTAGTTACATTTCTGGAGAGGTGCACATCAGCTACAGCGCCAGAGTCTGTGTAGGCTCTGCACAGGGTTAAGACTAGTTAAGACTAAGCTCTTGAAGAGTAACTATCCTGATCATGTGAAGGAGAGCGAGGCTTAGAGCGGGTGAGATTTCCATTTGTAACTTGGGGGCGGCTGTGGCTCAGTAGGTAGAGCGGGTTGTCCATGAACCAGAGGGTTAGCGGTTCGATCCCCCGGAATGTGCCACATGCCGAAGTGTCCTTGAGCAAGACACTGAACTCCCAGTGTGTGGCACTGGTGTGTGAATGTGTGTGTGCTAGCTGTGTGAGCGAATGGGTAGATGTGTCTGTGACTGTAAAGCGCTTTGAGTACCAATAGGTAGAAAAGCGCTATATAAAAACAAGGCTATTTACCATTCTGTCAAATGTAGAGAGATGCTCCTTTCATGCAACCAGCTGGAGGAAATGTTGAGTCTGAAGTCATATTTAAAGGGAACTTTGTATCAAATTACAATAACCATGTTCAAATGTAATATTAATGTGCATCACTTTATTAGCGATCTAGCTGGTTTCTTGATTTGTAAAATTTATGTCTCAGATTTCTTCACTAAAAATCCTGTACACTAATAACACTTGATGTGATGGTTTCTCTCTCTTGTTTGCTCTACATTGGGTAAACATCAGGAGATGAGTTTCCAAGAGGGACAGAAAGACTGAGGTAGCAAAACAACCAGTTGTTCAAACAAGTGCTGTAGAAATCTGAGACATAAAATTCTTAAGTCAAGAAAGGTAACTAGTACAGTGAAGAGTAGTAGAATTATCTGAAAGCTTAACAGCGCCATCTTTTTCTAAATAATTTTACAAACTCATTTATGACATTATGAGGACAAAAAAGAAAGGGACTGAATAACATTTCTAACTAACCTGCAACAACATGAGTGCAATAGTTAAGTGCAATAACAATATGCATCTGGTATCCTTCTATTTATGCAATAACCATATATGTACAGTACAGTCACAATATTTATTATTATTATTATTCTTTTCTGGGTGTTTTGGTATTTGGGTCTATAGTTCGTGTACATGTATGTCTGACAGTGCTGTATGCGATGGAGATGTCAATTTCCCCATGGGGACCTCCCAAAGGGATCAGTAAAGTTGTCTATCTATCTATCTATCTATCTATGATCAAGAGAAGTTGTGGTCCTTTAAATATGCAACAAACTGTAAAAGTGGAGGTTTATGCATGTATGAACATTAACTTACAGAAGATGAATGAATGAATATTCTTACTTTGTCTTTCTTCCCTGGTGAAGAGCTTTGGTGAGATCTTATAGAACATGTGCCTTTAAAAAACTCATAAAACGTGAGGTGTCTACAACCTCCGTTAAGAAACAGTTCAACATTCATAACTACAAACATGTTAAGAGAGGTATTGCCATGGGTGGCTGACAGATAAGTGCATGACTTGTGTGTGTGTGTGTGAGAGGGTTTGCCCAAACACACACACACTTGCACAAGGTTCTTATCTTCTTGGCACAGGATTTATTTTCCCTTCATTTGGAGGGGGGTAATCTCACAGCATACCTCTGAGAAAAAGAGGCAGACAGCACTGTTTTTCTTCCCTGACTCATGCATAAGTATCACCATGCAAAAAGGGCAGGGAAACCCCTCGGGGCATGGTCTGAAATCAGTTTCCCACCTCCCAAATCTTAACCTTAATCATTATGGGGGATTAGTTTCAATATGACCCAAGATCAGAATCACAGTAGTGTCATCCAGCACTTCCTCAGTTGTGTAACTCTGGTTGTGGTGGCACGCATGGAGTCACTCGAAAGTCATTTAAGGTTAATTATCAGATGTGGTTTATTCAGATTAAAGTTCATGCTGATTGGGATGAAGTTATGCATTTTGAAATATATTCTTATTCAAGTTCTTTGCATGCCTGAGACAAGAAAACTTATATCAGTGTTGTGTCTGTGTGTTAGCAGTTAGTATAGCTTAGCATAACGACTAGGGGTGTAACGGTACACATAAGTCATGGTTCGCTACGTACCTTGGTGTGGAGGTCACAGTTTGGTATGGGTTTTCATTTATTTTGAAGACACCAATTGACTGAAAAAACTAAAAACCACCTCCTGTTATAAAAGTAAAAAATAGAATAAAACATAAAACAAATGCATTAGGAGGGTTCTCATACCATTCATCCATTTTGTTCATACAGAGGAAAATAAAAGCACAGTTTCCTTTAGGGATGAGGTAGTCAGGTAGCAACTGGCAACTTTGCTAACTTCATTATAAGAAACTAACATTTTCATCAATGTTGTGAATATACTCTCACATTAGCAGTATTTCAAATAGTGCCAAAACTGAAAATCTCTTGAAAATATTGTGATAAAAGAATAAAATTAGGAGTGTGTCTTATGTGCGTTAGCATTTTTGATGTGTTTCCAGCCACGTACTGCACCTCCGCGAAACATCGTCGGCAGACAGTCTCTGTCAGGTCCACCATTCGCGTCCCATCGCTGTTATGTTGCACCAGGAAACCAAAGTGTTCCCACACTACTTTTCTTCTTCTTCTGTTTTTCTTCTTCAGTAGGCTAATGAAGCTTGCTGGCAGCTTTAAGTCTCATTACCGTCACCTGGATTGAAGTGAGGACTCAACTTTTTTTTTTTAATAGGCTACTCAGATGCATTCGCAGTATGACTGCGTGCACCGCACCGTGACGCCCGTACCGAGACACCGAGGGACGAATACAAATACCGTTACACCCCTAATAACGACTGGTCAGCAGCTAGCCTGAATCTTAGAAATGTCTCTACCAACATCTTTCACACATCTTATTTACAGTGTGTGTTGAATGTGTGTGTTGTTGTTTTTTTTATTCTGCACATAAAAATAATAATAAAAAACAACTAAACACTGCAAATGACATGCTAAAATAATGATCTGAATTGAAGAGGTGATGAATGCACACTTTATTTCTACCACAATTCTTCATAAGAGAAAACCGCTGGAGTTATTTCTATAAAATCAGCAGTTTAATAATTTACAGAGCACTTCTGAGCACCCACCATCTCCAGGTATACTGCACATTTGCAGATGCAGTTAGCAATCTGCTGCGGTCATATAAAGGACAGGGTTTGCTCTAAATACAGTAACAGTATTTGCCACCTCTGGCAGCCAGGAAGAATGAAATGACCTAGAAAGTTTGTTTCTGAAGCCACAGACTAAGAAGGCTATGCCAAACACAAATAGAATAAAAGTCTGCTAACACTCCATTGGGATTCCATTATGGGGTGTGTTTCAACTGATACAGAGAGAAAAACCTCTGCATGCGTCCTACTACCAATCTGAGCCAGTTTTTGGAAACAAATTCAACTCGACAGTGCTCAGATGACATGTACAACTATGTCGCTATTACTCTTCTGTACATCACCACATGAAGCCCAAATGCCCCAGCAGATCTTTACTGGAGCATAATCGGTTCACAACGGTGTGGTTCCATATTCTATCACAAAAATAAATAAATAAAACTACTGGACAGGGAAGTTTGTCTGGCTTCCAGACTACAATGGTTTAGCTTTTCGTGGTTGGAAAGCACTGATGAAACAGAAGTAACAGAAGAGGAGACAATCTGAGGGTTTAAAAGACAGACAATTTGCTATTTCACAAAATTGTGAAGTGCTCCTTTATATGCTTGGTATGTACTCTTATATTTGGCTTCATTATCTAGCTATGATGAATCCACAGCTGTCAAAGCTCTACTGCTCTCAGGTTATCAGTTGTCTGGCCGGATTAACAGACTTCCATGTAGTGTTTTGTTTATTAACCTTGGGTCCACTATGTCAAAACAAATTAACCACAACTAACAATTATCTTCCACCACTGCTCTAACCTAAGACAACAGGTTTGATCTGCTCAAAATACGTCTGGTCGCAGTGGCCTCTCTGCTGCTGCTGTTTCATTAGTCTGGTGTCTGTGGTGTGCCGTTTCCCCTCACTCTGAGTACTGTCTGGACAGTTCCTCTGTCCCCCCGTGTGTGTGTAGCTAATAGCACTATCTCCCCTGTAATTACAGCGGGTCAGACCCAAAGACAGCAGAAGCCTAGTGTCCCCCCTCTCCTCTCCATTGCCTTCCAGATTACAGGTAGGTGTTTTAGTCACACTGATAACAAAGTTCCAACTTCTCCCCGTTTATGCCTCCCAGACCTATTTTTTATTTTTTTTCGTCTCCCTTTGATTCCTCTGATGTAGTCCGCTCCACTATCATCTCCTCTCTCCAAACTTGTGTCCATCGATTCCTTGTGTACTTTCCTGTATGCTTGTCTTATCTTGCTTCTCTCTCTAGTCGTTTCCTGTCTCTCCTTTTATTTGCACTTCAGTGTCTTCTTATCTACAATTCTTTCCCTTTCCTTTCCTCTGCCTTTGCACTTGTTTCCTCTCCTGTCATGCATCCTTATCCCCTCTTCTCTTATCCTTGTTGTCCTCTAGTCTCTCTCTTTTTTTTTTTTACATTTTACATTCTGAAATGGATTGATGTTAAAGATTGAAGTCAGTTCCTTGATAAGATGTGGATTAACAGTAGCTCAGCAAACTCAGTATGTGACTTTCAGTGTATTTGTAGGAAGAATTCATGAGGGGGCGTTAGGAACATTATTCAGAATTAGACTCTCACATACACATGTCAAAACGCTCTCATATACACCTGTCAAAATGCTCTCACAAATCTAGTCATTTTGTGTTTAATGTCTTTAATTTAAAATAAAAAATAAAATCAGTGATTAAGTGATGACTTTCTAAGTATTCTTTGCACAGATAAGAAGTCCAGTTCTTCATCTCATGTTGTGCATCACTCTAGCCGTAGCCTGTCTGCATCCAATTCAGTTCAATTCAATTTTATTTATATAGCGTCAGTAACAATACAAATTGTCTCGAGACGTTTTACAAAACCCGGCCTGAAACCCCCAGAGCAAGCCTGAAAGCAATGGTGGCAAGGGAAAATTCCCGTTTAACAGGAACAAACCTTGAACAGAACCCAGCTCATATGGAGGGACCCATCTGCCTAAGGCCAGCCGGGTACAGACAGAAAAAAGAGAGAAGAGAACAGCAAAGAGAGAAGAGAACAGCAGGAGAAACGAGATAAACATACATCTGTCATAGATACATACATCTGAGTAAAGCGTACATGTTGAATCTTATGATACAAACTGATGATGTTACATGACAGTTTGAAAATGTATCACAGAGAGGACAACTTTACACAGACAAATAGACATAATTTATTTAAGGAACAAGGTTGTGAACATTCTCTGTGTTACTTCATCTGTCCTTGTTTAGTTACAGGTTTATTTCTGACAGTTACACTGCCTGGCCAAAAAAATGTTGCCGCCAAAAAAAAGGTCACACACTCCAATATTTTGTTGGACTGCCTTTAGCTTTAATTACAGCACACATTTGCTGTGGCATTGTTTTGATAAGCTTCTGCATTGTCACAAGATTTATTTCCATCCAGTGTTGCATCAGTTTTTCACCAAGATGTTGTATTGATGATTGGAGAGTCTGACCACTGCGTAAAGCCTTCTCCAGCGCATCCCAAAGACAGATAAGATAAGATAAGATAAGATAAGATAAGATAAGATAAGATAAGACTTAATTCATCCCCGTGGGGAAATTAGGGCGTTACAGCGGCAGGAAACAACAGTGCGAGATGCAGAAGATACAAAAAAAATAGAATAGAATAAAAACAGAATACGGCCAACGAATATGTTATGTACAAAAAATATTTACATATATTGCATCAAAGAGATTCACAGTGTCTGGTCTGAGTTGAAACAACCAATTTGGATTGAGACTCTCAGTGGGGTTAAGGTCTGGACTCTGTGGTGGCCAATCCATGTGTGAAAATGATGTCTCATGCTCTCTGAACCACTCTTTCACAATTTGAGCCTGATGAATTCTGGCATTGTCATCTTGGAATATGTCCGTGCCATCAGAGAAGAAAAAATCCATTGATGGAATAACCTGGTCATTCAATATATTCAGGTAGTCAGCTGACCTCATTCTTTGGGCACATAATGTTGATGAACCTAGACCTGAGCAACTGCAGCAACCCCAGATAATAGCACTGCCCCAACAGGCTTGTACAGTAGGCACTGGCACTGGGCATGATGGGTGCCCCACTTCATCTGCCTCTCTTCTTACCCTGATGCCCCCATCACTCTGGAACAAGGTAAATCTGCACTCATCAGACCACATGACCTTCTTCCATTGCTCCAGAGATCAAAGACAATGGTTCCCCACTATCCTTCCACTTTTCAATAATGCATTGGACAGCTCTTAACCGAATTTTAGTAGTTTCTGCAATCTCCTTAGATGTTTTCTCCCCACATGGAAAGAACCTATATAAACATATAGGTTTTAATGTAGGTTTTGAATATATGTGACATACATAAAATTGGCCGTTTTCATATATACGCATATATGCTAAATATATGCAACATATATGCACAGATAAACTGCATATGGTTTCATATATGCGCATATATCTTCATATAGGTTCTTTCCGTGTGGGTATATGAAGATATATGAAACCTATATGCAGTTTATCTGTGCATATATGCTGCATATATACGTTATATATGCAGCATATATGATAACATATATGCTGCATATATATATAGCATATATGCATATATATGAAAATATATAGTCCACCTACTTTACGTGGTGGACTATTATCTCCCAACCTCAAACTGACACACTTTATTGAAAAGTATCACCCCTCTTAACGCTAACACAATATTAAGTTTTGACTGTGGTGCCGGTTTGATAACCGTTACAAGCTCCCGTTAGCCTCTTGTTAACTTCCTGTTAGTCTCGCTAACACACCAGAGCCTTGCTGGAAGGCTAGCCAAAGGCTAATTCATTAGCTGGCTAATTAGATTAATTTCAGCTACCAGGCTAGCTATGTTGGGCACTGACATCTAACATATACTCCAAATTCACTTACCGAGTAAGGTTCAGAGACACTTCTGAGATATTCTGGTAGGATTTTCATTTCTACTCAAACTACATCCCTTTCTACTCAAACGCCTTTGTTTCTACTCACATTTGATATGTGTATGTGAGAGCATTTTGACATGTGTATGTGAGAGTGTTTGACGTGTGTATGTGAGAGTTTTGTGTTTGACATAACGGCCTCTCATAAGAATTAGCCATTTTGCATTTCAAAAGCCCCATTTGCCGTCCCCTGTATAGTTCTGAGGGAATTATGATTCACTCTCCTTACTGTGTCAGACTTGAAGCTCTTAGCTGTCTTGTAGCTGGAATACAGGAAAAGAATATCTGTGAATCTGTTTTAAAATTTTAGTTTGAAATGAATCACTCTTACTAATACTATAAAAGTTCAGATCAATCCATCCTTATACCTTGTTTCAGAACACATACCAAGTCAAAAGCTTCCCATTCAATGTTTTATTATTATTTTCAACATTGTAGATTAATACTGAATACATCAATAATATGAATGAACAAATTGGCAAAGGAACAAATACATCTTAAACAAACCAGAATATGTTTTCAACATAGCCACCTTTTTCCAATTTGTGGAATTTCTTGTCTTCTTAATGTGTTTGACATCACCAGATGTACACAGGTCTCTACAGTGAATAGTGCTATTATGGCAAAAACCTCTCAACCTATTAAAAAGATACGACATTCCATTATTACTTTTAAGACATTAAGGTTATTAAATCCAGAACTTTGTATCCTCAAGTTCAGTCGTGAAAACTATCAAATGCTACAATGAAACTGACTCTCAAGAGGAAAGGATGACCAACCTCTGCAGCAAAGGATTAGTTCATTAATTAGGCTTTAGATCCAAGATGGCGCCGCGGATGGATGCCTCTGTACTGTGCTTTCGAGTACTTGTTGCTGTTTTACTTTTTAGTGTTGTTTTCTGCACTCCCTCTGCTATTAAAATTAGCAGAGAAGAACTCTTGAACATAGGGCTATCCAGAGCCGGACTTTTTTCTCTGGTTTTCCCTCAGCCAGATTGTTTTTTGGAGATTCTGGTCGGAGGAGCAGCAGCACTCTGTGGATTTAGACGGAGACGCCGGCGTGGGAAACGAGCTGGAGCGCTCGTCAAGCTGTGGCAGCGGGGATTACGCACCGCTCTCCCGTCCATATACCTGGGAAACGTCCTCTCTCTGGCTAACAAAATGGATGAATTGCTCCTTCTCCTAACCAAGAACTTGGACTTTCGCCGTTCAGCTGCCCTGTGCTTCACTGAAACCTGGCTCAGTGAACACATCCCGGACAGCGCACTACGGCTGCCGGGCTTCCAGCTGTTCGTGTGGACCGCTGCACGGAACTGTCTGCCCACACGGAAAGAACCTATATAAACATATAGGTTTTAATATAGGTTTTGAATATATGTGACATACATAAAATTGGATGTTTTCATATATACGCATATGTGCTATATATATGCAGCATTTGAAATGAATATATTGAAAACAATATAGGGTCTTTCCATGTGGGTACAGACGTGGAAAGAACACACCCGGACTCTCTGCTATCATTCTCGGGGATTTTAACAGAGCAAATCTTAAACTGGAAATGCCTAAATAAAGACAGCACGTGCTGTGTCCCACCAAGGACATGAACACTCTGGACCACTGCTACACCACAATAAAGGACGCATATCGCTCTGTCCCCCGCGCTGCTTTGGGACTTTCTGACCACTGCCTGGTCCACCTCATCCCATCGTACAGGCAAAAGCTGAAATCTGCTAAGCCTGCAGTCAGAACTGTGAAGAGATGGACAGACGAGTCAAAGATGCAGTTACAGGCCTGCTTTGACTGCACTGATTGGAGTGTCTTTGAGGCAGCAGCCTCAGACCTGGATGAATTGACTGACACTGTGACATCTTTGTGAGGACATGTGCGTGCAGACCAAAACCTTCTGCACGTTCAACAACAACAAACCATGGTTCACTGAAGAACTGAGACGACTATGCCAGGACAAGAAGGAGGCCTACAGGAGTGGGGTTTGGGACCTGTACAAGTAGGCCAGGAACAAGCTGGCAAAGGAGATCAAGGCTGCAAAGAGGAACTACACTGAAAAGCTGAAGGACCGTTTTTCTGCCAACAACTCTTCTGCAATTTGGAAAGGCCTGCAGACCATTACCAACTGCAGGAGACCATCCCCCCACCCTGTGGGGAGCCCCCACCTGGCTGAGGACCTCAGTGACTTCTACTCCAGGTTCGAAAGGACTTTCACACCTTTCACTTGCCCCACCATCTCCATCACAAAAGGCCTAGCCGCACCCCAAACTGCCCACGTACCCAACCCCCAGCCTGCACTGAGGATCTGCGAACAGGATGTGCATCAACTCTTTCAGAGACAGAGGATTTGGAAGGCTCTCCGTCCTGCCTGAAAGTCTGTGCTGACCAGCTGGCTCCCATCTTCACCCAGATCTTCAACAACTCCCTGGAGCTGTGTGAGGTCCCCTCCTGCCTCAAACGCTCCACCATCATCCCGGTTCCCAAGAAGTCCCCTGTCACAGGATTAAACGACTACAGACCAGTCGCCATGACATCTGTGGTCATGAAATCCTTTGAACGACCAGTGCTGGCCCATCTGAAGGACATCTGTTTGCCTATAGAGCAAACAGGTCAGTAGATGATGCAGTCAACATGGCTCTTCATTACATCCTGCACCACCTAGACTCTATAGGGACCTACACATGGGTCCTATTTGTGGACTTCAGCTCTGCGTTCAACACCATCGTCCCAGAGCTCCTCCACCAAAAACTGTCCCAGCTCACTGTGCCCCCCTCCACCTGTCAGTGGATTACCAGTTTCCTGACTGACAGGAGGCAGCAGGTGAAACTGGGTAACTACACATCCAGCACCCGGTCCCTCAGCATTGGCGCCCCCCCGGGTTGTGTTCTCTCCCCACGGCTTTTCTACCTTTATACTACTGACTGCACCTCAAGGGACCCTTCTGTGAAACTCCTGAAGTTTGCAGATGACACCACCGTCATTGGACTCATCCGGGACGGCAACGAGTCTGCATACAGAAGGGAAGTGGAACAGCTGGTCCTCTGGTGCAGTCAGAACCACCTAGAGCTAAACCCACTCAAATCTGTTGAGAGGGGGTTTGGTTTGGTTTCGATATGGAGTAGACGTGTGTTAGGGGAGCTCCACCTCGATTTCACCATTTGCCTCACGCATAAGACGTTAAATCATTATTTCATGTGCCAAAAGTGAACAACATTTTAGTCGAGATGAAGAAAACTGGTAAAGGAAAGAAGCAAGACAAATGTCCCGGGGCAGGATGACTTAGGTGACCACTGTGCCGTGCTAACAGATGCGGGTGAAGCTAGCGCTAGCGTAGCCAGCTCCCCGGCTCCTACTACCATTGAAGACATCCTGACAGCTATAAACACGCTGGGTAGCAGGGTTGACAAGAGGTTCATCGAGCTTAACGGAGTTATCTCGGACTTCAAAGCTGCCCTAACCAAAGTCAGCGAGCAGGTGTTATCTACAGAGGGATGACAAGACACGACGCGTTGGCTTCCCAATACAAGCAGCAACATGTTAAGCTAGAAGACCTTGAGGCCCGCTCCCACCGGCAGAATATTCGTATTGTCGGGATTAAGGAGAAGTGGACCGGGCTCACCGGAGCTTGGCTCCGGCTGCAGACGGCAAAGCGAGAGCCATCATCGCTAGGATTTACTACTGTCAGGTGAAAGAGCTTGTGCTACTGCTCGCAAGAGAGAAGGCTCCTCTACAATATGATGGGCGCCCGGTGTACATCTTTCCGGATCTCGCTTCGGCCATGATGAAGAAATGGCAGGCTTTTCAAATCATCAGGGAGAAGTGCAGGGCCAGATCGATCCAGAGTGGAGTCTAGTGTTAACTTAAAGTTAGGGGTATGGAGGCATTGCTCCTGTGTTTGTAGGGAACTTTTTTGTGTTTGTTATGGGATGTTTTTCAGCACATTTGTCAGTTTGGATTTATTGAGTATGCCCTCCCACAGTCATGGTAAATGTTTTCTTTTATATATACACACAGATACTATGTTAGCTGATTCACATAGACAGAACAAAGTTAAAATAACTAGTTGGAATGTAAGAGGGATGAACAGTCCACTGAAAAGAAGGAAGGTGTATGCTCATTTATGGTCGCTTAAATCTGACATATATTTTCTTCGGGAGACACACATTAAAAAAACAGCAGCAAAAATAATTTGTCCCTCATGGGCTTCACAGGTCTATCAGTCGAACTTCAGTACAAAATCAAGAGGAGTAGCAATTTTGATAAGAAAAAATATACCATTTATCCACTCCCAAACAATTTCAGACCATAGGGGCAGGTATGTGATAGTTAGTGGGACTCTGAACTCCCTACCATTAATATTGGTAAATGTATATCCACAATACACTTTTTTTTCAGAACCTTTATAATGCTTTGCCAAATTTGTCAGATTCAAATGTAATTAAAGCTGCAAGCAGCGTTGAACGGGCCCTAGAACCCCACGCCCGTCGGCGACCGGCAAGGACGGGGTCACTGCAGTTCTCAGGGGATACAGTGGAGTAACAATGCACCGTGGCACGATGCACAGTCAATGCAATTCAATATTTGTCAGAGCAAATCATATTTGTCAGAGCAAATCATATGTGACAGATGGCTGTTTTGAATGTATTCTCTCTGTGGCATCAACAAGCAGTTGTATAATTATTCTCTCTGTGTCATCAAAGTATGTTAAAACAGCCTCACCAATCATTAGAAGTTTAACCAACACACACTGACATTCAGCCAGCAGAGAGAAATGCTTTGGCTCCATCTGCTGGACAAAGTAGCGAACTACGTGTGCACTGATGATAAAATCAGTGAGGCGGTGAAAAATTTTACTTTCACTACCATCACTGCCCAAAGTTTAACGAAAGCTCACAATTTTCGCAGGGAGTGATCACGACAACCGTGAGTATGTCCTGATACCATCTGAAGACAATAAAAATCATCCTGACAGGAACAATAGCTCATACAACAGACACCAGATAAATCAGACATTTCCTGTTCACAATAGGTACAATAATTGCATGAATAATGACATACAGATGTGTTCAGTTAGGGACCAGTAACAATATTGTAAAGTTTTATGCACTTTGGACTGAATTAAAGCACGTTTAAAGCACGTTTAATGCAACTTCCTGTTTCATGGCGGGTCATGAAAACTTTCAGGGGCCAGGAGACCCACACCACTTCAACGAAAAGTCAATAAACCTATATTCTTATGTTCATCTAGCTTTCAACTACCTAATTCCATCGTTTTGTAGTCAATCTGATAAGGTTTAATGCCTGAATTACAAACTCTAAAAAACGATTTTTTAGTCCAATTTTCACTGTTTTAATCAAAATAGCAGACTTCCTGTTGGGTTTAGAATATGGCTCCAAAAGACTTTTTTGTGCGTCCTGGGATGTTACATATAAGTGACATATTTCCAGATTTTTAGATGCAACGGGCTTCAGGGGCTGGTCCGTAGATGGTCCGTAGGTGGCGCTACAGAGCCATTTTGCCACGCCCATGCTTGTGGCCCATATACACTAACAATTTTCGGGCAAACGAATCTTTCTGCCAATTTTCAGGACTTTTCGTGCATGTTTAGGCATGCGTAGAATTTTCCAAAGTTCCTGAAAAATAATAATAATAAAAAGAAACAGTACGAAAACAATAGGGTCCTTGCAACTCCGTTGCATGGCCCCGTTGGGCCCCTGCACTTTGTTGCTCGGGCCCTAATAATAATAATTAAAGCTGCAAGCAGCGTTGAACGGGCCCTCGCATCCCACGCCCGTCGGCGACCGGCAAGGACGGGATCACTGCAGTTGTCAGGGGATACAGAGGAGTAACAATGCACCGTGGCACGATAGCTACCAGTTCTCCGATGAGAGGCAAAGTCTTCTGGCTTCAAGGATTTATTTTGTCACTCCCAATTGAAGTTTACCGTAAAACTGAAATACATACAACAAAAGATGATTAAAAATAAAATTAAGAATACATCTTAAGTATCTCTAAGTATCTCTTCCCATTGCGCAAAGACACGTTCAAATAACGTCTTTTCAACGTCGTTTTTGCACGTCGAAGTTTGGTCCTCTGAAGGTGCAGACTGTGACGCCAAGCGACGTGTTTTCTCAACGTCGAGTGAACGTCCGAACAGTACGAAAACAATAGGGTCCTTGCAACTCCGTTGCATGGCCCCGTTGGGCCCCTGCACTTCGTTGCTCGGGCCCTAATTATGGGTGGCGATTTTAACTATGTTCTAGATCCTGTTCTTGATCGACAGCACTCCCAGGCTAGTATATTTAGAAACAGTGGCACACTCAACAGTCTTATGCAGTTCAGTGTTGTTTTTGGCAGCCATTTTAGATTTAGTCTTAGTCTTAGTCTTTTGGACGAAAATGCTTATTCGTTTTAGTCACATTTTTGTCATTTCTATATGTGATGGTTTTAGTCTAGTTTTAGTCGACGGAAACTCAAAAAGGTTTTAGTCTAGTTTTAGTCGACGAAAACTCAGAAAGGTTTTAGTCTAGTTTTAGTCAATTTTAGTTAAAAGAAAAAAAAGAAAGTATTTTCACCAATAATTACAATAACAAAGGAATGGTTTTAGACGACAAGTTTTCCACCCAACAGCAAATACTTTCTGATCAACTATTATGCATTACACAAAGATAAAATGGTAACAGTGTATATATAGTCATATTAATTGGTGCTACAGTGTTAAAAGCTCTATCCAGCTTTGTTTTTATTTTTATCAAGAAAAACTGGTGCACTGCACCTTTACAAAAATAGCGCTGTCTCTTTAAGAAAGACGGTGGTCTTGAGTTGTTTTTGAAGTTGAAGTTGTGCGTGGCTGTGGAAGTATGCCGCTGAACTGAGGGCATCCCTGCAAACATTTCGACATCTAATAAACGCTGAAACGACGTCTAAACGTACACGTCGCCAGGAGGTCTAAAAGTAATGCTGAAATGCAAATTGAAACGACGTCACGTTGCAACCTCGACGTCTTTTTAACTGTCGTAAACAACGTCTCCACAACGTCATGTTGTAACACAGATGAAGAGGTTGACAAATGCAGGTAGACAAAAGATGTTGACGTTGCGATCTGACGTCTTTTCAACCTGCATTTCAGCATTACTTTTAAACCCCCTGGCTGCGTCTAGGTCTCGACGTCGTTTTAACGTTTGTTCAGCGTTGAAATGTTATCTGTTCAAATTGACTGATTAACTGTAAAAACAATTACAGTGTTTACATATAGATAAAACATACATTTAATGAATAATAAATGATATTAAAAATATTTTTTGCTATAAATGAACACATTTATATAAATACAATGTATTAACAGAACCTAGCTTTGGGGGGAAATTATAAGTTTGACAACACAAAAGTGCAATTTCTTTAAAGTTTTATTACACAAACATAATCAGAACACTTTTGAAAAACTAAAAACTAATGAGACCAACATGATTCTTACACATACAGCTCTGGAAAAAGTTAACCCATAGGAAAAATACGTTGCTCATCTGTTGTTCAATCTCGTCTCCTGAGATCAGTTTGAGCTTCTCATATTCGTATCATTCTGTGATCATTTGTTTCTGATTTGCTTCTCCTAAGGGACCCTTAGGAGCAAGAGATAGCAGCAAAAAGAGACAAGACATCACTAAGACAAAGTTGAGATAACCATTTGAGCAATACTTGAGAAGTGGGAGAAACAGATGAGATCTTGTAACTGTATCATCATGAGATGAATTTGAAACTTTTGAGACAAATTTGAGAATTATGAGCCCTAAAAGAGATGGTAAATGGCCTTGCTTTTATATAGCGCTTTTCTACCTATTGGCACTCAAAGCGCTTTACAGTCATAGACACATCTACCCATTCGCTCACACAAGCACACACCAGTGCCACGCACTGGGAGCAACTGGGGGTTCAGTGTCTTGCTCAAGGACACTTCAGCATGTGGCACATTCCGGGGATCGAACCGCTAACCCTCTGGTTCGTGGACAACCCGCTCTACCTACTGAGCCACAGCCGCCTCTTATCAATGTCTGTCCCATGTCTTGATCATTTCTCCTAAATGTGTTATGGAAGTGGAGATATGAGACATATTTGAGACATATTTGAACAACATGTTTCATTTTTCTCTTAGCTGAGATCTGGAAAAGAGACAACTGTGAGAGACTTTAGAGATCTCACACAATGCTCTCTGTGAGACTTATTTCTCAGAGAGATATTTGAAAAGAATGAGAAAACAACTTTGGTCTCGATTAGTGCTCATTTATGTCTAGGAGACGTAAATGTGACATAAATGAGATCTCATCTTCAATTTTGCCTTGCTATGGGAAGAGACCACTTCAAAATGATCAGTTCCTCTGGTTTTACTATTCATAGCTATGTGTTTGAGTAAAATTAACACTTTTGTTTCATTCTATAACCTACTGACAAAATTTCTCCCAAATTGGAAATAAAAATATTGTCATTTAGAACATTTATTTGCAGAAAATGGCAACAGGTCAAAATGACAAAACAATTCTGGTGTTTTCAGACGTTGTATAATGCAGAAAGAAAATAGGTTCATATTCATTTTAGAACACAACACTACTTTTCAAATTTAGGAGGAGTTTAGAAATCAACATTGGTGGAATAATCCCAATTTTTAACCGCAGCAGTGGTCTCTTTATTTTTAGCTGTATGTGCAATAAACATATATATATATAAAAAAAGAGACCAAAATTGTTAACACCTTGTAAACACCAACACAGTTGAAAAACACTTTGTAGGCGATCACGATCTCCTCTGGCCCCCTCTCCCTCCTCTGCCTGCTCGACCTGGGAAATGGGAAGCAAGAAATGCAATTTAAGGAGCATTTTAAGTTAACAACATCATCAGCTATGTGCTTTATGGAGTGGATGTTATAAGTGCTAAAGGTAGGACCATAGAGCTCTGCACTTGAATCCACAAAGTGTGTCAGTAGGTTTTGGGCATAATCCAGATAGGCCCCTCTCTTTTGCTCATCCTCCTCCAAGAGAATGGAGATTCCAACAGTTAAGGAGAGGAAGTGGTGGTAGAAGTCCTGAGATAACACATCCTTCAACACCAGTGGTCCTGTGTATAACAGGAACTGGCGAAGCTCTGTTGCTTTCCATCGATCAAGTTCTTCCAAGTATCGTGGCTGTCTTGCAAATTCTGCAGGCATGGCACCCTTCAGTTGAATCATCCTCTGATTGAATGCCTCCCTCTGCTCTTTTCTCAACTTGCAAGTGGGTGGGCCTCGCAGCAAAAAGATAAGAATTTTTTTCACAGCTCCAAGAAAGATCAAATGCATATGGTCCAGGGGAAATTGTGAGACACAATTAATTTCGATTCCAACAAGGGGTGATAGCTCTTTTTGATGTTGTGCATAGTCAAGCTGACTGAATTTGTCATCAGTACGCTTTTCTTGACTGCTTTTATCCAAGTAAACAACCCTTCCCTCAACCTTGCTGGCCACTGCAACACAACGCTCACATCCATGAAGACCGGTGTGGCCGGTAACACACTTCAAAAACACTCTAGCTGGGGCATCGCAGATGAAAGCTCTCACATTGACTATGTGTTCTCTGTTGCTGTGTGATATCCCATTTTGTAAAAGGTCATGCAGTTCCTCCAGTAAATCATTCATCATTCAGTCGGTAAGAGGATGTGGTTTGCTTGAGCCAAAATACAGAGCCACCAAAAATGGCTTGAAGTTTAGCTTGAATTGGCCAAAATTGTTGTTTGCTGGACTTGAATAAAGGCAAGCCATCTATGTTTATGATAAGGTCTATGTTGCCTGTAAAGTCAGGATTTTGGGAAAGGTAGTGGAGAACACCGGTCTGGATTGTGTAGTAAATGTACTGGCCATTACACATATTTTTTACCTCAACTGATGAGGCTGTTGCCAATAATGTCCTGCCATCCTTAGATAGTCTGTGTCCATGGGAACGCAAAACTCTCAGCAGGCCATTTAATGCAGAAAGCGTTTGAGTAGTGGCAGTGGCCCATGCTGCCAGATCCTCAGATAAGGATGGAGTGTTCTCTGGGTCAGAATGGGAAAAATAAAACTCAGCCTCAGCCTCACTGCTGTCTCCATTATCCCTGTATTCAGCATCCCACAGAGAGTCATCTTGGCCAGTTTGTGCCACCATTTCCTGTATGCCCTCCTCTGACACAGTCACATTTTGGCTTTTTTCACCAATAGAGTGACCTTGTCCTTGTGTTGCCGCAACTGCACCAACATGCTCACTGTCAGAGTCATTCTCTGAGGCCGCAAGGAGATCAACTAGCGCTCTTTGTCGCCTCCATTCTCTAAAATAATTAGGCCTGTTAGATGCCATTTCTATCCCCCCAAAAAATCCAAAGTAAAAATCCAAAAATAAAAAACAAGGTATAAGTATAAGCTGAAAATACAAGGATGAAATAAAATATAGTCAATAAACAAATAGTAATAGAAGTGCATAATAATTCAGTTAAATTGTCAGTCTAGATTATGCATTTATAGATTTCTCTGAGCCCAAAAAAATATTTATCCTCCTGAGAACCAAGGGAAAAAAAGTGTCTTGCAATTTCCTTTTTCTGTGTTTTCCTATCTACTTGAGCCTAAAAAAACACCTTACAACTTTTTTTTTTTCAAATTTATTTGTAGTTTAAATTTTACAGCATGTCCACTGTAGAGGACAACAGGACGATGTCCATGTTAAAATAGGACAACATTTGGAACATGTAGAAAATAAGCAGATTATGTCAGTAGGGGGATATTAACCCAAGAATACATTTCATTTGATCAAACAAAATAAAATTTGGTGTAACTCATCGGTTGCTTATACCTTCCAAGGACAAAAACATGTATTAAATTCAACAGTGAACCGTTAGATAGGCTATAGTGGCATGGAGACAGTGGAGATACAGAACAGTGACAGTTCTGCAATTCTTCATTTTAACGGTGATAATCCTGGAAGCATGTTTTCTTTTTAGTTATGCAGAGGAACATCTTGCATTTGGTGCCCACTGACATGGAATGTTAGCCACTTCTCTTCAAATGGAATTAGGCTGAAAAACACCATTCGCAATATTTACAAAGGGTATTCTCTCTGCTATCATCAGACTTTATTTTAGGGTGACCAGTTACTCTAAAACCATAGATCCAGTCCGAGCAGAAAATACATATTTGATCCGCAAAGTCAACCTCCAGAGACTGCTGGTCTATTGTCGACATTCATTTGTAGCACTTGTGTGGTCCTGCAGTAGGTGCCAACAGTAGTTTTTCCAACAAAACTCATCATCCAACAAAACCCCAAGCCAAAGCTTCCTGAGACATGCCCCCCACCCTGAGCCCTGAGTCTCACTCCCTAGGTTCCTCTGCGTCTGAAGACCATCATCCATCTCCGCACCCCACCCCTCTCGTCCCTCCGCCTATTTCCCTCAGGTCCTGTCTGCAGATAAACTACCTTGCATCAACTGAGGTGTGATCTCTGCTCATAAAACAAACATTTTACCCGCTAAGCATCAGTGGCCTTAAAGCTTTGCTGTGCCAAAAAAAAAGTACAGTTTCAGAGAGCTCCTGGCGTGGCTGGAGACTTTACCTTGGATATTTCAAAGGTTCTCAACAAAAGCATCAAGGATTTATGGGTGCATTTTGTACTCTGTTCAGACTAGTCTTGATTCTAAATTAGTAGTGGCTCCATTTGGGTTTTTAAGCACACAGTCTTTTAGAAGTGCAAATACTGTAAAGTGGGAAACTTAGGCTTCCAAAAGCCCATGGAGAAATCATAAAGGAGACTGCAAGGGCTTGAAAAATAAAATAATGTCTGAACCTCCCAATGAGCAGCAAAAACAGATAAGACAAATACATCATGGCTGTAACATACATGCATATGTGTATGTTCAGTTTCTCTCAGAAAAGCAGGGGTTCCTGGGGAAATTATTTTACCCAGGTGGGAAAGACAAAATACAGAGGAAAGTAAACTCAAAGTAAAGAATATAAAGTAAATCATAACACATTAGTCCTGGCCCATAAAACACGACGATTTTCCTGCTCCCTCTCTGGCTCTGACTCAATCTCATCAGATTCTCCTGTATCTTCTTCCTCTCCGTCTTCATCTTCATCTTCCCCTATCACAGGTTGATACTCATCCTCATTCTTTTCCTCATGTGACAGCTCCAAATCTGAATCTCCCTCTATTATCCGGTAAAGAATCCTCTCCACTTTACTTCTTTCCCCTATAACAATGTGCAGTCATTAAATACATTAAACTTGTCCTGGTGTCCACTACAGTTGACATTGATTAAATGACTGTTATTTCGGAATAAAATAAATGAAACTGTTTTCAGATGTAAAAATGTTGTTATTGATATGTGAATAAACAAGAATATATATAATTATAATGGTTGAAATAGCATTAAATAATGAATATTTGACTTGCCTTTCCCCTTTCCATAAAATGTGGTTGTTGCTATGGCGGCCATCTTGATAGAGAGAAAAAGTAAAGTTCCCAGCATGCTAACCAATCACATGGCACATCACTGGAAAGCCCAGGATGTCCTCTACATAATACAACAGAGCTTGATAGGGTACCTCCAAATATTCAATGGAAATACAGGTAAACAAAATGTCCACTACAAAGGGCACAAATGAATGGGCCGGTCTCAGGAGGTTATACATTTAAAAAACAAATACAGAGTATATTAGGTCTTGAGCTCTCCCCTTTTTCTTTCTTTTTTTTTCTTTTTTTTTTTTAAACAGCCTTGTCACATTCATTCCTCATAATAAAATATCACTCACATATCCAATTGTTGAAAAATTTGGGGCTGTGAACTGTTGTGTGAGTGACACTGCGCCCTGGAGATTGAAACAAGGAATAATATTTCTATTCTCAGAACAAATTAAAAGTGTACATTTGTCTGCCAGGTTAAAAAAAAAAAAAAAAGCAGTTAAAAAACAGAAATGAATCACAAAAAATTATAAAACAACTTCTCATATCTATCACTCACCTTTGATTGGGGAGATTCTGTTATTTAAAGCAGAGAAAAAAAATCATCCATGAGTACATATGAATGGAAAAATTTACAAACATTGGATATTGTAAGTGAGACAACGCAGACTATAATTGTAATGTGCCAATACAGTAAAGGTTAATATACCTCTATCAATGGCTCCTTCACCTGGAGTGGAGATCCTCACTCTGTCATGTGAAGCTGGAAAAACATTTGAAGTATATTACTTAACAATTCTTAAACACATCTTGGGAAATTGTACACTGTTTTACCATCTAATTCACCTACGTACATACTACATACATCACATGAATGTTAAGTCATGAAACAGACATATATTGCTTTTTGGTTATATTTACATAGGCCAAAAAGTCCCAGATAATGATAAAATAAAAACATTACATGATTTTAAATAGAAAAAGCATTGTTGATTAACAAAGCAGACAATTAGGCATTGCACTGGGAGTTAAATTTTTATATTCACAATCCACTGAATGTTTTATTTTAACAGCTAATCAATAGATTAGGCTACCATTGTTTTTTTATGAAGATAAATTAACATTTTCAAATTATCTTGGGGAAAAAATGCATTTTCTGGACACGTCAGCTCGTCTGTATAAGTGCTTCACTGATTTATGTCTGGATTTCTAAACTCCAATAGTCCAAAAATATCAGAATATTAGACAGAAAGCACACTGCAGAGGCCTGTTTCATGTTAGCCGAGTGAGCAGCTAGCTTGAAATCCACTCGACACTTAAACACATAACGCACGGTCGGTCAATGCCACTTTTTAAAACACAGAAAGTTGCATATGAACCTACAGTCTATGATATGAACACATATAAACCGTCTCTAATGTTTTATGTCAATGAACTTACCGAAAAAACTGTTCTCTGCACGTGCTGTGCTTGCTTCTCTGCATTCATGTTCCGCTGCCAGGATGGTAGTAGAAGGTCCCGCCCTTTTCGCCTCTGATTGGCTAGAAGGGCTCCTTTTTCGACTCTGATAGACAAGAAGGGCTCTCACCCGATTGGTTGTATACATTTATTTTTTTCATCTAGTTGGTTTGTGGTCGAGGTGAAACCTAGACCTATTTTAAACTTGTTTCACGCTAGAGGTCGCCCCTTAGACCTACCGTCAACCCCCAGGTTGATGAAATGTTTGCAGGGATGTTGCAAATATAAAGTAAAAATAAATAAAGATGAACGTTTGTCTTGCTGTTTGTTTTGGAGTTGCAACATAAATGTTTTAGTACAGTGTTGTTTTCGTCAACGATGACGATGACGAAATTATTTCGTTGACGCCCCTTTTTTTCATGACGATAACGAGACGATGACGAGCTAAACATGGCTCTTTCATGACGAAAACATGACGAGACGTTTGTAAGCTTTCGTTGACGAGACGAGACTGGACAAAAATGTTTGGGTGTTTTCGTCAACGATGACGAAGGACGAAATTATTTCGTTGACGCCCCTTTTTTTCATGACAATATGTTGTGGGTGGTCTGTCAGACGTTCAAAATGCATGACATTCCTGCCTATTGTCTGTCAAAAGCTAAAAAGTATCAGCAATGGTGCTGCATCCTATCCTTGTTTGGTCACGCCCACCACATGGCATCACGCCAGCATCTGTGCACATTCTGCACAACACGCCTGCCGTCACTGTCACACTAAATGATGGACCTTATCCCACCCAGCAAAAACACGTTGAAAAAACGTTTAAAAGACATCACCGCGTTACGTCTAAACGACGTCTGGATTTAGTTGACAAGTGAAAGGTAAAAAGTCGTAATTTTCATGCCGTCTATAAGACGTCTCCATAGAGACGTCTCCGTGCGGTCTTAATTTGGTTGAAAAGTGAAAGGTCCCACTGCGCAAAGACACGTTCAAATAACGTCTTTTCAGCGTCGTTTTTGCACGTCGAAGTTTGGTCCTCTGAAGGTGCAGACGGTGACGCCAGACGACGTCTTTTCCCGACGTCGAGTGAACGTCCGTTACTGACGTCCACAGTACCTCAGTATAGGAGCCAGTTGTAGTCCAAATGTGGTCTTCTAGACGTCATTTCTACGTTAAATTTAAACTCATTTTAGACTACAGTCAGGTCTACAATAAATCACAATCCAATCCCGACAGTTTTTTCTCCCAATCTTTATTGCAAACGTCAGTCTTAGGCACCATAAAATGCAGTACAATTTGTGAAAAAGTGGTAAAATACAATAAATAAAATTACCTTCGGTCTGTGAATAAAAATGTAACAATACAAATATAATACAAATAGAACAATAACATAATAATAAACATAAAAGTAAAAAAAGTGCCCTTATGAAGTCTTCAGTTGCCCGATTATCAAACAGGATGACTCCATCTGCACAAGTAGAAAAAGACAAATGATTAGCGATCGAAACGGCAGTTAACACAGCCAGCTTTTTTAGAATGCGTCTGTATTGCCGGAAAAAAAAACAACAAGAACAGTTATCCCAACAATGGCGGCCAGCCAAAGTCTCACACAGGAATAACTACTATCGCTCTGATAATGATAGCGACCGAACAACTGTTGTTTGCAGTGTTGTTCACGTTAAAGCGTCTGTAAACGTTAGCACGGTGGTTGTGTTCAAAAGCTAATGAGCTGATGGGAAAAGATGCAATGCTAATTGTAGCAACAACTGTTTAGATTAATACGACAAAGCTAAAACTGCAAACACTATAAATGAACATAAAGTTAACTAGGCAGTATGGGTTGACCGAACTTACCTGCAATTTAGTGAACAATGATTTAGAACAGCTGTAGTAGAGGTCGTAGCCTACGGTGCAGACTCGGCCATTGCTTCCACAGAAGAGGAACACCTGGGCCAATCGGAGTGGCTCTTACGGTCTTCGTTGTGATGACACAATGCCTCAGCCAGTTGGACTCGCGAATTCGCACATATTTCGCCCGATATGACTGTGGCGCAGAACTCGGTTAAATTTAGCCAGACTGGATTGGTTGCACAAACTACGGTCCAGAGACCCTTAAATAAACCAGTAGGAAAAATACGAAAATGTAAAATAACAAAATATCATGTACAATAAATAAATAATAAATATTTTTTAATCTCAAATCAACAATGAATATGAATATAAATTATTAATCATTCATATTGATTAATCATGTTGATAACAAGTTTAATATTTATCTTAAATAAAAAAAAATACATTTGTCAATTTCCTGCACCTGTCTTAGACGTCTATATGACCTCCAGAAAAGTTATCTAGTCTGACGATCCATTGTTGAACGGCATATTGACGTCTAAGTGGGGTCATGGTTAGACGTCGAAATAGCGAACCTAGTTTGCACGTCGTGTAGATGTCCAGAATTGGTCATGGACCGACGGACGCAATATAGACCTGATCTGCACGTCTATCAGACATCTAATGTTTAGTGGGGTAAAAAGTCGTCATTTTCATGTCGTCTAAAATACGTGTCTATAGAGACGTCCCTGTGCGGTCTTAATTTGGTTGAAAAGGTAAAACTCTTCAAGCTCACAATTATACACTACACCCAAATGTACAGTTCAAACATTTAATAACAAAACACTTCCCATGCATGAACATTATGCAAACAAACAAAAGTCGCCAGCGCTCATTTCGCTTTATAACCGCCACCACCAGAGCGCCCAGACGCATCGAGGTGGTCCCCGAAGGCATGAAAAATCTCATGCTCTGTTGCCTTGTTGTTCCATTTTTTCACTGCAGCTGCAATGACAAAGAAAAACATTTTTTAACAACACAATTGATAAGACAATGAGCATTTACATTAAAGGGGAACTACTGGTTTTTTTTTACACCTGCTACGGTCGGCTGGTTTACCACCGCAGTGAAGCTAGTTTTAAGTTGGATATTCGACAGACATTCGCTCTGGGTAAACCTCTTTTGCTACGGGTACAGTATCTCCGTGTGTTGTATAGTCTGCAGTAAGGGTACACTTGAAATGTTGGAGTGGCTTGCTCGGAGTCGCACCGTACCCGTAGCGAAAAAGAGGTTTACCGAATGTCTGTCGAATATCCAACTTAAAACTAACTTCACCGTGGTGCCGCACGAGCCGAACACGGAGGCTATTGCCGCTGCGCACTTACCCAGAGGCTTATGTTGGCAGCAGCAGCACTGGAACAGTCAAAATTTCCGCAGGAATTTTCTAGTTTAATTTTTTAAGACACTGGGATATTGGATGATGACGATTAGCAACTGTACTAAGGTTTCTGACACATTAAATGGATAAAATCATTACAGAAGACCTTAGTGAACAATGATTTAGAACAGCTGTAGTAGAGGTCGTAGCCTACGGTGCAGACTCGGCCATTGCTTCCACAGAAGAGGAACACCTGGGCCAATCGGAGTGGCTCTTACGGTCTTCGTTGTGATGACACAATGCCTCAGCCAGTTGGACTCGCGAATTCGCACACACTTTTTTTTCTTTTAACTGAAATTGACTAAAACTAGACTAAAACCTTTTTGAGTTTTCGTCGACTAAAACTAGACTAAAACCTTTTGAGTTTTCATCGACTAAAACTAGAATAAAACCTTTTTGTGTTTCCGTCGAGTGAAACTAGACTAAAACCATCACATATGACAGAAATGACAAAAATGTGACTAAAACTAATAAGCATTTTCGTCCAAAGGACTAAGACTAAATCTAAAATGGCTGCCAAAAACAACACTGACTTAAACCACAAGAGAGGTGAACATAACTGGCGCTTGAATAATGCACTTTTAAAAGATGAAGAATTTTGTACCTATCTTTCTAGTAAAATAGAACTATATTTAAGTACCAATGATACAGGTGATGTGGACGATTCCACTGTGGGAGGCCATGAAGGCTGTCCTTAGAGGTCATATAATATCGTATGAAGCAGCGGCAAAGAAAAAATCTAAGAAAATGTTAACTGAAATTGACGATCAATAAGATAACTGCTCTACGATATGAATATAATTCTATAATGTCAAAAAACATATCAAAGTTGTTAGTACAAGTTAGACAGAGATATTTTGAGTTTGGCGACAAGCCGCACAGGCTATTAGCCCGCCAGCTGAGACAAATACAGGCTTCCAGAGCCATACATTGTATCAAATCTGAAAAGGGTACCATGCACACAGACCCGGTGAATATCAATGAATGTTTTGCATATTTCTATGCTACTGTCTACCAGTCACAGGCGACCTAGATTTTCAAGCTTTTGATACATTTTTTGAGAATCTGGATTTACCTAAATTATCATTGGACTCGGTCAATATGCTAGATAAAGATATCAATCTGTATGAAATCACCCAGGTTATCTCTTCTTTCCCCAATAGTAAGGCGCCGGGCCCGGATGGTTTTAACGTAGAATTTTTCAAACAATTTGGCTCCAAGTTGTCACCTCTGCTCCTACGCATGTTCAACCATACAATGCTGACCTCAGGTCTGCCGCCTACCTTATACAAAGCTAATATTTCGCTAATCCCAAAGCCTGGCTGTGACCCTCAGATGGTATCGTAGTACCGCCCAATTTCGTTGTTATCCATTGAAACCAAAATCTTTGGAAAAATTCTGGCCAACAGACTTAAACTATGCATATGCTCCATTATACATCCAGATCAAACCGGCTTTATGCCTGGTAGACATTCATTAATACACAGGATTAGATGTAGCAATCCCTTGTGCCAAAATCCCAGGTAAACACATTTAGAGGCCCTGTCCAGCTGAGAAATCCTAACAAACCTACAGTCATATAATATGACGCTTAACCTACAATCTAAATAAACTAAGTAAATGCTGCTGGTAGACATATGTATTTCAATCTACGCCGCCTTTTCAACATCTTAAATGCCAAGCATACAGGAGAGGCGGTTGTTATCTCACTGGATGCACACTGGAGTGGCCCTATATGATGTCTGTGCTCAAAAAATTTGGATTTAGACCCTCCTTCATAAAATGGATTGACATAATTTATTCACAACCGACCGACCGCGATCGAGCAAGCCAAAACCAATATTGAGTTTTGGAAAACTCTTCCAATATCCATGGTTGGGAAGATGAATGCAATCAAGATGATCGTATTACCCCGCTTTCTCCATCTTTTCCAGTCTATTCCATGTTTTATTGCGCAATCATACTTCAAGCAGTTAGACTCGATCATTATACCTTTCATTTGGAGCTATAAAACGGTTTGAATCTCTAAAACACACTTATCAAAACCAAAGGATATGGGAGGTTTATGCTTTACCAAATTTTAAGTTATATTATTTGGCTGCACACTTATCAATTCTCGCATGGTGGAAGAAGGGCCCTAGTTCTGAGGCAGACTCCTGCCCTGCATGGTTGTGTACGGAACGAATGCTTTGCAAGAAAACTTCATTATCCGCTCTCCTTAACAGTCCCACTACTGTTAATAAGGAATTCTTTAACAACAGTTTTGTAATTGGCAACACCACAAGAATTTGGAAGCAGATAAAACATTACATCGAGGCTCCAAAAACCTACTTGGACACCCCAATATGTGAAAACCATTATTTTTTACCAGGTCTAACTGATAGTGTTTTCCTCCTCTGGAAGCGGAAAGGTATTTGCAACATAAGTGATTTATACATTAACTTTGTTTTTGCCTCATACTAGACTTGTAGTCAAGACCGCCTAAACCGAGACCAAGACACTACCAAGACCAGAGAGTATCAAGACCAAGACAAGACCAAGACCAAGACAGACCAAGTCAAGACCAAGACTAGTTAAGCTCGAGACCGAGACCGAGGCAGAGACCAAAAAAAAAACTTATTTTTTTGTCATTTTGCATGAGTTGTAGAACCTAAGCACCATACTGGGTTCAGCTGCTTAGTATAAATATGAGATTGTATTATTTCAACTACAGGCACAATAATACAGAGACAGTGCATGTCTTGTGTGTGAACTCACTATAAATGTTTTCATCAATTGGCTAAAAATCAAATATGTGTAGCAATTGCATGACCGCTATTTCTACACTATTTGAGGATTGACTCTTGAGTGCTGTTAAGGAATGACATGACTATAGTCCTAAAGTCATCTAACATAATAACAAGCCTCAAACACCACCCTGCACCTCAAAAAAAGTCTAATGAATTGGAAATATGTTACTGATTTAAATTGTACTTAATTTGTAGATGAAATGTTGATTCTAAATATTAAAGATACACAATTATCAACTTGAAGCATCACTGAAATGGCATAGGCCTAATGCTTAATCAATCACAACGATATGCAAATATTATTCAAAGGCCAATGATGCCATATATTTATTCAAACAAGGCCATTATAAGCACAATTCTGTAATTAAATACACAGACACACACGCAGGTGCACCAAATATGCATTAAATCAAATGCAAAATACAAATAGCTTATAGTACAAATAGTATAAAACTGAACTTCAAATTGTACATTAACAAGAGGAAGAACTGGTGATCACAAGATTCGCCAGTGATGCAGGTCCTGCTTCGTACTCCAAGTACCTGCAAAATAGGGAAAGAGACATCTGTAAGACATCTGTTCATATTCAACCACAACAAACTGTCTTGCAAGTGATATGAAAATTAAGTGTACAGTCTAAACATCAGGTCTTTGCATTATGAAACCTAAATCCCTAAATCCAATCCAGTATGACACATTAACAGATCATCTCTGTATAGCTAAATATGACATTCCCGAATCTGGCCTTTTTCGATTCTTTCAAATTCGGAATTACATCAGGACACACTTACCCAACTTTGAAATTTGGTAGAGCATCAGGCCCTTGAGGCAATAAACAAATATGACCCTGCTGCAAAAGGGGCTGTTTCGTTCTTTTACCGGATCCTGCACAACAATACTCCATTGAGCACAGCGAGTCTTAGACAGGCATGGACAGATGAGCTAAATACAGAACTGGGAGATGAAGTATGGGATGAATGTTTAAAAAGTATACATGATTGCTCTGTGAATGTCAGACAGTGCCTTTTACAGTTTAAGACATTACACAGGCTCTATTACTCTAGAGAAAAACTGCACAGTTTCTTTCCGGATGTTTCACCTATTTGCGACAGATGTAAGTCCACGACTAGTGACTTAACACATTCTTTTTGGTTATGCAGTAAATTGTATACATACTGGCAAAGTATTTTTCATTGCTTTTCTATGGCTTACGGTAAATGTTGGGAGCCTGATCTGCTTGTAGCCAACTACCGCTTTGTCTTCTGCCAATTAATATGAGCAAAAGGCTATCCTATTTGGAACTGTGATTGCGAAGAAGTTAATCCTCCGGGCATGGAGGTCGGACATTGCACCTACGTACAATCTGTGGTTGAGCGAAATGGCAAACATGCTTCACCTGGAGCGACTGAGACTTTATAATGAAGACAAGGGGGACACGTTCGACAAGTTGTGGGACCCGGTACTGCAACTGTTTCAAGGAAAGGATTAATGTGTCAATCGCTGTGAAACACGTTGCTGTGTGTATCTCCCATCTTACTCTTCACTTTGTACATTTTCCTTACCACTTTTAATTTGTATATTTATTTAATGTGGCTGTGACTGTGGCTACTGTTGTTTTTTTTTTTTTTTTTTAATTATTATTATTTTTTTTTAATATATTTATCCAAAAAAATGTAAATTATATGTAAATGTAAAAAGTAATTTCATATAATGTTTGCTGTTTGCTTTTTTGATTGCAACATAATTCCATATGAGTTGTTCATAGTTCATTACTTCATAGTTTTGATGAGTGTAGAAAAATATTATGTAAACTTTATAGGATTTGGTACAGTATGTGTCTTTCAGTTTCATTTCACCACTGATGTTTTTAACATGGAGGTGAATTTCTGTATAGTGTTAAAAAAAAACTATACCATCCCTGGAACAGATGTTGATGGAGCTCTGCTGTGTCATGAGCTGGTCACAGACTCTGACTTCAAACTGCTAAAACACATTTGGCCTCATTTCAAAATACAGCTTGGAATCATTGTTGTATGCAGCTTTATGTCCGTTATTTATTAGCTCTAACACGTATGAGTCAGAGTGTGTAGCTCCAGACAGTTGAACCTGTCTGTTGGGTGAGCAGGACTCACTCTTTTCACTGAGGTGGAAGAAATGATTTAGCATTTTTTATAAAAAAAAAAAAAAAAAAGTGCCCCAATTTGATTCCTTAATAAGTAAGCAGATAAAGGACACTCTCATAACAAAATGGTAAATATGAAGCTTAGTAATTAGACAACTTGTTATTTTAACACTTGATTGGTCGAACAAGACTTTAAAATCCCCATCAAACAACTCGTAGAGTCCTATTGGTTTTGTTTCCTGTTAAAGCAATGACAAGACCTGTCTGCCCTGATTGGTCAACTCCAATGTGCCATGTGGGCATCGACTATGTGTTCAAGAAAGCGTTTTATTAGATGCTAAATTAGTAAATGCCCCCAAGTGCAGGGTGAGTAATTAACCTTTTTAAACAGTTTACCAGGAAATTACAAAATCTGAAATACCACAAATGCAGCTCTTTTGTCATTGTTGGGACTATGACTTTGCCTGAGTTGCACTTGGCACACCAGAATGACGTCAGCCACTATCCAGCTGGCAACATACGTTCTGCATCTGCCTGAGGGAAAATAGAGCTTCATACCAGCAGGTGGCAGTAGTCCGTACTTGTCATTTAAAAGAGGATTCAGAATCAGGAAGAGCTACTATTAGCTGGCAGGCTAGGAAACTAGGCAGAGCTGGAAGCCATCGTGCAGAGCTCCTGAATCATACTATACAGTTGGTCTACAGTTTATTCATTCTTGTTGATCATGTTGTAAAAATACACTGCCTGGCCAAACAAAAAGTCAACACCTGGATTTAACTAAGCAAATAGATACGAGCCTCCTATTGGATAATTACTGCATGGGCGATTATGTTTCAGCTGGCAACAAGCTATTTAACCCCAACTGATGCAATGAGTAGCTTGTTATTTCTTAAACAACCATGTTGAAAGACACATCCCGTGGTCATGGAAAAGATGTTAGTCTGTTTGAGAAGGGTCAAATTATTGGCATGCATCAAGCAGAGAAAACATCTAAGGAGATTGAAGAAACTACTAAAATTGGGTTAAGAACTGTCTAATGCAGTATTAAAAACCGGAAGTATCCTTCCAGGAACCATTGTCTTTGAGGAAGAAATGTGGTTGGAAAAAAATCCTGATTGATCGTGATCGGCAATCACTTAAAGGTTTGGTGAAATCAAATGGAAGAAAAATAACATCAGAACTCAGGGCTATGTTTAATAGTGAAAGTAAGAACATTTCCACATGTACAATGTGAAGGGAACTCAAGTGAATGGGGGATCAGGGTAAGAAGAGAGGCAGATGAAGTGATGCACCCATCATGCCTAGTGCCTACTGTACAAGCCTGTGGGGGCAGTGCTATGATCTGGGGTTGCTGCAGTTGCTCAGGTCTAGGTTCATCAACATTATGTGCCCAAAGAATGAGGTCAGCTGACTACCTGGATATACTGAATGACCAGGTTATTCCATCAATGGATTTTTTTCTTCCCTGATGGCACGGGCATATTCCAAGATGACAATGCCAGGATTCATGGGGCTCAAATTGTGAAAGAGTAGTTCAGGGAGCATGAGACATCATTTTCACACATGGATTGGCCACCACAGAGTCCAGACCTTAACCCCACTGAGAGTCTTTGGGATGTGCTGGAGAAGGCTTTGCACAGTGGTCAGACTCTCCAATCATCAATACAAGATCTTAGTGAAAAATTAATGCAACACCGGATGGAAATAAATCTTGTGACAATGCAGAAGCTTATCGAAACAATGCCACAGAGAATGAGTGCTGTTATCCAAGCTAAAGGCGAAATATTAGAGTGTGTGACCTTTTTTTTGGTGTTGGCTTTTTGGCCAGGCAGTGTATTTTATCTCTTTCTCCTTCTCTGTCTGTACTCTCTATTATTGAAGAAAAAGAGTGAGAAAATATATCCCGTGTGCACAAGGAGCACTTTGAGATTGCACTGACATCCAATTACATAAAAAAAACCTGTATGCATAAACTCTTCAGGAATCTTCAGGGACTTGTGACTCAGTAGGGGTTCAGACAGTCACGCACTTAACAGCTGCATCACAGAAAGGACTTTCTAAATCCAACATGGCACTGCAAGGAGAAGTGGATGCCAAATTACACCTCATGGAATAAACATGAGCCAAGACATTGTCACATTGTCCTCACACCTTTTGTGTTGTATTGTTGCATCCTCTCTCCAAGTCTCCGCTGAGAGGCTGTGGGCAGGAATCCACAGTGTTTTATGCTGCTAGCATGGTGCTGCAAAAGATAATCATTGCTAATTTATCATTCCAACATTCTAACAGGGAGGCAATAAAAATACCAAAGGGATAATAGTGTCTACTTCACAGACATGTTTTATTTTGTTTTTTTTTGTAATCCACTGTGGCTCTGCCTCTTAAGGGATTTTAGTGCCAGGAATAAAAGTAAAGCATTTTTGTGACGCTTGTTCTTGTTGATTGTAATGCTGGTATGAAAAAAGAGCCTCACAATAATTTCTATCAGCTGCTTATTTTGTGCTCCCGTCTGTTCATGTGACCAGCATCCCCCCCTGTGGAAAACAAGCTGTGCGAGGGTCTGATCCCAAACAGGTCCCAGCTGTGCCAAATTCCATGTCCCATCGACTGTGAGGTGTCGCCGTGGGGCGCCTGGGGGCCGTGCACCTTTGAAAACTGTGAGGATCAGGCTGGAAAGAAAGGTATCAAGACGATTTACTAACTATTAAGGACTAAATGTGTGAAGTTTTAAGCAAGGTTGATATTTATCAAAGTTTTTGTCATATATTGCTTTAAGAAAATGACAACCACCACCTCAGAACAGTCATAATATTTAATTTTATTTCTAAATATGCACTCTCCACAGGTTATTTTCCAATCACCTGTCACACTCCTCTTCCACATTAAGATCAATTATGTGTCTGTAATCACACTTGGCATTAAAATGCCTCTCCACATGCGTCTCCAGCCAGCTTTTCAGATCTGTTTGGAGTAATGCTCCAATTCAAATTCCAATTAGGTACAGTCTAAATGTTCGGATGTTTTTTTGCTCCACATGTTTTATAAAGGAAGCATTGGGAGGTAACTTGTGTGGACTTGGTACAACCACGTATCCCAGAATGCATTTCACATACACTGCTGTTCCTGTTTTGGAATTCTGTGTTTCAGAACCAATGTTTCAGGATGACTTCCTTCCTTGTTTCCAGTAATTATAATTTATTGTGGAATCAATGAAAATGAAAGGTTTTTTTTTTGGTTGTTTTTGTTTCTCCATACACACGTGATATTTTTTCAGAGACAAAATGTGTACTCTGTATAAACAATATTGGGTCTGAATGCACTTAATGTACGTGCAGTTGTCATGGTTGTATTTTTATAGTTAAAGCTGAAAGCCTATAGCCATACAGCTTTTGAGAATAACACTGAATAGTAAATTATTGAATGTCTCTAAGAGGAACTGCTAAAAATACATTAGAAAACATACCACTTCCAGGCATGCTACTGCATCCACCCTTTAATTACAATGTCTCTAGAAAATAAACCTTTGTTGCACCAGTATATGGCAGTTATTCTAAGTAAAATGTTCATTCAAAATAACTCATAAAATAAATGTGCTCACTGAAGCTGAAAAACACCGTTATAAGCTGACTGAATGACTTGGTTTATTAGTCACATGCCCATTTTGACCATTCATCTGTGCCATTTCTGGAGTTAAAAAGATGAGCAGCTCAGGCTGACCATGAAAGGAAATGATTAACGTTTCTTCATCATTTCACATTAATGAATCTGCATATTTTCGGAGGTAGAACAAATACTCAACTCAAAATTACTAAAATAATAAGTAAACTCATGCACTCAAAGTCCAAAGGTACAGGGAAAAAAATGAAAGTACTTAACTGGGAAATGGCTGCAGAGACTCCATCTGCTGTCAAAATGCATAGTGAAAAAGATATGTGAAGTGGTCAGGACTCATCAGAGTTATGAGCATGAGAATAATGTATATGACAGTTTTAGATAGGTAATACTGTCAAAGTGGAGACTACTTAATATACAGTTTGGTAATTTCTAAACCATTAGATAATGTCAGAGGGGCAATCACTCATTAGTGAAATTGGAGCCCAATTCTACACTTTCATTTTGCCTATTCTCACTGACTTTGGGTTAGAATCTTGTTGCTGAGAATCCTAATCTGCAATGTATCTAGTAGCAAAGCACAATATGTTTCTCTTCATATGGAATATGAGGGGAAATATAAAATGTAATTTACATAAGGTTAGGAAGATGCAGATCAGTTATTAACCAGCACTGTGTATTATACAAATAAACATATACTGTCAATAGATGTGCTCTTTTTCTAAATCTACAACAGCTAGCATTTGACACTTGATCACATTCTGCTCTTTGCTTAATGGTTTCAGGTTTCAAACTAAGGAAACGGCGCATCACAAACGAGCCAACAGGAGGTCCTGGAAACTGCCCGCATCTGGTGGAGGCGCTGCCGTGTGATGAGCCCAGTTGTTACGAGTGGCAGCTGGTCAGTCTAGATCAGTGTGTTCCTGATGACAAGAGGCCATGTGGACCTGGCACTCACCTCCCGAAGGTCCAATGTGTCAGTAGCAACGGTGAGAGAAGACACTTTAATCTGCTGCTGCCAGTGAATGCAGACTTTTAGAGTGATTAATTTAATAAAATATACCGCCTTAGAAAGAGTTTTTGTTGTCATTATTAAACAGACTCCCATTTGCCACTTACTCATCCGCCTCCATTTGCAATAATAAAGAAGGTCTGGCCTTGTATCAAAAATAAGTCCGACATTTTTAAGGTCCTTTTCCCTCCAACTCTCGCTATACAGAGCAATACGTGACGTGATTTCTCCTATTCCAGTCTTTTACCATGGGAGGAATTCTCTCCACACTCTTTGTCCTCAATCCCCCATTAAACCTCTTTTTCTTTAACATGCGCTTTTTTCAGTGTTGCCACCTTTGTCCTGCTGTTTCTCTCATTACAGTCTTCCTCTTTGCACCCACAGTTGCATTAAATTAAATCCGTCTCCACGGCCTGCATCTTGAAGTATCTTGTGCCCTTTGCTGCTCCTGATTTTTACTTCTATTTTTTATTACAGTAAATCATTCATATTAGGGGCAGCAGTGCAAGGAGGCTTTCTACATGTCCTATTGCCTTCAGACAAAAGAAAATCAAATCACTTTATTTTTTATCCAGTGGCTTTTTCCTCACGAGATGCTGTATGTTTATTTATTTAGCATATAAAATTAGACAAAGGATCTCGTTCAATTCCAAATGCACTTTGTAAATCCTGGCTTTATGATATGACTTTGCTCATGTTTCCTACACTAGAGAACTTAATTTGTCCTTCTAACGTCTCCCACAAATCATAGTTCACGCATCAGTGGCAGGTATTCAGTGGAGCTGTAAGTGTAGCAGAAACTCTGCTCCGTTGTTTCTCCCCTGACTTGGTTGATTGATCTGCCTCAAATTCACTCCCTTATCTGATGACAATTGAGTGGTTCTGTTTGGATTTTTGCTCCACTTTTCACCTCAGAGATTTTTCACTGCAATGCTGGCTATATCTTTTCTTCATGTGTGTTCATAAAAAGAAAAAGCCATACAGCCAGGCCCCAGACAAGAGGCAAAGGTCGATACAAATGTTATTGAAATGGGCTATTGATGTTCCCCTATGTTGACTGCCAGGCCACTTAGGTAGGGAGTTGTTTCCTCTATGGATACTGAGTGTGGAGGTTGTCCTCTCATAGAGGATGTTCTGTTCATTGATGTTGTGTCTCTGTGCGGACTTGAAATCCCTTGTCATTTCTTATTTTCGTTCCTTCTTGGTTCAGTCATGTTTGGTTCAGTGCATATCTGTCAAAGTGACATCTTAATGCAAAGTCGGGCCCAGTCTGACTTTTGAAGCTTCTCTTCTGCTTGAAATTTCAGTTCAATCACTACATGGTTTACATTTTCCTGGACAACAGCATATGAAGCAACACAGAAGAATATGTGGATTAATATAATCCACTTATGACTGATATGAGGAGCTCATCAATAAAACATGAGCAACAGCATAAAAATGCAAGGATCATATGTGAATTAACGATTTCCATGTTTGGCCCCATCAGTATGAGTATTTTACAGATTGATTCATACTATATACCAAAACATAAGTGAAATTATTTCAAAAGATTTCTGGAATTTCTCTATTTAAATAAATCCAGAAATACTAAATTAACCCTGAAATATCAGACATTTTGCTGCTAGTTGAGAGTTTTGTGATGTTTTACAGCTTGATTGGTGCAGTCTGATTAAAGTATTGTCTGCCAATAAGGTTTCAACCAATCGTAGTTTTCCATTTCTCTGTTCTCATCTGTTAAATGTTTTGATTCTCTGAAGTAACCAAATGAAAAAAAAAAATAAAATACAGTAAATAAAACTGCTGTAATTGGTCAACCTCTTTAAAAATGGCTCATAAGTCTTTAATCTTTAAAAAAAAGTAAGTAATGCTATCTTTAATAGTTTTAGTAGATAATTTTTTGTCAACTTTTAGTTATTACATTTAGCCAAACTGCAACTAACATTCATTTTGGCAGCTATTTTATGTCATCTTGAGACAAAATAGTGATCAGAATTCTTCTCACTTTAGACCAATTTAATTAAGCTTATATATGTAGCAGAAATTTTAATCCAGTCCACTCTTCCATTGTACATATCCCTTTCCAGAAGTGGAAATCAGCCTGCTCTGCTGTCCTTGCTAATTTATATGGTTGGATCATACACAAGAAGGATTCATGCCACGCAATAATTTCATGTACTGCAAAACAGCTACTTGTAAAGTACTTACATGAGACTTATTTAACTTCATAGTTAGCTTACTGTGATGGAGACTGCATAAATAGCAGGGTGATGCGCCTAATCTAATGACAGGGACGCACATTGTGAAAGTAAGTCAGTCCGTACAAAGAGATGTATGTATTTTAAATGTCCGATATTTAAACAACATCCTATCATATCAAATAACATTCTAGTCATGTGTTGCTTACAGAAAAAGGCAAGTCTTTTGTTGTAGTTTTTAATCATTAGATAATTAATATTTTTAGTCATCGTTAATGAAATGAACACTGGTTAGGTGAGAGGCGAGTTACTTCCTGGGCAGGTTGCCTGTCCATCACAGGGACTGCGTCAGATGTAGGCTGTAGCACACCTGGAAGGCAGTTCGAGTTTCCTCCACCCACGAAAGTTGAGTGTTATGGGGAATTTCAGTCGCTTCATTAAAATTAATTAAACAAAGCAAAGATCTGCCAGGCCAATCAAATAGATTGGGTGAGTTTTTTGTGGCGATAAAAAATTTCTACCTATTAGTACTCAAAGTGCTTTATTGTCACAGACGCATCTACCCATTCGCTTACACAAGAACATTATAATGACATCATGTTTTTGTTTTTTGCTATAAAAAAATTGCTTCACTGTTGCAAATATACCACCTGTTTGTTATATATTCTGCCGTCTTCAGGAGATCAGGTGGACAGAAGTCTCTGCTCATCTTCTCTGGCTCCAGAGCCTGTGTCCTGCGAGGTGCCCTGCTCGAGAGACTGCGTGCTCAGTGACTGGACATCATGGTCCACTTGTTCCCAGACATGCTCTAGTAAAACTGTTGAGGGCAAGCAGATGAGGACCCGCTCCATTCTGGCCTACAACGCCGGGGAAGGTGAGTCTCCACCTGCCGCCAACGTATGGAAATATATGCAGATGAGGCCTGGATATTGGCTTAGTCATGGCCTTATTATCTCAAACAGTCTGCTTATCTGTCCTGGTGATTATTTCTGTTGGTCTGTCTCCTTGTCTGAGAGTCACTTTTTATCTGCTTCTCAGATCATTCCTCTGCATATGCTTGTTCTCTCTGGTTTAAATCTGTGTGTGTGACTGCCTGTCTTGTCTGTCTTAATTGTGTGTGTCATGTTTTCCTGTGTCTTATGTGGGTGTGTGTTTTTCTCACAGTCACTGCAATGGTTGTGGCGTGGATCACAGTGATGGAGGGTAATGTTTGTAATTAGAGTTTTCTGCTAGCTATTTTAAAACTCTAGCTATGTGTGGCAAAATTCAAAACTGTTTTTATTTCAAAAAATGTGTAAATTATACAGACAAATTGCATTAGGGTAACTTAGAAGTGATTTTCAGTTTATTCAGAAGGTTGTAGCTCAGTCAGACCTTGTTGGCCATGTGTGAAATAGATGTGTAACCTGTTGTTCTGCCGTAGTATTAATTTGTGTAGCGCACACCTCACATGTCAAATTAACATGTCTGATATCTGTATTTGCTAAAGGTCTGACGCGGGTGCCAAAGTTTCCAGAACTTCTTGGTAAATCTTTGAGTAGAAAACTTGTAGTTGTAGCTTTTAGAATTGTTGAGAAACACAAAGGCAAACCTTGTTACTCTATATTCTGCTGTCGCACATTTTTATGAATGCATATACCCAAGAACAATACCTTAAACAAGCTTTGTCTCACCACAACAAATTTCCCCTGCAGAAAAGATTATGTGATCTAGATGTTGTGCTCCTTGGCAGATTTTGCAGCGCCCGTGTTGCATATTAATGATATATATATATATATATATATATCATTCATAACCACAGCAACCACATAAATTGGAAGGATTCATATTAATATGTAGCGACCAATGTTTACGCAGGATTCTGTGTTAAGTAATACATTAAAAAGCTTAATTAATGACAGATTAAGCATAACTGCTGACAGTTAATTACACCGTGATCATCGTGGGACTTAAGGAAGCCCAAGTGGCTATTTATGTTTGACGTGCATCAGTTGAATGATATTCAGGATTCAAATCAAATCACTTGTGATGCCAGTCGCTCAGGATGATTGTGGAGAAAACATAGATTGCCTGCACACTGATATCTAGTCCATAGAGACGGCTCTGACCTTTTTTGTATACTGAGTCTATGTTAGCCGACCACTCCAGTTTGTGATCCAGCTGTAGACCCAGGTACTTATAGGTCTGAGCCACCTCTACACACTCCCCGTTGATGGTTACGGGCTGCTCCACTTTTCCTGGTATGCAAACTGCAATGGGTCTGGAGCATAGCAGACCTGGGGCCTGATGTGATGGAGCAGCAGCTGTTCTATGGTATTCATGATGCTGGATGTCAGGGCAACTGGTCTGTAGTCATTCATCTCCCTCAGGTGTAGCTTCTTAGGGACTTCTTACGGATGCAAGATGTCTTCCACTGCAGGGGGACCCTCCAAAGGTGTAGGCTCAGGTTAAATACACACTAAAGGGGCCCCCCAGCTCAGAAGCACAGTCCCTGAGTAATTGTGGGGACATTCCATCTGGGCTGGCTGCTTTGCTGGGACGGAGCCTCCCTAGCTGTCCGCTCACCTGAGCCAAAGTCATGGTGATGGTGGTGGTCGTGTGAGGGGTGGCTACCCCTACAGCAGTGACTGTGGAAGGTAATGGTGAGGTGCTATTAAATCTGGAGTTACCGCTGGGAGGTGTGGGGAAAGCAGCTATCTGAGCCAAAGCAGAAAGAGCAGTAGAGGGGGCAGGGCAGTGGAACCTGTTAAAAAAGTTGTTGAACTGGTTGGCCCTCTTTAGTGCAGCCATCCTTCAACTTCTGCTCCGCTTTAGTTCTGTATTTCTCCTTCGCCTCTTTCAGCCGGACCTTGAGTTCCTGCTGCACACGACTTCATCCTTTTATCCATCCTCTTCATCTAGTTAAGAAGGGCCTTGATGTCGCTGGTGATCCACTGCTTATTATTGGATCACTAATAAATCCCCATTAATGACTGTTCAATTCAATAATGAGACAATAAAAATGGTAGTAATAATAATAATAATAATAATAATGAGATGATCAATAATGAATTGTTCAGTTCAATAATGAGACATCATGTGTTTGCAGAATGAACATTTATTGAAGAAACATGAACATGCAATGTAATTTGGCAGTTAGACTCTGAAGGGCAAGTGTGTCATGGAGCTCAATCCCAAACAATGATGGTAGAAAAAAGCTGAAAACAGAGCAATTGGACTTCTGAAGAAGCTACTACATTCAAATTGCTTCTGCAGTTCTAAATGACTGATGGGTAGTTGGGGTTTCAGTAGGAACATGTGGGAACTAATGACTCATTGTGAGTAACAGGTTCCAGTCTCAAGGTGTGAATGGGGTGAAACTTCTTGGGGACAGATGTTTGGGCTGTGTTGTCGATTGACATCAGATTATATCTTACTTGGGATTTTCCAGTTACACATAAATGGCGTCCTTTACTCCTCTTTCAAACCATCTGTCCTCTCTGGCTAAAACACGGACATCGTTCTCTTTAAAGGAGTGTCGGGAGACAGGACCCCTAGATATGGTGGTGGCTGGTGGCTTAAGGAGACCCTTTGGGATGGCAACAGAATGTGGGTGAATTTAAAGCACAGGGACGAGAGAATGATTGGCCTGGAGAAGGCAAGACAAATAGTTAACTGAATGAAAGTAGTGCTTTTACAGTGTGGGAAGATAAATCAATAGATTGGCACAAATATTCCTTATTGACCTTTCGTTTTATGTTGAAACAGTGCCAGAAAGTTTATAATTCAACTGGATGATAACTTTGGAGGATGTAGTTTATGGTGCTGTTAAATGTGTTTGTCAAAATTGTGTTTGTATGTCAAAATAAGAGGAACATGTGATGAATGTGGCTTTTTCAAGTAATTTTAAACAAATGCTGAATACCAGAACCTTTATGATAGTAAGGTTTAGAGCAGGACTGTTATATTAAAATGTTTTCATTAGTGTACCTAATGATCTGGCAAGTGTAGTACAGGATGTGAAATTTGCAGCCACAATCCAATAACTCCTATTTTCTGCCTGTATTTGTTTCTTCATCATTTGTCTCCTCACATTGTCCCCACTGTCCAAACCCCTGTGTTTTCTAGGTCATCGTTCAGTTGCAGCTCAGGCTCATTTGAGATGCCATGTCATGCCACTGTTGGGGCTGGAATCGTTGTTAGTCAGCTGAGTGGCAGGGTTCAGTCAATAGAAAGGAAGTCGGCAAGCATTGGGTTGAGCTGGCAGTCTGTGAATTAGGCCCAGCAGTGTGTGTATACTGGGAGCTGGCTCTCAGTCAGCTCCAGCAAGGAAGGAGTGGATCACTCACAGTCACACAATGTCTCTTCATTGTTGCAGAGAGCCCTAAGTGTCTGCAATTACTCTAAAAACTGTGAGGGCTTTCCAAGTTCATCGACCCAACAACTGACTAACTGACTGGCTTGCTGCTCCCTCATGAGAGAAATGAGAGGCAGTTTATGGAGATTGTACAAACCAAACTCCTCATAGACATGAACAGTGACTAGAGAACAAAATTTCCTGCATAAAATGGATTGTGTTACTGTATCTGCTATTATACAATCAGTGTTAATTTTACCAAAGCCAGACAATCAAATGGAATAACACTGAAACACCTTTTAAAAGCTTTATGAGGAAAAAAACATCCTATAGCTATCATAGGTGCCTTTGTGTCAACATACCTACTGTATTCAGACTCAACAGCTTAAGATATTAAGTTTTCTGATTCTGAATCTGAATTTCCAAAGGTCAGATCGATTTATGGGTAAAGTTATTTAATCCAGGCTGGTGCTTTTCAGTAACTTGGATGGATTGAGTCATTACCCTCAAAATACTAAAATCCTTCATGCCTAGTTTGCTATCTTGACTTTCTGATTATAATGTTTCAAAAACTAAAAACAACTAGCACTTTATTCCCAAACTGAAATGTTTGCCAGAAGTGACAAAGAACTACAAAATATTCAAAATGCATAGACGATGAGCATTTGTACATTACAATCATAATGAAAAAAAATCATAAAACAGAGACACAATGTCGTCTCAAGCCTTTATTACAGTGATAAATCAATCTAACTGAGCCTCAGTGTGTAGGGAAGCTTCAAACTGATCTACAGTTTATTTTCTGAAGTTTTTATTTAACAAATCCCTTCTCCTGGGTGGAAGAAATGTTTTTATAATGATTTCTCAGTGATTATTAAGCTGTCATGAGATCACCAGAATATGACTATTTAACAACACATACAGAGATTGAAAGCTGTGCATGGCCAAATTCTGGCATGCTCCCCCAAACAAAGCTATTAGCAGGTGTGGATTGTCTCACAGTTTGAGTAATTTCAGTTAGAAGAATTAGCTATCAACCGTTTGTCAGACAGGTGTGCTGGATTTAATAGAGCTCCCTCCTGAAGTGTGCACCACGCAATGAAAATTAGCTTAAGCCCCATATCTGAATAGCTGTCATGTGGGCTAGTGTCAGTAATTTTGGTACTAAAGCAGTGTAAATTTATTTTTGTTGTTTGGCTGCTTGGGATGCAGAACACAGCATTAAAATATCACTGCCTCAAATGTGTTGCATGTTATACACATCTAAAAGACATTCAACAACGTTTGAATTGTAAGTACAGCCTGTCTTAAAATATTGATTTTTGATGCACAGGTGGCGCCTTGTGCCCAAACAGCAGCTCCCTTCAGGAAGTGCAGAACTGTAATGAACACACCTGTACAGTTTACCACTGGCAGACAGGGCCCTGGGGCCCTTGCACTGAAGATCCGTCTGTCTCGTTCCTCAACTTCTCTGTGGGTGTCCGACCCAGCAGCGGTGGTCAGGGTCCCTGCTCTATGGGAATGCAGACGCGCAAGGTCATCTGTGTTCGGGTCAACGTGGGACAGGTGCCACCTAAGAAGTAAGCTTTTTTTTTTGCTTCTTTTAAATAGAATCTGGCTGATTGTACGGATCCATCCTGCCTTGAATTAACGGTATCGGCTTCTGATGGTGGTCTAATGGTGTGGGGGATTTGTTCTTGGCCCACTCTGGGTGTCTCAGTACCAATCAAGTATCATTTAATTCAATTCAATTCAATTTTATTTATATAGCGTCAATAACAATACAAATCGTCTCAAGACGCTTTACAAAAACCCGGCCTGAAACCCCCAGAGCAAGCCTGAAGGCAACGGTGGCAAGGAAAAACTCCCTTTTAACAGGAAGAAACCTCGAGCAGAACCCAGCTCATATGGAGGGACCCATCTGCCTAAGGCCAGCCGGGTACAGACAGAAGAAAGAGAGAAGAGAACAGCAAAGAGAGAAGAGAAGAGAACAGCAAGATAAACATACATCTGTCATAGATACACATATCTGACTAAAGTGTACATGTGGAATCTTATGATACAAACTGATGATGTTACATGACAGTTTGAAAATGTAAGAGGAATCATAGGCAGGTTGGAGAATTGTTCATTCAGGTAGGAGTGGATAACTGCAGGATTCCATGAAGACTGGGCAGGCTGATGAGACCACGACAACAGATGTAGTATAGAGCTCCACGGGAAACACACCACTCCAGGCCAGAGATACTCACAAGAAGAGGGGGGAAGAGGGGGGGAAGGGGGGGGAAGGGGGGTGGGACACACACAGCAGTAAACATTCTACATAGTAATAGCACAGAATTGTATGACTAGTAGTATATAGGAAATTAGAGGGCAAGAGCTCTGTGCCAGAGAAAAGAAAGTGGAGGACGCGAGAGAGGAGAGAGAAGAAAGAAGGAGGACATGTGTTTGGTGCATCGTCCCCCAGCAGCCTAGGCCTATAGCAGCATAACTAAGGGATGGTTTAGTCCAGCCCTAACTATAAGCCTGATCAAAAAGGAAAGTCTTAAGCCTGACCTTAAAAATAGAGAGAGTGTCTGCCTCCCGAACCCAAACTGGGAGCTGGTTCCACAGGAGAGGAGCCTGATAGCTGAAAGCTCTACCTCCCATTCTACTTTTTGAAATTCTAGGAACCACAAGTAGGCCTGCACTTTCAGACCGAAGTGATCTGCTGGGATGATATGGTACAATAAGGTCTTTAAGATACGATGGAGCTAGGCCTTTAAGGGCCTTGTATGTAAGGAAGAGGTTTTTAAATTCTATTCTAGACTTTAAAGGGAGCCAGTGAAGAGAAGCTAAAACTGGAGTAATATGATCTCTCTTGCTAATTCCTGTCAATGCTCTTGCTGCGGCATTTTGAATCAACTGGAGGCTTTTTAAAGAGCTATTTGGACAGCCAGACAGTAATGAATTACAATAATCCAGTCTGGACGACACAAATGCATGAACTAGTTTTTCAGCATCACTCTGAGACAGGATGTTCCTAATTTTGACGATATTACGCAGGTGAAAGAAGGCAGTCCTGGTCACTTGCTTTATGTGACATTTAAAGGACATATCCTCATCAAATATAAAACCAAGGTTTTTTACAGTAGTACTGGAGGCCAAGGTAATGCCATCCAAAGACACCATGTGATTAGATAATGAATCTCTGAGATGCTTAGGACCGAATACAATAACTTCTGTTTTGTCTGAGTTTAAGAGTAGGAAATTACAGGTCATCCAAGCCTTTATGTCTTTAAGGCATGCTTGGAGTTTAACCAACTGATTAGTTTCATCTGGTTTCATAGATAAATATAGCTGGGTGTCGTCTGCATAGCAATGAAAGTTTATGCCATGTTTTCTAATAATCTTGCCTAATGGCAACATGTATAACGTGAAGAGTATTGGTCCTAGCACAGAACCCTGAGGAACTCCATAACTTACTTTTGTATAAGTAGAGGAAACATTATTGACATGAACAAACTGGAATCTGTCAGATAGATAGGATTCAAACCAGTCTAATGCAGTTCCTTTAATCTTGACCTCACTTTCAAGTCTCTGTAGTAAAATATTATGATCAATAGTGTCAAATGCAGCACTAAGATCTAGCAGAACAAGTATAGAGACAAGTCCACTGTCTGAAGCCATGAGGAGATCATTGGTAACTTTAACCAAAGCTGTTTCTGTACTATGATGAACTCTAAAACCTGACTGAAACTCTTCAAACAGACCATTCTTGTTTAAGTGGTCACACAACTGATTAGCAACAACTTTTTCTAGAATTTTGGAAATAAAAGGAAGGTTGGAGATTGGTCTATAGTTGGCTAAAACATCTGGATCTAGAGTGGCTTTCTTGAGTAAGGGCTTAATTACAGCAATCTTAAAAGACTGAGGCACATATCCTGTTAATAAAGATAAATTTATCTGGTTCAATATGGAGGTGTTAATTAATGGAAAAACTTCTTTGAGCAATTTAGTTGGGATTGGATCTAGAAGACAGGTTGATGGTTTAGATGCTGTAATTGTTGAAGAGAGCTCAAGAAGATCTACTGGGGAGAAGGATTCCAGATATTGATAAGGTCTTACAAAAGTTTCTAATGTCGCTGTACTTGCATCTTTAACAGCTGTTGGAAGGATGCCTTGAATATTTTCTCTAATGCCGACAATTTTATTAGTAAAGAAGCTCATGAAGTCATTACTACTGAGGGCTAAAGGAATAGATGGCTCAACAGAGCTGTGGCTCTTTGTCAGCCTGGCTACAGTGCTGAAAAGAAATCTGGGGTTGTTCTTGTTTTCTTCTATTAATGATGAATAATATGCTGTTCTAATACTACTGAGAGCTTTTTTATAAGTTGTTAAACTATCTTTCCAGGCTATGCGAGCTTCTTCAGAATTAGTGGAATGCCAAATTCTTTCTAGCTTTCGGGCTGCCTGTTTTAAACAGCGCAACTGTGAATTATACCATGGAGCTAGCCTCCTCCTATTTATGACCTTCTTTTTCAGAGGAGCAACTAAGTTTAAAGTTGAACTAAGCGATGCTGCAGTGCCATCGACAAAATAATCTATTAGTGCAGGGGTTAAATTGTGGTTGCTGTCGTCCATAACATTGGTACATGGCACTGAGGTAAATAAAGAAGGAATTAATTCTTTATATCTAGTTACAGCATTGTCAGACAAACATCTACTGTAATGAAATGTCTTTTCAGTTCCTGTGTAATCCATTATTGCAAATTCAAAGGTTATGAGGAAATGATCAGACAAAAGAGGGTTATGAGTAAATACTATTAAACCTTCAGTTTCTATGCCATATGTTAGGACAAGATCTAAGGTGTGATTAAAACTGTGAGTTGATCCGTTTACGTTCTGAGAAAAGCCAATTGAATCTAATAATGATGTAAATGAGGAGCTAAGGCTGTCACTGACAACATCAACATGGATGTTAAAGTCACCTACTATAATGACTTTATCTGTTCTAAGAACTAAATCACATAAAAACTCAGAGAATTCAGCTAAAAACTCAGAATAAGGAGCAGGTGGGCGATACACCACAACAAAAAGAATTGTTTTTTGTATTTTCTGGTCTGGATGGGGAAGACTAAGAGTAAGACTTTCAAATGAATTAAAGCTCTCCTTAGGTCTAGGATTAATAGATAAATCAGAGTGGAAGATTGCTGCCACTCCTCCTCCTCTACCTGTGCTTCTAGGAATATGATAATTACTATGACTGGGTGGAGTAGACTCATTTAAACTAACATATTCATCATCCTGTAGCCATGTTTCAGTCAAACTAAATAGATCAATCTGATGATCAGTTATCAGATCATTCACTAAAAGAGATTTGGATGAGAGAGATCTGACATTTAAAAGACCACATTTAATTTTCCTATTCTTCTGTTCTACCAATGAACTTGTACTGATTTGTATCAGGTTCCTATGAGAAACTCCTCTGTTGTTATTTTTTGGTTTAAATAATCTGGGAGCAGACAGAACATCTATAGAGTTGATAGAGTTTTGGGTGTGAGACAGTCCTAGAGAAGCGGCAGAGAAGTGTGTAAGACTACAACTCCGCCTCCTTTAAAAGCCAAAACCTACCTAAGAATTTTTGCTGATCATGTCCATTGTTTTATGTTCAGCTACTGAATGTTTTTTCACTTATGTTATTCGCTTGAAATTGATGAATCAGTTAAGAGCTGCCGAGATCTCTGCGGAAACAAACCTCTGGATAGAGTCCATTGATCTAAACAACACAGACAAATGGCCACTTTGTAAACTGCAGCATTGAAGGATAGCTTCATCAGATGCATCTCTCTTTAAACAACATTCACATGCTTATATGTACATTGAAAGGGTTATTGTTTTCTATAATTGTTAAACCCGCCTGTACTCCAAATTCAGTTTTGAAAAAACTGCAACTGTGGCAGATATACACTTGATTATGAGGTGGTACTATGTGGTGTGACAGGAGTGTGAAATCGGAGGGGGTAACAACCTCAACCACCATCTCTTTCTGATCAGGCAAAAGCATGGAAAGGCAAATACTTTGAGTACCGTCAAAGATTGTGAGGCATCCCTTCACCGTCCTTCATGAACCCAAAGTTTTCTTACTACTGTAAGAAAACTTTGGGTTATATTTGGCAAAGATATAAGACATAAGAAATAAGACATGTTTATTAATCCCATGTATGGAAAATTACCTTGTCACAGTAGCACGGAATTTGGAAAAAAATATAAACAAAAACAATAACGACTTCGACAGGGGAATTTACCAAAAAACACAAATACAAATTTGAAAAATATATACAAAAAATAACAACACTCACAAATATATAGAGAAAAATAGAAATATAAAGACATTCTGTATATGGTGTGGTGGTGGAAAAAACTTTACAAATGAATAATTGGTAAAACTTTAAAAACTATAAGATGGTGAGGTAGTGGTTTGTGCAAAATAAGGCAGTGCAAAAAAAGCAGATTTATTTGTGCAAAAATGACTGTAAAAACCAAAATGAAGCCATGTCTGACATGTGGGTTATTGTTAACTCAGGCTGGTGTTGTACAGCCTGATGGCAGTTGGAATGAAGGACCTGCGGTAACGTTCCTTCTTGCAATATGTCTGTGAAGGTTCTGAGTCATCCAGGTCACGGTATATCCAGAAAGGTTAAAAAAAGGCAAGTGGACTTGTAGAGTTTTTTGAGAAGACGTTTCACCACTCATCCAAGTAGCTTCTTCAGTTCTAGGGTACTGGTGGGAAGTCTGAGGTTTAAATAGGAACTCCTACTGAAACTTGCTTGTTGTGTTAACAACCAGAAACCGGTGCAACTAGTTTCCGTTAATGTTTTGGGTACTTGGCCCCCCTCAACGACAGGTAAGCACCCAACGTGGATGCAGTCTGCTGCTGAAGGAGCTGCTTAGGTCCCCTACAGTCTGATGCAGTGGATGAGAGGGGTTGTCCATGATTGATGTCAGCTTGGCTAACATCCTCCTCTCACCCAACTCCTCGATGGAGTCCAGAGAGCAGTCCAGAACAGAGCCGGCCTGTCTGACCAGTTTGTTCAGTCTCTTCCTGTCCCTCTCTGAGCTCCCACTGCTCCAGCAGACCACTGCATACACAATGGCAGATGCCACCACAGAGTCATAAAAAGTCCTGAGCAGTGTCCTGCACACCCCAAAGGACCTCAGTTGTCTAAGCAGGTGGAGACGACTTTGGCCCTTCTTGTACACGGTCTACAGTCCCTGACAAAAGTCTTGTCACTTATCCATTTTGTAGAAACAACAGTTTATAACCTGACTTTTAATTAATCCATTGGTTTTAGAAATGGCTCATATGAAAGCTAAAACCCTCCCAAATTATGTTTGATATACTAAAATAAATTTGCTTCACTGAAGAAAGATTGATCATTTAATGAACACAGAAAGGTCAGATTTTGGCAAGACAAAAGTTTTGTCGCCTACAGAAAGTAATGTGAAAATTGAACAAATCATTTACTTCAAATACAAAAATATGATGCATAACATCAGTGAATTAAGTACTGGTGCTGTGAGATCCATATTTAATATCTTGTATGACTTCCATGAGCTTGAAGGACTGCATCCATGCGGTTCGACAATGATTCATACAATTTATTGATGAAGTCATCAGGTTATAAACTGTTGTTTCTACAAAATGGATAAGTGACAAGACTTTTGTCAGGGACTGTACAAAGTTGGCGATGACCTCCCGGTATTCCAGATTGTTTCCCTGAGATACACGCCCGACAATGGCTGTAGCCTCAGAGAATTTCTGGAGGTGGCAGCTGTCAGTGTTGTGTCTGAAGTCTGATGTGTACAGGGTGAAATGGAAGGGAGAGAGCACAGCACCCTGCGGCGTCCCTGTGCTGCAGACTACCACATCAGACACACAGTCGCGAAGCCTCACATACTGCGGCCTGTGAGAGGTAATCGGCGCTGTGTTTCCATTATCTGGTAATTACCAGACTTTGACTGGTAAAATCTGCCGATCTCCGGTATTTTTTAACCCCGCTGGTCAAAATGTCCGGTGAAAATATTCCCTCCAAGCTAATTTTTAATTTTATTAAAATAGGTCATTGTGGCAAAGAAATTTCAAGTGACGTCGAGTCGGCTCCTGAGTTGGCTCCTGCTTTGAAAAAACAACCGGGGTGACAACCTCTGAGGTTTCTCTCTGCAGAATAGCGGTGGAAAAAAGATTTGGGATCCAGCTCATATAACCGGCCATCAAAGACGACTCAAGAATCATTGATCTGGACGTCTGTTTAACCGGCTCAGTTGAGTCCTACCACATTTGACTGATATGTAATGAATAAACGGCACCATTCAAACATCTTACATCTCACTCGGCAGAGAAACAAAACGTACTACCCGACTTGACAGCCGCTCACTGACTTACACACTATAGAGAAGCGAAACTTAACCAACTGATAAATGGCAATCACAGGTAACTGTAATAATCCGTTCTTAGGTGTTTACTATGCTTTATTATGTCTGTGCTGGGAACACTTTCTTTCGCAATTGGGCCATTTTGGCTCAAGTGACTTGGACAACCCGGCTCGTATCAGTGAGTGACTCAGAATGATCTGAATCCCTCGAAAGATCTCGGTCTTACGCTACTACTGCAAAAATTCAGCTACTGCACACTTCACACTACACAAAATGTGTAAAAAGTAAAAAAAAAATAAATACATTTCCAGTTTGTTTATATTGCGTTTTTATTGCATATATTTCAAACTTCAAATTGGCAGTACGCCGCGTTACCAAAATGGTATGTTTACTAATACATCTGTGCAGCAGATAAATGACAGCGTCTTCCACACCTATGCCTGGTCGATAGGCAAACTGAAGCGAGTCCACCTTGTTGTGTACCAGATGACGGAGGTGACGGAGGTGACCCAGGATGATCCTCTGCATGGTCTTCATTAGGTGAGAGGTTAAGACTACTGGCCTGATGTGGTTCTACAGGAGCGGAACTCTCTCCAGACTGATGCTCAAGTTGAAGATGTGCAGAAAAATCCCACAGAGTTGATCTGCACAATCCTTGAGAAGTCTGGAGCTGATGTCATCACTTTAGTCTCACTGATCAATTAGTCTAACCGATCAGGACTGTGCCGGTCGACCCTATGCAGAGCCATGCCAGCTGCGTGGGACGGAATTATCTGCATGTCAGTCAGGTATATCAAATTCCCATACAATGCATCTGAACAGGTCAACATTAAAGAGCAATTTGCAGCGAGAACGAGTTTTCTGAATGTAATCGGAGCTATCGACTGCACACACATTGCTATAAAAGCGCCATCACATGATGAATTTGTAAATGTTAACAGGAAACATTTTCATTCGATCAATGTACAGATCATATGTGATACGCAAATGCAATTAACCAACATTGTGGCACGTGGAGGACAGCTGCCAAAGAGTACATTCGTGTACTTCGTTATCGCGCTAACGTGCGAGAACTTCCTCGGGATGTATTACAGCTGCATGCTAACAGCTAGCAGCTCAATGTCCCTGCTACAGAGTGGCTCCTTTACCTGTAAAGTTCGTAAAGTGTAAGTTCGTTCAGCACGTCTCTGTGAAGCACATGATGCTACACTGCCGGTACTCCCTTTGCAGCCTGGTTAGTGCCGTCAGCTCCACCATCTTACTGGGGAGAGATCTCATGTTCCCCATAATAACAGACGGTATGCATGGTTTGTACCGTCTGTTCTTCTCCCGTCCTGGGAGCACCCTCATGTTGCACAGTGCTAGCAGCTGATCCCGGGTGTAAACAATGGAGCACTGGCTGAAGGGGTCTCCGGATGCCGTATTTAACAGAGAAGTAAAAATAAACATATTCCAAACCTCGCATCCATAGGATTAAAAATCTGACTGAGGTTGGCAACGAAAAGGACACAAGACAGCACAAAAATACACAAACACACAGAGAAACTCTCGGAGCTACTGTAACTACCTGCTGGCATGTCCGGCACCATCTTGAAAAAAAAAAAGTCCTTTAATTCACACATAAAGCAAGTAACCAGGTCTGCTTTCTTTCACCTGCGTAATATTGTCAAAATTAGGAACAGGAAGGTCTTACCAAAGTTTCTTTACGTATTTCAGATGCTTCCAATTTTGCTTCCAAGAAAGGAAATCAAAAAAATTAATGGTTGGTTCAGTACTTTAATTTGGAATGGGAAAAAAGCTCGTATGAGTCTAGCCAGACTGATGAAGCCATGGGAGGATGGTGATTTGTCTGTCCTTGACATTAGGCTTTATCAATTGGCCTTGGTATATAGCAGAGTAGATTAAAAATGACCAAAAGTCTATGTGGCTCGACTTGGAGTCTTTTCAAACTAATCAGTAATCTCAGAGGTCTCTTATTCTCTATAGAAAGAAAGAGGATCAATACTTTAATTGGGAATAACATAATAATAAACTCAACCCTCAAAGTTTGGCAGGATGTAAGAAGGCTGGAGGGTCTGGAGGGACGCCTGTCCTCTCTTTCACCAGTGTGGGGAAACATCTCTCCGGGCTCTTATGATGGGAGCTTTGAATTGTGGCAAAGAAGAGGGATTTCCTCTACTGGGCACTTGTATGAAAAGAAAATATTGCTTTTAATTTGAAGAATTATAGGAGAAATATAACATTCCACAAAATGAGTTCTTTAGATACCTCCAGATACATAGTTTCGTCATAGCAAAAATTACACTGGTGTGTGGTACAACTGTTCTCCATTGGAGAAGGTATTCTATGCTGGGACGAAAGGCATCATTTGACTAGGATATAATGTACTTTCTAAATGTGTCAAAGGTAAACCTGTATTTATGCCCAAGAACTGGATTAATGACTTGCTCGGAGACTTTGATGAGGCAACTTGGTCACAAGTCTAGCAATCTGCAAATAATAATTATATCTGTAACAGGACAATTTAGATTACTGCATCGCCTGCAAATTACCCCGCAACTTAGACACAGAATGGATCCCTCTAAATCTCAGCTGTGTTTGAAACGTAATGCGGAAACTGGTAGTTTTATCCACTGCATTTGGGCTTGTAAATATATAGATGACTACTGGGAAGACCTTGTGAATAGGCTGAATCTTATTTTTGATACTAAACTACATAAGGACCCAAAGTGTCTTTTGTTTGGGTTCGCAGGTTCTCAAATTAGAGATAAAAATTCCAAGATACAAGGAAAAATATATTGCTTCAGTGGATAAATTGTAAACCTCCAACAGTAGCTGGCTGGCATAAGATTATTTTTGGCATTATACCAATGGAGTATCTGTCTTGTAGGGCTAGATATGAGATGGAGGCCTTTTATAAGATCTGGTCCCCCTTTTTGAAATATATTGGTAGCAGACTGGCGACCATTGTGTTGAAGGGTCTGGTGGATCGTAGTCAGCAGGGTATGTAATATGTCGAGGATGACTGATGCTTTGAGTGTCTAGATATCAGCGTACTATACACGAACATGTTATTGTTGTTATTGTTGTTGCTATTGTTTTTATTTTGTGATCCATGGCCTAATCTTCTTTGTGTTGATCAACTATGTTTGTTTGTCCACTTATGTAGTTTTTTCTGGTCCTTATCCTTTTGTACCATTTTTATTTCTCTCCTCTTTGTGTGTACTGTACATGGAGAACTATAAATTATGTGAGATGAAGATGTGGCACTATGTCTGCAAATGATATCTATAGAGAGGACCTTTTTGATCAATAAAGATAATGTTAAAAAAAAAAAAAAAAAAGAAAAATTAGGAACATGCTACCTCAAAGTGAGGCTGAAAAACTTCAGCTCATGCATTTGTGTCTTCCAGGCTGGATTATTGTAACATCATTACTGTCTGACTGTCCAGATATCTCTTTTTAAAGGCTTCCAATTGATTCAAAATGCCACAGCAAGGGCATTGACTAGAATTAGCAAGAGAGATCATTTTACTCCACTTTTAGCTTCTCTTCATTGGCTCCCTGTAAAATCCAGAAAAGAATAGAATCCTCCTTCTTACATACATAGCCCTTAAAGGCCTAGCTCCATCGTATCTTAAAGACTTCATAGTACTGTTCCATCCCAATAGGTCACTTCAATCTCAAAGTGCAGGCTTATTTGTAGTTCCTAGTTTCAAAAAGTAGAATGGGAGGTAGAGCCTTCAGCACTCAAGCCCCTTTCCTGTGGAACCAGCTCCCAGATTGGAAGGCAGATACATATAATTTCTCATCTCATTTCCTCTCTCTTACTAATCATGCTGCAGTTATCCACCTAAATGCACAATTCTCCATCCTGCCTATGATAACCTCTTATATGAAATCATAATAGCAGCTAACATCCCTGTAACAGAACTACTGTTGTCATTGATTTATGCCCCTATACTCTGGTTCATAGTCATTATCAATCCTCTATGTAGCATCATCTGCTATATCTTATATTTGTATCATTCTACATGGATGCTTAAGTCAGACGTATGACAAATGTCTCGTTCCTCCAGCTGGTCTTTTCTCCTCCTCTCCTCTCTTTTTCTGTCTCTACTCAACTACTCTCAAGCATATGGGTACCCCCATATGAACTGGGTTCAGCTCAAGGTTTCTTCTTGTTAAAAGGGAGAATTGAATTGAAATGAATACATGAACACACACACAAGACATGGAATAAACTGCCACCACCAAGATGGGGTCTATTAAGTTGATTGCCAATTACCATATAGCAGCTTCGTATTCCTCTGGTGTGAAAGAGGTTTGGCAATCAACGCTTTGATAGACACATGTACAAAACAAAATTAGACTATTAATAGAGAAGGAAAAGTCCAAATCATCCATGCTGAGTAGGGGTGTAACAGTACACACAATTCACGGTTCGGTACATACTTCGGTGTTGGGGTCACGGTTCGGTACAACGGGAAAAAAGCAACAAAAACTCACACATGTATAAGACTAGCTTTTTTCATTTATTTTTAACAGACACCAGTAGATTGAAAAAAAATAAAAACCACTTCCTGTTATAAAAGTAAAAAATAGAATAAAACATAAAACAAATGCATTAGGAGGACTCATTCATTTTGTTCATACTGAGGAAAAGAAAAGGCACAATTTCTTGTAGGGATAAACTGAAGTAGTCAGATAGCAACTGGCAACTTTGGTAACTTCATTATAGGAAACTAACTAAACTAAACTAACTAAACTTTTTTCCTCGCACCAGTGACAGATATATCGGGGTGATGCCGTCCTATGTGCGTTAGCATGTTTGATGTGTTTCCAGCTACGTACCGGACCTCCGCGAGACAATCTTTGTCCGGTACACCACTCGCGTGCCATCGCTGTTATGTTGCACCAGGTGAACCAAACCAAAGTGTTCCTACACTGGAGATTTAAATGAAGCCGGCGGCTCTTCCAACTCCACACTTCTCTTAGTAAATCCGTGCTCCACATGTGTGCATCGAACCGTGATGCCTGTACCGTGGCACCGCGGGACAAATACAAATACCGCTACACCCCTAATGCTGAGAATTAATTCTGGGTCTGCTGGAGCCTATCCCAGCTGTCATCGGGCGAGAGGTGGGGGTACGCCCTGGACAGGTCGCCAGTCTTTCGCAGGGCTAACACAGAGAGACAGACAACCATTCACACTCACACCTACGGCCGATTTAGAATCATCAATTAACCTAATGAGCATGTCTTTGGACGGTGGGAGGAAGCCGGAGTACCCGGAGAGAACCCACGCAGACACAGGGAGAACATGCGAACTCCACACAGAAAGGCCCAGTCGGCCCATGGATTCGAACCCGGGACCTTCTCGCTGTGAGGCATCAGTGCTAACCACCTCTCCACTGTGTCGCCCTAATGCTGAATACAAAATACAAAATGGAAATAAAAGCAAGTGAGGGAGTTAAGAGGTTACTTGACATTATTGTAGACTGGCAAAATTCACATACTGGGGAGGTTGGGGTCGATGGATAGGTCAACAAAGCAATAGACAAGCTAGTATAGTGTAATACATTAACTGGAAATGGTAGAAGGACCCAATAAAAGTACACACAAGTAGATGGCGCAGGATGAAATAATAAAGTTCACTTTAATGTGACTTACTGTGGTGAACAAAAAGAACTGCAGTCAAGGCAAGTAATCGAAACAGAGTTCAACAAAATGTAATCCAACATAAATCAGTCCAAACAAATGAATCGAGAAGTCCAAACAGAAATCAAGTGAGGTTTAGAAGCATGTGGTTTTCACCCTGCCAATCAGCAAAGATCAAGGCAAGGTCCGCCTCTGCATGAATGCTGAGTGTAACTACTTTATTAGGTATCATAAAGAAGTAGAGGTGGAAAAAAGATTCGGGATCTGGCTCATTGAACCGGCCACCAAAGAAGACTCAAGAATCATGAATCTAGACGTCTATTGAACCGGCTCAGTTGAGTCCTACCACATTTGATTGTTATATAATCAATAAACGGCACCATTCAAACATCTTACATCTCACTTGGCAGAGAAACAAAATGTACTAGCCGACTTGACCACTAGCAAGCTGCGCAAAGTGCCCTCGAGTAGTGAATCCGAGTCATTGCTTAACCGAGAGCAGGGATTCATGAGTAGCGAATCTGTAGCAGATTTGCTACTCATGAGTCCGCTGTGGATTCGCTACTCATGAGTCCCTGCTTAACCGAGAGCAGGGAGTCAACAGGCACTCACTTGGTTGGCAGAGAAACGAAACATAACCGACTCAGACCATAAGAATATAAAATATTCTTTCGTAGCAGTGACCCTGTCCTCATTCTTTTTTTTTTTTTTTTTTTTGCACAGCCTAATTTTGAGCTTTAGGTTCAGGCTTATGTAAGCTACTTGATATGATTTTCAGTGGCTATGTATCACAACTGATAAATGGCAATAACAGGTAACTGTAATAATCCTTTATTAGGTGTTTACTATGCTTTATTATGTCTCAAGTGAATGTACTGGAAATACTTTCTTTCGCAATCGGGCCATTTTGGGTCAAGTGACTCAAGTGACTCGCAAAACCCAGCTCATATCAGTGAGTGACTCAGACTGATCCGAATCCGTCAAAAGATCCGGGTTTTACACTATTATAAAGAAGTGGCCAAATGTTGTCTAATGTGATAATGTGAATGTTGACAAGAGCATGAATCAGCACTTATGTTCTAATGGTCTAAAACAGGGGTTCTTAACCTTTTTGACCTCAGGGCCCAATTTCCCTAGTACAAAGTGGTCCGGGGCCCATTCAAATATTAACACTTTCATTTTAATTGATCCGAGCCTTGGTTTGATTTGTAACCAATAACTGAATCAAGTCCACAGTTTAACAAGCTAAAACCTTGTGAAATAAACGATATGATACACAGTGACCATCTCAAAGACATTTATTTATATCCTGTATGCAAACCTGCACATACAACAACATTGAATAGTATAGCAATTATAACATATCAAGTTGCTACAAGAAGAAATATAAAGGCTCAATATTTAGATTTAGATAGACTCTCAAAAACTGATGAGAAATTCTGATAAATAAAATTCTGTGGTAATAAAATAAATACATTCAAAATAATAAAGGTTTCAAATTAAATAACTGTCCAACTGTAAATTACACTAGGGAGCTAGCCTCCTTAAATAACTTATTGTAGGGCAAAACAGCCACTAGACACGTAGATAAGACTTATTTAACTTCATAGTTAGCTTACTTATCATGATGGACGAGATCAGCAACTGCCACCTTATCCAATTCAACATACACTTTGATCGTGTTCAGAGCTCAAAGATTTCTTCTTTATTTCTGCTGTCTTTATTTCTGCCAGGTTTCCCTTGATAAAGAGCTGCTTGTGAGCTCTAAAGACAGATTCAAGGATTGAAAACAAGACGATAAACTCCTTGTTCTCGCTGGGGTCTGTTGTAGAAATGTGGTCTCAGGTTAACAGGTTCTTCTCAGCCTCCTCTGTCCTGCTGAAGAGTCCTAGAGCAAAACACCTTTTCCTTCACTTCATTGTGGATGTGAGCATTTGCTGAATGCAGGAAAATGTAAATGTCTCCTCCTGCTGATACATCTGGCAGCTGGAAGTACGCACATTTTTTTCAATTCGCCAGCGAAAAGGACAAGAACAACATAACGGTAAAATGCACACTCTGCGTTGGTGAAAAGCTTCTGTCGACCACAAAAAATTCCACTTCCAATTTAAAAAAAACATCTTGTATCCAAGCAGAGTTAATTTTATGCGGGGCCGTTAGGGACATTATTCAGAATTAGCCTCTCACATACACACGTCAAACGCAAAACTCTTACATACACACGTCAAACGCTCTCACATACACACGTCAAATGCAAAACACTCACATACACCCGTCAAATGCTCTCACATATACATGTCAAATGCTCTCACATGCACATGTCAAATGCTCTCACATATACATGTCAAAATGCTCTCACATATACATGTCAAACGCTCTCACATTTATATGTCAAAATGCTCTCACATTTATATGTCAAACGCTCCAGCATTTTGACATGTATATGTGAGAGCATTTGACATATAAGGCCTCGTCCACATGTACGAAAACGATCTTTTCCCTCTCCGTTTTCGATGCATCGTTTCAAGAAATATCCGCATCCACACAGATCCCTTTCAGCACCTATAGGCGGCGCTGTTTCAGTTTCAGAAATTCGCTTAAAACGGAGAGGAAGAGGCGGAGCATGCGCATAAAGCTTGAGCGCTGTTACAAATCGGCTTTAGAAGAAACCAAACTCAAGGAGAAATGATATTTTGCCCTGGTAACCCTAATAGGCCCAATATCTTCTCCAGCAGGAAAACTAGCATGTAGTCCGCCATTGTTGTTGATGTTGTTATGAGACGTCTCTCGGGAGGTGGAAGGCTGCTCGGGGGTGTGGCGATGACGTCATCGTTTTCTCCGTTTGTGTCTGTCCACACAGAAACGCAAGAGGAGCGTTTGCGAATTTCTCCACCCTGGGACCCGTTTTCAGAAAAGTGCGTTTTAGGGCAATGCGTTTACAGGATACGTGTGGACAATCGGCCAAAACGATGCAAAACTTCTGCGTTTTTGCGTTTCTGTGTGGACAGGCCCTGAATGTGAGAGCGTTTGACATAAATGTGAGAGCGTTTGACATGTTAATGTGAGAGCATTTTGACATGTATATGTGAGAGCATTTGACATGTGAATGTGAGAGTATTTGACATGTATATGTGAGAGCATTTGATGGGTGTATGTGAGTGTTTTGCATTTGACGTGTGTATGGGAGAGCATTTGATGTGTGTATGTGAGAGCGTTTGACGTGTGTATGTGAGAGGCTAATTCTGAATAATGTCCCTAACGGCCCCTCATATAATTTGGTTGGATGAATGACGTTATTCATTGTCAGGACTTCTCGGTGCATTTAAAGGAGGCTGTGTGTCCGTGTCAGTTAAGTTGCAGCATGTGCGAGGCGCTGCAAACGGCTTTTAATTTTTGGTACCGCATGAGTACTCTAACGCGTTTTTATTCTTACTTTTATTCATAGGTAACGCTGTAACGTAACAGATTACTTTTAATTGATGGTAACGTTGTAACCTAATGTGTAATGCAGGGGGAAGAGCCGAACATGCGGTGGCAATTGATTTGTGGGTTTGACTGTTCTGTTTATTTTCACAGACGTCACAGATGCTGGTGGCTTCACCCCCCTTACAAGCAATAGAGAAACATTCTATGTTAGAGGATGTTGTTTAAAACAACTCTATAGCATCTACAATGAAGCGCTGTATTTCTACAGGTTCACAGGAAGATCCTGGACAACCAAAGCCAGGAAGATAGCACACATAGTACTTCAAACTAGCCACATTCATGGCCGACATAAACATAACTAGATGATCACAAGTGATCATGAAGGGGTCCATGCTGTGGCGAAGTTGTCCCCGAGCTGAAAGGAGGCAAAGTGTCTGGGGAGGAATCCTTTGGCTGACAAGTGAATAAGAGTCAGGCGGGTCAGAAACAACGAAATTTGGTGGGCTTGTATGCAGTCTTCCACAGATGCCATTGCCTCAGTCTGCCAGTAGAGGGTAGGCTAGAGGGTAGAGTCATAGGCTAAAGCAGATGGGAAAAGACCTGACAGGAGGTCAAGTGTCACCAGTAGCGCCCCCTATTGACTGTGTAGGGGATCCTGTCATCCTCGCTATCTCTCCCTTTAAAGTAAATTTAAGAGATTGCCCTGCGGAAGAACCCTTCTAGTGGACAAAACAATACACCTTAGCCATAAAAGTGCCAGGTTCAGATGCTGGACAGACCCACGCTAAGGGGCCCTTAAGGGGCCTCTCTGAATGCTGAGGACGTCAACTGAGCCAAAAAGACAAATTTACACCTCTGTGGAATTTCACACTCTCTTTTTCTGATCTAATTAGTCCTGAATCGAATCAACACGATATGAGGAACTACAAAGAAGAAGGGAGTTACCTCTTTGGCTTCGTATGGACATAATCTAGAACCCTTAATGTTATATTCATTATGCTTTAAGCCTGTGATTCACCAATTCTTCCTTTTCAGAGACACACACATGCAAACATGCCAGACACTTTCTTCCTCCCCTTCTCCCAGAGTGACCAAACAAATAAGCAGGTCGTAAATACCCCTCTCCCAGAGCAAGACTCTGATATGCATTCCTCTAAGAACCTAAGTTTGTTAATATGACTATCGAAATTGTAATAACCTGGTTAGTTATATTTTGTTTTTCAGGAAGTGCTTAGGATCACAATTAGACGATTTTGATCCTTGTACGATAAACCTAGCCCAAATACACATAATTTGTCACAGTAAAGATAGATGAACAGTGCCCTCAAGTGGCAATTCCTAAAAACATTTTCTTTCTTTTTAAACCATTGTTAAAATGAAAGTGTGTATATGTTCTTACATGAGTAGCAGCTATAACTATTGAAATTGTTATTTTAGAAACCCCAACCTTTTCTTCATTAGTAAAATATCCTGAAGAACCTGATGTTATTAATTCACTGATGCTTTTGAGCTATTTTGATTTTGTCATTCAGATACGTCATCTTGTCATGTTGTATTGTTGAATGTTGCTGCATAGGCAAGAACATTGCTAACGAGCCATGATGAGTGATGGAATGATTAAAATAGTTAAAATAAAGTAGGTTAAGAAGATCAGGCAATAAGATATCTTGAGACAAAGAAGTATAGGCGTTCCCTTCTCTTTCCGCGCGAAGAATTTGGAAACCCGATCCAAAACACGCCCTGAATAATTAACACATAAAACCAGAGGGACACGCTCTTCTCCGCACTTTTTACTTCTAATCTTTCTCCTTTTACTTTTACTCCTCTCTTCTTTCCGTATTTAGTGACGTTTATACTTAGTAACTTTGTTTTAAGAACAGCTTGAATATTGTCCCGCAGAATTTCCAAGCTCTGTTTTTTTCTCGTCTGACCTTTTTCCTGACGTACAAATTTTGCAGTGACTTAAATATTTTTCTAGCTTTATTCATTTTTCTACTCTACGAACCGAAGTACTAATTAAGAAAACCAGCATCGTTTATAACTTCTTTGAACACAAAGACATTGCAAAGTGTCATCTGCTGCCTTTGACTTAACACCTACAATGCTCTCAAGTGAAGCGTTGGAGTAGGAGCATCTGTGCCATTTCGTCACCACCTCGTCACACCGACGCTTCGCCATCACCGTGCCGAGAAGACTCTACGGAAAAGTAGGCTCAAATGTTCCTACCGCTTAAGATAAAGAGTTGGAGTCACTACTTTGAAACTCCCTATTAACATCTTTTAGAGAAGCTTGATTAGATTCGGTATCAAATCCATTCCCATTAGTTTAGGCCATAATAGATCTCCATCTCTCGCCATCGCTCCAGAAATGAATTATTTCAGATCTTACCATATTCGTTTTATTTGATTACACACCTATATACATATATTCTTTTAGTCCCTCATTTATACATAGTTGTCACTTCAATAAATATTTATTCACACTTAAGAAGTTGTTTGTGACGTTGTTTTTTGGCAGAGAATGAATGGTACAAATTGTGGTAAAGGATTCACTTCCTCAGATTTAAAAATGATTTAATCGAGACTGATAAATTGACTTAAATCGTGTTCTTCCTACGATAAAAGGAGGTGGTTCCATAACGAGACATTTAAAAAGTGTAGTAAACGCTACAACTGTATTGCACGAAACTTAGTGGACTTGTAAGTGGACTTAAAGTCATATGAAATGTTTCTGTGTCACCTGTAGCACCCCCTGTAGATGTAATGTCATGCAACTTGATGGGCGTCTATTCAATTCAATTCAATTCAATTTTATTTATATAGCGTCAATAACAATACAAATCGTCTCAAGACGCTTTACAAAAACCCGGCCTGAAACCCCCAGAGCAAGCCTGAAGGCAACGGTGGCAAGGAAAAACTCCCTTTTAACAGGAAGAAACCTCGAGCAGGACCCAGCTCATATGGAGGGACCCATCTGCCTAAGGCCAGCCGGGTACAGACAGAAGAAAGAGAGAAGAGAACAGCAAAGAGAGAAGAGAAGAGAACAGCAAGATAAACATACATCATACACAGCAGTAAACATTCTACATAGTAATAGCACAGAATTGCATGACTAGGAGTAGATAGGAAATTAGAGGGCATATCTCTGTGCCAGAGAAAAGAAAGTGGAGGATGCGAGAGAGGAGAGAGAAGAAAGAAGGAGGACATGTGTTTGGTGCATCGTCCCCCAGCAGCCTAGGACTATAGCAGCATAACTAAGGGATGGTTTAGTCCAGCCCTAACTATAAGCTTGATCAAAAAGGAAAGTCTTAAGCCTGACCTTAAAAATAGAGAGAGTGTCTGCCTCCCGAACCCAAACTGGGAGCTGGTTCCACAGGAGAGGAGCCTGATAGCTGAAAGCTCTGCCTCCCATTCTACTTTTTGAAATTCTAGGAACCACAAGTAGGCCTGCACTTTCAGACCGAAGTGATCTGTTGGGATGATATGGTATAATGAGGTCTTTAAGATACGATGGAGCTAGGCCTTTAAGGGCCTTGTATGTAAGGAGGAGGATTTTGAATTCTATTCTAGACTTTAAAGGGAGCCAGTGAAGAGAAGCTAAAACTGGAGTAATATGATCTCTCTTGCTAATTCCTGTCAATGCTCTTGCTGCGGCATTTTGAATCAATTGGAGGCTTTTTAAAGAGCTATTTGGACAGCCAGACAGTAATGAATTACAATAATCCAGTCTGGACGACACAAATGCATGAACTAGTTTTTCAGCATCACTCTGAGACAAGATGTTCCTAATTTTGACGATATTACGCAGGTGAAAGAAGGCAGTCCTGGTCACTTGCTTTATGTGACATTTAAAGGACATATCCTCATCAAATATAACACCAAGGTTTTTTACAGTAGTACTGGAGGCCAAGGTAATGCCATCCAAAGACACCATGTGATTAGATAATGAATCTCTGAGATGCTTAGGACCGAATACAATAACTTCTGTTTTGTCTGAGTTTAAGAGTAGGAAATTACAGGTCATCCAAGCCTTTATGTCTTTAAGGCATGCTTGGAGTTTAACCAACTGATTAGTTTCATCTGATTTCATGGATAAATATAGCTGGGTGTCGTCTGCATAGCAATGAAAGTTTATGCCATGTTTTCTAATAATCTTGCCTAATGTCAACATGTGTAACGTGAAGAGTATTGGTCCTAGCACAGAACCCTGAGGAACTCCGTAACTGTTTCTGTACTATGATGAACTCTAAAACCTGACTGAAACCTGACTGAAACTCTTCAGACCATTCTTGTTTAAGTGGTCACACAACTGATTAGCAACAACTTTTTCTAGAATTTTGGAAATAAAAGGAAGGTTGGAGATTGGTCTATAGTTGGCTAAAACATCTGGATCTAAAGTGGCTTTCTTGAGTAAGGGCTTAATTACAGCAATCTTAAAAGACTGAGGCACATATCCTGTTAATAAAGATAAATTTATCTGGTTCAATATGGAGGTGTTAATTAATGGAAAAACTTCTTTGAGCAATTTAGTTGGGATTGGATCTAGAAGACAGGTTGATGGTTTGGATGCTGTAATTGTTGAAGAGAGCTCAAGAAGATCTACTGGGGAGAAGGATTCCAGATATTGATAAGGTCTTACAGAAGTTTCTAATGTCACTGTACTTACATCTTTAACAGCTGTTGGAAGGATGCCTTGAATATTTTCTCTAATGCCAACAATTTTATTAGTAAAGAAGCTCATGAAGTCATTACTACTGAGGGCTAAAGGAATAGATGGCTCAACAGAGTTGTGGCTCTTTGTCAGCCTGGCTACAGTGCTGAAAAGAAATCTGGGGTTGTTCTTGTTTTCTTCTATTAATGATGAATAATATGCTGTTCTAATACTACTGAGAGCTTTTTTATAAGTTGTTAAACTATCTTTCCAGGCTATGCGAGCTTCTTCAGACTTAGTGGAATGCCAAATTCTTTCTAGCTTTCGGGCTGCCTGTTTTAAACAGCGCAACTGTGAATTATACCAGGGAGCTAGCCTCCTCCGATTCATGACCTTCTTTTTCAGAGGAGCAACTAAGTTTAGAGTTGAACTAAGCGATGCTGCAGTGCCATCGACAAAATAATCTATTAGTGCAGGGGTTAAATTGTGGTTGCTGTCGTCCACAACATTGGTACATGGCACTGAGGTAAATAAAGAAGGAATTAATTCTTTATATCTAGTTACAGCATCATCAGGTAAACATCTACTGTAATGAAATGTCTTTTCAGTTCATGTGTAATCCATTATTGTAAATTCAAAAGTTATGAGGAAATGATCAGACAAAAGAGGGTTATGAGTAAATACTGTTAAACCTTCAGTTTCTATGCCATATGTTAGGACAAGATCTAAGGTGTGATTAAAACTGTGAGTTGATCCATTTACATTCTGAGAAAAGCCAATTGAATCTAATAATGATGTAAATGAGGAGCTAAGGCTGTCACTGACAACATCAACATGGATGTTAAAGTCACCCACTATAATGACTTTATCTGTTCTAAGTACTAAATCACATAAAAACTCAGAATAAGGAGCAGGTAGGCGATACACCACAACAAAAAGAATTGTTTTTTGTATTTTCTGTTCTGGATGGGGAAGACTAAGAGTAAGACTTTCAAATGAATTAAAGCTCTCCTTAGGTCTAGGATTAATAGATAAATCAGAGTGGAAGATTGCTGCCACTCCTCCTCCTCTACCTGTGCTTCTAGGAATATGATAATTACTATGACTGGGTGGCGTAGACTCATTTAAACTAACATATTCATCATCCTGTAGCCATGTTTCAGTCAAACTAAATAGATCAATCTGATGATCAGTTATCAGATCATTCACTAAAAGAGATTTGGATGAGAGAGATCTGACATTTAAAAGACCAAATTTAATTTTTCTATTCTTCTGTTCTACCAATGAACTTGTACTGATTTGAATAAGGTTCCTATGAGAAACTCCTCTGTTGTTATTTTTTGGTTTAAATAATCTGGGAGCAGACAGAACATCTATAGAGTTTATAGAGTTTAGGGTGTGAGACAGTCCTAGAGAAGCGGCAGAGAAGTGTGTAAGACTACAACTCTGCCTCCTGGTCTGAACTCTGGGTTGTCATGGTTTCGGGGGGTTAATAAAATCGGCCATATTCCTAGAGATGAGAGCAGCACCCGCTAAAGTGGGGTGGATGCCATCTCGTCTAATCAGACCAGGTTTTCCCCAGAAAGTGTGCCAATTGTCAATGAAGGCCACGTTGTTTGCTGGACACCACCTAGATAACCAGCGATGGAATGACGACGTGCGACTAAACATGTCATCATTGGTCAGGTTGGGCAGGGGACCAGAGAAAACTACGGAGTCCGACATAGTTTTAGCAAACTTACACACCGATTCCACATTAAGTTTTGTGACCTCCGATTGACGTAACCGGGTGTCGTTACTGCCGACGTGAATAACAATTTTACTGTATTTAACCTTAGCCTTAGCCAGCAGTTTCAGATACGATTTTGTGTCGCCCGCTCTGGCCCCTGGAATGCATCTAACTATGGTCGCTGGTTTCTCTATCTTCACGTTCCGCAAAATAGAGTCGCCAATCACCAGAGTTGGTTTCTCAGCGGGCGTGTCGCTGAGTGGGGAAAACCGGTTGGAGACGTGAAGGGTTTGGTGGTGCTCCACGGGCCGAGTGGGACTATGCTTCCTTCGAACCGTCACCCAGCCGCCCTGGTTTCCCGGCTGCTCGGGAGCTGTCGGGGGACAGCTAACTGGAGCTATGCTAACAGGAGCTACTCTTGGTCGGTCCGCACCGGCTACAGGGCCCTGGCTAGCTGCTGGTTGGTTTTCAATTGTGCGGAACCGTGCTTCCAATTCAGAAAGCCTCGCCTCCAGTGCTACGAAAGGAGTGACGCTAGGAGTCTACACAGTATGTTACAGATTGTGTATGCCAGATTTCAAGAAGTTAGCTATTGTTTGTATTCTTTTTGAGATATTGAAATGTTACTTTTGTAGCGGCCCCTAGAGACCAAGGGTCACAAAAGTTGGGGTGCTTGTACAGAATCATATTATTAACGATGATAGGAAGTTTGTTTGATTAAGTTTGGGTATATACTTCACAAAATATTAGCTTTGAAGTTATACAGAGCCACGCTGTAAAAAATTAATTAACCATTAAATTTGTCATCAATAACCCTGCTAAAGTTCTTTTGATGACTTTTTATCATATTTGTCCATGAATGATTCAGTCCAACTTTGGTGAGAATTGGATGAACGGGCTAGGAGGTGTTGATTTTGCTTTGAGGTGCAATTTTTTCAAATTGCCGGAAAAAAATGGCAGATGGAAATGGGCATGGCCCGGTCCATTAGAACCAGGTCTGTATAAGGAATCGGAGGGAGAAATAATTTTGTTTCTAGGACACACGGTTCTCGAGATATGAGTGTAAATTGGCTTATTATAGCGTCACCTAGCTGTAGGCATGTGTATTGACACCTTGGTAAAGTGACATGCTGGGACTTCTACCAAGTTACCAGGTTTGATTCCTTTTGCTCTTGTAGTTTGTCCTGGGCATACAATTTTAGCTAAGCAGAACAATCAATAGGGATCCTGCAACTTTGTTAAAAAAAAAAAAAAGAAAAGAAAAGAAAATATAGGTTCCACCACAAACCTGCACAAGGACATTTGTGACGTTTGTTTCCTGAGTTTGGTTCTGTTTTTGCTTGTGTGGATTTGATTGCAGTGTTTTTTCCATGTGAATGCAATATATATTTGCTGTGTTGGGCTAATATATATATGAACAATACTAAATAAAGATCTGTTCAGGAGCTGAAAGAGACAGTGTGATAGTTTCCTGAACTAAGATAAATTTCTGTAAAAATGATCTGTTAACAGATCTGTTAAACATATCCTACACTGCTTTCCTCTGGGGGATGCAATCGTGCCTTCTCCAGGTATTTCAAGTGCTGTCAGACAGATGGCTGACATCAGTAATAAACTAGTTGTGAATACCAGGGTTTTTATTGCCCTAGATTTTGCCTAGATACTGTCACTGTTTTATACGAGTCTTCTTTATATATAAAACTTAACTGGACATGGGTTTAGTTTGGAAAAACATCCATATTTCAGTTAAATGTGAACTAGTTTGATTAATGATATTTTATTTATAAGTCCAATGAAGCGTCTTCATCTTCTGTAACCGCTTGTCCTGTGAGGGGGCGCGGGGGGGCTGGAGCCTATCCCAGCTGTCATTAGGCGAGAGGCGGGGTACTCCCTGGACAGGTTGCCAGTCTATTGCAGGGCTAACACAGAGAGACAGACAACCATTCACACTCACATGCACACCTACGGCCAAACTAACCTAACAAGCATGTCTTTGGACACTGGGAGTACCCGGACACAGAGAGAACATGCACTCCACACAGAAAGGCCCAGTTGGCCCATGAACCTGGAACCTTCTTGTTGTGAGGCATCAGTGCTGACCACTACGCCACTGTGCCGTCCTCAATGAAGCACTTGAACCTTAATGCTTAATTTTATAGGCTCAGTGTGCGATGAAGACAGAAACATTTGTGTGTTATCTAGTCAGACTTCATCTTTATCTTGCAGTTCTCAGCACTCTTGCTCCATAATACTCACTTTCCAAAGCTGTGTTTCTCAGACTCTCACGATGCTATGTAAATGTCAAAATGCTTCCCAGCAGTGTTAATTTTCAGACCTGCTGTGTGTTTTATTTCATTTTTTTTTATTGTTGTCTAGGTGTCCAGACAGCCCTCGGCCCAGCACTGTTCGACCATGTCAGCTGCCCTGCAAGAAGGATTGCATCGTGACCCCATTCAGCGACTGGACGTCGTGTCCAGTTACTTGTGACCCGGGTAGGGTAAAGGGAAGCATGAGAGGAGAAATAACTCATCAGAAATCAGAATCAGAAAAGACTTAATTGCCAAGTATGTTTGTACATACAAGGAATTTGCTTTGGTGTCAGTACGTACAAAAAAAAAAAAAAAAATCTAAATAAAATAGCAATAGTAAATATGGAACTCGGCACTCAAATATACAAAATATATACACTGTATATACAACAACAGGAACATTTACACTGGGATGGTGGTGGGTTTGATGTGTTCATGGGGGGGGGGGGCGCTAGCATTGTTCAGCAGACGCACTGCTGAACAATGTAGCATACCAGGTGGTGATGGAGTTGGTGAGGATAGACTCAATGATGGCAGTGTAGAAGTGCATCATCATTGTCTTTGGCAGGTAAAATTTCTTCAGTGCATCCTCTGCTGTGCTTTTTTGATTAGGGCACTGATGTTCAGCTCCCATTTGATGTCCTGGGAGATGATGGTGCTCAGGAAATAGAAGGACTCCACAGTGTTGACTATAGAGTCACACAGGATGATGGGGCGGAGTGGGACTATGTACATTTTAATTTGATTCAGCTAATAATCTTCTCTTGTGCAGAGAATTGCATGCCACCCACATACAGAGGTTTGAAGTCAATTCCAAAGTTTAATAGGATTTTTTTCTAAATCACCATTGTTGGCTCAATATACTAAGTAATCAGATGTGTGTGTTCTCTACAATGCCTGTCAAATTAGATTTTGCAGAGGAAGTCTCCAAGTCCATTCTTCAAGGACTATTAACAGAACACCTTGGCTTATCATGTTGACCTTTTTCAGTGATTGTCTGTGTTTGTTTAGCTGGTAACGCTGTGAAGAAAAGGCAATCAAGGAAGCGGATTATCATCCAGGCGCCTTCCAATGGAGGACAAGACTGTCCAGAGGTGCTTGAAGAGGAGAGGGGCTGTGAGTTCCCCAAAATCTGTCCAGGTTTCAGGTAAAACACTGAAGGTATCCATTACCGCTCACATCAGATTGAGTCCCTTTCCCATGTTTTTTTATTTGATTAAGTATAAAACTGATGGATTTGCTGTTTCTGTCTAAGTCACCTCCTGGTGGTTAAATCTCACCATTAAAGACAAGTTTTTCTGTTATGATAAAAAAGATACAAATGGAGTCTGATTGTCACATCACACTTCTCAAAATGTCAGATATTAGTATGTCTTGATTTACATGTGGGTGTTTAAGCTAGCTAACAATAAAAGGCTGGGATATGGATGAAATAACTGATTATCATAATAGTAGTTTGGCTGAATTTTGGTTGAATAGACCAGTGTTGTGTTCTCATTTTCAGGCAATGACGACCACTTGAAGATGCTTTTGAACTGTTTACTAAAGGTCTCGTAGCCCGTAAAAACATACAGGCACGATCTCAATAACACACACTTCCTGCTTCCGTTTCCGGGTTCCCCCTATTTGTTATAGACCCGGACATTATGTGATGTCATGTAATACATATATACTCATTAGTTTACACCATATCCCCCTTACTTTAAGTTTGAAAAGGACTGTAGCTGTAATCTTAGGCAACACAGAACATCAGTTTTCTTCAAACAATTGGAATCTGTGGCTTTTTAACTTCTCTGCCAGACCTTGTTCTCACAACACAAGGAGTGCCCTGAAGCCCCTCCTGTAAGTGCTCAGTTTGGTCCTTACCCTGGGACTCTGGCACAGGCATAGGAATGAGATGGTGACGGTTCCTCCTCAGTATTCCTTGTAATCCACTCACCAGATAGGACCACGGGCTGTGGTGTGTGGACGTCACAGTCCCTTGTGCCCTTGCATTAGTAATCTGAACCTGGTCTCCCGGTAACAGCTTTGTAAGATTTCTGGCTCTGTGTCTCACATTGTAACACTTTGCATCAATATAACTTTTGTCCTTCTCCTTGTGCCGGAGCGCCTGCATGTCTGGTAGAGCGGGTTGCAGTCTCTCAGGCAGGATAGGCAGGGTGGTGCGAAGGCAACGTCCCATGAGCAATTGGGCTGGGCTGTAGCCGTTATTCAGGGGTGTGGCCCTGTAAGCCAGAAGGGCAAGATAGGGATCCTTTTTGAGCAAGTTTTTTTTAGTCTGGACAGCACGCTCTGCCTCACCGTTGCTCTAGGGGTATTTAGTGCTGCTGGTCACGTGCTTGAATCCATATTCAGTCGCAAACTGTTTCATCTCATGTCCACTGAACTGCGGACCTTTATCGTTTATGAGAACCCCGCAGATTCCATGACATACCATTATAGATTTTAGGTGGACAACGACATCTGTGGATTGTGTTGGGTTGAGTTGTGCTACTTCCACATATCTGGAAAAATAATCCACCACCAGTAAATAGTTTTTGTCCTTTAAGGTGAATAAGTCAGCTCCCAGCTTTTGCCAGGGCCTGTCGGGGAGTGTAACTACAGATCTACAAAAGGGTTAATCCAATTAACCCTTTCTCTGAAGCACTCTCTGCATTTGAGCACGATCTCACCTATCTGGCCACTGAGCCCAGGCCAACACACTGCCTGACATGCATGTTCTCGGCACTTAACTACTCCTTGATGTCCCTCGTGTATCTTTTCAAGAACATCATTGCTCATGCTAGCAGGTATCACTAACCTTAGGCCGTGCAGGAGCAGTCTACTGTGCACACTCAGATGTGCTCTCTCGTGCCAGAATTGTTTGACCAGGCCCTGTAGCTGGTTTCTGTCTGGCCAACCCGTCACACAGTACTCCATGACTTGGCTACAGACACCGTCAGCGCAAAATTGTTCACGGAGCTCTGTCAGCTAAGTTTCCCTTGTGGGGAGGTTGTCCACTATGGAATCAACATAGATATTCGTGTCTTCCATCAGGGCATTGTCTGTTTGTGTGACACTGTCTCTTAGTGGTGCGCGAGACAGTGTGTCAGCAGTTGTGAGGCTCTCCCAGGACATCAAAAGGGAGATGAAATCATTGAACTTCTCACGGGCCCATGTCAGTGCCAGTGCCTCCTTCTCCACTTGGGTGTAACGCTGCTCTGTGTCAGTTAGGGACCTGGAAGCGTCAGCTGATATTTTCAGTGGCTTATTGGGATCATACAGCTGGAGGACTGGTGCAGTGGAGAGCTCATGTTTGAGATTACAGAAGGCCCTCTGTTGTTCGTGGCCCCAGCACCACCTCTTTTTGGACAGGAGGTCTCTCAGTGCTTTGTCCTTTACAGACAGGTTTGATAGAAGTGTTCCAAACTGGTTCACCATTCCTAGAATTTTTTTTGCCAAACTCACATTTTGACGTGTTTCGAATGACGCCTGCCTTTTCCGCTCGCTCGAGGACAGTGTGCATCGTGGCATCGTGCTGCTCTTGCATGGCCCCCCATACAAGGATATCGTCCATGTGACATACCATACTATCCAGGCCTGCAGTGACCTCTGTCACAATTATATTTTGAAAGTGTTCCAGGGCAGATGAGATGCCAAAGGGCAGTCAAAATGGTAAAGCCCACTGGCTCGTTGGTCTCTAGGCAGCTGATGACCCCTAGACTTTCCATCTTCTCCAGCTCTCTTTTCACTTTACCCATGAGGCACCTACAGCCATAGAGAATGGCTTCGCATCAGGCTTGAGTTTGATGATGTAAGGCTTCTGGACCAGCCCGAGTCCATCACAGAGTTTAGGATACCTTGACCTTACTGTCTCTTGGTCTATTGAGTCAACTCTGGCCACTAGTTTGTGGCTGGCAGCTGCTGGCCTACTCAACAGTGCCACCTGTAGGTCTCTCACTACAAAGATTTCCTCTGTAATGCTCCTATCTTTATAAGTGAGCTTTTCTGTGACTGACCCCAGGACTGTTAGTTTAACACGACCAGGAGCATAGAGTGGTTTGTGGACTTTTTCTAGCTCCTGCTCTCTGTGTGTTACAAATAAAAAAATTGCTACAGTATTCTGTGGCTGCTACTTTACATAAAATGTAGTTTACATTTTGACTTTAGAAGACAGAAGACTTTCTGTGTAATTTGAAGATAAGGCATGAGTACTATTCATTCATTCATTCCGCTTGTTCCTATTAAGGGTTGTGGGGTCTGCTGGAGCCTATCCCAGCTGTCATCGGGCGAAAGGCGGGGTACACCCTGGACAGGTCGCCAGTCTATCGCAGGGCTAACACAGAGAGACAGACAGCCATTCACACTCACATTCACACCTACGGCCAATTTTGAATCACCAATTAACCAAACAAGCATGTCTTTGGATGGTGGGAGGAAGCTGGAATATCCGGAGAGAACCCACACAGACACAGGGAGAACATGCAAACTCCACACAGAAAGGCCCAGTCGGCCCATGGATTCGAACCAGGGACCTTTTTGCTGTGAGGCATCAGTGCTAACCACCTTTCCACTGTGCCACTGCAGGAGTACTAAACAAAATGTATTTAATGAATAAAAAAAAAACAAAGTATTACAGATGAGAGGTAACGTAAACTTGCAGATAACGCGGCACAAAGGGAAAGCCAGGGAAAGAAAAAAAACATCCCCAGAAAAGAGAAACGACAGTCCATCATTACTTTAAGAACCGTAGGTCAGTCCGGAAAATAGCAAAAACGTTGAATGTGTCCCCAAGTGCATTTGCAAAAACCATCAAGCGCTACGACAAAACGAATAGCTGCTAGAAAACCACTACTAAGGGAAAGCAACAAGCATAAGATCAGGCGTGCCCCTAGGCTGTGTACTTGGCCCGCTTCTATTTTCCCTCTACTTGGCTCCTCTTGGATCAACTTTCCGGAAACATGGCATTGCATTCCATTTTTATGCTGACAACAGCCAAATTTATGTGCCCCTCAAACAAACAGATGACTACTCTGCAAACTGACTGCTAGAGTGCTTGGCAGATATCAAGACATGGCTGGCCATACATTTCTTACACTTAAATGATAACAAGGTTCTGTCACTTATGTTTTATTTCTTAAACAAAAACAAAAAAAAAACCCACTATTATACTAAACTGTGCATAATTCTTATCATTGAAAATATTATTTATGTTATTGTAATTAAGCAAAATATAATGTAATATATATTTTTAATTTAATAATATTAGTATACGGTTATTTTTATGTAATTACAAAACATCTAGGTAGAAATGATTTCTTGTCATCCCCTCCCCTCTTTGTTTACTGGTACTGCAATTTTTTTCACTCACCCACACAACACAACACACACAACTAGCACAGTTTATGTTGTTTAATGTTCTGCACTAACAGTTTTGTCCTTGTCCTGTATTTTGGTTGTTTTTCTTTGTCAATAAATAAATTTAAAACACAATAAGATCGAGGTCATGCTGTTTGAGCCTAGTGATGCCTACAAGATCCATGCTAATCTGGGGCCTTTAAATCAGCATTTAACACAGACAGCAACTAACCTTGGTGTAAGATTTGACAGCGATCTGAAATTGGATGCACAGGTTAAATCAGTAGTTCAGTCCAGTTTTTTCCAACTGAGACAACTGGCCAAAATGAAACCATTTCTTTCTCAGCATCACTTCGAGATTTTAATCCATGCTTTTATCACAACTCTATTGCAATGCACTGTATGTTGGGCCGCTCGTCACTGTCTTGACTACAGCTGATTCAAAATGCTGCTGCTCGACTTTTAACTGGTGCCAAAAAACAAGAACACATTACCCCAATTTTAACGGCATTTTACTGGCTCCCAGTTTTTTTCCGGATTGATTTGAAATTTTTTTAATTTGTATTTAAATGTATTTATGGATGGACTGGCGACCTGTCCAGGGTGTACCCCTGCCTCTCGCCCGATGACAGCTGGGATAGGCTCCAGCAGACCCCCGTGACCCTTAACAGGACTAAACGGGTATAGAAGATGAATGAATGAATGTATTTATGGCCTCGCTCCACAGTATCTGGCCAAACTGCTCCAGCCACACGCTCCCTCACGCTCTCTCAGGTCGGCAGATCAGTCATTGTTGGTTGTCCCTAAGACAAAGAAGAAGATGAGAGGTGACCGCACCTTTTCAGTTGCTGCCCCCAAACTGTGGAATAACCTGCCTTTGCACATCAGACAGTCTTCTTCATTTTAAATCCTCTCTTAAAACACATTTTTTTCTCTTTTTTTGTTTACTACATAATTCCATATGTGTTCATTCATAGTTTTGATGCATTCAGTGATAATCTACAATGTAAATAATCATGAAAATAAAGAAAAAAACATTAAATGACAGGGTGTGTCCAAACTTTTGACTGGTAGTATAGATGGCTTCCTTTCTCCTCTTTCAAACCATCGGTCTTCTTTGGTTAAGATTTGGACGTTGTTATCTTCAAAGGAGAGTCCTTTGTCCTACAGGTGTAGGTGGACTGCTGAATTGTTTCCTGATGAGTTGGCTCTCCTGCGTTGGTACATGCATTTATCGATGGATTATTTGGTTTCCTCAATGTACGAGTCTGTACAATCCTCACTGCACTGAACAGCATAAACACACTGTTTCTGCCTGGGTGTCTTGTCTTTAGGGTGGACCAGTTTTTGCCGAAGTGTATTACCGGGTTTTAAATAAACTGGAATGCGGTGTTTTCTGAAAATTTCTGAGTTTCTCCGATACATCAGCCACATAGGGGATGACAGTGTTCTTCCTCTTCCTCTGGGATATCTTTTTGAGTCTTTGACAAAGGCCCAGTTGGGATATCCACATGTCTTGAGTGTTTGTTTGATGTATTATTGCTCTTTCTCCTGACCATCCAATCTACTGGGTACAGTATGTGCTTGGTGCTGAAGAGTTCTGATGACCCCTAGTTTGTGTTCCAGGGGGTGAATTGAATCCAATAATAGATGCTGATCAGTGTGAGTGGGATTCTTCCTTTATACTCCAGTGTTGAGTCTTTGGTCTTCTTCCACGTGCACCAGATAGTCCAAGAAGGCCAAACTATCTCCGCTGATGTCCTCCAGAGTGAACTTGATGTTGCTGTCCACTGCATAGATGTGCTGTTAACGGTGAAGCTAATGTTAGCTTAAGCAGCTAATTAAAATTGAAGCTTACATTATATGTTATATGTATGGTATCCATTTTTATTATATGTGACTCAGTAAGAGGTTAGTTTGCTATTATATCCACACTGTGACTGAATATCCTAAAACACTTGTTGACATGAGTATCCATATCATTGTACATTACAAGTGTGACATAATTGATAGGTTAGAGGCACTTCACAGCACTGTGCAATGATTTGCGGCAGTATAATTATGGACAGGCCTTCTGAGGGGGTCCTGTGGTGTATGGCAACAGAATGTTGTTACTTGGGGCCTTTGGGTGCACTGAGGGGAGGGCCCTCTGCGGATCAGTCTTGTTCCAGTCCATCCCACAGATACTTGATCAGTTTGGGATCTAGTGAATCTGGAGGTCAGGGGCCTCATGTACGAAGGTTGCGTCCGTACAAAAACGTTCCGTACGTACTCGCTCACGGAAAAGTTCAGATGTATCAAGAGTGAAATGTCCACGAACTTTGTACGTGCCTGCGCCAACGGCATGGGTGGCGTACGCTGGCTTCTACAGATGTCGATCCTTTGGCGACACTTAGAGGTGATGCCGGGAAACTGTCATAAATGTGAAAACTATTACTCCGACCGATCGGGACTGTGCCAGTCGACCCTGAGCAGAGCCATGCCAGCCACGTGGGACGGAATTATCAGCATGTCAGCCAGGTATATCAAATTCCCATACAATGCATCTGAACAGGTCAACATTAAAGAGCAATCTGCAGCGAGAGACAGTTTTCTGAATGTAATCTGAGCTATCGACTGCACACACATTGCTATAAAAGCGTCATCGCATGAATTTGTAAATGTCAACAGGAAACATTTTCATTCGATCAATGTACAGATCATACGTGATGCGTAAATGCAATTAACCAACATTGTGCCAAAGAGCACATTTTTGCGCATCTCCACTCCAGTGAGTAGCGTCTCCAATTCACTTTCTGTGAAGTTCTTATTTTTTCCCGTCTTATTCATTCTTATGTTTTCGTTTTCTGATTGCGCAGAGAGGGGAATCTCAGGTGCAGGGTCAATTTAAATATAATTTGCATATTTAAAAGGGGCGTGGACAGGGAGGGGTCGGTACACTTGATTGGAATGTACAAGGGAAAAATGCTTCTAAATGCTTCTAAATCTGAGAATCGTTTTAGAAGGAAATCCACGCAAGTCTTCGTACATGAGGCCCCAGGTCAACACCTTGTGCTGTTTTTCATGTTTTCTGAGTTCTTTCTAAACCATTTTTGTGTGTGTGCCTGCATCAGCCTGCATCCTGCTGGGGATGGCTGCTGCCATCAAGGAGTGTCAATACTGGTCTGGTCTGGCCTAGTGGGTGGAATATGTCCAAGTAACATTCACACAATGTTACATACATTATATTAAGAGTCCGTGTACCCGGCCCAGAGGCTTACCGGGGCCCTACAGGGCATGGTTGGTCTGTGGGTCTCCTGAAGCAGCTGACCGGTACCGGATTTCTAGGCGGTCCGTGGCGAGGGCAGTCGCTGAGGCCAGAGGGCCTGGGGTTGGATCGTCCAATCTCTGGGGCAGAAGTCACCGAGGTAGTGAAACAACTCCACGGCGGCAGAGCTCTGGGAGCGGATGAGATCTGCCCTGGGTATCTCAAGGCTCTGGATGTTGTAGGGCTGTCCTGGCTGACATGCCTCTGCACGTGGACATCGGGGGCAGTACCTCTGGAGTGGCAGACCGGGGTGGTGGTCCCATCTTTACGTTCCAACTATAGGGGGATCACACTCCTCAGCCTCCCTGGCAAGAGCTTGTTCACGAGTGAGGGTAGGAGGGAGCGGGAGATCGACAGGCGGATCGGAGCAGCATCTGCAGTGATGCAGATGCTTAACCGGTCGGTCGTGGTGAAGAGAGAGCTAAGCCGAAAGGCGAAACTCTCAATTTACCGGTCGATCTACATTCCAACCCCTCACCTATGGTCATGAACTTTGGGCAATGACCAAAAGAACAAGATCGCGAATACAAGCGGCTGAAATGAGTTTCCTTCGCAGGGTGGCCGGGCTCAGCCTTAGAGATAGGGTAAGGAGCTCAGACATACGGGAGGAGCTCAGAGTAGAACCGCTGCTCCTCCACGTCGAGAGGAGTCAGTTGAGGTGGCTAGGGCATCTGGTAAGGATGCCTCCCGGACGCCTCCCGGGACACGATGGAGGGATTATATCTCTCGTCTGGCCTGGGAATGCCTGGGGGTTCCTCCGAGGAGCTGGCTGAAGTGGCTGGGGAGAGGGCTGTCTGGGCTTCCCTGCTGAAGCTGCTGCCCCCGCAACCTGGACCAGGAGAAGCGGGAGAAGACGAACGAACGAACGAACATTCACACAAATGCCAGGTCCAATTGGATGGGTAATGATGTGGCCTCTCTTTGACTTTAACAGAGCCCCATCTCTACACAGGCATACAGCTGTTTTTACTTGTAATCCCAGGATGGCACTGTGATTTTAAGATCAGAACACTGTGGGTGCTATACCATCTCTTGCGGGACTCTTTATTCTCCGTACAACTGCCTCTGCTCTGAGGCTTATGCTACAGAAAAAAATTTGAATTGATCACACACCTCTCTGATGGACGGCTCTGAACATCTAAAAAGCTCTTTGCACACTACTGTACATTTAGAACAGCTATTCACATCATCTTGCAGCCTTAAAGTTGACTTCTCCATGCAGTTTATTTCCAGTGTTGCCAAGTCCGCTTATTATAAGCAACTTCTGTAAAAAAGTCGATTGTTTTGGGCTTGTTTTCACAGGCCAACACTTGTTTATTTCACTGACAAATGAAGATGCAGTGCATGAATATATAAATACAAGTTAATGATGTTATTGTGTTAATATGGCTGCGCTGACATGTTTTATTCCAGGTGGAAAACCCACAAATGGAGAAAGTGCCAGCTGGTCCCATGGTTTCTTAGACAGGATACGCCTGGTGCACAAGAGACCTGTGGACCAGGACTTCAAACAAGAGGTATCAGAAACATTCTCTCATTCATCCTTCGTCTCCCTCTGCATCCCCACTGAACCATTCCTAATCATTTTTCAAATGTTTGCTCAATGCGGTGCCTTATAAGTCAATTTTTATTTTTTATTTTATTTTTACTTTACTGAAATGCTTAATTGGTAGCCTATGTCTACTTTATTTACTTTATCACTGTAACAGTTGAATAAGTCAAGTGCAAAGTATAAATAAAAGTATATACACTAAATGATACAAATGTATTATTTGACCAATTTTAAAATTTTAGTACATTTTCTTCCTGAAATCCACCTTGAAATCCTGCCCCCTGTTGGGATCAGGATAATCCTGTTTTTTTTGGATCGAAGTTAACCAAATCCTACTGAAACAGACTGAAGGTTTGATCCAGATTAATACTAGGACTGGATTCCGTGATCTAATCCGATTTCAGAATCCTTCTTTCCCTTTTGAACAACCAATTTTCAAGATTTGATCCAGTCCGATAACCAAAATCCGATCAGATTACCTTTGAACAACTGGCCCTCTGTGTTAGCCCTGCAATAGACTGGTGACCTGTCCAGGGTGTACCCCGTCTCTCGCCCAATGACAGCTAGGATAGGCATACACCTTAGTGATGCACAATATTTTTCAAGGTAATGTATTGTCTTGTCTACAAAATCTGAATCGGCAATGTTTGTAACTCAAGCTTGTAGAATTGTAATGGATAAGACGTACAAAAGTAGCATAAAATGGAAATATGGAATAAAAGCGCAAGTAGCTGACATTTTTACTTTATATGTAGTAGTGAGCATACAGTATCTTGCACAACTGTTCTTTTTGCATTTCATGTTCCCATTATGACTACAATTCAGTACAAACCGTATTTAATCAATTAACAGAATCTTTTTGACCCGGTTTTCTCTAATTCTTCCAGCTGTGTCCTGCCGTCGACTGGACGGAGTGCAAGCCGACATCAGCGAGTGTCTGAAATTCACTAAGGCCATGCCTGCCATCACTCAGCGCTGTCAGCTCCCTTGCCAGGATGACTGCCAGCTGACTAACTGGTCCAAGTTCTCATCCTGCACAGCTGACTGTGTTGGGGTCCGCACCAGAAAGAGAGCATTGATAGGTGAGGACAAAGGCTACATAGAGGAATTGCCCAATTGCTCCTGTAAACTCTTTTAAGACGAACATACTTGTAGTTTAGTACTGGTGAGGGACCTGCCCATTGGAGGCGTGATGTTGGGCAGTGCATCAAGAGGCAAGTGGTAATGTTAAACACAATATTATAAATCTATGCAGAGTTATTGCCAGCTAAATGTACCAGTGGGATTGAAGCAGCAAATTGGAAAGAACTCCTCAGCCTTTGTTTTTGTTCAGTGTCCCCAGAGAGTTGCCCTGTGCATCAAAACCATAAAAGCTAAGCTAAATTAAGGTGCCTCCGTCTGAGCTTACTGGGGAGAAAAATCAACTTCAAACTGTGAAAACATGGATTTGAGCAGCTTTTACATTCCCCTGATGAGAAAGTTGAAGTACCTCCTGACCTGTTCAACAAAGTGCTTGAGCAGACAGGTCATGTAATACCTTGTCCAAGGAGGAACTTTTCCTCTCCTTCAGCCCAGGATCTTTATACCTATTGGAAAGGCTAGTTCAACCATGAATAGACCACCCGACAACTTCTCTCCAGTTGACAGTTTATTTAGCACGCAGAGAATAGGTACAGAGTCAGCGCTGAGACTTCAGCTTAACCACCTTATGGGTAGAAAAAGGGAAGTCCCGGACGAAGCATACACAGAAGTTTTGTTCTATCTGGGCTCTGCCTGAAGACAATAGGAGGAGCGCGGCCTTTCGTGTATCAGTAGTTTTCCATGTGTAGCTGAGGCCGGCTCTAACTGGTTTCTACAAGGTGAAATATTAGAGTGTAGTGCATCCTATCTCGTGAGCAAGGCTGCAGCGAAGCAGAAAACAACCCTATATCTGGTATGATGGAAGAAGAGCACTTCTTCCTGTTTTTGACCTCACATAACCCTTTAATATCCAACAACCTATTATTACTCTTTGAATGTGGTTTAATTGTTCTTAGCTTTATATCAGGAAGAAGAGGATCAGGATTTTTTTGGCTTTATTCAGAATCCACCTGCTAGATAAGTGACTTTAGACAGTCCCTCACGGATCCTGTATTGCCTGTATTGCTTTAAATTGTTAGAAATCTCTGCCTAATCCAAATCAATTTCTAGACAAGGCCTGTGTTTAAAAAATGTATTTCATGTCTCAAATAGATATTCATTTGAAACACCAGATATTTAATTCATAAAATCCTTAGATTGATTTTTTGTTTTATTTTTTTTTTTTAAATATGCCATTTCTTGCATCCTCTTGTTAGAAGCGTCACAGTTTTCACATTACTTGTTTGGCAAGAAGAAGAAGATTAGGCCTTGATGAGAGAGATCCAAAAAATAACGTAAGCTACAACTCTGAGAACACTATCAGACATGCAAGCTGATGTGTGGTAGCATTTTGATTTTAAATATTATGATGCAGAGAAGAGCTGGACAAAAGCGAAATAATGTGTAAAATGTGAAACTTGAGGGAAAATGTTGGGGTAGTACAACAAATCTCTGAAACCACTTATTTTGAAACTGAAATATCTCTAAATGAATCAACTCAAAACAGGATCATATGACTCACAATCAATATGAATCGCAATTAATCATTAAGTCAATCAATCTATTCTGCCCCTGCTTGTGTGTGTGGCGTCCTCTAGCCTGCTACACCAGCTCGGCAGATAGTGAACAGTTTCCCAAGAAAGAAGCTGAGATTTCTTTTCTTTTTTTTTTTTTATTCGGAGTCACATGTCAATATTACAAACAAAAATCCTCATCTCATTGTTCCATCTTTTGTCCCAGTGCTCCAAATATCTTTTTAACATAGCTTTTTTTAAACAAAAATACACAGACATGTTAATTATACAAGAGAGATAGGTAATTGAATATATCTCATATGAAGTTGAAGGAGAAAAAAAATTAAATAAAAAATAAATAACAGTACAAAGAAAAAAAAATCAATAAGTAGATGAATAAAAATAAATAAATAAATAAGAAAAATTAAGAAATCCTAAACAAAGGAAGGGCGTCTCAGGGAAATATACATTTTCCATTTATTCCAGATGTCTTCAAATTTAGGCTGCTGGAGTCTCATTGACAAAGTAATACTTTACAAACCCAAAAATAAGTTCCTCCCAGTTAAACGTAATGTCCAGTCCGAATATAATCTTCTATGAAGATTTTCTGCCAGAAAGTATTTATTTTAGGACAGGCCCAGAACAGGTGATAATGATTGGCTTCCTGGGCGCCACACAACCTCCAACAGCTGGAAGAACCTGAATGATGGCGTTGCTGAACTGATGTAATAAAGTACCTAGTGAGACATTTCCATCCAAATGATTTCCACAAGTTTGAGCATGTTATCCTCCACTGAAATCCACAGTAGTTTGTCCAGGTATCTTCTGAAAGGTGGGTGTTGGTTTCCCTGTCCCATTTTTGTTTTATGTAAATAGTATTTGTTGTTTTAATCTGCTGAAGTCCTCTATAGAGTCTAGAGATCACCTTATGTCTAGAGTCTGTCCTATGAGCACTAATGAATATTTTTAATAGACCGTTTTCAAATGCCTTTTGATTTTTTGGCATCGAACTGTTTAAGTGATGGCGTACTTGAAGAAATCTAAAAAAGTCCCTATTATTAAGACCATGCATTCGTTTCAGCATCTGGAAACTCTTCAGTGTTGCTTGGTTAAAAAAGGTACAATATGAGGGGAGACCGCGGTTAACCCATCTCCTGTAATTTACATCCATCTTATTTGGAGCAAAATCCAGATCGTAACAGCAGCAATTCAGGATCTTTGCCTCTTCTATCATATGATTTTTAGTTATAACGTTTAGCCATATTTTCAAGGGTAAGTTAATCCATTTATTTCCTGTTTCTATAAATTGTTTAATTAGTCTTTTGTCTCCTAATCTTGCTTGGATTGGCACCGTCCCAGATATGTTTTCTTCAATTTCTTTCCATCTTGCTTTATAGTCTGAGACACACCAACAAAACAGGATCCTTAACTGGGCTGATATGTAGTAGTCTTTTAGACAGGGAAGTGCCAAACCACCCTTATTTTTTGCCAGTTGGAGAGTTTGGAATGTTATCCTTGGTTTTTTCCCTTGCCAGATGTAACGCAGTATCAATTTATCACATTCATTAAATTGTTTGTCCTTAATTTCAATTGGAAGGGTCTGGAATAGATACAGTATCCTTGGCAGGATGTTCATTTTTACAGATTCAATCCGAGATTCAAAACTTAATATCGGGATAAGATTCCATCTAAAAATGATAGTAGTTCCAAAATGGAATTTTCAGGGTTTGATAAAGTGATCAGAACACCATCTGCAAACAAAGAAATCTTGAGTTCTTGCTCTAGTAATTTTATACCAGTAATATTGTTATTCTGAGTGATCCCCTTGCTTAGTGATTCAATAAATATTGCAAACAACAATAGACTCAATGGGCAGCCCTGTCTAGTTCCTCTTTCCAGGCCAAATGAATTTGATACAGCTCCGTTTATTTTATTCTGGCTTTTGGTTTACTATATAATGCTTTAATTGTTTTAATAAACACCTGATGAAATCCAAATTTGTGTAGTGATCGATATAAGAACTCCCAATTAACTCGATCAAATGCCTTCTCGGCATCAAGGCTTAGCAATACTGCCTTGAGTTTGTTTTCGTTTATATGTTCAATTACATGTAGTGTTCTGCGAATACTGTCTTGTGCCTGTCTTTGCTGAATGAAACCTGTTTGATCAAGACTTATTATCTGAGAAAGAATGTTTTCAATTCTTTTTGCCAGAATGTGGGTAAAGATCTTGTAGTCTTGGTTCAAGACACTTATTGGCCGATACCTTCCACAATCTAACTTGTCTTTCCCCTCTTTTGGTATCAGAGAGATCACTGCTTCTTTCCAAGAGACAGGAGTAATGCCAGTTTTAAGCACATGGTTGTACGTGGTTTTCATTATAGGAGTGAGTAGATCTATCATCTCCTTGTACCACTCTGCCGGAAAACCATCAGGTCCTGGTGCTTTATTTACCTTTGAATGTGCTGTTGCCTTTTTAATTTCTTCATCTGTAATTTCACTGATTAGAAACTTATTTTGTTCCTCAGTCACTTTGGGAAATGTTATATGGTCTAAAAAAAAATTTGTCACTTCCCCATCTGTTCTGGGTTGGCTATATAAATTCGTATAAAACTTTTCAAATATTTGTTGGATATCTTTTACTTTGTAATGTACAGAATTTGTTACAGGATCCCTAATTTTATAAATTGTATCCTCTGCCCGTTGCTTTTTTAATTTGTAAGCTAGTAATTTAGCAGATTTTCCCCATTTCATAATACTTTTGTTTGAGAAAGGTCAATTTTTTCTTTATGTCGTTGGAATAAATTTCATTCAGTTCATTTTTTTTCTTGTTAATTTCCATTTTTGTTCCTTGATTCAATGTATTTTTGTGTATTCTTTCTAATTGTTCCAGTTCTAGCTGTAGCTGTTTTTTTTTAATTAGAGCAGTAACCTATTATTTTTCCCCTTAGGATTACTTTGCAGGCATCCCAAACTATTTGTGGGCACTTCTCCATTATCATTTTCATCAAAATAATGCTTTATATCTATTCTTATTTGCTCCCTCATTTGACCTAGCATCCCTGTATTTAGCCTCCAAGTAGTCCTCTTTTTTTCAGAATCTAATATTACTTTCAAATACACGGGTGCATGATCAGATAAATCCATGGTCCCAGTGCTACAATTTGTAACCCTATATATATCCTCTTGAAACATTAGGTAGTAATCAAGCCTAGAATAAACCAAATGTGGGTGAGAAAAAAAGGTAAAATTCTTTTTAGTCGGATTCAGATCCCTCCATATATCTGAGAGACCCAATTCCCCCATCATTAGTTTTATATTTTTTTTTATAATTTTCTTATCTCCTGTGTAGCAGGGTTTTGATGTATCCAGAGTTGGGTGTTGTCTCACATTAAAATCTCCACCACAAATTAAGGTACCTTGAGCATCTACGACTAATAGCTCAAACATTTCTTTAAAGAATTTCCACTCAGATAATGAAGGAGCATAAACATTCAAAAAAGTGACTAAAGCACCCTGTAGATAACCTTGAATCAAAATGAATCTCCCATCTGGATCTTTCTTTTCATATGTACAAGCAAAATTCAATTTCCTAGAAATTAAAATTACCACCCCTCTCTTTGAGCTCTGTCTATAAGAAGAGGAATATTGACTAAATCCCCATCTTTTAAGTTTTCCATGTTCTGAATCTGATAAGTGTGTCTCTTGTAGGAGAGCCACTTCTATTTCTTCTCGCTTTAATTTTGCCATAATTTTACTCCTTTTAACTGGATTACCTTGGCCATTTACATTATATGTAATTACTTTAATTGACTTGGTATTTTGCATTGTATGTCACCTGAGTACATTTTAATCCCTGCACACCTGGATATAAAAAAGCATCCTACACCCCTGGTGCTATCCATAACAGTAGCACAAAAGCAAATACTAACTACAACAAAACAAAGAACATTATAACAAAAAAAAATAATTGGCTTCCAATGGTGAGGCCTCTTTCACAGCCTCATAACTCAGATGGAATGAGAGTGTAGAGGGAAATTCTCTTCCACCTGATGATGAAATAGGTCCCTCTTCATCTTTTAAGCTGTTGCACAGGTCCATGATGTCCAAGATGTCCTAATTTTAAACATTCAGTCGTAGTGCCCTTTATATTGTCTTCCTAATATTATTAGTATCACCCATACATCCTAGCAGGAAAAAAAACTGTGTATTATTCTCAACATTTCAGTGTCCAGACACCAATAAGTAGGCTTATCTCTTGCGTTGTGTATACTTATTGTGTGTCCTGACGCTGGAATCTTTGGAGTTGCTCTTTGAGACCTTGGTTGGGGCTTTTATTCTCCTGGTTTCTTCGTCCTCCACTAGATCTCCAAGACAGATGGTTGATCTGATCCAAAAGGGAAGATGGGTTTTTCAAGACCGTTACCGGTATCCCCCGCTCTGCCATGTCTGCCGTTGCTTCCTCTGCCGAGTTGTAGGTCACCGTGCCTTCCTTGTAATACACCCACAATCTAGCTGGGAATGGGGTCTGAAATCTTATATTTTTTCCCTTCAGCGCAGCCTTGGCTTCTGCGTAGTCTCTCCGCTTCCTCAGCAGCTCCGGTGCGCAATCATGGTCCATATGTATCCTCTTCCCCTGAAAATTTAACCCTTTTCTCTGCCAAACTTTTCTGAGTATTTCTTCTTTCATTTTAAAGCTTGAAAACTTGACCACGATGGTTCTTGGTGGGGCTTCGGCCGGGGGTTTTGTAGTGAGCGCCCGATGCGCCCTCTCGATATTTATAGCTGTGGCGGCAGGGAGCTCCAGGCCTTTCATTAACTTCCACGAAGGTAGTCATTGTTGCTTATGCCTTCTTCTGGTCTCTCTTTTACCCCGTATATTCTAACATTGTCTCGACGCGATCGCCCCTCCAGGTCCACTAATTTAGCTTCTGTTTGAATCTGGAGCTTCACCACCAGGACCTGCTCCGAGAATTGGATTTGAGTCTCAACCATGTCTATACGCTCCTCAGCCTCTTCCACTCTTTTATATATCTTATGTATGTCCTCTTGTATGTTGTTAAGTTTCTGGCAGGAATCTTTTCTAAACTCACGTAGCTCTTTCAGGATAATTCCCAGATTAGCATCGTGGCTCTGCTCCGGCTGTGTCGACTGCATGTCCACTAGCGTGTCAGCTAGCATGTCATGGCTAGCTTGCAATGCTAGATCCTTCTCCTCCATATTTTCGTGTCCCTTCCTTTGTGCGGCGCTTAACTTTCCTGGGCATAATCTTTAACCCGTTTCATTCGTGTTTATGTTTGCGCGTCTCTGGAAGATTTTGAGTCGTATCGGGCTATATTTAATTTTTGCTGTCAGGAGCCTGTTGCTTTACCTGCCAAACCGGAAGTCTCTCTGAGAGATTTCTTTTCAAACTTTACTTAGGAATCACTGTAAAACTAAACAAACATACAACTATATGTTATGCATCTCATCATATAATTTTTAACTGAATACATTCACATACAAACATAAAAGTAGCATGTTTAAACCAATAGAAATGAATCCTCTAGCTTAATGCTAACTTATACGGAAAATTACATAGCGATGCTAGCAGTTAGCATGTACGGATTAGCGAATATATTTTTTACTGTAATCTCTGTTAATGAACGAAACATTCTCTAAATGCAGTGTTACAACATCTGGCCATACAATAATACTCACAGGCAAACGTTTTCTGGCCATAAAGTAAAGAATAATAATAAAAAAAAAAAAAAAGATGTGTAATTGACTTTTCATGCTGTTTGTCTCTCTTTGACTTCCTGTTGTCTGAACCAACTACGGAAACACTGAAGATACAAAATTAACACTGCTACAAGAAAATCTCTGTATTAAACTCCAACCAATAACCAGAACATCACACTCCCCGCCTGTTATAATGTGTTATAACAATACTCAATTCTTACAAGCAATACACCCCGTGAAACAGGCCTACAGTACATCTTCTGAGTACCATGTCTGACTACTTTAACATCTACTTTTCCGACTTTAGAGTCTTTGCTTGGAATGGCGTTCACCACCACAGGCCACTCATTTCTCTTGACTTGTGCTTCTTTAAGAAGCACAACATCTCCTTCAGTCAGGTTCGGCTTGTCCACATGCCACTTTTGCCTTGGTTGAAGTGACATCAGGAACTATTGACGCCAGCATTTCCAGAATGCATCAGCCATAGCCTGGACTTGCTTCCACTGCTTGCTGTAGAGGTCGTACTCTCCTGGTGGTGGCAACACTGGCTCAACTTTTTTGTGTTAAGAGCATGGCAGGTGACAGGACAGTGGGCTGGATCAGAAGTAGCAGGAACCAGAGGTCTGGCGTTTATAGTTTCCATGACTTCAGACATGAGCGTAACCAGCACCTCATGAGTCAGCATCTAATATTCTGCGAGCAACTCCTATCATCTGCTCCCACACTCCACCCATGTGTGAGGAGTGGGGAGGGTTGAAGGTCCATGTGCTGTCTTGATCTTGAATGTAAGTTGTCAGCTCAGGGTCTTCAGAGTTCATTTTTAACTCCTTGCATGCCCCAATGAAGTTTGTTCTTCGATCAGAATGGAAGAGGCAAACCACGGACAGCAGTAAATCTTCTCAATGCATTTACAAAGCTTGAGGAGGATATAGATTCAAGCACTTCAGTATGCATTGCTCTTGTAACTAGGCAGGTAAAGATGACTGCCCAGCGTTTGTTCTCTGTAATACCACCTAGGGTTCGTCTTATGCTGATAATCCATGGGCAAAACACATCAACTCCTACATTTGTGAATGGAGGAGCTGGTTCGAATCGTTCAGCGGGTAAGTTTGACATTTTTTGTTCTTCTGTTCTTTCTTTTAGCTTGTTGCAGATTACATTTTGTTTCACACCAGCCTTTTGCCTCCAATCAGCCATTGACCAGCAGAACATACAGCACCTTCTGTCCGGTGTCTGCCCTGATGTGCCACCTGTTCATGGTAATTCCTCACCAATAAAGTAGCTACATGGTGTTTCTTGGGGACAATAAAAGGGTGTTTCTCTTCCCAATGGATGTCAGCCAAAGGGATGTGCCCTCCAACTCTCAGCAGGCCATATGCATCCACAATTGGGTTAAATTTTCTCAGGGGACTGGACTTGGAGATGACATCACCCCTGGAAAGACATTTCATCTCTGCAGCAAACACGTCGTGTTGAGCATTTCTGATGATTACTAGTCTTGCTTGTGTCGGATCATCTGTCTTTCTGTTCTGGTTTTTCGTGTGTGCTCTGGCCTTGTGTATAAGCTTGGCTATAGCGCGATTGAGTGTCTTCCAGCTGGAGAAGCGTTCAAATCTGTGTGAACTATGCTCGCCTTCAAAGACTTTGGTTGTGAAAGCTGACCTGTTGTGCACGAATATCTATATCTGCATCAGGTTCTTTATGCTCATATGTTCCCTCTAATTTCTCATGTGTCTGGGCATACACAAAAACTCCCTGAGTACACTGTGGACCACTGTGAGCAACATCAGACACTGTGGCCACACACCTGTCCAAATCCCAAGATCATAGCAAGTTACATGGCTTATTAAAGGAATCAAATTACAGCAGTAATTTCCATTAATTTACTTTTAATATAATTGATTTGGCCCACGTAACATAACAAAGACAAAAATCTTGTTGTTCATGAGCTGTGTAGTATGCTATATGTCAGTGTGAAATTTTGTTCACATTAAAACATTGACATTATGCACAATGTCATGTGTGCTGTAGCACAAGCATGTGATACAGTGTAAATTCCTGTGACTCTTTGTTTGTAAACTATATAATTACACAATGTTTTATTGCGTTTCTACTCCCCATAAATTATTTAGTAGTAACAGCATTTTTTGCAAAGCAGACCTTTCTCACTCGAAAAAAAGAAATCTCACCCAGTTTCACCGCTTATTCTTCTGTTTGCACACACTACGACAGCCATTACATCTTAAAAGAACCACTTTTTTCTGTTTTACTTTGGCTTGGTGAGTGGATGTGCCACTGCCTGTTCGTTTCGCCATAATAAGGGGTTAGTACCATTTGCGTCTCTTAAGTCCGCCACACTGTTACCTAGCTAACCTGCAAAAACCCAGAGCCGCGCTGCGTATGGGCAGGGCACTTACACATAAAGCGCTGTCAGCGACACTGATAGGCTGTGTAAGTGATACGCATCATATCATTGGCTGGACACCTGTCACTCACTGAGTTACACTGCGAAATGGTACAGAATACATTGTTTTTTGTTTAATTTATTTACAGTTCATGTTGGATTTTATTTTACGCCCTGCATAGATTTTCTTGTGCGTGGAGAACGTGCGAGCAGTGTGCAATTGTGCAAGAGTGCAGCTTAGAGGGAACATTGCTCATACGTCTCTGGCTGGGGGCAGGAGTCTCTGGACAAGAAAGATGGACCTTTAAACCAGTTGGTTTCTTTCAACACGGCGGCTGGCACTGAGCAGGTCTGCAGGGTTGTGCTCTGTGCTGACAAAGTGCCACTGTTCAGGGCTTATGGACTTCCTGATGCGGACAACTCTGTTGGCTACGTATACATAGAGTCTTCTGCTTGTGTTATGAATGTAGCCCAAAACAATCCGACTTTCTGTGTAGAATGTGACCTTGTGGATATCTATGTCCAGTTCATCTGTGATTAAGTCTGCCGTTTCGGTGGCCAAGACAGCTGCACAAAGTTCTAAGCGTGGGATGGTGTGTGGATGTGGAGCCAGTTTCGCCCATGACAAACCCGATGTAAGTGTTTCCCTCCGTCTCTGCTGCTTTCAGGTACGCCACTGCTGATGTGGCCATAGTAGAAGTGTCAGAGAAGACACAGAGTTCTCTGTATCTTGTGGAGCACAGAGAAACAGGTATGTATCGTCTGTCGATCTGAAGTTGTTCAAGTTCACACAGTGAGTCAGTCCACACTCTGGCAGAGGACCATCCCATTCAGCTACCTCTGGCGGTGGTATTTCGGACCTGTCCTCTGGTAGCATTCCACAATGAAATTGCTGACACGTATCGGGGCTGTGGCTCAGTGGGTACAGCGGGTTGTCCGTGAACCAGAGGGTTAGCAGTTCGATCCCCGGAATGTGCCACATGCTGAAGTGTCCTTGAGCAAGACACTGAACCTCCAGTTGCTCTGCGTTGCACTGGTGTGTGCTTCTGTGAGCGAATGGGTCATAGCGGTATATAAAAGCAAGGCCTTGGGACCCTGCAGTCCCAAACATGTGTTCACGGTGTATGTTGGGTTCTGCACATTGACTTGTTGCTTTGTTCATCTTCATAGCTTGGTGTCTTTGCCCAGCAGGATATACTGTCTCAGTGTTAATTTTGACATCAAATTTTGATTTAGTTTTAGTCATAGTCTTTTGACGAAAATATCATTTTAGTTTTAGTCATAATTTAGTCATCTAAATCATTTTAGTTTTAGTCTAGTTTTAGTCGACTAAAAATCATAGGATTTTAGTCAACTAAATATATAGTAATTTTAGTCAGCTAAAATATAAAGTGTTAAACGGTAATCCATGTTTTTTAGATTAACTTGTATTTCTGAAGATAAAATAAAAAACATCTGTTATGGAATGGTATTAATGTTTAAATGTGCAATGCTTATTGGCATAGATTTCACTCATTCTATTTGAACAAACTGCTATGGCTAACATGCTAACATGCTGAGCTACAGCTCGTTAACATCATAGACATATATACATAGACGCCTCATTGAGCGGGTTGGCCCGTTGTTGCGATACGTCAACGTCGCCACCATATTGGAGGAGGCAGCTCTGTCCCGCGAACCAATGAGTCAATGGAGTGGACTTTATTAAACGTCTTCTACAAAGTGCTGTAAGTTAATGCCTCTCATTTACATATTCACACGCGAACGTATATAGTACTTTGTAGAAGCGCTCAATGAGGCGTCTATGGTTAACGTAGCCAGAGTTGCTAGTTATTGCACCTGACCAAATTCGATTTGGGCCTCAGTTGTATTTGCACTTGATAAACCAAAACTAGCGAGGGTAGCAACTCTTAACAAACTTAAAACACTGAACAGCACACAGTAGTAGATACCGTAGACAGCCATGACATGCATTTTGGAGCTAACTAGCTTACCTTCGTATGGATTTCAGGATAACTCGCTTGCAAGTGTCGCTTCAAGTTTGTTGTGGTTTTACCCTCGATAGTAGGTCCACACGGTTTGCAGTGCGTCTTGTTTTCAGTAATGGTTAACTGGAAATGAGTCCATATATCTTGCCTCTGTTTTCTCCCCGGCTGTGACATATCGCGGTGTTAAAAAACTGCGAGTGCATGCATGATGACCCTTGTAGCAGTCTACCGACCATCAATGAGCGTCTTACCGCTCTCCAGAGTTTGTTCTGATTGGTTGTCTTTCCAAGTCGTCCAGCTTCACCATCTAAAGTCATTCTGATTGAATTTCGTCCTTGTCAGATATTTTGGTCTCGTTTTTATTCGTTGACGAAAATGTCAATAACTTTCGTCATAGTTTTAGTCTTTGATCATATTTTTTATTTGGTTATCGTCTCGTTTTCGTCAGAGAAAAAAAGGTCGTTGACTAAAACTATGACGAAAAAATTTCGTCAACGAAATTAACACTGCACTGTCTTGTGCAGGATAAACCAACACAAAGACCTGGCAGAAGTGATCCTGAGGCCCGTACGTGCATTGTGAATGTGTGCTGCTCTGATTCTTTTAGCTTGCTCAAACAATACTGGCCCAACCCATTTGCACAGGAGATCTAGCTCCTCTCTGGCAGAGAGCTTTAAGTCATCAGTTGAGCTGATGAAAGATGCCTCCCAGGCACAGTAGTTCTCAGTAGGGGTTTGATATGGTTGTGGGGGCCTGTGTTCATCGATGGCTATCGCAGTATGATTTTCTTTGAGCATTTGCAGTGTTAGTGACATCATGTGAGTGACCGGTGGTTTCCCCTCGGTGCGAGTGTTGTGGCACCAATTCAAAAAACTCGTAGTCACTGATTACACTCTGATAAGACAGGTGACCTGGATGTTGAACAGGATTTTGCACTGTAGGGCTCACATTGTGTATTTCATCTGGGCTCTGAGGCATCATGATGTTTTTACTTTGCTGAAGTGGGTTATTCAGCTCATATTCTTCAGCAGCACAAAATTAACATTGCTACAAGAAAATTTCTGTGTTAAACTCAAACCAAAAACCAGAAAATCACACAATCAATCGATCAATCCCACAGAGACTTGATCAGTTTGAGATCTAGAGAATCTGAAGGTCAGGTCAACACCTTGTGGTGTTTTTCATGTTTTCTGAGTTGTTCTTAAACCGTTTTTGTGTGTGTGCCTGTGTCAGGCTGCATCCTGCTGGGGATGGCTGCTGTCAGGTGTGTTATAAGGGTACTGTATCTAAAAAAAAAAAAAGAACTCTGGATGCCAGAGGATATGTAGATCATCTCTCCAAAGGTGAATCTTTTCATTTCTAACCCTTTCTACTCCTCAGGGAGAAGCAAAAAGAAAGACAAGTGCAAGAACACGCAAATGTACCCTCTAAGTGAGACGCAGTACTGCCCCTGTGACAAGTACAATGCACAACCTGTGGGGAACTGGTCAGACTGTATCTTGCCTGAAGGAGGTAGAGTGGAGAGCACCGTCGGCATGAAGGTCCAGGGAGACATCAAGGAGTGTGGGCAAGGCTACCGTTACCAGGTCATGGTGTGTTACGACCAGGACAATAGGCTGGTGGAGACCTCACGTTGCAACAGCCACGGTGAGTAGATTTGCCTGTGTAATTATTTGTTACCCTAGAGGTTTAGTCAAGTTTCATCAAGTTTGTTGCTCTGTTAAATCACAAAAACATAATCAGATTAGCTTGATAGTATTGGTTTCATTTTTCACCTGAGTCATCACTCCCATAGCATGGACGTGAGTTTTTCTTTGTGGTGCTCACAAAATTTAAAAATTAAATTCTAAGCATATTTATCATTAGTTAAAATGTTATAATATAATAAAATAAACTATTCTTATGGTTAGGTTAGCTATTGTCCTGCACCTAACATTGATGACATTTTAAGTTCGCTTCCTGTTGGCCAGGTGAGTGTTACTTTAAGTCAATATTAGAATTAATTATTAGAATTCCTTTATTAAATATGTCTGTGCATAAGATTCGGTATCTTCACCTATATCCTACTATATACAACTATTTCCTGTACTGAGCTGTAAAAAAATAGTCAGAGCAATGTTTTGTTGAGAACCCATTCAGGCATTTTCATTCATTCATTCATTCATCTTCTATACCCACTCATTCCTGTTAAGGGTCACGGGGGTCTGCTGGAGCCTATCCCAGCTGTCATCGGGCGAGAGGCAGGGGTACACCCTGGACAGTTCTCAGGCATTTTCTTTTCACTTAAAAGGAAAATCTAATAGAATCAGGCTTTGTTTCACATCTCATGAATTGGTTCTTGAGTATACTTATACTTAGTTATTCAGTACTTATTCAGTACTTATTGAGTTTGAAATTAACTCGCAAAACTAACTTGTAGTGGTTTTGTACTAAGGTCTATAGCACAGACTATGTTTAAAGATGGACAAACCCTCTGTGACATCACCCATAGGTTTTCTGAAGAGCCGTTTTGTATCTCGCTGTGGTTTCTGCAGCTTTCACAATCTTGGAAGAGCCTGACACCACGTCACTCCCTTCTAATTCAAAAATGGTGAAAGAGGTGGTGTGTGAGTGGAAGTGAGTTACGTCTTCCGACAACCTTCCACTCCGCTAAAGCACTTTGGATGATTTCAGATGTGTGCACTTGGCTGTGTTTCATAATTCATGAAGTATTTGCTATGTTTAGTTTTTATTGAAACTAATTTTTACTGACAAAATCTTTCCACTAAAAACTGTTGACATTTTTATCAGTTGACCTGGAGAGAGTCGCTATTTGCAGTTCTCAATGTTAAACTATCTGTGTGGCTCCATAACACTAGAGAAATGTATTTTTTCACTATTAGGGTTGAGTTTTAAGTTCGGCCTGTGGCATTCCCGGTGTAAATTTAGTATAGCCTATTGGATCGATGCAGATGCAAGAGTAACTTTTTGTTACTGCTATTCATCTGACGCAAAATATTTAGTTTGTGTGCATACGAAACCCCCTCCCATGCAAGCTAGCGTCTCATTTTTAATATTGAATTTAACATAAGGATGTCTCTTTCTTGCACACTCTTGTCAGAATCATTTGTCTCCTCGTGTAAGGTCTTATCTCAGATCCATAATACTTCAAGCAAAGAATATAGGCTCTGAAACCCATTGTGATATTGCTGTGAAATAGAATGCGGGAGATGTTCAAATGAATACATCAGTGTTGTGCATATATAAACATGGTTGTAAAAACTCATGACACATACCCCAGGGGTTTTGATTAAAAGCCAACTTCAGTAACAGTGCAAAAACAGTGCAGTAAAGATAAATATAGAGTGACATAAAGTAATGGTACAAAAAAGGAGGTAAGGTGCACAGTGTTTTATATATATATATATATATATATACATATATTGCACATTGTAAAGTATTGCACAGTGTTTTCCAGTAGTGATGAAGAGAGTCTGGGGGTTGGGGTGGTTGGACTATGAAGTTAGTGCATGTGAGAGTTCAGAGTGGTTGTTGCTTTTGGGAAATATCTGTTTTTAAATCTATTTGTTTTCAACCTGATGCACCTGTACCGCCTCCCTTGGGACAACAGGTGAAATAGGTCAGAGCCAGGGTGGGAGCTGTCTTTGGTGATGGTTATGGCTCTGCTGAGGCAGCGGGAGGTGTAAATGTCCATCAGGGAGGGGAGAGGGCAGCCAATGATCTTCTGTGCTGCTTACAACTCTCTGGAGCCTCTTTCTGTATGTAGTGGTGCAGCTGCCATACCATACTGTGATACAGTATGTCAGCAGGCTCTCGATGGATGAGCGGTAGAAAGTCAGCAGCAGGTTGGAGTTTAGGCTGTGCTTCCTGAGGACTCTCAGGAAGTGCAGCCGCTGCTGAGCCTTTTTGATGACTGCCGTGATGTTCTCTCTGTCCAGGAGATGTTGGCGTAGAATAAAGGAATAAATCTATTAGAACATATATTACTTCAATGCATGAAGAACCAACATTAACTCACTCAGATAATGCATCCAAGGTTAACAATCAACTGGAAAGTTGCTGCTCCAGAGCCAGACAGCATGCTCTGGTAGACAAAGGAAAAAAGGGCCGAGCTCAGCCTGGCTGAGGTTTCTTATCACCTCAGGGGAAGTCTGTTTGGTTGATGAGTGGGCCTGTGCAGGTGGGAGTATTTTCTACAATGGTTTTAGTCTAATTGTGTGAGTCACATATTCAGATATGCGTCTGTTAATCTAAGTCTGTGAGGTGCACACAGAAACAAAAACACATTCATGGGGGTTGGCGTTAGTACATGTGAATCTCAAGGATATCATTAGATCTCTCTTCTATTCCTCTCATCCAGTCGCTCTTTCCCCATCTTCCTGCAACTCCCTCCTTCTGAGCCTTTCTCTACCTGTTTACTAGATCACCTTGGGGCACCACCCTTCTAAGAAGGGAAAAGATAGCCAATCAAATCAGTCTCATATTTATACTAAATTGTCAATTTGGATTTCTGATTAATAATTAACTTAATAACTATAAACCAAATTACCACATTAACAACTAGTTAAGGTGAAGGAATTTAGAGTTCTTGACAGTGTAGTGGTTGGCAAAATTCATTCTTGTGCAACATTAAACAGACAACAGGTATGTTTAAAAGACATTTATTAACAAGAATAAAAGTGAAAACATACAATCTAACTACAGTGTACTTTATACAGGTGTGTGTGTGTGGGTGTGTCAAAATGGCCGCTGGGGCCTTGACGCTTTGAACAAAGAGAAAACAAGATGGCTGCTGAGTAGGGACACTCAGACCATGTGCTGGCTAGTAGATATGTGGAATGTGATAAGGGTTTTATGAGGTGCCAGGTTAGAGGAAGGGTGGTTAGTTTAGCACGCAAGAGACCCTGAGTCTATGTGTTGCATAACCTAAACTAACATCAAACCACTATACTATAACAACTCAATAAAAACAAACATCACATCAAACCAACATTTCTAGTTCTATGCTTGGGTTCCGGTGTTGGAGAAAAGTTTGGAGAAAAAAGTTTGGCTAGAGTTTATGTGTTTTGGTGCTCGGTTTTGGACTATTTCTGTGTTGATTGGCTACTGATTTTGGATTACGGACATCGGACTATCTGCGGACACCCTTGGTTTGAATATTGCCTGTTTTAATGACGCTGATTTTCGGAACACGGACGGAAAAGAACTGAGCTAGGCGGCTAGTTGACAAACCAGCTAGCGTGCGGCTAGGGTAACAGCAGACGCTATCTTGCGTTACCTAGCAACCTGGGTCTGAAGAAGGCTATGACAGCCGAGGAGGGCGATGACATTAAGAAGTCTCTGGACTTCTTGTCTGAAGAGATTTCAGTTGTGAAACTGCAGCAGAAATCCATCCTGGACCTGGTAGAGGAAGTGAAGGCTCTCCGGATCCAGAACGCCGAGAAGGACCGGCGTCTGGTGCACCTGGAGAGTCGAGTGGCGGAGCTGGAGCAGTACACCAGGGTCAATGATGTGATCGTGACCGGGCTCCGTATCAAACCCTGGTCATACGCCCGGGCCGTGACCGTTGACAACGGGGGGGAGCCCGGTGAGCAGGATGTCAGCTCCGTAGAGCAACAGGTGGCTGCCTTCCTACAATCCAAAGGGATTGAAATGGACTGGAGCAACGTTGAGGCATGCCACCCTCTGCACCGGAGAGATGACAGCGACAAACGAGCCGTGATCATGAGATTTGTCAACAGAAAACACAAAACCGCACTGTTAAAACAAGAAAGGAAACTGAAAGGATCAAACGTATTTATCAACGAGCATCTGACCAAACGAAACGCCGATATTGCCAGAAAAGCACGCTTCATGAAAAAACAGGGAAAAATTCAACACACATGGACATCAAACTGTAAAGTATTCATTAAACTAAACGGGACACCAGAGCAAGCCAAAGTACTGATCATCAGGAACATCGAGGAAATGGACAAACATGAATGATCATCACAATCCGGACTAAGGTATGATGACTCATACACAACACATCACCATGATACAGTCTGAAAGAACTCATTCATCTACAACTGGAGACAATGGGGATATAATTCAAAGGATTGCTGATCATGAAAAACTGGAACTGAGAACATTTCAATACACTGACCATCATTTTCTGGACTTGGAGCACGATATAGACCCGGACAATAACTTCTTCTCAAACATCAACGATAACTGCTGCTATTACACAGTTGAACAGTACAATCAGACCATTAAAACCAATAGCAAATTGTCTATAATCCATCTCAATAGCAGAAGTCTGTATGCAAACTTTAATAACATCAAGGAATATCTAGGTCAAGTCAAAAAAACATTTAAAATAATTGCAATATCAGAAACGTGGATCAATGCAGATAAAGGAACGGATTTTGAACTGGAAAGATATGAATTTAACTGTGTAAACAGAAAGAACAAGAGTGGAGGAGGAGTGGCTGTGTATGTGGATAATAACTTGAATTATACAGTAGTAGAAAATATGACAACTGTCATTGATAACTTATTAGAATGTATAACAATTGAAATATGTGAAGAAAAAAAGAAAAATATAATAATCAGCTGTATATACAGAGCACCGGGTTCCAGTATTGAAGCATTCAAGGACTGGGTAGGGGAAATGTTTTCAAAAACCAATCAAAAAGTTGTTTTCATTTGTAGTGACTTCAATATTGATTTGCTCAATCCAAATAAGCACAAAATGACCGACGAATTTATCAATACAATGTACAGCATGAGTTTACATCCAAAAATCACCAGACCTAGTAGAATCACATCCCATTGTGCCACTTTAATCGATAACATATTTACCAATGATATTGAAAATAATACAATGAGCGGACTATTAATTAATGACATCAGCGACCACCTACCAGTGTTTACAGTTTATAATAGCAACTGCCAGAGAAATCAGCCAGAGGAAAAACTAAAATACAGACGAGTGAGGACAGAGGAAACTATGAGTATGTTTAAGAATGATTTACTGGCACAAAATTGGGAAAAGGTATATAATGAGTGATGTTGATAGTGCATATGAAACCTTTTTAAGAATATTCACATCATTTTATGATCAAAATTGTCCAATAAAACGTTACTACAGAAAACAAAAATACAATGATCGACCATGGCTCACGAAGGGATTACAAAATGCCTGTAAAAAGAAAAATACACTATATAGAGAATTCATAAAACAAAGAACTAAAGAGGCAGAAGAGAAATATAAAAAATATAAAAACAAGTTAACCAATATTATAAGGGTATGAAGGAAAGAATATTCCAGAGTCATTGTTATCTGAGGATTGGAATGATAACCTTATAGTGAGAAATCCCAGTTCAATGTTCCTTACAGCAGTGGAAGAAAAAGAAATAATAGACACGGTAAATAAATGTAAATATAAAACATCTACTGATTCAAATGAAACTGATATGACAGTTGTAAAAAAGGTCATTGAGGGGATTTCTGAACCACTTCCATACATCTGTAACTTATCATTCCAAACCGGAAAATTTCCTAACAACATGAAAACATGAAGTTGTGCCGCTGTATAAAACTGGGGATAAACACCACTTCACAAATTACAGGCCAGTTTCTTTACTTCCACAATTCTCCAAAATTCTAGAAAAACTATTCAATAACAGATTAGACAAATTCATAAACAAACATAAAGTACTTTCTGACAGTCAGTACGGATTTAGAGCAAACAGCTCAACATCACTGGCATTAACAGAATCAATTGAGGAGATCACAAACGCTATAGATCAAAAACTGCATTCAGTTGGAATATTCATAGATCTCAAAAAAGCTTTTGATACAATTAATCACAACATATTAATCAATAAACTTGAACGGTACGGGATCAGGGGGTTAGTATTGCACTGGGTGAGAAGTTATTTAAGCAGCAGAAAACAATTTGTGAAGTTGGGGGAACATTCATCATCATGCTTGGACATTGCTTGTGGCGTCCCACAGGGGTCAGTATTAGGTCCAAAACTATTTATACTTTACATAAATGACATATGCAAAGTTTCAAGTACATTAAAATTAGTATTATTTGCAGACGACACTAGTATTTTTTGTTCTGGGGGGATTTACGTGAACTTCTGGGGAGGATCACTACTGAAATGCGCAAACTGAAAATGTGGTTTGACAGAAATAAATTATCGTTAAACTTAAGTAAAACAAAATTCATGTTATTTGGCAACTGCAATAAGAATACACAAGTACAGTTACAAGTAGATGGGGTGGACGTTGAAAGGGTACATGAAAACAAGTTTCTTGGGGTAACAACTGATGATAAAATAAACTGGAAGTCTCATATAAAACATGTACAAAGCAAAATGTCAAGAAGCATTTTAGTTCTGAGCAAAGCAAAACACATTCTGGACCACAAATCACTCCACATTCTCTACTGTTCACTGATTTTACCATATTTACAATACTGTGCAGAGGTTTGGGGCAATACTTATAAATGTACAACACAATCTCTATCCATACTGCAGAAAAGAGCCATAAGAATAATTCATAATGCCGGTTATAGTGACCACACAAATTCACTATTCTTAAAATCAAAAACATTAAAATTCACTGACCTGGTTCATTTCCAAACAGCACAAATCATGTACAAAGCAATAAACAATCTACTTCCTGGAAATATTCAAAAATTGTTTTTTCACAGAGTTGGGGGTTACAATCTAAGGGGTGAGCTCAATTTAAAACATCAGCGGGTACGCACAACATTAAAAAGTTTTTGTGTTTCAGTTTGTGGAGTGAGGCTGTGGAACAGACTGTTTGTGGAGCTCAAGCAATGTCCAAGCATGATCCAGTTTAAAAAGCGGTATAGAAACATGGTTTTCACAAGGTATAGGGAGGAAGCATGTTTTCATAAATGATTTATATATTTGTTTATTTAATCAAAATTTATTTATTTTATTTTTTTCTCTAATTCTTTTCTTTTTATGTAAATATATATATATATGGAGAGAAAATATTGTTAATTGAGTAGTGGAAAAGGGGTAGGTTCAATAAGCATATGCTTCATCCTACTCCTTTTCGGACATGTTGGGTGCACATTATTATTTTCGTTTTGACTATTGTTATTGTTGTTTTGACTATTCTTATTGGATTTGTTTGTTTTCAGTTTACTTTGTTATGTTACCCGCACATGTTTGAAATAAACTAACCTAAACTAGCTTAGCTTAGCTTGACTAGGCCCAGGTCATACTACCAGATTTGGTGGAAAAGTCAGTTTCTGGTGTGTTGTTCCTGTAGCTGGCGGTTCCTGATGTAAGGACCAAGCTGGAAAAGTTGGAAGTCTTTGCTGTGTGTTCCTGTTGGCAGACGTTGGAGGGAAACCGGCCGCTCCTTGAAGTCCTTTGAAGTGGCTTGTTAGCAGCTTGGTGCTAACTAGCCTGTTGGTTGGGGGTTTAGCCTGCAAAAATTCTGTTTGTTGGCTAAAAGAGCTGGTGCAGATTCCTCAAGCAGGATCTCGCTTCGCTGCTGTAAGGAGAACAGTAGTGATGGTCCTCTGACACCCTAGGCTCCGACACATGCGCGGTAGCTCATGAAGCAATTGTATCGAACCACTGTGCCGAGGCGTGATTCGGTCACGTGACTAGTGACGTTTGAAGCACTTGAGTGACGTTCGAAGCAGTTCAAGTGCTTCAGCAGGCAAACGAATCACCTGATGGGTTCGGTTTGTCATGCGAATCACCTGGTGGGATCGAGTGTGTTCAGAGATATCCTGGATATCCTATCCCTATTTAGTGGTGTTAATTTGAATGTTTCTTTGCAGAGTAGGTTGGTTTGTTGCTGTTGTTGGTAATATTTCCTTTGAGAGTTAGTAGTGTTGTATCAGATTGCACATTTTGTGGAGAATCATTGTAGATAGATAGTAAGATACAGAGAGAAATAGATAAATTAGTTACATAGTTAGATAACACTAGATTGGTAGGTAGACAGATACAGAAACGGCACCATTTAAATGGTTCTTTACATAATATACATTAAGAGTATATAGGGTTACAATCCAACATGCCAAATAGGAAACATGGTCTTCAATAACTAGTATCCTTATCATTATGATTTTTATTATTATTTTATCCACTTGAAACCATACAGTTGTCTAGAGCAATCAAACATAAATTTGCTATACAGTCCTATTTTTCTAACTCTCACTCAGACTCTGAGTCAGAAGTGCGTGTATAGTTTTGGTTCAGACAAATCACGTGTTTTATGACGTATGAACCATTTCACTGCTTCATTCAGAAACCCTGTCACTGGTTTGGTTGTCTCGGCTCTTTGGGAGAGATGAGATGAGTCTTCAAAGCAAATAATGACAGAGTCAAGAGAGATTTGGTTTGACAGTGTTGCATTCAGTACAAATATTCTCTAACACTACTAAACCATGATACCAAGAAGCTTCTTCAGTTCTGGTGGACTGGTGGGAAATCTGAGGTTTAAATAGGAACTCCTCCTGAAAAAACTTGCTTGTTATGCTAATAACCAGAAACTGGTGCAGCTAATTTCCCTAAACGACTGGGTACTTACCTGTAGTGGAGGGGGGGACTGTGTTGTCCCTGTCCTCTTTCCTATGAATGGTTCTCTAACGACTCTTGTCCGTCAGAGGCTCCAGTGTCAAGGTGTGAATGAGACTGAAACTTCTTGGGGACAGAAGTTAAAACTGTATTGTAAATAGATGGCAAATTAAATCTCAGTCCACCTCCTCTGTTTAGTGAAGGTTTTTCCAGTTTGACATAGATGGCTTCCTTTACTCCTCTTTCAAACCATCGGTCTTCTCTGGCTTAGATTTGGACGTTGTTATCTTCAAAGGAGTGTCCTTTGTCCTTCAGGTGTAAGTGGACCGCTGAATCGTTTCCTGATGAGCTGGCTCTCCTGTGCTGGTACATGCGTTTATGGATGGGTTGTTTGGTTTCCCCAATGTATAGATCTGTACACTCCTCACTGCACTGAACAGCGTACACCACATTACTCTGTTTTTGCCTGGGTGTTTTGTCTTTTGGGTGGACCAGTCTTTGCCTAAGTGTGTTTCCTGGTTTGAAATAAACTGGAATACGGTGATTTCTGAAAATTCTCCTGAGTTTTTCGGACACTCCAGACACGTACGGGATGACGATGTTTTTTCTTTTGTTGTTCTCCTCCTCTCTGTCCCTTTTGGGGTATCTTTTTGAGCCTTTTAGAAAGGCCCAGTTGGGATATCCACATGTCTTAAGTGCCCGTTTAATGTGCTTTTGCTCCTTCTCCTTGCCATCCGGTCTTGTGGGTACAGTCTGTGCTCTGTGCTGGAGCGTTCTGATGACCCCTAGTTTGTGCTCCAGAGGGTGGTGGGAATCAAATAATAAGTGCTGGTCAGTGTGGGTGGGTTTTCTATACACTTCAATGTTGAGGCTTCGGTCTTCTTCCACATGTACCAGACAGTCCAGGAAAGCCAGACTACCTCCGCTGATGTCCTCCCGAGTGAACTTGATGTTGCTGTCCACTGCATTGATGTGCTGTGTGAAAGATTCCACTTCCTGCGTCTTGATTTTAACCCAAGTGTCGTCCACGTACCTGAACCAGTGTGTGGGGGTGTTACCTGTGAAAGAGTTCAGGGCTCTGGTCTCGACCTCCTCCATGTAGAGATTGGCCACAATAGGTGACACCGGTGACCCCATTGCACAGCCGTGTTTTTGCCTGTAGAATCCTCCATTAAATTGGAAATAGGTGGTCGTCAGGCACAGATCGAGTAGCAAACATAGTTGGTCTGGGGTGAGGGTGGTCCTATCAGCCAAGGAGTCATCCTTTAGTAGTCTTTCCCTTACTACTCGAGTGGCTTCTCCGGTGGGGATACACGTAAAGAGGGAGGTTACATCATAGGATACGATGGTTTCCTCTGGACCCAGTGTGATGCTACTAACTTTGTGGACGAAATCCCTGGAATTTTCAATGTGGTGGGGAGTGTTGCCCACCAACGGAGACAAGATGGATGCCAGGTGTTTAGCGATGTTGTATGTAACCGAGTTTATGCTGCTGACGATGGGTCTGAGAGGTGCTCCTTCCTTGTGTATTTTCGGAAGTCCATAAATACAGCTGCACCAGTTTCTGGTTATTAGCATAACAAGCAAGTTTTTTCAGGAGGAGTTCCTATTTAAACCTCAGATTTCCCACCAGTCCACCAGAACTGAAGAAGCTACTCGGATGAGTGGTGAAACGTCTTCTGAACAAACTCTACAAGTCCAGTTGCCTTTTTAAACTGGACTTCTGACTTCCGGTCTGAGTGGACGCTGGCGCGTCTTGCTGCCGCTGCTCACCGGTAACTTTTAAAGTGTTTCTATGGCCTTTTGGCCCTATGGACTGTGCAGTCTCACTAAATAATGAGCTAAACTTTCCACTACCTCTGGATTAACTACGATCGGACTGTTACTCCTGTGTGTTTGTGTGTGAGCGGGCTAACATCAGCCTAGCTACCTGTTTGACACTCCACCTCCGGTCCAACGCACCTCCCGGCTTCACGACTCCTTCTGGCCGTTGTGGAACATAATGTGGCCTACCAAGATCTACATCTGGTCTGCATTAGCCTGGGTTCTCCTTTCCTTTCTCCATGAAACCGTTTCTGGCTTGCTACAATACTCCGCCGCTGAGCTCCTTCGCCTCCGCTGCCAGTCTGAGCCTCCGCCGGCAACTCTTCACCTCCACCCGGACATCGCTCTCCTGCCCCGCCGGAGATACATCCATCGGGGGTCTCGCCGGAATTTCCACTTCGACAACTCCAAAGGAATAAAGTCCTTCTGGTCGACCACTCGTCATCCTCCCAGAAACACCGGCCGGGTTGTTGATCGCACCGTGCTAGCCAGCCTGGCTAGGTCGGCTAACACTCGCGTCAAGCATGACAACACCGCCGTCAACTTCGGTCTGCTTAACATCCGCTCACTCACGAGCAAGGGACATCTTATTCAGGATCTCCTCACTGACCGTAAGTTAGACTTTCTCTGTTTGACGGAAACCTGGCAACAACCCAATGACTTTTCTCATCTCAACGACTCTACTCCACCTGGGTTTGTTTACATCTGTCAACCCCGTGGCTCAGGTCGCGGAGGAGGAATCGCGATAATTCACCGCGAGACGTGGAAAGTCCAGCCTGTGCCTATACCTGCCTTCAGCTCATTTGAAAGCATAGCGTCCAAATTGTCTGGACCCATTCCCACCATCATCGCTACAATCTACCGCCCCTCTAAGCCACACATTGACTTTTTAAATGATTTTGCTGCTCTTCTCACCCATTTATCCTCTCTCTCTCCTAATGTAATACTGTTGGGGGACTTCAATATACATATGGACAACAGCAATCTGCCTCTCACTAGAGACTTCTCCTCGTGCCTCGAGAGTTTTGGTTTTCATCAATTCGCTGACTTTCCCACCCATACCAAAGGTCATACTCTGGACTTAATCTGCTGTTCTGGTCTCACCCCCTGCAACTGCACAGCTGATGATCTCCACATCACCGACCATTTCCTCATTTCCTTCAGTGCTACACTCTGTCTCTCCGTCCCCAAGACACCACGCCTCATCTCATTTCGAAATATCAAGAACATCGATATGGAAGCCCTCTCCTCCTCTATCGACAACATCTCAACTCCAGTCTGTCTCTCCACCCCCGATGTTCTGGTTACCCATTACAACAATAGCCTAAACAACATCCTCAACTGTCTTGCCCCAGTAAAAACTCGGTCTGTTACCTTCTCACAAACTGCTCCCTGGTTTACCCCTGAACTCCGGTCCATGAAAGCCAAAGGTCGACAACTTGAGCGACTCTACAGGAAAACTGGTCTCACTGTTCACAAAGAAATGCACAAGGATCACATATTACATTACAAGGACTCAATTTCTCTTACCAAATCTGCTTACTACTCTGGTCTAATCAGCTCTAATGAAGGAAACTCCAAGACACTGTTCTCCCTGCTCAACAAAATTCTCCAACCCCCTGACTCTCTACCCACCCACATGTACTCAACCGATACCTGCAACTCCCTGTCACTCTTTTTCAACGAGAAAATCCACAAAATCCACCATCATTTAAACTCCAACTCTTCACTACTCTCCTCCCCTGAACTTTTTCCCCATTGTCATCTATTCTCCAGTTTCAAACTCCCGTCCGCTTCCGAAATCACAGACCTCATCCGGAAATCCAAGCCATCCACGTGCCAACTGGATCCCCTCCCCACAACTCTGGTCAAATCCTGCCTCTCCTCTCTGCTCCCCCTCATTACTGCCATCATCCACTCTTCACTTACCACTGGAATCGTTCCCCCACTCTTCAAGGTTGCTGCTGTCACCCCTATACTGAAAAAACTTGGCTCAGATCCTAATGACTACAATAACCTCCGCCCCATCTCCAATCTACCTTTCATATCCAAAATCCTTGAAAAAACTGTTGCCACTCAACTTCACTCCCACCTATCTCACAACCGCCTATATGAACAATTCCAGTCTGGTTTCCGCCCCCGCCACAGCACAGAAACTGCTCTCTTAAAGATCACTAACGACCTCCTCATGGCAGCTGATTCCGGTTTACTGACCATTCTCATCCTCCTTGATCTGACTGCAGCCTTCGACACCATCTCTCACTCTATCCTCCTCAGCAGATTATCCTCCATTGGCATCTCTCACACCCCCCTAGACTGGTTTCACTCCTATCTCTCAGGCCGTACCCAGTTCATCCAACTCAAGTCCTTCAGATCCCAGCCCTCTCCTGTTACTTCAGGTGTGCCCCAGGGCTCTGTCCTGGGGCCCCTCCTCTTCATCACCTACCTCCTCCCCCTTGGCAATATCTTCTGCAAATTCAATATTCACTTCCACTGCTTCGCGGATGACACCCAGCTCTACCTATCCACTAAACCAACTTCCACCCTCCCTCCCTCCTCCCTCATCACCTGTTTATCTGAAATAAAATCCTGGTTCACCTCAAACTTTCTAAAACTAAACAGTGATAAAACAGAACTCCTCCTCATAGGCACCAAATCCACACTTTCCAAAGCTGACAGTTTTTCCCTCACAATCGACAATTCCTTAATCTCCCCCTCCCCCCAAGTTAAGAGTCTGGGTGTCATCCTCGACAGCTCACTGTCATTTCAATCTCACATCAATAACGTTACCCGGTCTGCATATTTCCACCTACGCAATATAAATCGGCTCCGCCCCTCTCTCAGCCCCCATACCACTTCCATCCTTATCCACAGCCTTGTCACCTCCCGCCTCGACTACTGCAACTCTCTCCTTTTCGGCCTCCCCCACAAATCCCTCCATAAGCTCCAAATGGTCCAGAACTCAGCCGCTCGCATCATCACCAAAACCCCCTCATTTCACCACATTACCCCTGTGCTTCAGCATCTCCACTGGCTCCCAGTCAAATCCCGCATCAACTTCAAGATCCTTCTCCACACCTTCAAGGCCATCCATAACCTCGCCCCCCCTTATCTCTCGGATCTCCTCCATATTGTCACCCCCTCCCGCTCCCTCAGATCCTCCTCCTCTATCCACCTCTCTGTCCCCTCGGCTCGCCTCAGTACCATGGGGAGCAGAGCCTTCAGCTGCTCTGCTCCCCAACTCTGGAACTCACTCCCACCGGACATCAGAAACATTGACTCCTTCCCTCTCTTTAAATCCAGACTCAAAACCCACCTGTTCCAGATAGCCTATCCACCTTGATTGCACTGTTCCATTTGTTTATTCTGTCTTGTTTTGTGTCTTTATGTTTTGTACAGTGACCTTGCGAGTCTTGAAAGGCGCTTATAAATAAAATGTATTATTATTATTATTATTATTAAACTTTTTTGGATATACCATGACCTGGATGACTGAGAACCTTCACAGACATGATACCAAGAGCAAATGAAAATAGTTGATGTAAGCGCTGTAACATAAACATTGGTGTGAATTAGCGAAGGTTCACAGAGTGTAGTAGTGACGTAAATCAAAACAGTCTAACGTCAATAGCGCAACACGAAAGAGGCTAGTGGTACGCTGACAAAACAACGGTCTTCCGTTAGTAAAGCAAGGGTTCGATTCCCGTTAATTACTTTTTATGTATTTTTTGTTATATGTATATAATTTATTTGTAATCAGATTTAAACCACATATCCATGTAGTGTAGTTGAACAGGAATGTGCATGGCAAATCAAGTCCCATACAAGCATGAACCAGTAAGACACGTCTCGATTGCACTACTTTTTATTGTCCACTAGATGTCCTAATAGAGCACTGTGTCACTGAAGCTTCGAGTAATGAACCTTTTTTTGAATCACGTGTCAAGGCTTCAACAAAGCCTCGAGTGGCCATCACTAGAGAACAGGCCTGGAGTAGCTGCTCTTTGTTAGCAGACTACTTGGCAGCCAGCTGCAGCTGAGCAGCTAGGGGTCTCCACGAGGTCACACACCACTGTCAGCCAGTGAACTGCTGGGTCAGTTTTCACACCTGGAGGATTATGGGACTTGAGGTTTCCAGTGCTTCCCTTTGTTTCCAAGACAATGACAAACATGTGGTTAACTTGGTTATGCATGGTGAGCTTCCATAGCTCACCACCAGGTTCAGGTCCCAACAACAGCAAGTAACAATTTAAAGATTGCAAACTACAGAGGAGAACAAATTGAAAAGGTTTTGTGAAATGTTTATGGACATTATATGCCGATCATGTATAGCATTAAAACCACTGACAGGAGAAGTAAATAACACTGACAGCACAAATTCTCAAACTGATCAAGTATCTGTGGGATGCATTGGAACAAACCTGATCCAAGGATCCCTCCCTTCCACCCATAGGACCCCACTAACAATCTTGCCAGACACCACAGGGCACACTCAGAAGGCCCCTGTCCGTTCTCTGATGAGTCACAACTGTTGTGGAGGCACAAGGGAGACCTACACAATATTGGAAGGTGGTCATAATGTTATGCCTGATCATGTGCGTGTATTTCAGTGCATTTAATGCATTTCAGTAATCAAAGACTGGCTTGATTGCACAGATGTGTAGGGTTTGTTACGCTTTTTAAATGTCTCGTTAGGGCACCACCTCCTTTTATCGTGGGAAGAACATGATTTAAGTCAATTTATCAGTCTTGATTAAATCATTTTTATATCTGAAGGAATGAATCCTTTTCCACAATTTATACCATTCAACAACTTCTTAAGTGTGAATAAATATTTATTTTCTGAAGTGACAAGTGAATAAATGAGGTACTAATAGAATATATACATATGTGTGTGTAATCAAATAGAATAGGATATGATAAGACCTGAAATAACTAATTTGCGGAGCGATGGTAAGAGATGGAGATGTTTTATGGCTTAAACTAACGGGAATGGATTTGATACCTAATCTAATCAAGCTTCTCTAAAAGATGTTAATAGAGAGTTTCAAAGTAGTGACACCAACTCTTTATCTTAAGCGGGTAACCGTACGAACGATTGAGCCTCTCTGGGACCGGTAGACGGGTACTTGTTGCTTGGTCTGCAACTCCAACACCCAGCTTCGCTTGGGAGCATTGGTGGTAGGTGGTAGGTGTTCAGCAGAAGGCAGTAGATTGCAACTTTACGATGTCTTTGTATAAGATGGAAGCTGGATCGGTCACGGCTCTCAGCGTCGTTGCTATTGCGACAGCCTCTTGGTTTCTTGACCCGTGGAAAAGATTGGGTCTTGCTCAGATATCCCAGCTGACTAGGCTGACTAGCTTATTAACGAGGTTGGCTGTCTTAATTAGTACTTTGGCGCGTAGAATAGAAAATGAATAAACTTTACTACAAAAATTGCGCGTCGGGAAAAAGGTCAGACGAGAAAAGAAGAAGTTAAAATAAAAGCAAAAAGTAAAGTTAAAAGAAAGTTGAAAGTAAAAGAAGCTAAAAGAAAAAGTAAAGAAGTAAAGGAAAAGTTAAAAGTGCGGAGGAGAGCGTGTCCCTCTGGTTTTATGTGTTAATTATTCAGAGCGTGTTTTGGATTGGGTTTCCAAATTCTTCGCACGGAAAGAGAAGGGAACGCCTACAGTTTCTTTGTCTCAAGATATCTCATATCCTGATCTCCTTAACCTAGTTCATATTAACTAATTTAATCATTCCATCACTCATCATGGCTCGTTAGCAATGTTTTTCCTATAAGATAAGACAAGATAAGACATGTTTATTAATTCCACGTATGGGAAATTTGGCAAAATATATATACAGAAAACAATGACGACTTTGACAGGGAAAAGAGTTACCAAGAAAACACAATACAAATTTGAAAAATATATACAAAAAATAACAATACTCTAAAACTAGAAATATAAAGACATTCTGTATATACAGTGTGGTGGTGGAATAAACTTTACAAATAAATAATTGCTTAAACTTTGAAAAAACTATGAGATGGTGAGGCAGTGGTTTCGTGCAAAAAGGCAGTGCAAAAAAGCAGATTTATTTGTGCAAAATGACAGTTATTATTGACTCAGGCTGGTGTTGTACAGCCTGATGGCAGCTGGAATGAAGGACCTGCAGTAGGGTTCCTTCTTGCAGCATGGATGCAGCAGTCTGCTGCTGAAGGAGCTGCTTAGGTCCACTACTGTCTGACGCAGTGGGTGAGAGGGGTTGTCCATGATTGATGTCAGCTTGGCTAACATCCTCCTCTCACCCACCTCCTCGATGGAGTCCAAAGAGCAGTCCAGGACAGAGCCGGCCTGTCTGACCAGCTTGTTCAGTCTCTTCCTGTCCCTCTCTGAACTCCCACTGCTCCAGCAGACCACTGCATACAGGATGGCAGAAGCCACCACAGAGTCATAAAAAGTCCTGAGCAGTGTCCTGCACACTCCAAAGGACCTCAGTCGTCTAAGCAGGTGGAGACGACTTTGGCCCTTCTTGTACAGGGCGTTTGTGTTGTGTGTCCAGTCCAGTTTATTGTTGAGGTGAACACCCAGGTACTTGTATTCCTCCACGACCTCAGTGTCCAAGCCCTGGATGTTCACCGGTGCAGTCAGATGTGGTTTCCTGCTGAAGTCAATCACCACCTCGTTTGTCTTGCTGGCGATGATGTGCAGGTGGTTCAGAGCACACCAGTCCACAAAGCTGGCGATGACCTCCAGGTACTCCAGATCGTTTCCCTGAGATACACGCCCGACAAAGGCTGTATCGTCAGAGAGGAGGTGGTTTATGGGTGCCGTTTGGTCTGGGCTGTGGAGGGTGGGGGAGGAGGCAGGAACACAGCAACATTCAACATTACAACATGACAAGATGATGTATCTGAATAACAAAATCTAAATAGATCCAAAGCATCAGTAAATTAATAACATCAGGTTCTTCAGGATTTTTTGCTAATGAAGAAAAGTATGGGGTTTCTAAAATAACAATTTCAATAGTTATAGCTACTACTTGTATATACACACTTTAATTTTAACAAAGGTTTAAAAAGAAAGAATCTTTTTTAAGGATAGCTGCTTGATGGCACTGTTGATCCATCCTACTTGTGACCGATTATGTGAATTTGGGCTAGGTTTATCGTACAAGGATCAAAATTGTCTCACTGTGATCCTATGCACTCCCCGAGGAACAATATATGACTTGCCAGGTTATTATAATTTTGATATACATAGTATCAAGCTTTGGCTTTTACAGGGAAGAACACATCAGAGTTTTGCTCTGGGGGAAGAAAGTTATTTTACGACTTGTTATCTGTTTTCACTCACCTGGTCACTCTGGGAGAGGGGGAGGAAGAAAGTGTCCGGCATGTTTGCATGTGTATGTCTCTGAAAAGGAAGAATTAATGAACAGACTTAACATATTGAATATAACATTAAGGCTTCTAAATTCTGTCTCTTTGAAGTAGGAGTTGTAACTCCTGTTCCACAGAAGTGTAAATCTGTCTTTTTGGCTCAGTTGACGTCCTCAGCATTCAGAGAGGCCCCTTAAGGAGCCCTTAGCATGGAGTCTGTCCAGCATCTGGACTTGGTACCTTCATGGCTAAGGTGTAAAAGTTGGTCCGTTAGAAGGGTTCTTTCACAGGGCAATCTCTTAAATTTACTTTCCAGAGAGGGGGAGAGATAGAGATGACAACAGGATCCCCTACAGATGTAATATCCAGCTGAACAAGAAGCAAGTAACCTCCAAATGACAAGTTCCTGAATAACTGCAGACAGCAGACATGTGGACTCGAGTCACATGACTTGGACTCGAGTCAGACTCGAGTCATGATTTTAATGACTTCAGACTCGACTTGATAAAATTCGCCATAACTTGCGACTCGACTTGGACTTGAATGCTATTCACTCGAGACTTGAATCGGACTTGGCCTCTTTGACTTGTAATGACTTGACATGTCTGGAGTCAAAAACTACATTTCCTGATCGTGGACCAAGACACCCCAGAGACGAACGGGCAGAGCCTGCTGGCCGATACAGAGACATGCAGCCGAGCGTCCGGTCTGCATGACAAACAAAATACCGTAAATCCTCTAATAGAGGCCCGGGCCTTTATTTGACTCAAGCGCATCGCGGCCCCGGCCTTTATTGGAAGGAGGCCAGAATTAGAGGCAGGCCTCTATTTCTATTTGAGCAAAACGAACTACCAGTAGAATGAATAAAAACAAGATTTTGTGTCTATTTGAACCTATAAAATACCAGGTTCATTTATTGAAAACGTACAGTTACCATAACATGGTATGCTTACAGAACATTAACAACAAATACCGGTAATTCAGGCTAAATTCCAGTGTAGAAATATGGTAACAAAAACGTAGCAAACATACCGGTAGTGCATTGTAAACACTTAACCATACACGGTGATAATTACCGGTAGGTTATCGTAACAGAAAGCAACAGACACCTTACCACTCCAAAGTTTAACCATTCCTGTCTCGTTTGGTTTGAAGCAAAAAAAAAAATAAAAAAATAAAATAATCCTACAATTCAATTTAATCCTCGTCCTCCTCAGTTTCCTCCTCCTCTTCATCTCTCCCTGTAATCTCCTCATCACTTGCGCCAGCCTCTACAACAAGTTCATTATTGTATCCCGTGGCGATTCCTCCGCTCGCCATGACTACGCTGTGTGTGGACTGAACGTGCGCACAATTTATTTTTATTTTTTTTTATAAATCAATCCGCGGATCACGTGTGTTCCGAACCGAAGACATTGATCCGATCACGGATCAATGATCGTTTTTCAGTAACGGGTAAAAAATACACGTAGGCTACACAGTCAACATAGTAAATTATCTAAATGTACAATGTACAAACAATTTAGACCTTAATTGTTTTAGGGCTTTATGGTTTTATTTATTTTCATTGATAACCAGTGCCTTTGGTTGCAGCTTATTTTTACTATTTCTCTCTCTCTCTCTCTCTCTCAAGTCTGCTGTTTTTGTTATGCAGATTAAACATTGTTTTATTGAAATATTAAGTTTCATTGTGATTTAAGGAAAATGTTGACCTACTATAACTGGCATCCACTGAAGCATCCAGTAGATGCCAGTTACATGCATCCACACAGTTCATGCCTCACTAGTCAAGGCGCTTTACCAACTTTAGGATGACAGTGGGGCCTTCCGTGCTAATACATTTCCAACCCACCATTCACACACAATACTTTGAAGGTCTTTGGGCGCATGTGTATATACAGATAATTAAAATATATGCATATTTTAATTTGTGTTTATAATAAAAATAAAATACTGTAGATTAGGTTGATATGTTGAAATGATGATAGTTAGTCTAATGATGGCATTATTAAGTGAAGAGTACATGATGACTTGTTCAGGACTCGAAGAAGCTTGGGACTTGGACTTGGACTCGACTTGGCTTTGGTGTTACTTGGCCTTGGACTCGACTTGCCCTTCTCTGTCTTTACTTGGGACTCGACTTGGACTTGACTGCTAAGACTTGGGACTTACTTGGGACTTGCCAAACAATGACGGTCCCACCTCTGGCAGACAGCCATAAAAAGATCTAATTTATGTGTTGTTATGTTCAGTATAATCAAGTCTAAGTTGAGCCTTAGGGCTATTGGTACTCAAAGCGCTTTACAGTCACAGACACATCTACCAATTTGCTTACACAAGCACATGCACACCAGTGCCACACACTTTGAGCAACTGGGGGTTCAGCATCTTGCTCATGTGGCACATTCCGGGGATCGAACCGCTAACCCTCTGGTTCATGGACAACCCGCTCTACCTACTGAGCACCGCTAACCCTCTTGTTCGTGGACAACCCGCTCTACCTACTGAGCCACAGCCGCCCCACAGCTGTCATTAGGCATATGAGCAGTAAAATGTCCCACTTCATTGGGTGAAATTGGGCATTTAACAGTGAAGGGGGCTTTTTACAGTAAAAACTGCGAGATTGTGGCAGATTGAAGTTGGCTTCTAAATGCAACACGAGTGATCTCCTACCTGGACTCGGCCCATAAGAATCCCAGAGGAGGCAAGCCACGTAACAAGTTTATATCACCTGAATTACAAGTGAACTGCAGGCTAAGATGCTGCAGCATTTGCACTGAATGAAAATCCAAGTGACAGCGTCACTGATTTATAATAACTTGACTGTGAAAAGGTCAAAAGTACTGACCTGTATATCTGTCTGTATATCTTCTAAAGCTTGGTTCAGACTGCAGGATTTATTCCACAACAATCAGTGGAGAAATGCAGCCCAGACAGTGCTTGGCACCAACCTTGATCAACTGGTCCTGTTTTAGAAAACTCTGCTCTAAACAGGGGAGTTTGATTGAGATATAACTTGCCATCAATTTACAACATATCAACTCCCCACCAGTCATTTATAACTGAAGACTTGGATGGGTGGTGAAATATAGTGAAGAACTTAGATATCCTTGTTGCACATAAAAACACTCTCATATATAAACATAAAAAAATGTCAATTCTGAATTTTTTTATTTATTTATTTTTTCTTTATGCAACCACTTTCTTCCGACCCGGCGTGGCCCCAAGACATCCTGCGCCAGGGAGCCGACACAAACAAAGGAGGACACGGGAGCCCCAGGTCACGCAGACGGCCTCGGGGGAAAAGAGCTGGCGTAAGAGAAAGGCTGAGGCGAAGAGCACACCACACGCCACTGCCTAGTATTTTACTAGCCAAAGTCCAGTCACTGGAGAACAAGCTGGACAAACTCAGGGCCAGGATACAGTACCAGAGGGACACACGGGACTGGAACATCATCTGCCTCACCGAGACATGGCTGACTCCTCTTGTACCGTACTTCGCCATTCAACTTGAGTACCTTACAGTTCACCGCATGGACAGAACAAGTGAGTCGGGGAAATCAAAGGGAGGTGGAGTATGCCTTATGGTTAATAGGAACGTTGTCCCTCTCAAACGCTCATGCTCGCCTAACCTGGAGCTCCCAACCATTAAATGCCGCCCCTACTACCTGCCCCGCGAGTTTACTTCGGTCATCATCAGCGCCGTCTATATCCCACCCCAGGCGGCCACAGACGCTGCATTGTCTGAGCTACATGAGGCGATATCCACCCTTCAGGCTAGCCATCGTGAAGCGGCCCTCATTGTAGCCAGGGACTTTAACAGTGCTAACTTGGAAAAGGTGATACCGGAGTTTACTCAACACATCAACTGCCCCACCAGAGGAGTAAGGTCTCTAGACCACTGCTACTCCCCATTCAAAGAAGGCTACAAAGCGAACCCCCCCCCCCCCGGGAAATTGGATCACGCCGCTGTCTTTCTCATGCCTAAATATAAACTTAGGCTGAAGCAGGAACCCCCTGCAGTGAGAGAAGTGACGCGGTGGACAGATCAATCGGAGGCCGCGCTGCAGGGGGCGCTGGATTCAGCCGACTGGGACATGTTTCACAGGTGGAGATATCGAGGAGTTTACGGAAGCGGTTGTGGGATTTATCGGAAAAGTTGTGGATGATACCACGCCAAGGAGAACCATCAGGACTTTTCCCAACCAGAAGCCGTGGTTGGATCGATCTGTCCGCGACGCTCTGCGTTCCCGCACCGCTGCCTACAACTCCGGACTCGCCTCTGGGAACATGGAGGAATACAAGTCGGCCTCTTACAATGTTCACAGAGCGGTGAAAGAGGCTAAACACAGCTACGGCCAAAGACTGGAGAAACTGATGGAACAGTCTGATTCCAGGGGACTGTGGCAGGGACTACGCACCATCACGGACTTCAAAGCAAATGCTTTGAGAGACTGATCAAGACATTCATCACCTCCACACTGCCCACCACCCTGGATCCACTACAGTTCGCATACCGGCCGGACAGATCTACAGACGACGCCATAACCTTCCTCCTCCACAAGACCTTCTCCTATGTGGACACTGGTAAGGGAAACTATGTGAGAGTGCTGTTTGTTGACTACAGCTCAGTATTTAATACCATAGTCCCCTCCAGACTGACCTCTCAGCTGCATGACCTGGGCCTGGACTCCTCCATGTGCAGGTGGATCTACGGCTTCCTGACCGGCAGACCACAGGTGATGCAAGTGGGTCACCACACTTCAGCCACCCTGACTCTCAACACTGGATCCCCCCAGGGCTGTGTGCTCAGCCCTCTGCTGTACTCACACGACTGCGAGGCCACTTCAGACTCCAACATCATCATCAAGTTTGCTGACGACACCGCTGTTGTAGGACTAATCTCCCACGACGACGAGACAGCCTACAGGAGGGAGGTGTCCCACCTGGAGAACTGGTGCCGGGAGAACCACCTCCTGCTGAACGTCAGCAAAACAAAGGAACTGATAGTGGACTTCAGCAGGAAACAGCAGAGGGACTTCCATCCACTCATTATCTGTGGCTCTGAGGTGGAAAGAGTGGACACTTTCAGATACCTAGGAGTGACCATCTCACAGGACCTGTCATGGACTCACCATCTGAACACCATCGTGAAGAAGGCCAGACAGCGTCTCTACCTCCTCAGACGCCTCAGAGACTTTAAGCTCCCTCTCAAGGTGCTCAGAAACTTTTACACCTGCACCATCGAGAGCATCTTGTGTGGGAGCATCACCACCTGGATGGGAAACTGTACCAGGCAGGACTTCCTGGCCCTCAAGAGGGTGGTCCGTTCAGCGGAGTGGACCATCAGAACCCCCCTCTCCAACCTGCAGGACATTTACACCAAATGTTGCAGGTTAAGGGCCACAAAGATCCTGAAACAGCCCAGTCACCCCGGACACTCTCTCTTCTCTCTACTGCCATCAGGTCGGCGTTTCCGATGCCTGAGGACAAAGACTGAGAGGCTGAAGAAGAGTTTCTATCCACATGCTATCCGCCTGCTCATCTTTGAGCCTTAACCGGACTTAAATACCACTGACCACTGACTGCACTTTCCCACACGGAAAGAACCTATATGAGGATATATGCGCATATATGAAACCTATATGCAGTTTATCTGTGCATACATGCTGCATATATACGTTATATATGCACATATATGATAATATATATGCTGCATATATATAGCATATATGCGTAAATATGCCATATATATGCCACATTTAGGCTGCATATAGGCCAAATTCAGGAGCATATATGTGCATATACAGGGCATAGGTCTCCTATATTGCTTCTTTATATCCACATATAAGCCCTATATGTACATACAAGATATGTCTCCTATATAGCTCATATACCCAGTGGCAGGTGTCATACCTATTGTATAGCTCATATCTCACTTTTGCAACTGTTATACATGATGCCTAGCTCATATTTTTTATTCTCAAGGTAATAACTGCATATTTGTCCAAAGTCCCTTACAAGAAAAAAAAAAGTATATATGTAAGGTATTGGATTCATAGCTATTGCTTTTTTTTTATAGCTTCTTTTTTCGTTATTTATACTGGCAAGCATTTCACTACTCTGCTGCTCCCAAGGAAGTTTCTGAACTGTTCCCCCGGAAGCGGAAGTTACCGCCCCCGCTACAGTAGCGGCTTAGCAGAAGCGCAATGTTGCCAACTTGGCGACTTTCTCGCTAAATCCAGCGACTTTAAATCCTCTTGGCGACATTTTTTTGTCAAAAGCGACTAGCGACAAATCTAGCGACTTTTTCTGGTGTTATTGGAGACTTTTCTGGTTCTTGGAGACTCTGATGTGAAAGCACATATCGGTTTTCAGTTACTGTCCTCAACAAGCAGCGGGTGCTGCCGTGAGCCCCTCTCCCGTCCCAAAGCACTCACAGGTGGTCAGTCTCACATTAGCCCCGCACAGCAGCAGTCAGAGCAGAGAGGAGACCCACGCCACTCCGCGTCCAGACTGCAAATGAGTGGCGCATGCGCAAAGCTGCCGCTAATCGCGCCCTGGTTTACATAGCGGGATGTAAATGTAAATGTTTCTTCACTGTCACACTAAAATAAATAATAAAATAATAATCCATTTAGATTGTTAATTTTGTCAAGTTAAAACCGTTTATACAAAAAAATTAAAAAATGTTCTAGTTATGGCAAAAAAGCTTGGGGCAGATTGGCACGTCCATTAATGCCAAGTTCACCAAGCTTAGAAGAGCAAAGAAAGAATCATTTTTTGTTTTTTCTATTCAGTTTTTGATTTTTAATTTATTATTTTTGTTCGGGTTCTTGTTTTATTTGATAATGTGAATAAATTATGTAAAGTTCTACATTTTGGGTTTTTATTTGTTTGTGTAGGCCATGTAGCTATGGATTTTCATAATTTTACGAATATATAGGTGAACATATAGGTGCATATATATGTTTATATAGGTTCTTTCCGGGTGGGTTATTCATGTAGCTGCTAAATACTGTAAATGTATGTACATATACAACTACCCCCCCCCCCCCCCCCCCCCAAGTTTACACTTGAGTCTTACAGTCTATATTTTATTCTATATTTCTATTTCTATTATATTTTTTTACTACTGGCTGCAGGTACACGAATACATTTCACTGTGCATTGTACTATGTATAACTGTGCATGTGACAAAACCTATCTATCAAACTGGAATGCAGAGACTTTAAAATGGGTGTAACGTGCGCCCCTTTTCTGGTCCTCGTCAGCACACGGCAGCTGAGTTTTGTAATAATTGTAATGTGTATTTTTGTTGGGAAGACCAGAACATAGGGCATTGCAGTAGTCAATCCTACAAGTAAAAAAGCATGCACCAGTGTCTCTGTGTTGGCTTGAGAGAGAAATGGTTGTACTCTGGCATTGTTTTTAAGATGATAAGATGCAGCTGAGTTATGTTTTGTGTGGCTCAAAAACTAAGATCTGAAGTGAAGATAACACAGAGGTTTTTCATTATCAGGAGACATGGCAATATAAAGCTGTGTAACATCTGCATAACTGTGGAAATTTATGCCATGCCTCCTGATAAGGTTACCAAGTGATAACATGTAAAGATTAAAAAGTGTTGAACCTAAAATAGAACCCTGAAGGACACCACAATCCATTTTATAGCTTCTTGATGAACATTCTTCCAAGGTTACATAAAACTGTTAGAGGTAGGACTTTAACGCATTAATTACAGTTAATTAATTTCAAAAATTAACGCATTTAATTGCATTTTACATTCCAAACAATGTGGCACTTGTACACTGATGCACACGTCAGAGCTCGACTAACGGCTACCAGAATGGAAGAATCGCATGAAAGCACGTTGGAAGGACTGGTGAGAGGCAAATTGTATTTAAAAACATTTTTACCATTTAAAGTCAACACTGTTTTGAAAAAGTACTTAAAGTACTTAAAATAGCACTTTAACTTTAGGCCTGTTCAGTTTTGGCCAGGGATATTTTATTTCTTTTTCTGCTGTTTTGAATTGAAATGCAATTAAATGCATTTTTCCAGACATTAAAAGAGCTTGAGTTCACAATATTTATGTCTGTAGATTCTACATGTACGCTTTAGTCGGATATATGTATCTATGACAGATGTACACTATATTACCAAAAGTATTCGCTCACCCATTCAAATGATCAGAATCAGGTGTTCTAATCACTTGGCCTGGCCCCAGGTGTATAAATTCAAGCACTCAGGCATGCAGACTGTGAAACAAGACATTTGTGAAAGAATGGGCCGCTCTCAGGAGCTCAGTGAATTCCAGCGTGGAACTGTCATAGGATGCCACTTGTGCAACAAATCCAGTCGTGAAATTTCCTCGCTCCTAAATATTCCACAGTCAACTGTCAGCTCTATTATAACAAAATGGAAGCGTTTGGGAAAAACAGCAACTCAGCCACGAAGTGGTAGGCCACGTAAAGTGACGGAGAGGGGTCAGCGGATGCTGAAGCGCATAGTGCAAAGAGGTCGCCGACTTTCTGCACAGTCAATTGCTACAGAGCTACAAACTTCATGTGACCTTCAGATTAGCCCAAGTACAGTACGCAGAGAGCTTCATGGAATGGGTTTCCATGGCCGAGCAGCTGCAGCCAAGCCACACATCACCAAGTGCAATGCAAGGCGTCGGATGCAATGGTGTAAAGCACGCCGCCACTGGCCTCTAGAGCAGTGGAGACGCGTTCTCTGGAGTGATGAATCACGCTTTTCCATCTGGCAATCTGATGGACGAGTCTGGGTTTGGAGGTTGCCAGGAGAACGGTACATTTCAGATTGCATTGTGCCAACTGTGAAATTTGGTGGAGGAGGAATTATGGTATGGGGTTGTTTTTCAGGAGCTGGGCTTGGCCCCTTAGTTCCAGTGAAAGGAACATTGAATGCTTCAGGATACCAAAACATTTTGGACAATTCCATGCTCCCAACCTTGTGGGAACAGTTTGGAGCGGGCCCCTTCCTCTTCCAACATGACTGTGCACCAGTGCACAAAGCAAGGTCCATAAAGACGTGGATGACAGAGTCTGGTGTGGATGAACTTGACTGGCCTGCACAGAGTCCTGACCTGAACCTGATAGAACACCTTTGGGATGAATTAGAGCGGAGACTGAGAGCCAGGCCTTCTCGACCAACATCAGTGTGTGACCTCACCAATGCGCTTTTGGAAGAATGGTCAAAAATTCCTATAAACACTCTCCTCAACCTTGTGGACAGTCTTCCCAGAAGAGTTGAAGCTGTAATAGCTGCAAAAGGTGGACCGACATCATATTGAATTCTATGAGTTAGGAATGGGATGGCACTTCAGTTCATAGAATGAGTAAAGGCAGGTGAGCGAATACTTTTGGTAATATAGTGTATGTTTATCTCGTTTCTCCTGCTATTCTCTTCTCTCTCTTTTCTGTCTGTACCCGGCTGGCCTTAGGCAGATGCATATGAGCTGGGTTCTGCTCAAATTTTTCCTTGCTACCGTCGCCTTCAGGCTTTGCTCTGGGGGGTTCAGGCCGGGTTTTGTAAAGCGTCTCGAGATGATTTGTATTGTTATTGACACTATATAAATAAAATTGAATTGAACTGAATTGTGTCTATTATTTGATTCAGTCGTCCACTAAAATCCATTTAAATTGATTTTTAAACATGTTGCTTTTGGGGGCAAATATTGTTATGCGCTTAAAATGTGATTAATCAAGATTCATTAATTACAAAGCCTCTAATTAATTTGATAATTTTTTTTTAATCGAGTCGCACCCCTAAAAATGGGGTCCCACCCCTAAGATAAGATTTACACAATTAAAAACAGTACCAGATATCCCAATCAGATTGTAAAGTGTATCTAAAAGAGTTGAGTCATTCACTGTATCAAAGGCAGCAGTAAGATCAAGTAGGACTAATACAGATATCCATATTAGACCTGAGGTAATTTAAAACCTTGACCAATGCCATCTCAGTGCTGTGGTTTGCCCGAAATCCCGATTGATATTGTTCACACATACTGTGGCTATATATAAAATCATGTAACTCATTAAAAATCAAGCTTCTATGAAATTTGGCTTAAGGCCGATTGGATACTGATCTGTAGTTATTAGGAAGTGTGGGATCTAAATTGCTCTTCTTCAGAAGGGGTTTAACCATAGCAGTCTTAAAATTGGTGGGGAAAACAACCGTCTGACAAGAATATTTTACACACCAGAGAAGAGCCTCACAACTGCTGACACTCTCTCACGCACCACTAGGAGACAGTGTCACACCACAAGACAATGCCCTGATGGAAGACATGAATATCTATGTCGATTCGATAGTGGACAATAGGGTTGCCAACTCCCTGAAAAAAAAATAAGGGACACCTCATGGCAGGTCCGGCCGACCCGATTGCCTTCACCCTTCCTGGCGCGGTGAATCTTTTTAGCCCCTTTTTTTGTGAGTCAAACAATTTTTTTAACTATTTGACTCAAACCTGAATTGAATTAGATGCATATTTTTGAGTGACATGAACACATGGAAGACTAATTCCAGCAATTCCCTTTAATACAAAATAACAAAATTCACTGAATAAAATAAGTATCTCTTTTAAACAGGAACCTGTCCTGCTTAACTTAAAATAAATTAATAATAAAACAATAGATATAAAGCAGAACATTCATCCAGTAATAGTGCTAATTTTTAGTGCAATAACGAAAGTGCAAACATTGCACATTGCACTTGCTACTTTCCCATATTAAAAATAAAAAGTTCTTTACATACCATATCTGCCTCTGGCGTTGCCTGGTGGACTACAAATTGGTCTAGGGTTCCCCTAGTTTTGTTGTCCCTTATGCTTCGCATGTGCCCACCACTGGAAGCATGTTGCTTTAGATCAGTCAGTCCACCATGGGCTATGGAAAAAGTGCGCTGGCACACTGTGCAGTGCGCTTTATAGAAGTTATCGCGCACTTTTTCCACCCAGGTGTTATCTTTTTCCCAGTCCTCTCTGTATTTCTGCATTCTTTTCTGCTTTTTTCTTGGAGTACAAATCGCATTGTTGCTTGAGCTTGGTGTACTGCCCCTTAAATCAGTGTCGCATACCTGCCAACTTTTAAAAAAACCTTGGAGTGAGATTTTGTCGTGGGTGACCAAAATTATGCCGTGCACGCAGTCACACAAATTGGTGGCTCAGATATAAGATAACTGGAATTAATTTGATGTTGTACCCATGTTGTACGCTACATTCTGGTGGTTTGTGGGGAGGTCCAAAGCTGTTGACAGGGGCAGCCCACTGATGGACAATATTGGTTACATTCTGTGAAGCAGACATAGCTGAAGGTCCACCCCAGGAGATTTTGAATTAAGTAGATGTGGTTTCCAGCATTCTAGTGGATTTTTGGGCGGTCTGCTAAAGATGTGCAATACCTGAACTTATTCTGATTCATGTTCGGCATCATGACTTGTAGGTCTTAGTCTGTAGACTTGAGCTGAACATTCAACCAGAAAACTATCGGTGTGCCTAAATGACAATAAAGCCTTATTCATAGATCAGTGTTTAAGATTTGACCTAGGTAGGTTGATTGATATTTTGATTAAAATGGTATTAAACTAATTCTTAACTAAAACCTAACCTATGTTGTGAACAATTATATTCTTAAGAGCACTTAATGATTTATGTTCAGCCAAAAACGACACAAGACTAGTTAGGGAGGGACATTATTCTTCATTCAAAGTCTCCCACCACATGGTCCATCATTGACAAATAAAGTGCAACAAATAAAGTGCTTAAACAGTACAACTTATTCAAGCAATAAAACAGATGAATGCATTAAAAAAATAGTTAAAATGAGGCATAATCAGTATCAGATGCAGATCAGAAGCTGGGTAGCTGGGTGCCTATGATCTGTGTGCATGGTTATACTGGCCTAGTCTCAGCTCAGATTCTCTTCTTTATCAGACTTCTCAAAGTAGTTTCTGGTTTCTCCTGCTGTCTTGTTGGTCTCTGTATCTCTTCTTCTGTCTACTTCGGGGTGCAGGCATAGATAGTAAAGGGGTGCACTGCAGGTGTAGCGCAGCGCAAAGGTTCAGGGGCGCTCATCAGCGCCATCTACCGTCGTGGAGTTTGAAAAGGAACGGAAGAGTCTCGGACCAAGATCGGATTTTTTTTTTCTTCCGTGGGAAATTGGATGTGTGGCGTGAGTGCGTGTGAAAACAGTCAAAACCGTGTGTCACACGGCGAAAGCGTGAGAGTTGGCAGCTCTGGTGTCGGCGTCTGTGTCACTGTCACCCATGCTACTTTGTTGTCTTCCGCTATCTTCTCCGCGAGCGACAGTACCTCAACCAATGGGAGGAGCGTATTCTGTATCGTCATACTCGTGTGTGAATGTGCTGTCAGCTCATTGGTCACAGAGAAGGACAGGGCCTGGGAACAAGTTTACCGTAAATTTTCATATAAAGCGTCCTGTTATTAATTTTCCATTGGCATTTTACTGACTATTTTTTGACTCTCACAGTAATACGGGACAAAGTGCGTCCCTTTTCAGCTCAATACGGGACGGGTGCTTTTATTTCTAAATACGGGACGATTCCGTTTTTCAAGGGACGGTTGGCAACCCTAGGACAACCTCCATGCAAGTAACACATACCTGACAGAGCTCCGTGAACATTTGTGTACTGACAGTTTCTGCAGCCAAGTCATGGAGTGCTGTGTGAAGGGTTGGCCAGATAGGAACCAGCTACAGGGCCCGTTCAAACACTACTGGCACGAGAGAGCACATCTGAGTGTGCACAGTGGACTGCTTTTGCACGGCCTAAGGTTGGTGATACCTGCTAGCATGAGAAAATATGTTCTTGAAAAGATACATGAGGGACATCAAGGAGATGTCAGATAGTGTGGTGGCCTGGGCTCAGCGGCCAGATAAGTGAGAACGTGCTTAAGAAGTTGTAGACTTGACCTGTGATTCCAGTTGTTTGAAGAAAACTGAAATGTTCTGAGTACTTCTACATTTCTTTTCAAACTTAAAGTAAGGGGGATGTGGTGTAAACTAATGGTTATGTATATATTACATGACATCACATAATGTCCGGGTGGTGGAAGAACCATACCATTTGTGCTCGAAGCTCTGCAGTGTAGAACCAGTAAGTGGAGGATGGAGGAGCATGTTCATCCAACATGATTAACTTGTTCGAGAGGCAGAGGTCCTGAGCTGGAGGAGGACACGGGGGTGATGTTCTTCCCGGTTTACAGCCATGTTTCCCACAGTGAACCACCGCCCATGGCGCCAACTGGGCCGGTGTGGAACACAGAGGAGAGTTGGATCTGGCCCCCGTCTGAGCCCTCTGGTTCTCTGGGCAGGATGGGTCCAAGGCACAGTGGCATCTAGTTCTCCGCCAGTGGCCTTGCCAGCGGCCTTGCCAGCAGTCGCCTCGGTGGTGGGACACTGGGCTAGCATGGTGTCGATGTGTCGCTCCTCCTCTCTCAGCTGGTGAAGGAGAATGACTCTTTCCTCCAGTTCAGTGACTTTCTGGTTAAGCCAAAGACAACTCTCACAGGAGGGAGATGGAGAGGTGAGTGGTGCTATAAATCAGGCGTACTCTCTCCCTGTCTGTGCTGACTGGTTCTGCTAGCCACTGGGCTAAAAACAAACAGTTGGTGCTAGCAGCAGCCGACTCCTCAATGTCCGGTTAAAACGTCTTTGTCATTAGATGATCAATCTTTGTGGCACCGTCAATATCCATTTAAAAATGATAAAATGCCAAAAACGGGTTCAAACAAGGGTTAAAATTGAGTTAAAAGCGCTAAAATCGGATCAGTCTTCTCAGTCTGGACTCCCAGGTACCTCCAGGCCCTGGATAGCGATGGGCTCCGCTGGTGTCCTCTTCCTCCTGAAGTCAATGACCTGCTCCTTGATCCATATTCATGAGTAGTTGGTTTGCCTGGAACCACACAAGTCTCCAATCACTGTCCTATACACATCCTGTCCTTCTCTAATACACCCAACCACCGCAGAGTCATCTGATCAGAGAACTTCTGAAGGTGGCAGGACCAAGAGCTGTACTGGAAATCTAACGTGTAAAGAGTGAGAAATGGAGACGGGACAGTGCCCTGTGGTGCCCCCACATTACTGACAACAGTATCGGACAGGGAGCCACCCAGCCGCACAAACTGTGGCCTGTCAGACCAGTAATCAGCAATCCAGGAGACAGCGGAGGAGCCAAAAAACTCAAACAATTCAAGTGGCCATTACTACTACCTTGATACTTTTATATTCTATTATTATATTGATATTCTATTAGTATATTCTAGCTGCTCCATGACTGAAACCGTGACCTACTTGCTTTACACGGACATACTGTGTCCCTCCATTCTATGTTAACTGAAAAACCAGAAGGATTACATTCAACCACGATCAGAGGTAGATGACAGATTCATTTCTACAAACACATAAAATTTACATCAAAGAACTACTGGAAGAAGGTACTTGGATGAATGCTGAAATATCTTCAAGAAACTCTCCAAGTCCAGTCTCCTTTGTTTCAATTTGTTTTTGGATATTAAAACTGGCATTTAAAATCTAACCTGTTTTTGCTGAAAAACCACATGTTGACTTTGTCTCCCCAGATATTATCCTTTTAACACGTTTGCTTGTGTTTTTTTCTCACCACAAGTATTCTGACGTTACAGCAATTTTTGTCTCTCAGCCTCCATTTTGCTTCTCTGTGAGATCACTGAAGGTGTTCCATTAAATTCTCTGTGGTCTGGCACAATGATCTAAGTTATATGTATGTTTGAGAAGAGAGTGAATAACATCTGTCTGTGATGTAACCTGATTTCAAAATAGGAATTTTAAGACTCCACCATATCCAGTACAACATTTACCCTGCATTGTAAGCTGAGGATTTCATTTCACTGGACTTATTTATTTATTTATTTTAAATGATTAGTAACATGTGTAATGCTTGTGTATGTGTGTTTTTTCCTTCATATCAAATTATTATTATTTTTTTTTTTTTTTTTTTTTAATTACTTTATTTATAGATTTTCAAATAGTAAACAACAGGGACATAAACATAAGTGTAAAAGTACAGAAATAACTCCCAGCCCACCCACCCTAAGAAAAAAAAAGAAAAGAAAAACTAAAATCAAATAGTGTAAGATTAATATTAATAGCAGTAGTAATAATAGACAAAACAAACAAACAAAACACACCTGCTCTTAAAAAATACAAGGTGAAAATGAAAACAGTGCCAGCCACAAAATAAATGTTTCTAGGACATTGTTGACAGATAAAACAGGAAAGGTTGCCACATTTGGTCAAAGGATGATGAGGTTAAGGAGACACTATGTCGTATCCTCTCCAGGTGCAATAAGCTAGTTACTTCAGCCAGCCAGGTCTTAAAAGAAGGTACGTCCTCACTTTTCCAGAGGGATAAAATGTTCCTTTTTGCGATGACCATGCAGTATTGTATTGTCTTTTGTTGGTGATGGGTTAGAAATGAGAGTTGTTGAGACCCGCCCAGTATTGCAGTACATGGGTCTGGAGAGATGTCACAATTGTGTATTGTAGTTAGGCATTTAAAGATATCTGTCCAAAATGAGTGTAGTTTGGGGCAAGACCAAAAAAGGTGCCCTAGGGTGCCTTCGGACAATTTGCATTTTGAGCAGATCGGAGAGACAGAGGGGTAGAGAGAATGCAGTTTGGTACAGGAGTAATGGAGTCTGTGAAGTACTTTGAATTGTATAAGTTGGTGTCTAGAGTTTATAGAGCAGCCATGGATAGCAGTGAGGCAGTTTTCCCAGTCATCATCATTGATTACAACACCAAGATCTACCTCCCAGGCTTCCTTTAAATGTTGCGTAGAAGCAGAGTTGTGGGCTGCAAAAAAATTAACAAAGCAAGAGACTAATTTTCTAGAGCCGGGGGCCCGCTTCATAATGGTGTAAAGGTCAGAGGGGGTATGAAAAGATTCAAAGTTTGGTATGTTAGTACGGATGTAATTTCTAATCTGGAGAAAGCGGAAGAGATGTGAAGGAGGAAGTGTGTACTTTTCCTGTAGCTGTGCGAAGCTGGCAAGAGTGTTGTCAATATACAGGTCTGCAATGGTGACAAGACCTTTAGTTTTCCAGAGCAAAAAGGTATTGTCGGTAAGTGAAGGGGGGAAGTTATGATTATAGCAGATTGGCGCGTACACTGAGGTGTCTGGAAGGTTAAAATTCTTCTTTATTTGCCGCCAAATTTTCAAAGAACTGGAAACCATGAAGTTGTTACCTATGACAGATTTAGGGGAGATGGTTGGTGTGAGGAGAAGGGCAGGAAGCGAAGTTTTGGGGAGATCCTGTTCGATCGCAAGCCATGCAGGGGTAGAATCTGTGACTGTATATGGGTACGCACCTTGCCAGTACATCAGCGCTCTAGTGTTCGCGGCCCAGTAATAATGTTGGAAATTAGGCAGACTGAGGCCTCCTGCGGATTTAGGCTTGGTCAGATGTTTTTTGGCGATGCGGTGTGTTTTGAAACCCCATACAAAGGCAAGAATGATGGAGTCCAACAGTTTAAAAAATGACATGGGTATAAATATGGGTAAACTTTGGAAGAGGTAAAGAAACCTGGGGAGTGCCATCATTTTTATCGCATTCACACGTCCTATCATAGACAATGGTAACAGTCTCCAGTTTTCAATGTTAGATTTAAGTTTTTCTATCATGCTCAAAAAGTTCAGTTTGAAAATCAGTTTGGGATTTTTGGGGACAGCCACTCCTAGATAATTAATTTTGTCTGTGACGACGCGGAAGGGCAAATTATTAATAAAGTTTGGGTCCAGTACTCCTTTTAGAGGCATAAATTCACTCTTATCCCAATTTATAGTGTAACCAGATAGTTCACCAAATTTATTTATAAGATTTAATACGTGAGGTAGGGATTCTTCGGGGCGGGAAAGAAACAAGACCACGTCATCTGCGTAAAGCGAGATACGATGATCAACTTTACCTAAAATCAATGGAGCAATGGAGGGATGATTTCTTACAGCGATAGCGAAAGGCTCCATTGCAATAGCAAAAAGCAGCGGGCTCAGAGGGCAGCCCTGACGACAGGAGCGCTGTAAAGGAAAAGTGGGCGATTTGTTATAGTTGGTGATGACTGAAGCAGATGGACAAGCGTATAGCATTTCAACCCAGGAAGCAAAGTTGTCGCCCATCTCAAATTCCTTTATTACTGCTAGGATGTACTTCCATTCAACTTGGTCGAAAGCTTTCCTTGCATCAAGGGCTAGAATGGAAATTTTGGAATCTTTGTCGTATCTGGAATACATTACATTCATCAGACGCCTGACATTGAAAAAGGAGAATCTTCCTGGAATAAATCCAGTTTGGTCATGATGGATTATGCTTGTTATGCATTTATTAAGTCTATTGGCAAGTATTTTGGTAAACACCTTGAGGTCACATCCGAGGAGGGCAATGGGACGATATGAGGCTGGGTCAGTCTTGTCTTTGTCTTTTTTCAATAACAGAGAGATGTTGGCTGAATATAGAGAGTCGGGGAGTCTACCGGTAGTAATAGAGTGGTTGAACATCCTTAGCATTAAAGGGGTGATTTTGTCCAGATATGCTTTGTAAAACTCAATGTTGAACCCGTCCGGGCCAGCAGCCTTCCCGTTGGGGAAAGAACGTATTGCTCCCGCCACTTCCTCCGGTGTTATATTTGCATTTAACTCCACTTGGTCAGAGGGGTTCAATTTAGGAAGATGAAGGGCTTGGAGGAATTCAGAAATTAGTGTCGGATCCGCAGTAGTCTTTGATGTATAAAGGTCTTCGTAGAATTTGCGAAAACATTCATTAATTTCTTTAGGGTCAGTGGAGATGGCGCCTGATTTGGTTCTAATTTTATGAATCGCTCTGCTAGCCCGGATGTTCCTGAGCTGACGGGCTAAAAGTTTGTCTGGCTTGTCAGCCAGTTCAAAGTGTTTTTGTCTCACTTTTAATAGCATTGTGCTCACCTGATTGGAAAGAATAGTGTTATATTTAAATTTAAGTTGCATTATTTCATTCAGCTTAGAGGGTGAGAGAGACGCTCTGTAGTCTTTTTCAAGGGTAGACAGCCGTGCTGTGATTTCTAACAGTTCCTTTTGTCTGTCTTTTTTCACTTTGGTCTCATAGGCTATGATGTGGCCACGCATTACAGCTTTAAAAGCTTCCCAAAGGGTAGAGTCAGAGACATCTTGGGTGTCATTGTGGGACAGGTAGTCTGTGATCCAGTTGGCTGCTTGCTGGCGAAAGTGTGAGTCGTTGAGTAATAATGGGTTGAAACGCCAATCGAATATAGGTTTTGCACTGCCAAAGTCTATACTGAGTTCAACTGGGCTGTGATCGGAAATTAGGATATTGTGGTATTTGGTAGAAATTATATCAGTAGTCAATTTGGCATCTGTTAGAAAATAGTCAATTCGTGAGTACGATTTGTGCACATGAGAAAAGAAAGAAAAGTCTCTGTCGGTAGGATGATGTAACCTCCAGATATCGACAAGATTCATAGATCCAATTAGATTGTTTAGAGTGATGGTGGAATTAGAAGCAACAGTTGAGCGAGTGGAAAGCTTATCAGTGAAACAGTCTAATACCGCATTAAAATCTCCCCCAGCGATGAGGTGGGTAGTGGAAAGGTCTGGGATGAGGTTGAAAACTTTCCTGAAAAAAGCCGGATCATCAAAGTTGGGTGCATATATATTTAAAAAAGTCACATGACGTGACAGAATGTGGCCTGTTACAATTAGATAGCGACCATTTGGGTCGGAGATGGTTGAAATATGCTGAAATGGGATGTTCCGACGAAATAAAATTGCCACACCTCTAGCCTTAGAAGAAAATGTAGACTGATAAATTTGTGATATCCAATTGCATTTTAGCCTCCATTGCTCCATATGCTTTATATGCGTTTCTTGCAGAAAGATAATATCACCATGTAGAGACTTCAAATGGGAGAATACCTTGCCTCTCTTTAAATTGGTCCTCAAACCTCTGACATTCCAGCTTAACAATGTTAACCTGCCGCCTGTTGGCGAAATAAGGGAACAACTAGCAGCCATGAAAAAACATAATCAAAATACTGTGGTGTGCTGGCAGTGATAAAAACGCTGGCAATGAGTACAAGAGCAGGTGAAAGAAATAAGGGGGAAGAAAAAACAAACAAACAAACAAACAAAAAAAACCCAGTAGAAATATACATTAAACCCTCCCCCCATCTACTTCCCCAAACGAAGCAGAACATCAATACCCTCATAAACATTGGGAAGCAGCTTAACACTACAAGGAAATGTCTATATAGACTAACTTTGTAGGTCCGTGAAGCAAACATGTCGTAACGTTACCCCAACGGAGGCCTCGCTGACTAACCCGATCCACCCTCCTATAACAGTGACATTTGCTTATACGGGTAAAGTCGAGCAGAGATCAACACAAAGGTGTGGAAAAATAGGACAGCAAGCGGACGTATACTATCAACAAAGGGTCAACGAGGAGATGCGACTCGCAGCAGGTCAGGCTCATCAGGGAGCCGTGGTTGCAGGTGTAACAAACCTGTCTATGAATGCTTCGGCGTCAGGAGGGTTTTGAAATATTTTCCGTTCAGCGCCGAAGGTGAAGATCAGGCGCGCCGGGAAGAGGAGACCATGTCTGATTCCCGCTTCTCGCAATTTCTTCTTTACTCCATCGTAAGCTCGGCGTTGCTCCGATATCTCCAGAGGGAAGTCAGGATATATGCTGATCCGGGCTCCGTCGAAAGACAGGGGAGACTGCAGGCGTGCAAGTTTGAGGATTTTCTCCTTCTCAGAGAAGTGGTGGATTTTGGCGATCATGGTGCGGGGTCGTACCGATGAGAGTTGTGCGCCTATCCGGTGCGCGCGATCCACCCTGAGGCCGCTGGGGAAACTGTCGGACCCGAGGAGCCGCGGCAGAAACTCGGCCGTAAACTGCGTCGGATTCCCTTTCTCCACATTTTCGGGTAAGCCGGTGATTTTAATGTTTGAGCGTCTTGAGCGGCTCTCGAGGTCAATCAGCTTACGTTTCGTGGCTTTGTTGGCATCCATCAGCTCCTGGCAGCGCTGTTCCAAGGCTGAGATGCGAGCCTCATGATCGGTAGCCGACCCTTCTAGGTCGGCGATACGCGTTGCATGGTCAGCCAGGGAGGTCTGGAGGAGGTGTAACTTTGAGTCAAGGGTGTTGAATCTGGTGGTCATGTCGTCCTTCACCTCTCCGATAGCCGCCAGGATGCTGGCTAGCGTGGGTTGTTGATTTGGGGCCGCGTTGGTCGTGGTGGTAGCACCTGTTGTTAGCTCAGTGCGGATGTTAGCTTCGTCGCCTTCTTCAGCGGTGAAAGTAGCTTCGCTGTCCTTTTTGGTGGGTACTTTTGGGTTAATAGTTTTCCCCCTATGATGAGATCTGCTGGAGTTGCTCATGGTTAAACTAATGTGATGCAAATGTTGATTTTAAATATAATTTTAGCGAGGGTGTTCAGGAGCCTCTCAAGGAAGCGTCTGATCCATGCGGTGCTCACTAGCGCCCCCATCTTCATATCAAATTATTATGTACAATTATGAAATTGTAGTTTGATTGTGAAGTTTAGTTGCTTAAACTTGTAAATGGATTCTTAGCAATATTCCTTTTGCTTCAGTCTACCTCAGTGACCGTTACTGAATAGATGTTGTTGTACTTGTCTTGTGTGCATGGATGAAAAATCACAGCCCAAAGATGGAGAAATATCCAACAAAACACTACCCTGTTGACTGTGCCATGACCCTTTGAGCTGCACAAAAATGGGCTGAAATAATGAAGCTTGCTGCCAGACTGAAGCATGCTTTGGTAGATTGTTAGACTTAATGTAACACACCATAAAATGTGGGATTTGAATGCGGACCGTGGGCTGATAAACAATAGGTGCATTTCTATTTGTTTGTGAAGTATTGGTGAATAATCTGACCAGTGAAAATGGTCAGATTATATTCTATGAAACGGTCATCAAGTTCTTAATGTTAAATGCTCATTGGTTAGATGGAGAGGATCTAAAGTTCGGGAATTAGGACAAATGTAGTTTCATACAAGAAAACAAGATTATTCTTAAAGCTGCAAGAACAAAGACCATGTCTGTTTTTCCCGAAAGCAGTCATTCTGTATTCTGTATGTACTGTATTCTCTCAGTGTGCTTTCCAACAAGGTATTGAAACGCATATAAAACAGCAGTCTATCAGTTTTTCTTCTGATGTGTGTGGCCTTACAGATAATCATCCCTTTGAGTTTCCAAGTTACAATCTAAAAACCAAAATCTTTACTATATGAACATTCTTGCAAACTGTCTCCTCTTTTGTTCTCCTTTCAGGTTATATTGAAGAGGCCTGCATCATTCCCTGTCCTTCAGACTGTAAACTCAGCGAATGGTCCAACTGGTCACGCTGCAGCAAGTCCTGTGGCAGCGGAGTCAAAGTTCGCTCCAAATGGCTTCGAGAGAAACCTTACAATGGAGGGCGGCCATGTCCCAAACTGGATCACATCAACCAGGTACCAACAAGGAGACCAAAGCTCAACAGTGCTATTAAGGCCATGACACATCAAGCCTATGCCTGTGGCAAGCCTTCGATGAACACCTGTGGTCCTAGTTTGTGCAGTGTGTCCTGCATCATAGCCACTTGTCAGACCCTTGTTGACAGGTTTTCAGCTGATTCAGCAGATGTGGAACATATTGGTGAGAATAAATCACTCTGTCTGTTCAGCTTATCAAACCAGTGTTGAATTACGGCGTTCAAAGGCCCCATACAGAAGGCTCTTTTTGACCAGCATGATTCAGGAGAGGCCAGCTCTTCCTTACCTCCTAGCTAACAGTTGCTTTTCCTGTTTCCTTTGTTGAATGAAAAATACAGACTACTGCCACTTGCTGGCATTAATGTTGGTCCTGACACAGGTGACGTCCACAAGGGCGGACTGGGACAAAAAATCGGCCCTGGCATTTTGCACCAGACCGGCCCACCACATTCGATAACGCACACCTTTTTGGTCTTTTTGGTCTCTTGAATGTGTATACCAACTCTTTAAAACCACGTACCTTAAGCCATGCAATGACTTAACGGGATCAGTGAGAGTGGACACATTAAATTCTTCCAAAAAGTGTCATTTATTAACACTACAAAAATGTATACTCTACCTCAGTAATGAGGTAGAGTTTACACAGTAATCACAGTAATGAATCTTAAAGCAGCATTCATCCGTTTTCACTGGTCAATACCCTTTGCACTACTGAATTTTTGGCATTTTGTTGTGGGTGGTGATCCAAAAAGCTCTGTAACATAGAAGGCTCAGGACGGCCAAAGTAATCTGTGTCCTCCTGCTCTCTGCTCTCCTCTCCCTAGCTGTGTCTCTCTCCTCTCCCTCACTGACACATTTCTCTCTTTCTCCGACTCTCTCCTCTATCTCACTAACACTCCTGCTATCTCAACCTACCTCAACAAAACATGAATAGAGACTGTGGGATGAGTTTTTTTATTTTTTTTACATAATGATGCAGTCAGGTCCAGCATTGGCATAACACTGGCAATGAACAAAATGATGTCATTTTAAAAAGTGTGATGTTCTTTCATTGTAGCCTACATTGTCTTTAGCCACCTTATAAACTGCCCCAAACTAATTTTTTTTTTCCAGGCCTAAAAAGTAGTTTAGCCTAGGCCTACTAGTTAAACGATTAATAGCCTAATAACGAAATCAAAATGCTGCCCGGTGACTCACTCTTCATGTTGGTGAGTGGCGGCTTTACATTTACAAACAGAATTATTGGATTCTCTTGTAAAGAGGCGCACAGCTGCATTGGCATCACATAAGCCATAGGCAAAATTATATCGTTTTTAAAAGTGTGATTTTCTTTCATTTCTGTTCATTGTCCCAAATCACCAAAGTAGCTTAGCACTGGGCTAGCCTACTACTCACCCTACAAACAATAATAGTCTAATAATTAAATTTTGCTGACTTACTGTTATTGGTGAATGGTGGTTTTAAAAAGTGTTCTCACATTCAGGACTATTTAGTTCAGGATGGAAGTCATAAAAGTACTAACCTAGGCTTATTTTCTCATGCAGTCAGTGTACACCAGGGGTCGCGTTAACTGAATATTTTCCGTCATTGCCCCTTTTTTTTAAAAATGTGATGGAAAAATCTGAAGGTCATCCGTCATTTTGACAGATTGCAATTGCAAGAGACCTTATTAATTGGCTCTTGTCCCTCATCGCAGTTTGCGTTCCAAACATCGCAGAACTTTTGTTGGTGCACGATTTCCTGGTACACCGATTACACTGATGCACACGTCAGAGCTCGACTAACCATAGACCACAGACATATGTACAATATATATGTATATGTGTCTATGTCTATGCAGAATATATGTCTGTGTCTATCCCACACAGAAAGAACCTATATAAACATATAGGTTTTAATACAGGTTCGAATATAGGTTCTGAATATATGTGACATACATAAAATTGGCCATTTTCATATATTACACCTTGCTAGTACCGGGTTGGACCCCCTTTTGCCTTCAGAACTGCTTTAATCCTTCGTGGCATAGATTCAACAAGGTACTGGAAACATTCCTCAGAGAGTTTGGTCCATATTGACATGATAGCATCACGCAGTTGCTGCAGATTTGTCGGCTGCACATCCATGATGCGAATCTCCCGTTCCACCACATCCCAAAGGTGCTCTATTGGATTGAGATCTGGTGACTGTGGAGGCCATTTGAGTACAGTGAACTCATTGTCATGTTCAAGAAACCAGTCTGAGATGATTCGCGCTTTATGACATGGCGCGTTATCCTGCTGGAAGTAGCCATCAGAAGATGGGTACACTGTGGTCATAAAGGGATGGACATGGTCAGCAACAATACTCAGGTAGGCTGTGGCGTTGACACGATGCTCAATTGGTACTAATGGGCCCAAAGTGTGCCAAGAAAATATCCCCCACACCATTACACCACCACTACCAGCCTGAACCGTTGATACAAGGCAGGATGGATCCATGCTTTCATGTTGTTGACGCCAAATTCTGACCCTACCATCCGAATGTCGCAGCAGAAATCAAGACTCATCAGAACATGGCAACGTTTTTGCAATCTTCTATTGTCCAATTTTAGTGAGCCTGTGCGAATTGTAGCCTCAGTTTCCTGTTCTTAGCTGACAGGAGTGGCACCCGGTGTGGTGTTCTGCTGCTGTAGCCCATCCGCCTCAAGGTTCGACGCGTTGTGCGTTCAGAGATGCTCTTCTGCATACCTCGGTTGTAACGAGTGGTTATTTGAGTTACTGTTGTCTTTCTATCAGCTCGAACCAGTCTGGCCATTCTCCTCTGACCTCTGGCATCAACAAGGAATTTGCGCCCACAGAACTGCCGCTCACTGGATATTTTCTCTTTTTCGGACCATTCTCTGTAAACCCTAGAGATGGTTGTGCGTGAAAATCCCAGTAGATCAGCAGTTTCTGAAATACTCAGACCAGCCCGTCTGGCACCAACAACCATGCCACGTTCAAAGTCACTTAAATCACCTTTCTTCCCCATTCTGATGCTCGGTTTGAACTGCAGCAGATCGTCTTGACCATGTCTACATGCCTAAATGCATTGAGTTGCTGCCATGTGATTGGCTGATTAGAAATTTAAGTTAACGAGCAGTTGGACAGGTGTACCTAATAAAGTGGCCGGTGAGTGTATGCACATATATAGTTACATATATGTACCTATATGTTCACTTATATATGTATTCCATATATGTACTTATATATATATAACGGATGTTCAAGGGTGATAGCGCCATGTTTGCTCCCAGCCGCTTGCCGCTGTTTATCTTTGCCGCTTCTGCTAAGCCGCTACTGTAGAGTAGGGTAACCCCCACTTCCGGGGGAACAGTTCAGAAACTTCCTTGGGAGCAGCAGAGTAGTGAAATGCTTGCCAGTATAAAAAGAAGCTATAAAAAAAAGCAATAGCTATGAATCCAATACCTTACATATACTTTTTATTTTTTTTCTTGTAAGGGACTTTGGACAAATATGCAGTTATTACCTTGAGAATAAAAAATATGAGCTAGGCATCATGTATAACAGTTGCAAAAGTGAGATATGAGTTATACAATAGGTATGACACCTGCCACTGTGTATATGAGCTATATAGGAGACATATCTTGTACGTACATATAGGGCTTATATGTGGATATAAAGAAGCAATATAGGAGACCTATGCCCTGTATATGCACATATATGCTCCTGAATTTGGCCTATATGCAGCCTAAATGCGGCATATATATGGCATATATACGCATATATGCTATAGCCTATATATGCGGCATATGTATTATCATATATGTGCATATATAACGTATATATGCAGCATATATGCACAGATAAACTGCATATAGGTTTCATATATGCGCATTTATCCTCATATAGGTTCTTTCCGTGTGGGTATATGCAGCCTAAATGCGGCATACATATGGCATATATACGCATATATGCTATATATATATGCGGCATATATATTATCATATATGTGCATATATAACGTATATATGCAGCATATATGCACAAATAAACTGCATAAAGGTTTCATATATGCGCATATATCCTCATATAGGTTCTTTCCCTGTGGGATACCAAAATGGAATTTGCATACCACCGAAGCACTTCAACAAGAGCTGTTTACACTACCAGTCCCGTTCCGAGTACGGACAAGACGTGTCGGCAGCATTGACTGCCGGCAGCCGAAACTTTTTTTTTTGTTACCATTTAAAGTCAATACTGTTCTGAAAAAAGTACTTAAAGTTAAAGAAGCTTAAATGAAAATGAAATGCTATTGAATATGTCTTTATTATCATTTTAAAAAATTAAAGTGATAGGTAAAAATAGATTATGACAGGATTTTTATGACCCTGTCAGTCAAAATGACAGACAATGAAAAAGTCTAGCGCAACCTCTGGTGTACACAGTGTCTAATAAACAGTGTTGGGCACGTTACTTAAAAAGTAATTAATTATAGTTATTAGTTACTTCTCCCAAAGAGTAACTGAGTTAGTAACTGAATTACTCCACTATAAAAGTAACTAGTTACCAGGGAAAGTAACTATTGTGTTACTTTTTAAAAATATATGTTTAAATGCGTATATGAATTCGATTATTTTTTGAGCGTAATGTCTTTCCCTTTTACCTCAATGAGGTTAAAGTAGTGCCTATACTTCCACCCTGAAAACGGCAACTTTACAATTGAATACTCCGATCTCGCCATTGCTGCAGGCGCTTGTGTGATACTGATATGCGCGCGTTTGTGTGTAAACAACGCCCGCCCAACTGAACACTGTCCTGCCGCTGATTGGCTTTCCATGAGATCTTACCCTACCTTAGCCAATCATCATCAGTTGTGCGCGTTTAACGATGTGATTGGTCCAGCCCCGTGTCAATCAAGAAAATAACCAATGGGCCGCAGACCAGCGTGTGTCAAGGGCAACTCTTGCGCTGACTTTTTAGGGGTCCATGCAAACGAAGTTGCAAGATCCCTATTGTTTTTCTTCCGATTTTTTAGGGGTCCATGCAAACGAAGTTGCAGGATCCCTATTGTTTTTCTTCTGATTTTTATTTGGGGTCCATGCAACAACGTTGCAGGATCCCTATTGATTTTGTTGAGATGTTTAGGGGTCCATGCAACGATTTTGCAGGAGAAAGTGCATCAGTGCAAAATGTAAATTCTTGCAATTTTTCAACTGGTCTTAAAATTTTGATCAGGAGTGTATAAAGCAATAACGTAAAGATAATTAAAATTGTTCAACCAATGTATAGGCCTAAGTGTGTGTATAACCATCTGAAAAACTTGGTTATACCCAGGGCTCTCAAGTAGCGAGGGGTGAAGTGTGTTTGACTAATGCTTCTGTTTATTCAGTTTGGTCTCGGTCTTGGACTTGGTCTCGCCCCTCCTCGGTCTTGGTCTTGACTCGGTCTCGCCCCCTCAAATTCTTGATCTTGTCTTGGTCTCGGTATGCTCTGGTCTTGGTCTTGACTCGGTCTCGGGTTAGGTGGTCTTGACTACAACACTAATACAAGCCCACCAAATGTCGTTGCTTCCGACCCACCTGATTCTCATTGACTTGTTAGACGAAGGATTTCACCGCAGACACTTTGTCTCCTTTCAGGCCGTGTCCGACCCGCTTGTGCCTCTGCGTCCTGCTTGGGGATGACTTCGTCACGGCATGGACACCTTTATGATCACTTTCCAGGGGATGGTGTTTAGCAGTGTGTTTGGGCCAGACCAGTGTCAATGATCTGGAGCTGGTCAGACCAATATGTAAATTTTAAAAAAGTGTTGGGACTGTCCCAAATATCACGTCGGCCCACCGGGAAAATTCCCGTTATGCCAAATGGCCAGTCCGTCCCTGGTGACGTCACTGTCAGCGTAATTTTTTTGGCCCAGACACACTGAACTGATATTGGTGTGGCAGAGTTACTGGCTGAGCAGGAGATGAAAGTAAAAACTTAAGCTTTTTCCTCTTTACCATTGTATCTCGATTGTTAACTGTACTACAATATACACTGCCTGGTCAACAGAAAAAGGTCTCACACTCTAATATTTCATTTGACTACCTTTAGCTTTGATTACAGCACTCATTCGCTGTGGAATTGTTTTGATAATCTTTTGCAACGTCACAAGATTTAACCCTACTGAAGTTCTTTTGAAGAATTTTCATTATCTTTGTCCATAACTGATACATGCCAAGTTTGGTGAGAATTGGATGAACAGGCTAGGACCTAGGGGGGGTGCAGAGCCATTGCAGGGGGGACGCAGGGCGCGGTTGGAATTAGAGGGTGACAGTTTTTCTGGACTCCAACGGGTCACGGTATTCCCACGGGAGTCCCACGGTACGGGAGTCAATTGGTAACGTGATAGGGACGGGATAGAGCAAATAATCAGCGGGAGCGGGCAGGAGCGGGACGGAGCCGGAGATTTAATTAAAAAAGTAAAGAAGATTTTCTTATGTACCAAAGGGGGGCCCAGCAGAGAATGTTTGGGAACCACTGGGCTAGGAGGAGTTGATTTTGCTTTGAGGTGCAATTTTTTCAAAATGGCGGGAAAGAAATGGAACTCTGTTGCATGATCCTTAATGAACAGTAAACTCAAGACTGCAGGGATTTGCTATATAACAGATGCTATAAATAAATCTCATCCACCCTACTATATTAATGTCCCAAAGTGGGCCAGTGGATTCCATGACATGAAATTAAATGCTTTCCAGGCTTGTTAGCATCAGCAGATGACGATTATGGTTGTGTTGATCTGTGCTGGGAAGTCTGTGTACTTCTGTGTGTTTATGCTAAGTTCACACAGGTATTTATGCAAGAGGCTTTTCTGAATACATCCTCTGAAATGTTACATTAATCATAGGTTCTGCACTATATGAACAGTTGGCATGTGCTCATTAATCCATCTGCCCCCCCCCCCCCCCCCCCCCCCCCGCTCGCTGGATATGACTCATCACTGCAGGCCCAGGTAAGAGTTGCTTTCTTCAGCTATAGTAATGTAGTCGCAAATGTTAAGTGTCACTGATGTCAGTGGGTCACTGAATGTACACAGTCGCAATATCCTCACTGAAAGCATGTACAGTATTATGGTAGAGTTTCTCAGACAGAGCTTCCCTAGGACCAGAAATAATATTGTTGGCTGAGTAGTATCCGGAAGTCATGGCATATTCAGCAAAACTCAACTGACAGACTTGTATGACTAAAACAAAATATTTATATATATTAGTAATGTCTACTTTATTCTTTTTGACCTTGGTGATTGATTGATTTTTAGTTTAGTTAATCACACCCACTGAGTTCAGAACCTCCACTCTGCTCTGCACTCATTGTGTTTCTGACATTGTCCTCAGGTGTATGAGGTTGTGCCATGTCAGAGTGACTGTAATCAATATGTGTGGGTGGCCGAGCCATGGAGTGTATGGAAAGTCAGCAACGTGGATTTGAAAGAGAACTGTGGTGAAGGTGTCCAGACCAGAAAAGTCAGGTATTTGTCACTATTCCCGTCATTTTGTCTTACCGATGTATAAATACAGTAGTACACATACAGTATCTCACAAAAGTGAGTACACCCCTCACATTTTTGTAAATATTTTATATCTTTTCACGGGACAACGCTGAAGATATGACACTTTGATACAATGTAAAGTAGTCTGTGTACAACTCATATAACACTGTAACTTTGCTGTCCCCTCAAAATAACTCAACACACAGCCATTAATGTCTAAACCACTGGCAACAACAGTGAGTACACCCAAGTGAAAATGTCCAGATTCTGCATCAATATTTTGTGTGGCCACCATTAGTGAAATGTGGTGCATGTTGTACCCAACCCCTCCCTGTCCACGCACCCTTCTAAATATGCAAATAATATTTAAATTGACCCTGCACCTGAGATTGCCCTCTCTGCACGATCAGAAATTGAAAACATAAGAATGAGTAAGACGGGACTTGGAGACACTACTCACTAGAGTAGAGGTGTGCAAAAATGTACACTTTGGCACGCTGTCCTCCACAATGTTGGTTAATTGCATTTGCGCATCATATATGATCTGTACATTGATCGAATGAAAATGTTTCATCATGAGGTTTTATAGCAATGTGTGTAAAGTCGATAGCTCCGATTACATTCGGAAAACCGGCTCTCATTTCGAATTGCACTGTAATGTTGACCTGTTCAGGTGCATTGTGTGGGAATTTGATATACCTGGCTGACAAGCGGATAATTCCATCCCACACGGCTGGCATGGCAATGCTCGGGGTCGACCGGCACAGTCTGGATCAGTCAGACTAATTGTTGTCATATTTATGACAGTTTCCCAGCATCACTTCTAAGTATCGCCAAAGGACCTGTAGAAGCCAGCGCATGCCAGCCATGAGGTTGGCGTGAGGCACGTACATGTTCACGGTCATTTCACTCTTGATACATCTGAACTTTTCCGTGAACAAGAACGTACGGAACGTTTTTGTGGACACGTACCCTTCGTAAATGAGGCCCCTGGTTGCCGCCACACACGCTTAACACCATCTGAACCAAATAAGTTTATCTTGGTCTCATGAGACCACAGGACATGGTTCCAGTACTCCATGTCCTTAGTCTGCTTGTCTTCAGCAAACTGTTTGCGGGCTTTCTTGTGCATCATCTTTAGAAGAGGCTGGGACGCCAGCCATGCAGACCAATTTGATGCAGTGTGCAGCGTATGACCTGAGCACTGACAGGCTGACCCCCCACCCATTCAACATCTGCAGCAATGCAATTAAAACTAATACAATTAAATCAGGCATACTTTTTACTGATATCTCAGATCATTTCCCCATCTTTCATTTCTCCCTCTCTGATAAGACTGGTTGCGTTGGTACAGGTTCCTGCACTGAATGTCGAATATTTAATCCGCAAAATACTGAGTGGTTCAAAATGTTGATTGATGATATTTCATGGATAAATGTTTATAAACATACAGATGCTGAGTCTGCTTACAAGACTTTTATGACAACTTTCAATTCTGTATTTCAGTCATGCTTTCCACTGGTACAATCAAAAAAGAAAATTGCTGAAGTGAACAAGAAACCTTGGTATACTTCAGGCCTCCATAAATCCTCAATAACCAAAAATAAATTATATAAGCGGTTCCTTACCAATCCCACACCTTTGAATTCGGCAAAGTATAAATCATACAGACATAAATACAACCATTTAATTCGGATACCTAAAAAAATTTACTTCAGCAACAAATTTAAAGAATATTCCACTAACATCAAGTCCACTTGGCAAGTTATCAATCAACTTATGAACAAACAAAAGGCTTTTGCACCTCTCCCATCAGAGTTCAATGAGGGTGTTGAAACATTTAGTGATCCATATGTCATCTCTTGTGAATTTAATAATTTTTTTGCTCAAGTGTGAAAAAACATCAAACCATCTAGTGGCAATCCATTGGACTACATAAAGGGTAACCCCCCCCCTTTTTTACAGTTTGAAAATACTGACACAGTAGAGATGTTGGAAATCAATGGCAAATTGAAACTGGCTGCTATGGGCCATGACGATATTTGTGCTTCATTGATTAAATCTGTGTCTTCATCTGTTTTAGAACCATTAACATATATCTTTAATTTATCGTTGCAGACGGGATATGTGCCCAATAATCTAAAAATTGCTAAAGTTATCCCCCTTTATAAAACTGGGGATCCAAAATCATTCAATAATTATCGACCGATTTCTATTTTACCATGTTTCTCAAAAATCTTAGAAAAGCTGGTATATAAAAGAATGTTATCTCATCTAAACAAACACAGTATTTTATATGAGCACCAATATGGTTTTCGGGAAAATCACTCTACCGATATGGCCCTCTTACAACTAGTAGAAAAAATCTATACAGCCATAAATAACAATGAATATGCATTAGGAAGTTTTTTAGATTTATCCAAAGCCTTTGATACTGTTGATCACACTATTTTGCTTTCCAAATTACGTTGTTATGGTTTTCAGGATTATTCATATAATTGGCTTGCAGTTATGTTTCTAATCGACAACAGTTTGTCTATGTTAATGGTTATACATCTTCCAGAGCTCAGTTAACATATGGTGTCCCTCAGGGCTCCATACTCGGTCCGTTACTGTTTCTTGTTTACATTAATGATCTTGCAACTGTGTCTTCCACTGTAGCCTACTACCAATACTTTTTGCTGATGATACAAATTTGTTTTTGACTCATTGTAATTTTGATTCGCTAATCAGTGAAGCTAATTCTTGTATAACAACATTTCAGAATGGTTCCAGATAAATAAGTTAAATATAAAAAAATCTAATTTTATTATATTTACAGGCAAAAATAGAAAATATTGCAAATCCAGTGCTAAGATAGTAATTGGTGACAGTGATATAACTCTTTTGCCAGATTTTTAGGGGTTCTGATTGATGAGAGGTTGTCATGGACTGAGCACATTAAGCTTGTCAATAACAAAGTAATGAAGTCTATTGGTATCATCAGAAAAATTAGTAGTTTCATATCTCAGAATGCCCTCAATACACTGTACTATAGTTTAATTTATCCACATATCAGTTATTGTAATATTGTTTGGGCTAGCACATATCCTACTAATTTACAAAAATTATTCATCACACAATGCATGCATGTGTATGCAGACGACATTGCTCTAATTGCACACGTGCCCAATATTGATGCTCTAACTTGCTACCAGCATGTAGTACATAAACTATCTCAAACTTTTGTTGAGCTCTCCTTGGAGCTCAACATCGCAAAAACAAAAGAACTATGCTGTGGGGGCAGAGACAAGGCATCACCTCTGTTTCAGCCAATTAGCATCCAGGGTCAGCCAGTGGAACAAGTGCAAGTATTCAGGTACCTGGGCACAGAAATAGACACTTCCCTGTCCTTTTCACAACACACAGACACAACATACAAAAAAGCACAACAACGTCTCCACCTGCTCAGGAAACTCAGAACTTTTCAGGTCAGCAAGGAGGTGTTAAACTTGGTTTACCGCTCCCTCATCGAATCAGTTCTCACTTTCAATATCTCTTCCTGGTACAACCAACTCCCCATCAAACACAAAACAAGACTGTCACGCATAGTGAATCATGCTGCCAAAATAACTGGCTCCCCCCATCTCCCCCTATCTGAGCTGTACAGCCGCTCTGTGATCAGGAAAGCCAACCTGATCACAGAGGATCCCTCCCACCCCCTCCATCACTCCTTCCAGCTACTACCATCAGGCAGGCGTTTTATTGTACCACTGGCCCGTAAAAACATCTACAAGAAATCCTTCATCCCCTCTGCAATAGCCATACTGAACAGCACAACATGAACACCACAGTCAGCTGATACCTCAACACCCCATGTCCTGTTTGTATATGTCTGTGTGAATGTTTTTCTTGTGACTGGAGCCTTGTCAAAGACAATTTTCTGTAACCTTGTGTAACAGACAATAAAGTATTATCTTATCTTATCTTATCTTATCTTACAAAAGAAATTTGTTAGATTAGCCACCTCCTCTAATTACTTGTCTCCATCTGCCCCTCTATTTAAGAAACTTAACATATTGTCAGTTTATGACATTAATACACTCCAATCATGCATATTTATTTATAAATATATTCATCTTCCACATTTGCTTTCAATGGATTTTTCACAGTTAACTCTCAGGTCCATTCCTACAATACAAGACACACTGATAAACTTCATCGTCCCTTTTTGCCTCACTACATATGGTCAGTTTTCTTTTACCTACAGAGGTTCCTCACTCTGGAATTCTCATCTCCATGTAGCAAAAATATCTTCATCCCTGTTAAATTTTAAGTCCAGACTGAAGGCCCATCTAATACATCAAGACTCCTAATAGTTTCTAGTTTCTTTTCCCAATAGTTTATTTTCCAAGCACAGCTTTGATTAGATCATCCTTTATCTATACATGCTCACCCACTCACACACAATTATTTTTGTGTATATATGTAATGTTTTCTTTTTTGCTGTTGTGTTGTTGTTGAATTGTTTTTGATTCTTTGCTTATCTTTGGGGAGGTGTTTTGTATAAGCCCATACAGGGTTTTTTTGTTTTTTTTTTTACGTCTCCCGCACTTATTATTCTTGTTTCCTTTTTTTTTTTTTTTTTTTGTTTTTTATTACTTTTTTATGGTGCAAATAAATAAAATAAAAAATAAAAATGTTGGCAGCAATCATACATCTGTTTTCAAAAGATAGCCTCTGGAGATGATGCTGGGCACATGCACTCAACTTCTTTGGTCGACCATGGCAAAGCCTGTTTTGAGAGGAACCTGTCCTGTTAAACCGCTGTATGGTCTTGGCCACCGTGCTGCTGCTCAGTTCCAGGGTGTTGGCAGTTTTCTTATAGCCTAGGCCATCCTTATGTAGAGCAACAATTATTTTTTTCATATCTTCAGAGAGTTCTTTGCCATGAGGTGCCATGTTGAACTTCCACTGACCAGTATGAGGAGTGTGAGAGCGATAACAAATTTAACACACATGCTCCCCATTCACACCTGAGACCTTGTAATGCTAATGAGTCGCGTGACATCGGGGAGGGAAAATGGCTAATAGAGCTCCAGTAAGACATAAGACATAAGACATGTTTATTAATCCCACGTATGGGAAATTTCCTTGTCACAGTAGCATGGAATTCGGTAAAATATATATACAAATAACAACTACGACTTTGAAAAGGGAGTTACCAAAAAAACACAATTCAAATTTGGAAAAATATATACAAAAAATAACAATACTCTGAAAAATATCTAAAGAAAAAATAGAAATATAAAGACATTCTGTATATACAGTGTGGTGGTGGAATAAACTTTACAAATAAATAATTGCTTAAACTTTAAAAAACTATAAGATGGTGAGGTAGTGGTTCGTGCAAAAAGGCAGTGCAAAACAGCAGATTTATCTGTGCAAAATGACAGTTATTATTGACTCAGGCTGGTGTTGTACAGCCTGATGGCAGTTGGAATGAAGGACCTGCAGTAGCGTTCCTTCTTGCAGCATGGGTGCAGCAGTCTGCTGCTGAAGGAGCTGCTTAGGTCCCCTACTGTCTGACGCAGTGGGTGAGAGGGGTTGTCCATGATTGATGTCAGCTTGGCTAACATCCTCCTCTCACCCACCTCCTCGATGGAGTCCAAAGGGCAGTCCAGAACAGAGCTGGCCTGTCTGACCAGCTTGTCGAGTCTCTTCCTGTCCCTCTCTGAGCTCCCACTGCTCCAGCAGACCACTGCATACAGGATGGCAGAAGCTACCACAGAGTCATAAAAAGTCCTGAGCAGTGTCCTGCACACCCCAAAGGACCTCAGTCGTGTAAGCAGATGGAGACGACTTTGGTCCTTCCTGTACAGGGCGTTTGTGTTGTGTGTCCAGTCCAGTTTATGGTTGAGGTGAACACCCAGGTACTTGTTTTCCTCCACGACCCCAATGTCCAAGCCCTGGATGTTCACCGGTGCAGTGAGTAGTGGTTTCCTGCTGAAGTCAGTCACCATCTCCTTTGTCTTGCTGGCATTTATGTACAGGTGGTTCAGAGCGCACCAGTCCACAAAGTTGCCGATGACCTCCTGGTACTCCAGATCGTTTCCCTGAGATACACGCCCGACAATGGCTGTATTGTCAGAGAATTTCTGGAGGTGGCAGCTGTCAGTGTTGTGTCTGAGGTCCGATGTGTACAGGGTGAAAAAGAAGGGAGAGAGCACAGTACCCAGTGACGCCCCAGTGCTGCAGACTACCACATCAGACACACAGTCGTGAAGCCTCACATACTGCAGCCTGTTGGAGAGGTAGTCGGTGGTCCATGCAGCCAGGGTACTGTCAACTCCAGCTCCTTCCAGCTTTCCCCTGAGCACTGATGGTTGGATGGTGTTGAAAGCACTGGAGAAGTCGAAGAACATGACTCTCACAGTGCTACCGGTGTTGTCTAGGTGGGAAAGGCATCTGTGCAACAGATAGATGACATCGTCTTCCACACCTATGCCTGGTCGATAGGCAAACTGCAGAGGGTCAATGTTGTTGTGCACCAGATGACAGAGGTGGCCCGGGATGATCCTCTCCATGTTCATAAGGTGAGAAGTCAAGACTACTGGCCTGAAGTGGTTCAGCTCACTGGGATGCGCAGTCTTGGGAACCGGAACCAGGCAGGATGTTTTCCACAGGAGCGGAACTCTCTCCAGACTGATGCTCAAGTTGAAGATGTGCAGAAAAATCCCACAGAGTTGATGTGCACAGTCCTTGAGAAGTCTGGAGCTGTATGAAGGTTGCGTGCGTACAAAAACGTTCCGTACGTACTCGCTCACGGAAAAGTTCAGATGTATCAAGAGTGAAATGTTCGGGAACTTGTACATGCCTACGCCAACGGCATGGCTGGCGTATGCTGGCTTCTACAGATATTGATCCTTTGGTGACACTTGGAGGTGATGACGGGAAACTGTCATAAATGTGAAAACTATTAGTCCGACCGATCGACTGTGCCAGTCAACCCTGAGCAGAGCCATGCCAGCCGTGTGGGAGGGAATTATCCTCATGTCAGTCAGGTATATCAGATTCCCATACAATGCATCTGAACAGGTCAACATTAAAGTGCAATCTGCAGCGAGAACCGGTTTTCTGAATGCAATCGAAACTATCGACTGCTCACACATTTATATAAAAGCGCCATCACATGATGAATTTGTAAATGTCAACAGGAAACATTTTCATTCGATGAATATACAGATCATATGTGATGCGCAAATGCAATTAACTAACATTGTGGCGTGTGGAGGACAGCGTGCCAAAGAGTACATTTTTGCACATCTTCACTCCAGTGAGTAGCGTCTCCAATTCGCTTTCTGTGAAGTTCTTCTTTTTTCCCGTCTTACTCATTCTTATGTTTTAATTTTCTGATCGTGCAGAGAGAGGAATCTCAGGTGCAGGGTCAATTTAAATATATTTTGCATATTTAAAAGGGGCGTGGACAGGGAGTTGCATATTTAAAACAGGCGTGGACAGGGAGGGGTCAGGTACGCTCGATTGGAATGTACAAACGAAAAATGCTTCTAGATCTGAGCGTGCGCCACGTTTTAGAAGGAAATCCACGCAAGTCTTCGTACATAAGGCCCCTGGTCTGTTGTTATGGAGAAGTTGGAGGGGTGGTGTGAAGAGACCCCTGTCGGGTTAGGTGGGGGTTGGGGTGAATGGATCACCCCAGCAGAGAGTAGTGGGAGAAGATGTGTTGTTGGTGACAGTCCAGATATGGTAAAAATGGTAAATGGCCTTGCTTTTATATAGCGCTTTTCTACCTATTGGTACTCAAAGCGCTTTACAGTCAGAGACACATCTACCCATTCACTCACACCAGTGTTAATTTTGGCAGCAAATTCTGATTTAGTCTTAGTCTTAGTCTTTTGAATAACGCACCATTTAGTCTTAGTCATATTTTAGTCATCTGAAATCTTTTAGTCTTAGTCTAGTTTTAGTCGACTAAATATCATAAGAATTTTATTCTTAGTCTAGTCTTAAGTCTTTTAGTCTTAGTCTTAGTCTAATTTTAGTAGACCAAACATTAGCAGATTTTAGTTGACTGAATCTACAGGGGACTTAGTTGACTAATATCTTATGGAATGGTATTAAGGTTTGAATATGCAATACAGACACAGGTTTAACGGCTGTAATACAAAACATGTATTTTATTTTTCAAAAACACTGACCGTGGCTTTTTCACAAAAGGAAAAATAAAGTGCAATTCTCAAAAACAATAATAAAACTATTGGTTGTAATGCCACTGCAGAAGGTATCTAAATACAGAAACTCAGGAAACCGATAGGAACCAAAACAACGTCTGTAACAGTAACTACTCAGAATGTTACACACGTTGTTTTTGGTTCCTATCTGTTTCCTGAATATATACGTTCGGGTGTGGATGTGTAAATGCGTATAGTACTTTGTAGAAGCGCTCAATGAGGCGTCTCTGTATGTACAGTATGTGTATGTCTATGGTTAACGTAACCAGAGTTGCTAGTTATTGCACCTGACCAAATTCGATTTGGGCCTCAGTTGTATTTGAACTTGATAAACCAAAACTAGCGAGGGTAGCAACTAACAAACTTAAAACACTGAACAGCACACAGTAGTAGATACCGTAGACAGCCATGACATACATTTTAGAGTTAACGAGCTAACTAGCTTACCTTCGTATGGATTTCAGGATAACTCGCTTGCAAGTGTCGTTTCAAGTTTGTTGTGTTTTTACCGGCGATAGTAGGTCCACACGGTTTGCAAAGCGTCTTGTTTTCAGTAATGGTAAACTAGAAATGAGTCCATATATCTTGCCTCTGTTTTCTCCCCGGCTGTGACATATCGCGGTGTTAATAAAAAACTTTGAGTGCATGCATGATGACCCTTGTAGCAGTCTACCGACCATCAATGAGCGCCTTACCGCTCTCCAGAGTTTGTTCTGATTGGTTGTCTTTCCAAGTCGTCCAGCTTCACCATCTAAAGTCGTTCTGATTGGATTTCGTCCTTGTCAAATATTTTAGTCTCGTTTTTATTCGTTGATGAAAATGTCAATAACTTTCGTCATAGTTTTAGTCTTTGGGCATATTTTGTATTCGTTTTCGTCAGAGAAAAAAAGGTCGTTGACTAAAACTATGACGAAAATTTTTCGTCAACGAAATTAACACTGGCTCACACAAGCACACACCAGTGCCACGCACTGGGAGCAACTGGGGGTTCAGTGTCTTGCTCAAGTACACTTCGACATGTGGCACATTCCGGGGATCAAACCGCTAACCCTCTGGTTCGTGGACAACCCGCTCTACCTACTGAGCCACAGCCGCACATATGTTCTTGGGGGTGGAGATGTTGTTGTTGACGGAGATGTCATGGGGATAGGGGCTGGTTTATGGGTGCCGTTTGGTCTGGGCTGTGGAGGGTGGGGGAGGAGGCAGGAACACAGTCAAACCTATTGAAGAACAGGGGCCTCATGTACGAAGGTTGCGTGCGTAAAAAAACGTCCCGTACATACTTGTTCACGGAAAAGTTCAGATGTATCAAGAGTGAAATGTCCAGGATGACTTCCGGTGGCACGAGTGTGGGAATGGCTGCGTGAAAACTTTGCTCCGGACCGAACTGCTGCAAACCCCCACATAACACAGGAGAATACTCTTGCAAGAGCTTAATAATAAACAGTAATGTTGGGGGGAGACGAACGTGGCCCTAGTATGTCGTTGAGGAGCAAAAAAAAGGAAACTGACATGGAAAACGCGGGCGGGGGCGACGAGGCTATGCTAGGTGAGACGGCCTCATTAGCCTCCATACGTAAGGCTATAAGTGAAGCCATGGCTAATGCTACATCTGAGCTGGAGAATAATATCTCCAAACAGCTTTTAGATTTCCGGAGAAATATTCAAGATGATATTAAGAAACAACTGGGCGAAATGAGGTCAGAAATCAACCTGAAGATGGAGGAGACCGTGAACAAAATTGAAGTGGTGTCGCAGAGACTGGGGGAAGCCGAGCAACGGGTAGGAGAGGTGGAAACATTCAGTATGGAAGTCAACGAAACTTTGAACCAGATGCAGAAAGCTCAATTTCAACTGAAATCCAAACTGACGGAACTCGAGGGGCACTCCCGACGTAACAACATACGAATCTACGGCATAAAAGAAGGAGCCGAGGGCACCTCCATGATCCGCTTTGTGGAAAACCTCATTCAGACTGAATTGGGTGAGGGTACCGGCCCAAACGAACTTGGTATTGAGCGCGCACACAGAGCCCTCGGACCGAAATCAGCTGACAACGGACCCCCGAGATCAACGATTGTTAGATTCCTGAAATACACAACCAAAGAGAGAATTATCAGCGCGGCCTGGAAAAAAAACATTACGGTGGACGGGAACAGAGTGTTTTTTGACCACGACTACGCAGCAGCTGTTATGGATAAAAGGAGGGAATACCTGCCGATCAAAAAAGTGCTGAAAGAAAAGGGAATCAAGTTCCGCACACCGATGACCAAAATGCGTGTTTTCCTGGACTCGGGGACAGTCACATATGACAGCGCGGACCAAGCCGGAGATGACCTACGAGCAAAGGGGTTCCCGATCCCACCAAGGCCCGGGGGCGGACAGAGGGAGACGGCGCGGCCCCGCTTCAGCTGGGAACAGGTGAAACGTCCCCGGCGCGGAGACGGCAGGGAATACCAACAAAGGATCCGGGACAAGCTCCGCGGGTTTCAACCTGGGACCGAAACAGACGCCGAGGACTGTTAATAGATATCGACCCATCATAACGTCAGCCTACCTGACCTCCTGATGACGTTTCCATCCTTATTATTTGTCACTGAGTAGAGACGGTAGGCTGCACCTCTCAGTCTATTTGAATATACATAGATTTTTTGTTTACCCCACCCCCTCTTTTTTGAATGATGTGTGCACTTCTACACTGCTTTAAAATCATAAAGGGTTCAGTAATCGTGATTAAGTGTACTATTGAGCACACTTCCCTTCAATGCGAGTAGATGACCCACTGAATACCAGTCTGTTGATGCCAGTGGTATTGCTGGCTCGGTCCTACCTCACCCCTTAAAGGTTAACTTCACATTCAGTGTCCTTTATTATTCATTATTTACTTTATTACTTACTACAGGCCAAGACTTTTATAGTACTTTAATTTCAGAATATGGCAGTCGGTTGGTCGTGTTTGAATGACAGCCACCCACACAAATGACTTGAGGGGGCCCCGCAACTTAGCGGCTGTAACATCCCCCTACATAAGAGGTCCAGGAAAAACCTCTTCCGTGGAAGACCATTTCTTGTTCATTATCACGTTCTGTTGTTGTGATTGTTCTGTTTCTACTGTTCATGGCTGGTTGTTCTCAGGGGAAGTGAGCGAGTGTCTAGGTGAATGTTGGTTTATAGATGAGTAACAAAGAACTTAAGGTTATCACCCTAAATGTCAATGGTTTGTCCACTCCTGTCAAGCGAAGTAAAGTGATGTCCAAAATTAAAAGGGAAAAGGCACAAATTATATTCTGCCAAGAAACCCATCTAACAGATCAGGAACACGAAAAGATAAAGAAAATGGGTTTTAGACATACTTATTACTCATCCTTTAGAACAGGACGCAAGAGGGGCGTGGCTATTCTGATGCCTAATAAGGTTCATTTTGTACTCCAGTCAGAGATTAAAGACAAGGAGGGCAGGTTTATTATGGTGAAGGGCAAATTAGACGACAAGGACGTGACTCTATTGAATGTGTATGCGCCCCCAGGCAGCAATAAAACATTTTACAAAAAGATATTTGACTTAATCGCATTCCGGTCAGATGGAGTCTTAATCTGTGCAGGTGACTTTAACATAATTTTGAACCCAAAGTTGGACACAACTAATCAAAAAAGGAAATCCACCCCCATTGAAAGATGGATTAAAAAAAGAATTCTAGATATGGGACTGATAGATGTTTGGAGGGACCTCCACCACCAAGATAGACAATTTACTTTCTACTCAAACCGTCACAATGCATATTCAAGAATTGATTATCTATTTATGCATAACTCAGAGAGGCACAGGCTAAAGGAATGTGAGATAAACCAGAGAGATATATCAGATCATTCAGGTGTCCATTTAAAATTACATCTAGATGCTAGCCCTAAAATGACAACGTGGAGGTTAAATGTAAGCTTGTTAAATAACCCAGAGTTTAAAGAGAAAATAAAAAAAGAATTAAAAACATATTTGGATTATAATGATAATGGGAGTGTGAATCCAGTGATGTTGTGGGACGCCGCTAAAGCAGTCCTGCGGGGGAAAATTATATCAGAATCCGCATTTATGAAAAAAATGAAAACTCAGAAACTCTTAGACCTACGGAAACAGCTATCAGAACTGGAACAACAACACATTAAGAGTAAGGATCCACAATTACTCACACAGATGAGACCACTCAAACAAGAAATAGACAAGATTTACTGCGACGAAATAGAGAAAAATCTCCGATTTACAAAACAGAGATACTACGAGGCAGGCTCCAAAGCATCCAAGCTGCTAGCCTGGAGGCTGCGAAAACAGCAATTAGAAAATACAGTCTACAAGATTAGGGATCCCACCACCAAAGCGGTTACATGTAAACTAGAAGGCATACGGAAAGCATTTGAGAAATTTTACCAAACCCTGTATACCCAACCCACACCGTATGACCTGGATAAAGTAGAGGAGTTCCTGTGCCAACTGGACCTTCCCTCCCTGGGGAGGTTGCAAAACGAAAATTTAATAAAGGAAATAACTATTGAAGAAATTGATAAGGCGATCTCCTCCCTAAAATCCTCCAAGTCTCCAGGGACAGATGGATTTCCAGGAGAATGGTATAAATCGCTGAGGGAACAATTAATACCAATACTACATAAAAGCTTTAATTACACCTTGAAGGAAGGAGTCCTCCCTCCATCCTGGAGGGAGGCAATCATTTCAGTGATTCCAAAAGAGGGTAAGGATCCGAAGGAATGCGGATCCTACAGACCTGTCAGTGTCCTAAACCAAGATTATAAATTATACGCAACCATCTTAACCAAAAGGATGGAGGAAGTCATACCTTCTCTGATTGATGAAGATCAAACCGGGTTTATCAAAGGTAGACAAACCCAAGACAATATACGGAGGTCCCTTCACATTATTGAACATATAAAAAAGGATAAAATCAGAGCTATCTTACTGAGTCTGGACGCAGAGAAAGCATTTGATTCGGTGGGGTGGGGATTTCTTTATACAGTCATGGAAAAATTTGGCTTTCATGAGAAATTTATTAAAGGTATTAAAACACTATATACATCCCCAATAGCCAGAATTAAGGTAAACGGGAGCCTGTCAGGAACTATCTACCTGCACCGCGGCTGTCGCCAGGGCTGCCCAGCCAGCCCAGTGCTCTTCAATCTTTTTATTGAACCCCTTGCCCAAGCTGTAAGACAGAGTCCCGACCTGGAGGGCATTACAATAAAAGACACAGAACACAAAATATGTCTTTATGCGGATGACGTCCTGGTCAGCCTAAAGAATCCAGAGTCAGGGTTACCAAGATTAATGGATCTCTTGCAGATGTACGGAAACCTGTCAGGCTACACCCTTAATGTTAGTAAAACACAAGCATTGACGTTTAATTTTGTGCCATCATCAGCCCTTATAAATGAGTATAAGTTCAACTGGGATTCTACTTCTATTAAATACCTGGGTGTTAAACTAACAAAGGACTTAACACAGTTATTTCTGGAAAATTATGTAGGTATTAACTCCCAGATAAAGGAGGATTTAGACAGATGGGCTCTCCTGCCTCTAGAACTTGGTAGCAGAATTTTGACAATAAAGACTAACATTTTACCCAGATTACTTTATTTGTTCCAGTCCTTACCCATTTGTGTCCCTGATAGTCAATTTAGAGAATGGGACAAGATGATATCCCGCTTTATCTGGAATGGCAAAGCCCCCAGGGTGAGATATAAAACTTTACAGCTGCCAAAGTGTAAGGGGGGGATGGGCTTACCAAGGCTTAAAGATTACTATTTAGCAGCACAGGTGAGACCACTGTTGCTCTGGTGTAATATAGGCTATTTTGCAAAATGGAAAGAGGTGGAGGTGTCTCTGTTAGATAGACCTATACAGAGCTTATTAGGGAGCCCAACGTTGGCTAAACAATATGATATCCAGAGCCAGTGGGTTAAATTTTCTATAGAACTCTGGTTCAGCCTGGTGAAACAGCTTAACATCCAGAAAGAAATTCGAATTTTAATGTGGCCAACCCACGACCCAGACTTCAAACCAGGTATGAGTGATGGAGGCTTCATTCAATGGGCCAGAAAAGGACTCTCCACACTGTGTTTGCTGATTGAAAACCAGGATTTCATGGACTTCAAATCCATTTCAGACAGATATGGCCTTGCTCGGCAGGATTTCTATAGGTATCTTCAACTCAGACACTACTTTGATAAGGACATTAAAGGCCTCATACAGGACAACATATCAAGTATTACTAAAATGTTTATCAAAGCCTATAATGCAAAACTGTCCAGGAAGATCATTGGAGAACTATACGGACATATAGTTGAACTAAGAGGCCACTCAACAAACTATATTAAGGCGAAATGGGAAAAAGAATTGGAAATTGTGATTACTTCTGAAGACTGGACAAATATAATTGATACACAAATCACCACTACAGCCTCACAGCGATGGAGAGATTTCTCCTGGAAAAATTGTATGAGATTCTTTATAACTCCAAAGCAAAGGTCTAAACAAATAGGACTGCAATCAACATGTTGGAGAGGATGTGGACACAGCGAGACGGATCATACACACATATTCTGGAGCTGCCCGATTCTTAAATCATTCTGGGAAGGGGTCGAGGGCATAACTAGAGAGGTCTTGCAGTATAATTTTAATTTTACTTGTTTATCATTCTATCTGGGTAATATTAACATTGCACTACCAAGGAGAGACAGATACCTCTTAAAAATCTTCATGGCAGCGAGTAAAAAGGCCATAACAAGGAGATGGCTCAATACTGAACCTCCCACGGTTAACCAGTGGAAAGCCATAATTAAAGAGATCCAAACTATGGAACTATTGACTTTTAGTCTTAGATTACAGAGAGACAAAGGTGAAGTCCTCTGGGAAAAATGGAACACCTATATTACAAAGGGCAGTGATAACCTACTTTAATGCTCTCTATATTTTGGTTAAGAGAAGCAATAACCATATTGCTGTAACTAGTGGCGATCAGCTCGCAACCCCACTGTTCTCTCATGTCTTGTTGTTATGATTGTGCACATGTGTTAATGTGCAATTATGTATGTGAGATTATGCCTACAATTATGTTGTCTGGTGCATGGGCATATGTGTACATATCTATTATTTTTTATTTTATTATTATTATTATTTTCATTTTTCCTCCTTTATTTACATGTTCATTGTATTATTTACTGTCAAAAACTCAGAAAAAAATAAAGTTTTAAAAAAAAGAGTGAAATGTCCAGGACCTTGTACCTGCCTACGCCAATGTCATGGCTGGCGTACGCTGATTGTGACTGTGCCGGTCGACCCTGAGCAGAGCCATGCCAGCCGTGTGGGACGGAATTATCCGCATGTCAGCCAGGTATATCAAATTCCCATACAATGAATCTGAACAGGTCAACATTAAAGTGCGATTTGCAGCGAGAACCGGTTTTCTGAATGCAATCATTTATATAAAAGCGCCATCACATGATGAATTTGTAAATGTCAACAGGAAAAATTTTCATTCGATCAATATACAGATCATATGTGATGCTCAAATGCAGTTAACCAACATTGTGGCGCGTGGAGGACAGCGTGCCAAGGAGTACATTTTTGTGTTTGTCATTATCGCGATGACGTGTGAGAACTCCCTCGGGATGTAGTACGGCCACGTGCTAACAGCTAGCAGCTCAATGTCTTCTTTTGCCTTCCTGTCCGCTCTCATGATCTGAAATCCATCCAATGAGACGTGCGAATCCGGTATCAGTTCGTTCAGCCACGTCTCTGTGAAGCACATGATGCTACACTGCCAATACTCCCTTTGCAGCCTGGTTAGCGCCATCAGCTCCTCCATCTTATTGGGGAGAGATCTCATGTTCCCCATAATAACAGACAGTATGCATGGTTTATACTGACTGTTCTTCTCCCGGCACTTCACACCAGCTCTGCAGCCCTGTCTCCTTCTCCTTAATTCCACGGGGATCTCCGGTCGTTGTCCTGGGAGCACCCTCGTGTTGCACAGTGCTAACAGCTGATCCCGGGTGTAAACAATGGAGCCCTGGCTGAAGGGGTCTCCGGATGCCGTATTTCACAAACAAAGAAGTAAAAATGCACATATTCCAAACCTCGCCTGATGTACATCCATAAGATTAAAAGTCCGACTGAGGTTGGCGACAAAAATGACACGAGACAGCACGAAAATACACAAAAACACGGAGAAAACAATAAAAAATAAAAAAAAACCTTACTCTGCACCGGTAATTACAACATCGCCATATTGGTAGGAAAGCGCGCTTTTCGAATTACTATTTGGTTGACAACTGTGAGCAACTAACTAACTTGTCCTCGTACAAGTTACAACCAAAAATGGCTGAGCTGTTGTGCCCCAGGATGCCAGAATAGTCGGGGACAAGCAAAGGGGAAATTGTTTTATAGGATTCCCAAAAATCCTGCAAGAAACAGGCACGAGAAAATGGAGCTCTGGGATAACTCAAGAAATGGATTTCACTTGTCACTTGTGTAGTGATCACTTAATATCAGGTACAGAATCCAGCGTTTTCCAAGTGTAATGTCTTGTTTATTTGGCATGTCCAACATATTTCTTTTCAAAAAGGCAGGTTAGGCTAATGTTTATAACATGGATTACAAAGGGGTGTTGCTCATTCAGCACTAAGATTACTCACAATGAGAAAGAAATTCAGGATTAAAGAGTTACTTGTTATTGTAGTTATTCATTTTTCCTCAGAGTTTTCCTGTCAATATGGCGGTGTCAACAAAAAAAGTACAGTAACGTGACGCCCAGAGCTCTATTCGGCACAATTTGGACATTTTCACACTTGCAGGGGTCTGCTCACTTTTGTTGCCAGTGGTTTAGACAATAATGGCTGCGTATTGAGTCATTTTAAGGGGACAGCAAATTTACACTGTCATACGAGCTGTAGACTGACTACTTTACATTGTATCAAAGTGTCATATCTTCAATGTTGTCCCGTTAAAAGATATAATGAAATATTGACATAAATGTAAATATTCACTTTTGATTTTGGAGATACTGTACACTCATACGGCAAAACATCTGGTACCCTTGTGAAAACAAATGCATTCTACTATAACACTCCTGCACTAAATGTTAACTTAATGACTATTCTAATGTTCAGTTTATTTTAACAGTGTTTCAGAGGTGGTAATTCAACTGGATAATCATTTTTGAGAATGTAGTTTGTAATGCTGTTAAAAGGGATTGAATTAAACACTAAAGTGTTGCTTTGACTAAAATGTGGTTGTCAAAATAATAGAAACATATGTTCATACAATACAATGTAATTTAATAGTACTACAAACCACACCCTCTCAAATAAAACCACAGTCAAATCAACAGCTAAATCAGATTTTTTTTGCTGAAGTTGAGATTAAGAACTGTTCAGCTTTTTTCAGCATTTTTAATTGAATATGGCTTTTTACTTAATTTATGCTTTATAGATGAACAACTGAGTTTGTTAATTAATAATTAGCTCTTTTACTGTATTTGCATTTTTAAAGAAACGTAACCTGTTTACACATTTTGGAAAAACATCTATTTTCCATATTTTCCATTTTGGAAATTTTTAATTGACTGTGCTCATCAGTGTAATATGGTTCAGCATACTCCGAAATTGCTGAAATTATGTTATGCACACGTGAAGATCTAAACTGAGACTAGACCAGACTCTTACATTAAGACTGTAATTTAAAGATTGTCCGTGTTATACATTATAGAGCTTTAATATGGGATTCAAACACATTCTGATAGACAAGATGTCAACCTACACAGCCCTGGTAATGATCAAGTTGACACATTTACTTGATTGTCTGAACATCAGCCACCCAAGTACTGAACCATGAACAGAGTCTTAGCTGACTCGCTGATCTTTAAAGCAAGTGAAATTATCTCTCAAAATAATGACAGTCCTGCCTCAACTTTATCTAGTGTGCTGGGCTATAAAATGCTGTAATTTTTCAGTATGGTGATTTGTGAAGTTTATGCTCTTTATCTGTTGTAATATACACTATATTACCAAAAGTATTCGCTCACCTGCCTTTACTCATTCTATGAACTGAAGTGCCATCCCATTCCTAACTCATAGAATTCAATATGATGTCGGTCCACCTTTTGCAGCTATTACAGCTTCAACTCTTCTGGGAAGACTGTCCACAAGGTTGAGGAGAGTGTTTATAGGAATTTTTGACCATTCTTCCAAAAGCGCATTGGTGAGGTCACACACTGATGTTGGTCGAGAAGGCCTGGCTCTCAGTCTCCGCTCTAATTCATCCCAAAGGTGTTCTATCGGGTTCAGGTCAGGACTCTGTGCAGGCCAGTCAAGTTCATCCACACCAGACTCTGTCATCCACGTCTTTATGGACCTTGCTTTGTGCACTGGTGCACAGTCATGTTGGAAGAGGAAGGGGCCCGCTCCAAACTGTTCCCACAAGGTTGGGAGCATGGAATTGTCCAAAATGTTTTGGTATCCTGAAGCATTCAATGTTCCTTTCACTGGAACTAAGGGGCCATGCCCAGCTCCTGAAAAACAACCCCATACCATAATTCCTCCTCCACCAAATTTCACAGTTGGCACAATGCAATCTGAAATGTACCGTTCTCCTGGCAACCTCCAAACCCAGACTCGTCCATCAGATTGCCAGATGGTAAAGCGTGATTCATCACTCCAGAGAACGCGTCTCCACTGCTCTAGAGGCCAGTGGCGGCGTGCTTTACACCATTGCATCCGACGCCTTGCATTGCACTTGGTGATGTGTGGCTTGGCTGCAGCTGCTCGGCCATGGAAACCCATTCCATGAGGCTCTCTGCGTACTGTACTTGGGCTAATCTGAAGGTCACATGAAGTTTGTAGCTCTGTAGCAATTGACTGTGCAGAAAGTCAGCGACCTCTTTGCACTATGCGCTTCAGCATCCGCTGACCCCTCTCCGTCACTTTACGTGGCCTACCACTTCGTGGCTGAGTTGCTGTTTTTCCCAAACGCTTCCATTTTGTTATAATAGAGCTGACAGTTGACTGTGGAATATTTAGGAGCGAGGAAATTTCACGACTGGATTTGTTGCACAAGTGGCATCCTATGACAGTTCCACGCTGGAATTCACTGAGCTCCTGAGAGCGGCCCATTCTTTCACAAATGTCTTGTTTCACAGTCTGCATGCCTGAGTGCTTGAATTTATACACCTGGGGCCAGGCCAAGTGATTAGAACACCTGATTCTGATCATTTGAATGGGTGAGCGAATACTTTTGGTAATATAGTGTATCTGTTCGCTAAAATACTGTAAAGATGGATGGATTTAAATTATTTTTTTCTCATAAAATATTTTTATGGCCTCTCTTACCCTGAAGGGTCCATTCCACAATGTGAGAAATGTTCTTTATGTACCTGTCAAGTCCATGTCCAGTTAAAACATTTAGAGTGTCAGTTACCAAAATACAGTCAAACACTGTGTTTTTCTTGTCCATTCCCACAGGTGCATGCTCAACACCATAGATGGCCCATCTGAGTCGGTGGAGGACTACTTGTGTGACCCAGAGGAGATGCCTCTGGGGGCCAGGGAGAGCCGGCTACCGTGCCCAGAGGATTGTGTCCTCAACGACTGGGGCCCCTGGAGCCCCTGCAGCCTGGTGAGAGCTGAAACCCGTACTAGAAAGCAGTAATTCAGCTGTCTGGCACAGAGTAGATAGGAGAACGACAGACTTTTGTGAAGCCCACACAGATTTATCTTGATATCCTTTTCTTGTCATAAATATTTTCTCTGAGGCTGAAGGAATTCAAAGCATTGCTGAACTGTATTATTGTGAGTTGTATCTGAATCTTTGTCAATAGGTTATTTTTCGACCACCAATAAGGAATAAGAAAGATAAACAAACCTGGGAGTGGGAGAGGGAGAAAAATGGCTTATATATCACCTAAATTACACTACACTCTCTGTGCATACTGCAGGGAAGAAAGAGGATTTATGACAAAGACTTACCTGCATATATTTCAGCAGTAATGTTAAAAATATTATCCCTCATTTGTGACCATCGTGTGTTAGACAGCTGTTATAGATATATGGTGTCAAATTATTATTAGTATTTTCTGAATGAATAAGATACTACATCCATGCCCCCAGAAATTTACTTCATAAACATTAATTTCATTTTAATATTTAATTTCCCTTTATATCATAACGTGATACCTTCTCTAACTAATTTTAATACAAGCTGCCTTTTCAAATAGTTTTAGGAAACAGTGACCCCTTTTCATCCATGGGCCACAGCACATACACAATCTTTGTTCCTTCTTTTGCAAATTCTTGTAAGGTGTCAGAGGATCCTGTTCAGCTCCTCTGCCCCTGACATCTCTGATTCATGATAAAAAAAAGGCCTTAACTGGTATGGTTTCACCCTGGATATTGTTAACTATACCCTATTCTCTCCCAAAGTCCTTAACGCACCGACTTCCCACAATTCCAATCTTGACATGGAGTCTGCAGTGGCACCAGACATTTTTATTCATCATGCCAGCAATTGAGATATTGAAAAGCCTGCTATTTTCTGCTCCAACTCTGTTCTCCTCAAGCAGGGACCATATAGAATCTGGTAGTCCATATAGAATCTATCCGTCCATTGCAGCAGTTTATCTATTTCAGCTCTTGTGTCATACAAAATAAAATTCAAATAAACAAAATTAAATTCCACTTATTGGGATGGAGGTGAGTGGAATTTTAATTATTTTATTTAGCTTCAGTCCAAAGACGTCTCCCTGGGCTTGCTTTTGTGTATGTCTTAGGATTGTTAGGATATTTTAAATGAATTGTGGTCCAGTAATATGTGAAATAAGTTAGAAACAGGCTTAATTTTCAGTAAACATAGACACCATTGCTGCAGGAACTCTACTGTTTAATTCTAGGTCAGGGCTATGTCTGGATTCAGTTATTATCTCTCACATGCAACATGAATCGCTTATTCAATTATGTATTCTAAAGTCTCCAGCTTTTTAATGGGAAGTCTGTTTTCCAGCCCTGTACCAGAACAAACAGCCGAGTGCGGACGGCGTACACCCTTCGATCCCCCAGCGTGGGAAGACAGTGTCCAGAGACGACCGATCAGGAGCCATGCGGCCTGAACCTCAACTGTTTCAACTATTTCTACAACATCACAGGTAAAAATGTTGAAGAACTGAAAATGTTGCACAGTCTTCAGGTGGACAGGAGTGACTGAGCCATGTTTCCTCCTCTGTGTTTTCATTGACTGATGTTAGATGTTTCTGGTTTTTAGACTGCTGCCATAGGTGAGTCAAGCTGAAAATTTCTCATAAACAACTGAGTCACTGATTCAAAAACAACCCTTCAAGTTGACTCATCATTTTTTTTCCATTTATTTTCACCAGTTTTATCACTTTGTGTTTCTTTGGGTAAAGACAGTTGCAGAACTTGCAGGGTTTCTGCATACAATCACCAGATTATCAAAACAGATTAATAAAATGAGCTGAAATAACATCTGCAACAACTTAAAACGATTTCCAAGGTCAGTTTAACTCAATTTATAAAATTTAAACAAGACTGCTCAGTCTGTGTAATTCTCAGAACAGAGAAAAAGGTGCAAATGATTCACTGGGATATCGTATGAGTTTTTTTTGCACTTTGCGATGTGGTGGGCAACTTTGTACTGAAAGCCTCCCCCACAGTTGCTTCTGCATGGACCCCTTTATGATCATCTTGCTTGCGATCATCTAGTTATTATTCTAATTTTTATTTGCCTTATTATTCTGCTTAGCTAAAAGTGTCTCCCCAGGACAAACTGCGAAAACCGGGTGCATATATAGGGGGTGCTACTGGTGATGTGTAAATATTTGACTCCCATCTCCTACTTAGTTGGCAGACCCAGCTTTCCCCTAGTCACACTTAACCTCCTGTCAGGTCTTTTCCCACCTGCTTTAGCTTATGACTCCCTCTAGTGGCAGACTGAAGTGATGGCAGACTGCATACAAGCCCAACAAATTTCGTTGCTTCCGACTCGCCTGACTCTCATTCACTTGTCAGCCAAAATATTCCTCCAAAGACACTTTGCCTCCTTTCAGGCCATGTCCAATCCGCTTATGCCTCTGCGTCCAGCTTGGGGACGACTTCACCATGGCATGAACCCCTTCATGATCGGTTGCGATGATCTAGTTATTATTATTAGGGGTCCATGCAACAAAGTTGCAGGATCCCTATTGATTTTGTTGCGATTTTTAGATTTTGTTGCAATTTTTATTATTCTTCGACCTATTATTCTGCTTACCTAAAAGTGTCTGCCCAGGATGAACTGCAAGGATGAAAGACATCAAACCTGGTAACTTGGTAGAAGTCCTAGCTTTTCACTTTGCCAAGGTGTCGATGCACATGCCTACAGCTAGGTGGCACTATAATAAGCCAATTTACATTTTGGCTCATATCTCAAGAAGATATATGAGCCATCTCATAATGTGATATCATAACGTGAAAGGGGCAAAGTTGGAATGGGAAGAAAAACTCGACTTACTCAGACTAAAACCATGGTGACAGACAAAATGGAGAAACCGCTAGCTAACCGTGAAATGGAAGGAGATGTTGGCTATGAAAAAAACACACCTCGCGGGAAGTGAGATGGTAATGGCTTGGATCTAGAAATTATCAGCAAGGAGGAAAAAAGACGTGAAAAAAGACTTAAACAAAATATACACCAATAACTTACTAAAGTTACCACTGAATAGCAGCTACAGAGAGATCAATCAGCCTCAAGATCGATGAAGCTATCAAAGCTCTTATTATCTCACTGAAAGAACAAAAAGGTCTTCAGGATAAGTTAACTGATTTGGAGTCCAGATCGAGGAGAAATAATATCCGTATCTACAGAGTCACAGATGGAGAAGAGGGTGTCTGCAGTCAAGTTTGTTCAAGACCTGCTCAAACATGAACATCACCTACGGGAGGATTTTAATTTCCAAATTCCTGAAATCATTACTAATGAGAGAGTTCTGAGAGAGGTATGGAGAAAGAAAATACAACTGGCAAACAGAGTCCTGTCATTTGATCCTGACTACGCATCAGAGGTTGTTCAAAAGAGAAAGGAGTACAACACTGCCAAAAAACTCTTGAAGGAGTAAGGTGTCCGGTTTCAGACACCAGGATGCGCAGAAGAGGTGAAGGAGGAATTGAAGAGGCGTGGACTCGTAGAGAAGACACTGTCACCGACGACCGCGGGGACACACACATCACACAACGATGAAGTGACAGCACAAGCAGGGATCCCGGATGATCTACACATTAGCAGCGGCACGAGCCAAGGAGAAGCTGCAAGAGTTCCAAAGATTCTTTGATTAAGAACAGAGAATACTGGTAGGAATGTTCTCTTATGGCCTGTGTTTTTAGTTGTCAGAATAATGATTAACCTGGTATTCCTATGCTAAAAGAAAACCGACTATCGGAGGTCTGGGTTACTTAATTTTCTTTTTCAAAGTTCTAACGTTGGACTCATTTAGAATGACGAAAGCCCTCACTGTAGCTCCTAGTGTCATTACTAAGTTAGGGTTTTCCCTAGATCCACCAACGGGATCAGACTGATTGAGAACAGAAAGATCCTCAATTGTTTGGAAGTTCATCTGTTTTACTTACTCTGTTCTATGCCACTGTTCTGGCAATGTTAGTGGGGCTACCAGTGTTTTCTTTTGTCTTTATTTTCATAAGTGATGCAATGTCACAACGTGAGAATAGCGTCCTTAAATGTGAATGGCTTAAACAATCCAATTAAAAGAGGAAAAGTCTTGGCAAAAATGAGAAAAAAAAAAATGATATACTTACATGAAACATGTCTACCTCAGCAGAAACGCGACAAACTGAGGAAGTTTGGATTTAAAAATGCCTTTTTAGCTCATTTAAGAAACATCCAAAGAGAGTAGTCGCCATATTAATTTCCAACTCTGTCATTTATTTCTTTAATGACTTAAAAACTGACAAAGTAGGGAGATATGTAATAGTAAAAGGGAAACTGGACAATAATGTAGTTACTCTGGTCAATGTCTATGTGCCACCTAATTCAGACCGAGCATTTTTGAAATTACTGTTTGAGACCATAGCCTTGGAAAATGAAGGAATTCTAATATGTGCAGGGGATTTCAAAATGATTTTGAATGCTAAACTGGACACAACTAACAACAAGAGAAGTAGGACTCATCTGTCGAAACTTGACAGCACTTCTCTAACTGAACTGGGGATATTTGATGTTTGGAGAGACCTCCATCCGCTAGAGAGGCTCTACACACTTTATTCTGCTCCACACTCAGTGTATTCCAGAATAGACTATTTTTTTATGAACACAATAGGAAAACAGGAGTAATGATTTGTCTAACCACAGTATATCCGTCTAAATAGGAGAAATAAAAATACACGATGGAGATTAAATGTGGGTATATTGAATAACCGGATAACACAAGAGGAGGTCAAGAAAGAGATTAAACGCTGCATAGAGGAGAACAGGGTCAGCCCTGTGGATTCTACCATACTGTGGGACACGGTTAAAGCTGTAATGAGAGGGAGGTTAAAGGTGCAGTAGGCAGGATTGCGAAGATCCAGGACTTAGCCAAAAAATTTGAACATCAACAAATTCCCAGTCCCTCCCCACTTTCCGCTAAAGCCCAAAACGGTCTCCCAAGCCCCTCCCCCCACAAGGGAGAGCTGTGCACGATAGAGCGCGTGCATATTGGCCCTGGAATACTGTGCACGAGCAGAGAACCGAGAGAGAGCGAGTAAACAAACTAGCATGGAACACACCGACGTAACAACAACAAAATAGTTGTTATAATACCCTTCGTTATTGCTAAATAATTTGACCTAAAGTACAACGATACAGTCGTTATACTTTAGGTCAAAATATTTAGCAATAGTCAACTTTAGGACAAAACCAAGGTTAGGATGTTTCTTTTTTTTTTTAATACTTTATTTACAGTTTTTAACTTTCCACAACAATTAAACCCCAAAAACAAAAAAACAAAAAAACAAAAAAAACGAAAACAACAGGGGGCTACCAGACAGTTGTAAATTTACATAAACAGACTTGCAGTAGTAATAGTAATAGTAATGCAGTAGTTAGAGTAAAGCAAGTACCATATGAAAAGGCATCACACCTGACACTGGGCCAGGAAGGGTCCCCAGATTCTCTCAAATCTGTTCCGTTCATTAGGTTTGTGCAGGCGCAGTCTTTCCATTTGAATAACCGTTAACATCTCATTGAGCCAATGAGCAAAGGTGGGTGGAGTGGTAGACTTCCAGGTTAAAAGAATAAGTTTCTTAGCCACTACCATCCCTAGTTGCAGTGCGACCTGGGTGTCGTGAGGAAAATCAGAAGTCTCGGCAGAGCATCCAAGAATGGCTAGGTCATGATTAGGCTGAATAACTCTGGAATAGGCTTTAGACAAGTGCTCAAATATAGCTGACCAAAACTCCTGCAACTTAGGACAGAACCAGAAAAGATGCGCTAGTGAACCCTCAGCAATATGACACTTATCACATACAGGGGACACAGATGGGAAAATACGATTTAGCTTTGTTTTCGAGTAGTGCAATCTGTGCAACACCTTGTACTGAATTAACCTGTAACGTGAGTTAATAGAGCAACAGTGGACCCGAGACAGTGCCTCCTCCCAAAGCTCTGCCGATATGTCAGAGCTCAAGTCCGTGGCCCAAGCTTCCCTAATACAATCGGAGGAAACTGAATTGGTAAAAGAACCCACAAATTTTGATATTAACTGCTTGGAGTCCGGAGGGAGCAGGAGGGTCTCAAGGAAAGGATGGGTGATGGACGTAGAATCGAGATGTGGCCAATTCTCCCTGACATAGTGTCTGACTTGGAGGTAGCGAAAAAAGTGAGAATTTGGAAGACTGAATTTGTTGCTTAGCTGAGTAAATGATGCCAATTGGCTGTTAATGTACAGATCTGAAAATGTACTAATACCCCTTTCTCTCCAGACTGCAAACACCCCATCCGACCGGGCAGGCAAGAACGTATGATTATGACATATGGGTGCATGTATGGAGACACTGAGAACCCGGCAAGCTGCCTTTATCTGATTTAAGATTCTCAAGGAGTTCTTCACGGTGAAATTTTGAATTAATTTAGCTACTGGGGCAGAGTCAGAAAACAAAAGAGCAGGAAGTGAGGACATTTTAACTGCAGCAGCTTCCAGCTGTAACCACAAAGGGCTCTCCCCAACCTCAACACTTCCACCTTTCCAGTAGGTAAGAGCCCTGGAGTTGGCTGCCCAGTAGTAGTGTTTAAAAACAGGCAGTCCCAGACCACCCTTTTTGGATGGTTTTTGAAGGTGAGCCTTGGATATCCTGTGAGATTTGTAACCCCACACAAAGGGCAATATGATAGAGTCAAGCTTCTTGAAGAAAGATGCATTTAAGTATATGGGCAGGTTCTGGAAAAGGTACAGAAACCTGGGTAGGCTCACCATTTTGATTGCATTTACCCGACCGATCATAGATAGGGGCAGTGTTCTCCAAGACTCAATAGTTGTTTTGAGTTTTTCTAAAGATTCTGTAAAGTTAAACTTGAAGAGATGCCTGGGGCTTCTCGTCAGTTGAAGTACTAAATAGGTGAAAGACTCCTTCATCACTCTAAAAGGCAAATTTGTCAGAAAGTCATCAGTAAGTTGGTCTGTTAAGGGCATGAACTCACTCTTTCTCCAGTTTATGGTATAGCCAGAGATGCTCCCGAAGGAATTTATATATTCTAATAGGACGGGGATAGAGACCACCGGGTCAGCTAGACAGACAAGGAGGTCGTCCGCATACAGAGTCACACGGGTCTCTGTGCCACTTGTCCTAATACCTTTAATGTATGGATGTCCTCTAATACCAATAGCCAGGGGCTCCAGTGCTATATTGAACAGCAGGGGCGACAATGGGTCCCCCTGGCGAACGCCACGATGCAGGGTGAACGGACCGGATCTGTCCCCATTCGTCAGAATGGAAGATTTTGGGTTGCTATATAATATTTTGATCCACTCTATAAAAGTGGCGCCGAATCCAAATTTCTTAAGTGTTGCAAATAGATAAGGCCACTCTATCATATCAAACGCCTTATGAGCATCTAAGGACAATATGGCCGCCCTGTCATCTTTGCCATAATCTGCATACATAATATTAAGGATTTTGCGGACATTACAGAAGGAATACCTGCCCGGAATAAATCCTGTCTGGTCCACGTGAATGATACTTGCTATTTTTTTACCGAGCCGGTTTGCTAGAACTTTTGTAATTATCTTCAAATCGTAATTTAGTAGGGCAATAGGCCTATAGCTACCCGGATCTGTTTCATCCTTGTCCTTTTTTAATAAAACACAAATATTTGCTTCACCGAGAGAGGATGGAAGCCGTTTGTTTTTAAACGTGTCCCGGATCATCCTCAACAGAGAGGGTGAAAGGACCTCATGAAAGGCTTTGTAAAACTCTGGTCCAAACCCATCCGGACCCGCCGCTTTGCCAGTGGGGAATGCTCTGATGGCATCCTGCAGCTCAGAATGTGAGAAATCTGAGTCCAGACTCTCCCTGAAAGCCACATCCATTTTTGGAAAGTGGAGCGATTCAAAAAACTGATCGAAATCCTCCTGCACTGTAAACCCGGATAAGTTGAGTTTACTTAAAAAATTTTAGGAAACTGGTTGCCCTAAAAAAAATTAAGTAATGTTTGATGAAAACTTAAGTGAATTTAACTTAAAAAAATGAGTGGATGGCATTGTTACTTTGAGTTCAATACACTTAATACCAAGTTTGTTCAACTTAAAATCACAAGTAATATCAATTGCTTTGCCCCTCTATTCCACTGTTAATTTAAAGTTAAGTGCACTAACCTCCAAGATGATTAAACTTAAAAACATTAGTAAAAGCAATTGCTTTGCATATTTATTCCACTTATAACTTTAAGCTGAATACACTATACTCCAAGTTGATTTACCTTAAAAATTCCTTTGCCCAATTAATCCACTTTCTGAAAAGTAAAATAAAATCTGTTTAATAAAAAAAAAAAAAAACTATACAGATTAAATTAAGAAAATAAAAAGCAAAACCACAGGAGTACATTATTGTCTACATGTTTTATTAAACTTGTCTTTATCACGTTATCAAACAAAATAGGTTTGCGATCAAAAAAATCAAATAGGACTCCTGTGAATCAGGATGGCATTAAACTACAAAATCAATGCCAATGCTATACAACATAGGTAGCAATAGGAATTAAACTAGATCAGCGCTAATAACAAATCACACACCAATCAGGATGATATCAAACACCAAAATCAGTGGCAATGCATAAAAAAACTTGCATATCAAACAGGTTCCACAGTAAACATGGTATTTTTAAAGTGCAACATTACAGATAACCAAGCACTCAGATTCAGAGGTGTGGTATAAGTATTCAGACCCCTGTTTTAAACACATAGTTGATTCTTCAAAGAATTTTGGGTTTCAGCTCACCTCTGCCCAGGTTTAGCATGACCTATTGAATAAAGTGGAGGGTGCTTTTCATGCACTTGGGGTAATCCAAGTGCAAGGCACAAATCAGTCCAAAAAGGACACAGAAAGCCTGTGGCAGGTTGGCCAACTCCTCCACTACCACACTCCCTTCCAAGATGATGCTCACTCTGGATGGGACGAGTTGAGGATGTTCGTCAATGCAGACGATTCCCACTGGAGTTTCACTGTACACGTCCTTGTCAGTTGCATCCTAACAGAAAAAGAAACAGACAAAGAGAGGACATTGTAATGTCAATAATGGTGTATTGACCACAGAAATTAAGAAAGGACAACAACAATTTTAAATCACCATAATTTGTTCAGTACATTACAAGAGCTGTTTGAAAACCTGTGTGCTGAAATGGTTTTGTAGCTCAGAAGAGATGGAGAGCTTTTTCAGTCCCAGTCAAGCTGAAAAGTTGTGTCAAAACTATTTCCAGTACAGATGCAATTGTTGCAGTTGATACAAATTTAATCTCAAAAAGTAAGAACTTATGTAAGGGTTTTTCATAGTTCTCAGCAAAATAAAAAGAGGGGTCCTTCCCTGTGGCCCCATCTCACACTAGCTGATGTCAATTTCACAGAAATAAAGACAAAGGTGAAAGTTCAAGTTGTTGTACAATGTTAATTTGTAATTTAGAGTAGGTAGTAGTGATTTAATTTTTTTAGTAAATTAATATCAGATGGTTGTGTTGTGAATCAATAATGCAGATATTCAAAACAAATTCAGTTACTTACCAAGCAGGTTTTGAAGAACGCAGAGGGGTCATCCCCCAAGACGACTGGCAGTCCCTGAAGACAAAGGCACCTGATGTCTGTTGGCTCAGTGGTCTGGAAGATAGTGGACATAACTAAGTACACTCATACTGTATATGGTTAAATAGGTACCAGAAAATCGATTTAAATCACAAAATCACACAAACACTGATAGGCTACAGTAAATATCTACCCGTGTAGAGTAAAATAGATTAGTAAGTTATTTATTTGCATAAACCATGATATCAATAATATCAAGTTAAAAAATATTTTTGTGATTTAGGTATTGTAGAGTCTACTAGTAGAATACAACAAGAAGTATGGGATAAAATCACTGATAAAGCTTAAAAAGTGTTTCTGGATAGTTGATAACAACATGAAATATCACCAGAAACGGCTAACCATGTCTTTTTGAATGTTTTGATTATTAAAATATAAAAAATCTTCTTTGTAGCATCCACTAAGTTGAAAAATGACCTCGAGAATATCGAACCTTCCTACACTACTTGAATGCAGCGGGAATTTAAGAGGCATGGTTATGTCCAAAACTTAAAAATTCCATCCCATTTAACTTAAAGTTACTCATTCATGACATTACTTTCAAATGTAAGTATATTCTACTTCAAATTAGTAGACTCCGCTTAAATTTGATAGTTACACAATAAAACTTAAATTATCTATGTACGTTGAAATTGATTGTTTGAGTAGAAATGAAATCCGGGCTAACAGTGTGTGTAGCTGTTGATTTAGAAGTGTAAATTTCTGAGTAAAATTCTTTAAAACGTTCATTGATGCCTTTTAAATCTGTAAGCAACTGTCCAGATTTAGATTTTATTTTATATATGGCTCGTTTTGCTTGTTCTCCCTTCAACTGCCTTGCCAGTAGCTTTTGTGGCTTGTCGCCAAGCTCAAAGTGCCTCCGTTTAAGTTTCAAAAGTAAGTTTCCTATTTGGTCTCCTAGAATGGTATTATACTCGTACTTTAATTTCTGAATTGTATTGTAATCTGATTGGAGTAGTGAGTTTCGATAGACCTGTTCAGCAGTTTGTAGCTCTTTTTCAATCTCCTCCAGTCTGCCTCGCTTAGCCCTTTTCAGTGTTGCTTCATAAGAAATAATTTGCCCTCTAATATAGACTTTGAGAGTTTCCCAGAGTATTGTGTCGCTCAACTCCCCATTATCATTGGTCTCAAGGAACTGTGATACGTGCGTAGTGATGTATGTTTTAAAAGCCTGGTCCTCAAGGAGATTGGGATTAAAACGCCAACTATAGACTTGTCTAGGGGAGCACAATTTAAGAACAAGATTAACAGGACTGTGATCAGATATTATTATGTTGTGATATTTAGTGTGGTTAATGTTAGAAATTAATCTGGAGTCGACTAGAAAATAATCGATCCGTGTGTATGATCTGTGTACATGTGAGTAAAAAGAGTAATCCCGGTCAGATGGGTGCTGCAATCTCCAAATATCCACCACCTTTTTTGTTTTCATCAAATTGTTAATGGTTTGTACAGTAAGAATATTAGGTGGGGGGGCAGAAGACAGCCTATCCAAATATGGGTCTAGGTAGCAATTAAAATCGCCCCCTGTCACTATGTGACTTGAATCATCGTCCGGGATCAGATCAAACACCTTTCGGAAAAAAGCCGGGTCATCCGTGCTCGGCCCATAGATATTCACTAGCGTAATAGGGAATTAATTGATATGGCCAGTTACAATTAAGAATCTGCCGTTTGGGTCAGCTATAGATGATTGAAATCGAAAAGGCACAGTCTTCTGGAAGAGAATAGCAACGCCCCGGGCCTTTGATGTGAAAGGTGACTGATAGACCTGTGAGATCCAATTAGCCCTGAGTTTCCTGTGCTGAGTAGCTTTAACATGAGTTTCTTGTAAAAATATAATGTCAGATTTCAGTGATTTCAAATGTGAAAAAACCTTGCCTCGTTTAACTGGGTGACCTAAACCACGTACATTCCAAGAGACCAGGGACATGAAATCCAGAACATTATTCATATGTGGTACCTTTTGCATTAGAGCAAAATACAAACTTAACATTCAGTCTGGCAACCAACAAAAAACAAAAAGCAATGACACGAACAGTTAACAAATACACCAACAACCCTCCCACCCAAAGCTTCCCCAAACGAAGCATAGTTACCCTCATCCACATCTGGGATCGCCGGAAAAAAAAAAGAACACCTCCATCTAACCGCCCCTCATCAGCACACAGAGTGAATTTAGCATTTTAAACAAAACCGCTATGGTAAAGGACAGCTCAAAACAGGTTTAGAAATGTAAGCGGTCAGAGTTCTTGATTTACAAAAGTCTTAGCCTCGTCCGGATGATTGAATGTTTTTACTTGCCCTTGGTAGTGGACGTGGAGTCTTGCCGGGAAGCGCAGCGAATGCCGAACTTCCTTCTCTCTCAGCAGCTGCAGCACCTCACGAAAGCCCCGCCGTTGTTCCATCACCTCCGCAGTGTAGTCCGGGAAGATCAAGATTCGGTTTCCTCCGTATTCCATTGAACTCTGCCTTCCGAGCCGCAGAATCTTTTCCTTCTCCTGTGTTAGATGCACCCGTGCGATTATCATGCGGGGTCTGGATCCTTCTGATGGTTTGGGCTGTTGAATACGGTGCGCTCTGTCAATGACGACCGGTTTGGTGAAGTTGTCGTCCCCCAGCAGCTTAGGGATCAGGTTAGACACAAATTCAGTTGGCCTCCCTTTCTCCTCGCCTTCCGGGACGCCAACAATTCGTATATTGTTGCGTCTGGATCTCCCTTCGATATCCGAGAGTTTGGCCCGCAGCTTTTTATTCTCATTCCGCAGTTCAGCGACTGAAGTTTCCACCGCGTGAATACGTTGCTCATGGTCTGCAGCCTGATGCTCGGTGGTCGTCAGTCTCTCAGAGCTCCTGCTGGGCGGATAAGATGTTCTGAAAACTCTGCTCGAACTTGTCAAACCGCTCGTTGAAGGATTGCAGAAGCATCTTTGATAATTTATGCCAAGCGAGTGGAAGCTCGTCTTCGTCTTCAACTGGTGACTTGTCCGGTGACTTCTTGCTAGCTTGGTCGCGGCTAGCATTAGCCGCGGTATCGGCTAGAAGACGGCCGGCTCCCTTTCCACCTCGTGCAGTTTTATGAGACATTTTTACATTCCACTCAATGGTGGTGCAAAAATGAAATACAGGACGGCAAAAATTATTATTTGATATTTTTATTTTTATTTGGGATTTTGCTGATGTTGTTATTGCTTTTTGGATGAGTGGGGAGGGGCATATTACGAATGCGGGCACTAAAAATGTTGGAAATATAAATAAATAGACAAATGGGGAGAGACTTCAAGACACTACTCTGTCCACAATACCAGTAGAGGCATGTATTAGCCCTGTACACATAGCCATAGTAACAATCTTATGGCCAGGACGAAATAGTAAGGCCCTGCTATTCCACAATATATGGTGGAAGCTCATTAGTAACCATGTGGAAGAGGTTACAAAAATTGGAAGTTTAAGACAGAAGGGTTTGGTAAGAGGGATGGTTTCACTAATGCACCAGTTTTTCTTTTGTTATCATTATTATGTTTTGTAAAGTGGCTTTAGATGTGAAAACCAAGGGGGAGGAAGTTATTCTCATGGGGAAGATTAGACTAATTTCCCTTAACACAAATGGGTTGAACAATGCCATAAAAAGGAAACGGGTACTCCAGCACCTTAAGAAAGAAGGGGGAGAAATTATATTCCTCCAAGAAACACACTTAAGTACAGTAGAAAATGTTAAATTGGAGAAGTTAGCTGATGCTCAAGTGTTCTATTCGTCCCACTCAACAGCTAAAAGAGGAGTTTCAATCCTTATTAAAAATAATATTATGTTCCAGAAAGTAAAATGCATTAGAGACAAGGAAGGAAGATATGTGGTGGTAATTGGTGAGTTAGAAGAACATCATATAACCCTCATTAATGTTTATAACCCTCCAGGAAAAGGGGACGAACTCCTGAAAAAAGTACTACAAGTGTTAACATTGGAGGCACGGGGAATTATAATTATGGGTGGTGATTTTAATCTGGTGATGAACCAGAAAGCAGACACTCAAAGTAGGACAAAACACAAGTCAGAGAAAGCAGCTGATTTACTTCGAAAAGCTCAAATGGATATAGGGCTAACAGATGTTTGGCGTTGTTTACACCCCCAAGAGAAAGCCTTCACCTTCTATTCCGATGCACACAAGGTCTTTTCAAGACTGGACTACTATTTTATGTATAGGAATGATATTGCAAGAGTCTGTACATGTGAAATATTACCTATATCGATAACAGATCATGCTCCTGTCCTAATGGATCTGAGCATGAATATAGATAAAGGAGAAACACTCTGGAGAATGAATAATTCACTATTTGGAGACCAGGGTTTTAAAGAGAAAATGGTATGTAAAATACAGATGTTTTTTGAGATAAATGACATTGGTGAGGTATCGGACATAGTATTATGGGAGGCTGCAAAAGCAACAGTTCGAGGAGAAATAATCGCATACTCATCTTGGAAAAAGAAATTAAAAGAAAAAAGAAAGACCCAACTGGAGAAGAAGATAAGAGATTTGCAAAAACAATATGAAATATATATGACAAAAGAGGTGCAAACACAATTACATGTAGCTAAAAAGTCACTTAAATCAATAGAATCAATAGAGATTGAAAAACAGCTTATGCTTTGCAGACAAAGCCACTATGATAATAGTCCTAAAGCCTTGAAAATGTTGGCTTTTAAGTTGAAGAAACAACATGAAAGATCTACCATAGCCACCATTAAGGACAAAAATGGCACTTATAAGAGGGGGAAATCGAAGATTGCATCATGTTTCAGGGAATACTACCAAGATTTGTACACCCCAGAATCAACTATAGATAAAGAAGAAATTGTAAATTACTTAGATTTGTTAAAGCTCCCAGTAGTTACTGATGGCCAGAATAAAGAGTTAATAGAGCCAATAACAGAAATTGAAATATTGAAGGTTATTTTGAATGGGAAAACTGGGAGAAGTCCTGGGAGTGATGGCTTCACTTATGAATTTTATAAAGAATTTCAAGGTCTGGTGATACCTATTTTATGCAGGGTATTTAATAACATACTGGAAACAGGAAATTGGCCAAACACATGGAATTTAGCAATTATTTCTGTGTTACATAAAGAAGGGAAAGACCCCGAAAATTGTTCATCATATAGGCCAATATCGCTACTGAATGTGGACCAAAAAATATTTACAGCAATAATTGCAAAGAGACTCGCAAATATATTACCAACAATAATCAATTTAGATCAAACAGGATTTGTGAAGGATCGTCTGCTGAGTGATAATATTCACCGCACCCTTAATGTAATAGACTATGCTTTAAAAAGTAAGTTACCTATGTTGACCCTAACGTTGGATGCAGAAAAGGCTTTCGATAGGGTCTATTGGCCTTTTTTAATGGACGTATGCAAAAAGTTTGGTTTTAACCAGACGTTTATTAAGTTGATAAGTGGAATGTACAAGAATCCACAAGCAAGAGTAAGGGTTAATGGGACACTTTCTGAAACATTCACAATAAGGAGGGGAACCAAACAGGGAGACCCATTGTCACCTCAACTTTTTGCTCTATGTATAGAGCCATTAGCAGAAAGAATAAGACAAAACATAGAGATAAGAGGGGTCTATATAGATGAGGAACATAAGATCACTTTATACGCAGACGACATAATTTTATATTTGACAAATGTCCATACTTCATTACCAGCTCTATTAGGTGAAATTACAGTTTATAGTACCTTGTCAGGGTACAAACTGAATTTGAATAAAACTGAAGTTATGCAAATTGGATGTCAGTTAGAAAGTCAATTTAAAAAGAAATTTAACTTTAAATGGGACCAAAATAATGTAAGATATTTGGGGGTGATTGTAACAAATAATCTGGATCAACTTCACCAATGCAACTATGGCAAACTGGAGAAATTTGTTAAACAAGACTTGGATAGGTGGAGAAACTTACCTCTAACTCTAATGGAAAAGATAAGTATAATTAAAATGAATGTCTTACCACGATTTCTATTTTTATTTCAGAATATACCACTTTATATACCACAGACAAACTTCAAATACTGGGAGAGTCTGTTGAGAAGATTTTTATGGGATGAAAAGAAACCAAGAGTTAAACTTAAAATATTACAACAGAAGAGAAATGAAGGGGGACTTGCATTACCTAGACTAATGAAGTACCATTATGCAGCACAAGTAAAATTAATTGTGATAATGTTGAATAAAGGGTTGTGCCCTAAATGGAAAAATATGGAGATTAATTTGGTGGGTAATCTAAATACTCTTTTTTTCTCAAAGCAGATGAAAACAAACAACTTGATAGTAAACAACATTATTAAAACTTGGAGAATTCTTTGTAAAACAATAAAAGTCAAAGACAGAGATTTGACCTGCCTAAGAGAGATACAGAGCGATCCAGACTTTATTCCAAATAAATTAGATCATGCTTTCAAGAGCTGGGGAAATAAAGGCCTCATAACGCATTATCAAATGTTCAGTGACACGGGATTGGAGTCGTTTGACAACATTGCGAGGGCATATCAACTCCAAAGCAACCAGTTCTACCGATATTTGCAACTGAGAAATTATCTGCATGAAAAAGTCAAGTTAAAAACCCTCAAAGACTTACATCCTTTAATAGGATATATGGCTAAAAAATGTCAGAGTGGAAAAACCATAAGTTTAACTGGACAAATATATAATATACTACAGGGATATGGGGCTGAGAACTTAAAAAATATTAAAGAAAAATGGGAACAAGAACTGAAAACAATTATATGTGATAAGGAATGGAAACAGAGTCTTAAAGACATCAACATCCATACAAAATCCCCTTACTGGCAGGAATATGCCTGGAAGGTAAATCTTAGATACTTCATGACACCATCAACAACATTCAAGTACACAGAAACGAGTACTAGTTGCTGGAGGGAATGTGGGTCAAACAATGCTGATCTTACACATATTTTCTATACATGTAATAAACTGAAAAAATATTGGACTGAGGTTCAACATCTGATGAAACTAAAACTGAGGAAAGATGTGGTTTTAGAACAACATAATTTGATCTTGGGTACAAGACCCAAAGAATTTGAAAAGGAACATTTATATCTATTTTGGGCCATGAGAATAACAGCACTTAAACAAATAACAAAAAACTGGAAAAAAATAGAACCTCCTAGTATAGATAAATGGTTAGAAAGCATAGAGGAAATGCGCAACATGGAAAAGGTAAATTATAAGATTGCCAACAAGGAACATTTACATGCAAAAAAATGGGCCCTTTACTAAGAAGCTAAGCATGCAGGGTGGTGAAGAAGAGGCAGTTGGTAATTAAATGAGAGGTCCTGTTAAAAACTCTCCCATGAGAAGCAGAAGTCAAGGCCATGTTTTTTTTTTTTTTTTGGTTCTGATCTGTCATGTTTTGGATATATGTGTGCATGTGGGAGTGCGAGTGTGTGTGTGTGTGTGTGTGTGAGTGGATGGGGTGGGGGGGGGGGGTTGAATGCGGAGGTATTGTGCATGTATTGTGTTTGTGTATGTGTAACATTTACATTTTGGAGTTTTGGCATTGTCCTGAAACAAATATCAAGCGAATAAGACCAATGGATAGATAAGGAAATTGAAGGGGAAAAAGTGGGACATATTATGATTGAACTTAAACATTAAGGACTGTGCAAATTGAGTTATTTCTTTCTTTCTTTATTTACTTATTTATTCTATTTATTTATTTATTATGTTTTTCTTCACGGGTGGAAATAATGAATGTACATTAGAAAAAGAAAATGTGTTCCTCAGAAATGGAAATAACAAATTATGAATGTCATAATTTGAATTTTGAAAATTGAATGAATGAACACAATAAAGTATTAAAAAAAAAAAAAAAAAAAAAGAAAACTTATATACCCAACCCACAGCAAAAAGAGAGGGTGAAATGAAGGAATTTGTTGACTCATTGGACTTACTGGCTATAGGAGAGGAACAAAATAGAAAACGAATTTCCAGCATCACTAAAAAGGAACTAGATGCCGCAATTAGTAGATTAAAATCAAACAAAACACCAGGTAGTGACAGATTCCCCAGTGAGTGGTATAAAACATTTAGAAAGGAGTTAAAACCGCTACTTCGGAATTCTTTCAGTATGACTGACTGAGGGCAAACTGCCCCCCTCCTGGAAAGAGGCTATAATTTCAGTTATACCAAAGGAAGGAAAAATAAGGAGCTCTGTGAATCCTATGGACCCATCTCAATTCTAAATGTGGACTATAAGATCTTTACCTCAATAATTTTTTAATTTTATGTCCGACTTGATAGACAAAGATCAGGTTTTATAACAGGCAGGTAGACTCAGTATTACATAGGTGTATACTTCATATAATAGATCAGATCCAAAGACAGGGCCTGAGAGCAGTACTAGTAAGCCCAGGTACAGAAAAGGCTTTTGAGAATGTATCCAAGGTCTCTACCAAGAGCCTACAGTGAGGATAAAAATTAATGGACACCTAACTGATAGATTTATTTTACAGCGAGGAACTCATCAAGGATGTTGTCTTAGCCCTTGTTTGCTATATTTATTGAACCACTGGCACAAATGATCAGACAAAGTAACAACCTAAAAGGAAGCCATATAGCAGGCCTGGCCAACCCGCGGCTCCCGAGCTGCATGCGGCCCTTTGCCCAGTTTCAAGCTGCTCTTACATTCATGTCGAATTTTGTGTTTTTTTATGGTTAGTGCATCTGACGCGAATGACTTGCCGGGAAGAATCATTGAGTAGTGTAGGCCTACCGAGTTCGCATTCAAAATGGCAGGTAAAAAATGCACAGCAAAACGAAAATATGAAGATGAACACAGGACTTTTTTAACAGAGTGGGAGAGTTTTATTTTTTTTTTTGTTGTATTTTTTTTTGTTGAACGTAATGGCAAGCCATTCTGCCTTATATGTCAGGCATCATTAGCGCATTTCAAGGCTTCAAATCTTCAGCGGCACTTCAGTTCACACCATGCTATCATCGACCAGGAATTTCCAAAGGGGACTGAACTTCGCAAGCGCAAGTTGGTCACTTTGAAAGGTCAAGCAGAAAAGCAGACACAGTTGTTCCAAAAATATATGAAGCACTCAGAGACCGTAACGCTTGCATCGTATCAACTTGCTTGGAACATTGCACGGGCTAAAAAGCCATACAATGAAGGGGAGTTCGTCAACACATGCCTCAGTGACATTGTTGAATCCAACTGTCCCGCCACACGGTTGAACACAGAATATCGGATAATCAATGGAAAGGATGACTTTCTCTCTCAGATCTGAAGGAGTGATCTTCTCCAGGAAATGGGGGAAAGTGACTACTTTTATCACACCAATAGAGGTTGCTACACATTAACAACTAAACACTGACACTGGACAGTCATTTTCAACAATGGACACTGTGTGCACTGTCTCACAAACAAACTCTCAGTTCAGTCAGTTCAGTTCAGTTCATGTCTACAAACAAAAATACAATTTACAATAGCATTTTTTCTCTTAACATGCATGTTGCTTAGTGGGACTTCTGGTATTCCTTGCCCTCAACAATCCTTTTCAAATCTGTTTTATATTCAGTTGTTGCCACTCGAAGCAATTCCTTCACATGTGTGTCTGTCAGAACAGATCGATGCTTTGATTTCACGTGTTTCAGGGTAGAAAAAACAGACTCGCAGACGTATGTTGATCCAAACATTGACAATATCTTAAGCGCAGCCCCTTTGACATTTGAGTACTTTTCCATCGGCACACTTTTCCAGAATTCAATGGTCCCTTCTCTCAAAGCAGGTTTCAGTTGGTCCTCTTCACAAAGATCAATCATCTCCAACTCAGCCGCAGCCTCATCTGTGACCAGCACGGTTTTCAAACACCCCATCTCCGCATTAAACGGGTCGACGAGGAACGTAATCTGTGGCCTTTTCAGTTGAAGATCACGGAACCGGGTGAAATGCGTTAAATCTCTCTTCTAAAAAATGCGTCTCAAACAGCTTCAGTTTGTTGGCAAACGCAAACACACTTTGCACCAGGTCAGGCAGTATTTTTGACTTACCCTGCAGAGTCAGGTTCAGTCTGTCCAAGTGACACAGCATGTCGACCAAAAAAGCCAGATCCATAATCTACTTGAGGTCTGAGCTCAAGGTAGTGCTTGTCCTTCGCTTCCATGACCAGTTTCACGGCATCCAAAAGCTCAAAGAAGTGACAGAGTACCTTGCCTTTTGACAGCCATCTCACAGTGCAGTGCAGCGGCAGGTCACCTGGAAGGCCTTGGTCCAGCTCAGCGATGAGATTTTTGAATTGCCTGTGGTTAAGTGCATATGTGCGGATGTAGTTGACGATTTCCATCACAGGCTTCATGACGTTGTCTTAATTCAATGATTTAGACACAAGTTGCTGCCTGTGGATGATGCAGTGGATATTCCAAAACTCGGGAAAAGTTTGGTCAGCTTTGCACAGCCCCACAAGCCTGTTCACAGATCCGATCATGGCTGGCGGTCCATCCGTGGCTATCGCAGTTAATTTCGATATGGGCAGATTTGCTTTCACAAATGCAGACTTCATTGTTTCTTTCACATCTGTGCCACGGGTTCTGTCTTTTAATGGCACAATATCAAGGAGTTCTTCTTTGATCACCCAATCTTTTGATACAGAACGCACAAATATTGCCAGCTGAGGCTTGTCTTGTATGTCACAACATACATATCTTCTCTCTCCTCTCTCGTATCCTCCACTTTCTTTTCTCTGGCACAGAGCTCTTGCCCTCTAATTTCCTATCCACTGCTATCATGCAATTTTGTGCTATTACTGTATAGCATGTAAACTGCTGTGTGTCCCTCCCCTCCCCTCTGGCCTGGAGTTGTGTGTTTCCTGTGGAGCTCCATACTACATCTGTTGTCGTGGTCTCATCAGCCTGCCCAGTCTTCATGGAATCCTGCAGTTATCCACTCCTACCTGAATGAACAAATTATCAACCTGCCTATGATTTCTCTTACATTTTCAAACTGTCATGTAACATCATCAGTTTGTATCATAAGATTCCACATGTACACTTTAGTCAGATATGTGTATCTATGACAGATGTATGTTTATCTCATTTCTGCTATTCTCTATTCTCTTTTTTCTGTCTGTACCCGCTGGCCTTAGGCAGATGGGTCCCTCCATATGAGCTGGGTTCTGTTTAAGGTTTCTTCCTGTTAAAAGGGAGTTTTTCCTTGCCACCGTCGCCTTCAGGCTTGCTCTGGGGGTTTCCGGCTGGGTTTTGTAAAGCGTCTTGAGACGATTTGTATTGTTACTGACGCTATATAAATAAAATTGAATTGAACTGAATTGAAAACTCATCCAATGCGACACTAAAATACTCACAGGCTTGAAGGTCGGAATGCAACTGTGATTCAGTAGCCATGTTAATGTCCGATATTCTGTGTTCAACTGTGTGGCGGGACAGTTGGATATCTGATACCATTCGTTTTAGTTTGTCGCTTTCAGGAGACAAGATTTCAACAATGTCACTGAGGCATGACTTGATCAACTCCCCTTCATTGTATGGCTTTTTAGCCCGTGCAATGTTCCAAGCAAGTTGATACGATGCAAGCGTTACGGTCTCTGAGTGCTTCATAAATTTTTGGAACAACTGTGTCTGCTTTTCTGCCTGACCTTTCAAAGTGACCGACTTGTGCTTGCGAAATTCAGTCCCCTTTGGAAATTCCTGGTCAATGTTAGCATGAAGTGAACTGAAGTGCCACTGAAGATCTGAAGCCTTGAAATGCACTAATGATGCCTGACATATAAGGCAGAATGGCTTGCCATTACGTTCAACAAAAAAAAAAAAAAAACTCTCCCACTCTGTTAAAAACGTCCTGTGTTCATCTTCATATTTTTGTTTTGCTGTGCATTTCTTCCCTGCCATTTTGAGAGTGAACTTCGTAGGCCTACACTACTCAACGGTTCTTCCCGGCAAGTCATTTGCGTCAGATGCACTAACCGTAAAAAAACACAAAATTCAACATGAATGTAAACATGAAACCGGGCAAAGAGCCGCATGCGGCTCGGGAGCCGTGGGCTGGCCAGGCCTGTTGTATGGTCTTAAAATATTTACAAGTTCCATGATCACTGACTGAGTTAAAAGACTTAAAAGAAACCGAACCATCTTTTTAAATTTGAACTAGAATCTTCACTTGAGAATTGGAAGCAGGACCTTCCAGGCTATTGCGGTAAAATAAAAGATAAATAAAAGGAAGCCTTGGCTATTGACACATCTGAAAGAACACACTAGGTTAAATAAATAAAATAATCCTACTGACAATGACAATGTGATTTTTAAAAAAAAAATTGTAATGCATCTAGGCCATACGGCGTCGCCATTTTCCAAACAATGGCGACAAAATGGCGATTGGAACTGAGTGGCTATTGTTTAGCTACAGACAAGGCAGTAGACATCAGAGTTGATGATGTGTAAGAGACAGAAGGAGGGAGAATTTGTTGTGCCTTTCCGTGCACAGAGAGACATGAAAGAGGAAAAGCATTTTGGACCAATCACATCTGTTTTGGTCTGCATCATCACAGCTTGTAGTTACATTGCCATAGATCTCAACCATAAATTTGGCTTTAGAGTCCAGAATCAAGCTGGAGACAAATATTAAAAATGCAACAAAGTCAATTTATGATTCTCAAAGGTAAATGGCTGTTGTGCTGGGCTTCATCATGCTTCATTCATGCATTTTAAATGTAATAATACTATATTCTGTGCTGGTTGTGTTTGTGCTGATATATTAGCCTCTTTGAAAATGTTGCATTGCCATTTTTCTATTTGTTTTTTTTTTTAATACCATCGGACAAAACTATGTGTGAATATGTCTTGTTTCTCTAAAGACTGGAGTACTTGCCAGCTGAGTCCTAATGCTGTGTGTGGAAGCGGCATCAAGACCCGGATGCTTGATTGTGTTCGCAGCGATGGCAAATCAGTGGATATTAAATTCTGCAAGGAGGTGAGATTTGCAAAATAAACTTCCTGAAATGTCTCCTTAACCCTAACCCTCGTTTTTTACTAATGTTTCTTAATGGGGGGGCTTTCCCAGCTGTCATTGGACAAGAGGCGGGTTACACCCTGGACAGGTTGTCAGTCTATTGCAGGGCTAACACAGAGAAAGACAGATGACCATTCACTCACACCTACGGCCAATTTAGAATCACCAGTTAACCTAACGAGCATGTCTTTGGACGGTGGGAGGAAGCCAGAGTACCCGGAGAGAACCCATGCAGACACAGGGAGAACATGCAAACTCCACACAGAAAGGCCCCAGTCAACCGATGGATTCAAACCATTGCTGAGAACCGTCTTGCTGTGAGGCATCCGTGCTAACCACCACACCACAGAATTTTTTTTCTTTATGTACAAGGGAGACCTGCAGAATATAAAGCGGGTGATCATAATGTTATGTTATGTTGATCAGTGTATTATCTTACTCTTCAGTGCTTTGAAAGAAATATGAATTGTTCAGCAGTATTCCCGTACTATGATTGTAGCTTCAGGCCGAGTGCTTTACTCATTCATAACATGTCTTGACTCCCTGTAATTGTAGCGGACGGGCTGTGGTAGAGCCGTCCCCACAGCTATTTAACCCCTTGCCCACTTCATCATCTAGCTCATTCACAAAAACACATTGTGTCAAACTGAATAATGACTGGTAACACCTGTGATGTGAATGATTTTAGTCTTATATAACCTCATTTCCAAAATGTGCTGCAGCGGAATTTAGAGAAGAAGTGGCAGATGAACATCTCCTGCGTGGTCGAGTGTCCCGTCAACTGTCAGCTGTCGGAGTGGTCATCCTGGTTGGACTGTTCACAGACCTGTGGCCTAGAAGGTGAGATTCCTAATTTAAGATTAGATGTATATTTTTATCTTGAGCATCACAAACAAGATTCTCTACTCAAGACTTCTCTAAAAACTGGTTGACATTTTGACCATTAATTACACGTAAGAAGAAAAGGTATATACCTTATGTCAAAAGTTTGATTGATGACTCTAATGACCTCTAGGTCAAGGGGGCGGGTCTTAGAGGGGGTAACCAGAAATAGATGACATCATTTAGGTCAAAGGTCACTACTTTGATGATAACATTGACGTCAAAGGTCACTACTTTGAGCATATTGGACTACTTCGAATTAAGTTCATCAGGTGAAAGGTGAAAGTCATTTTTTTGTGTCAGTACTTGATTGTTGTGTGACTGACTTGATCCATATGTGGGTACCATGCCACCCAGGACACACACACATACGTGCATATATATACCCATACGCTATTCTAGACGGTCACATGATGCCAGCCGACCCCGCCCATGCTCTCAGCACAGTGAAAAGCTAACCAGTATAGTTTCAGTCCATCATTGATTGAGCAGAGCGCGTGAGTTCTTTTTAATTCAGTTCAATTCAATTCAGCTATACAGTTGTAGCACGGAATTGCATGACTAGAAATAGAGAAGAAATTAGAGGACAGGAGGCCTATTGCAGGGTAACTATGGGATGGTTCAGTCCAGCCCTAACTATAAGCTTGATCAATAAGGAAAGTCTTGAGCCTGACCTTAAAAGTAGAGAGAGTGTCTGCCTCCTGAACCCAAACTGGGAACTGGTTCCACGGGAGAAGAGTCTAATAGTTGAAGGGTCTACCTCCCTTTCTACTTTTTGAAATTCTAGGAACGATGGGTAGGCCTGCGCTTAGAGATTGAAGTCATCTGTTGGGATAATATGGTAAGAAGGAGGAGGATTTAAAATTCTATTCCAGATTTTAAAGGGAGCCAATGAAGAGATGTCTCTTGCTAATTCCTGGCAATACTCTTGCTGTGGCATTTTGAATCAATTGGATACTTTTTAAAGAGCTATTTGGAGACAGTCAGACAGTAATGAATTACAGTAATCCAGCCTGGAAGACACAAATGCATGAACTAGTTTTTCAGCATCACTCTGAGACAGGATGTTCCTAATTATGATATATAATATTACACAGGTGAAAGAAGGCAGTCCTGGTTACTTGCTTTATATGCGAATTAAAGGACATATCCTCATCAAATATAACACCAAGGTTTTTCACAATAGTACTAGAGGCTAAGATAATGCCATTCAAAGAAACAAGGTGATTAGATAATGAATCTCTGAGATGTTCAGGGCCAAATACAATGACTTCTGTTTTGTCTGAGTTTAAAAGTAGAAAAGTATTGGTCATCAAGCCTTTATGTCTGCTTGGAGCTTAAACCAGCTGATTTCATCTGGTTTCATGGATAAATATAGCTTGGGTGTCATCTGCGTAGCAATGGCATTTTATGCCGTGTTTCCTAATAATATTTCCTAATAGAAGCATGTATAATGTGAAGAGTCCTAGCACAGAACCCTGAGGAGGTAAAAAGAGGTAAAGAGCTTTATTGTCATTGTAGCAGAAATTGGAGGTGCAACTCCACTTATAATCAGTGCAAGGATCAATGAGTGGATATTAAAATATAAGAATACTATGACACGGCCATCATCGGGTGTATCAGAGACGACGAAGAGGAGGAGTACAGGAGCCTAGTGAGGGATTTTGTTGTCTGGTGCCACACAAACAACCTGCAGCTCAACACCTCAAAGACCAAGGAACTGGTCATTGACTTTGAGAGGGACAGACCCAACCCCAGACCAGTTCTGATAGGAGCGGAGGAGGTGGAGGTCGTGCAGACCTATAAATATCTTGGGCTGTGGCTAGACAGCAAGCTGAACTGGACGAGACTGGACTGCAACAGTAATGCTGGTAGCTGGTACTTTTCTTTTTAACCATGTGCAATCACAATATTTGTGCAATAGCCGTGTATGTACAGTCACATATTTATTATTATTATTATTCTTTTTCTGGGTGTTGGGTATTTGGGATTTAATTTGTGTGCATGTATGTCTGACAGTGCTGTATGCGATGGAGATGTCAATTTCCCTGTGGGAACCTCCCAAAAGGATCAATAAAGTAGTCTATCTATCTACTATGTAGAATATATAAAAAATATAAAAAAGAATACATAAATATACACATATTGGTGAGAGGAGTGAGCATTAGTAGCATTAGATGAAATGAGTCTTGAACAGGTATAATCATTGAAGCTGATATTGCATAATGTGTAGGGAATAGGCTGAGGTTACACGTGGAAAAAAATTGTCTCTGAGTCTGGAGGTCCGTGCCTTGGCAGACCTGTAGTGCCTGCCAGAGGGCAGCAGTTTAAACAGATGGTGGCCAGGGTGTGAAGGGTCCTTGATGATTTTTCTGGCTCTACTGATGTAGCGCGTGGTGGCAATATCCTCCAAGGAGGGCAGTGAACAGTCAATGATTTTCTCAGGTGACTTCACTACCCTCTGCAGAGCTTTCTTGTCACCATTATTAGTTCTTTAGTTTTTGTGGTGTTCAGTGTGTAGCGTATACTACACCTTTTAAATGTCTTGTTAGGGCACCACCTCCTTTTATCATGGGAAGAACACAGTTTAAATAAATTTGTCAGTCTCAAATAATTTTTATATCTGAAGACTTGAATACTTTTCCACAATTTGTACCATTCATTCTCTGCTGTAAAACAACATCACAAACAAATTCTTGAGTGTGAATAGATATTTATTTAATGAAGTGACAACTATGAATAAATGAGGGACTAATAGAATATATGCGTCAAGGTGTGTAATCAAATAAAATGAATATGATAAGATATGAAATAATTCATTTCTGAAGCGATGGTGAGAGATGGAGATAAGTTATGGCCTAAACCAACGGGAATGGATTTGATACCTAATCTAATCAAGCTTCTCTAAATTAAAAGGGGAGTTTCAGAGTAGCGACACCAACTCTTGAGGGTAACCTCCGGAGCGATTGAGCGAACTTTTGTAGAGTCTTTTCCGTAGATGATATCGATGGCGAAGGATCGGCGTGTCCTGACGTGACGAGGTGTTGACAGAACGTCAGTGTTGATGCATGTCTCTCTGGGACTGGTGAACAGATACTTGTTGAGTGGTCTGCCCTCCAACACCCAGCTTCGCTTGAGATCACTGTAGGTGGACCGCCGAAGGCAGTAGATGGCACTTTGCAATGTATTTGCAGGTGAAGGAGGAAGCCGGATTGTCACGGCTTCTCTGTGTTGTTGCTATGGCAACAACCTCTTAGGTTCTTGGTCCGTGGAAGATATCGGGTCTTACTCGGAAGTCCCCCACTAACTACACTGGCTAACTTATAACCTAGGGTTAACGGAGGTTGGCTTCCTTTAATAGTACTTCGGTGCGTAGAGTATAAAAATGAATAAAACTAGAAAAATATTTAAGTCACTACAAAAATTGTACGTCGGGAAAAAGGTCAGACGAGAAACAGAGTTTGGAAATGGCCGCGGAACAATATTCAAGTTGTTCTTAAAACAAAGTTACTAAGTATAAACATGACTAAATATGGAAAGAAGAAGAGTACGAAAGAAGAGTAAAAGAAAATTAGAAAGGTAAAAGTGCAGAGAAGAGGGAGCGTCCCTCTGGTTTTATGTGTTAATTATTCAGGGCGTGTTTTGGATCAGGTTTCCAAATTCTTTCCAAAGAGAAGGGAACGCCTACTTCTTTGTCTCAAGATGTCTTATTGCCTGATCTTCTTAACCTACTTTATATTATTTAATTTAATGATTCCATCACTCATCATGGCTTGTTCGCGATGTTCTTGCCTATGTGGCAACACTCAACATTACAAGATGGCGTATCAGAATGACCACATCAAAATAACTCATAAGCATCAGTAATTAATAACATCAAGTTTTCTTCACCGTGACATTTGGCTAATAATAAAAGGTTGGGGTTTCTAAAAAAACAATTCCAATAGTTGTGATTTCCACTAATAGCTACTATTAGTATAAGAACATACCTAAGTTTCAACATGCTTTAATTTCAACAATGATAAAAAGAAAGAAAATGTTTTAAAGAATTGCTGCTTGAGGGCACTGTTGATCCATCCTTACTGTGACAAATGATGTGAATTTGGGCTAGGTTTATCGTGCACGGATCAAAATCGTCTCATTGTGATCCTTAGCACTTCCTGAAAAACAATATATAACTTACCAGGTTATTACAATTTCGATAGTCATATTATCAAACTAAGGTTCTTTTTTTTACAGAGGAATGCAGATCAGAGTCTTCTCTGTGAGAGGGGTATTTATGACCTGCTTATCTGTTTTCACTCCCCTGGTCACTCTGGGAGAGGGGGAGGAAGAAAGTGTCTCTGAAAAGGAAGAATTAATGAATCACAAACTTAAAACATAATGAATATAACATTAAGGCTTCTTGATTTTGTTCATATGAAGTATGAGAGGCAATTCATTCATTCTTTGTAGTTCCTGATATTGTGTTGATGTTCTTTCGATTCAGGACTAATTAGATCAGAAAAAGAAAATGGGAAATTCCACAGAAGTGTAAATCTGTCTTTTTGGCTCAGGTGACGTCCTCAGCATTCAGGGAGGTCCGATAGCGTGGGTCTGTCCAGCATTTGGACATGGCACATTTATGGCTATAGTATAAAAGGTTGATCTGTTAGAAGAGGTCTTCCAGAGGGCAAGTCTCCTAAATTTAATTTCCAGAGAGGGGAGGGTACCGAGGATGACAGGATCCCCTACAAGTGAGAGATTGTTTGCTGAACACCACACAGTCAGTCTTGGATCTTGTCCCTGTACGCAGTCTCGTCCCTCTCTGTGAAAAGTCCAATCACCTTTGTGTCGTCAGCAAATTTGATGATGGTGTTGGTGGGGTGAGGCAGTGTGCAATCATGTGTGTACAGGGAGTAGAGTAACGGACTCAGCACACAACTTTGTGGTGCCCCAGTGGTAAGCAAGGTGTTGGAGGAGAAGTGGAGGCCAGTCTGTGAGTGATTGGTGAGGAAGTCTCTGATCCAGGTGCAGATGGAGGAGGAGAACCCTAAGGCGAGCAGTTTGTTTATCGGAATGTCTGGGAAGATTGTATTAAATGCTGAGATATAGTCTACGAAGAGCATCCTCCACTGTGTTCCAGGTGGCTTAGTGCAGTGTGTGTCACTATGGCGATGGCATCCTCAGTGGATTAGCACGGTAGGCAGACTGATGTGGATCAGAAGTGGGAGGAAGGCTGTCTCTGATATGTTGAAGAACCAGTCTCTCAAAGCACTTCATAATCACTGGTGTAAGTGCTACAGGTCCGAAGTTGTTGAGGTCCTCTGGGACTGGCTTTTTGGGGATCCAATCCAATCCAATCCACTTTATTTATATAGCACAATTTAAACAAACACAAGGTTATCAAAGTGCTTTACAACATAAAATAGAATAAAACAAAATAAATAAATAACACAATAGAAACAATAAAAACACAATAAAAGATTAAAGTAGTAAAAATATGCACGTATACACATAAAGTAAAATCACATAAAATCAACACTCTACATGATGTTAAAAGCCAAAGAAAAGAGGTGGGTTTTAAGAAGGGATTTGAAATGAGACAGTGAGGAGGCCTGCCTAATGTGCAGCGGCAATTCGTTCCACAGTTTTGGCGCTGCAACCGCAAACGCTCGATCCCCTCTGAGCTTAAGCCTAGCTTTAGGCACCATCAGGAGCAGCTGGTCAGCTGACCTGAGAGATCGGGTAGGGGTATAGGGATGTAGCAGCTCAGAGAGGTAAGGTGGGGCAAGGCCATTCAAGGCTTTAAAAGCAAATAAAATAATTTAAAAATGGATCCTAAAATGGACAGGCAGCCAGTGGAGTGAAGCTAAAATGGGTGAAATATGCTCATACTTGCGTGTGCCAGTTAAAAGATGTGCAGCAGCATTTTGTACCAGTTGAAGACGACTGATCGAGGACCCACTAACCCCCAAATAAAGTGCATTGCAGTAATCCAGCCGAGTGGTCACAAAGGCATGGATTACTGTCTCGAAGTGTTGTCTCTGAAGGACTGGTTTGATTTTTGCTAGCTGCCTTAACTGAAAAAAGCTCGACTTCACCACAGCTTTAATTTGGCTGTCAAATTTAAGATCTGCGTCCACTTTGACCCCCAGATTTTTTACAACTGGGACGCGATACTGTGCCAAAGAGCCCAGATCAACTGGGGGGGGGGGGGGGTCCCAGAGGTGCCACCAAAGACCATGACTTCTGTCTTTTTTTCATTAAAATTCAGAAAATTTAAAGCCATCCAAGCTTTAAGGTCGTCTAAGCACTTTAGCAGCGGGTTAACAGAGTATGAATCAGACTTTTTGAGGGGGACATAGATCTGGCTGTCGTCTGCATAGCAATGAAAAGAAATGCCATGTTTCCTGAGGATGGAGCCAAGTGGAAGTAAATAAAGACAAAATAAAAGAGGGCCAAGCACAGAGCCCTGTGGGACCCCACATGAGAGAGGAGCAGTGGAGGACACAGAGTCATCAAGGCTGACACAGAAAGTCCGATGTGACAGGTAGGACCTGAACCATTCCAGTGCTGTGCCACTGATGCCCACCCACTGCTCCAGACGAGCAATCAGGATGTCATGGTCCACTGTATCAAATGCTGCAGTTAAATCTAAAAGTACCAGGACAACACAGTGACCAGAGTCAGTAGCTAAAAAGATATCATTAAAAACTCTTAAAAGCGCTGATTCTGTGCTGTGCAAAGTTTTAAAACTGGATTGGAAAATCTCAAGAATTTTCTGTTCATTTAAAAAGTCCATGAGCTGGGAGTAAACAATCTTCTCTAAGATTTTAGAGAAGAAAGGCAATTTAGAGATTGGCCTGAAATTTGCCAAAACAGTAGGATCCAGCCCAGGTTTTTTTAACAGAGGCTGCACAACTGCATGTTGCAGAAGACAGACTGCTGTTGATAACTGCGAGACAAGATGGCCCAATAGTGGGAAAAACCTCCTTAAAAAATCGGGGTGGAACAGTATCATCAGGGGAACCTGAGGGCTTCAAATGACTCACAATCTCCTGCACAAAGGAAAGAGTCACAGCCCACAGCCCTGTTCTGCTGTGTCCAACACAGCAGAACAGGGGACAAACACTGAAGGATCAGAAGCAGGAGGTGAAATAAGTGCTCTGGTAGAAGTGATTTTATCAATGAAGTGGTGAAGAAAGTTCTCACACACAGCAGGGGAGGCCTCAATTCCAGTCTGTGGTGCATTCAGAGCAGAGTTTATAACTTTAAACAACACACGAGGCTTATGACAATTTAACACAACAATATCAGAAAAATATTTTCTTTTTGCCTCTTTCACGGTGGACTGGTAATGACGCCAAGAATCCCTGAGTATTTGAAAAGACACTTGCAGTTTGTCCTTTTTCCACTTTCGCTCAGCTCTTCGACACTCCTGTCTGGCAGTGCGGGTTGTTTCATTCAGCCAAGGCTCTGACTTAGCTTTCTGCTGCCTGGTCTTTAATGGAGCCGCAATGTCTATGGCAGTCTGACAGGAGTCCAGAAACCATGAGTTGAGAGCCTCTGTGTCCTCACGCATAGACTCAGGAATGACGCAGTTCTGACTGAAAACTGCGGAGAAGTGAGCAGCAGTGGAAGGGTTAATAACTCGACATCTGCGAGCAGCAGCCCGAGGTTTGACTGTGGGACAGCAAACAGCAGCTTCAAAAAGTACAGGCATATGATCAGAAAAAAAGGCGTCACAGATCTCCAGGTTAAGAACAGGCAAACCATAAAATAAAACAAGATCAAGTGTGTGACCACGTTCATGTGTAGGCCCAAGTACAGACTGTACGAGATTAAAAGAGTCAATGATGTTTAAAAAGTCTCGTGCCAAAGGGTTTTCAGGGCAGCACACATGAATATTAAAATCTCCAACAATAAGGACCCGATCATATTTTGGCATAATATCAGCCAAGAACATAGAAAAATCTGTTAAAAAGTCTCTGGGAGGTCGATAGATCACAGCACACAGCACCGTGTGAGAATGCCCCAGCTCAAACAAACTGAGTTCAAAGCTGGTGAAGGAGGATGACAGCGATAACTGTTTACATTTAAAGTCATTCTTAAAAACAGTTGCAATTCCTCCTCCACGGCCAGACATCCGAGGAGAGTTAAAAAAGCAGCACTCATCGGGAAAAAGTTCTGTGAAGACACTGGACTCACCAAAGCTCAGCCAGGTCTCGGAGATAAAAAGGAAATCCAGTTCCCGTGATATGAAGAAATCCTTAAAGGTGACAGAGAATGAAAAAACGTTTTTACCTTGTCTTAGTTGAATAACGGTAGTCTGCCCGCATTCACGAACATACGAAAAGTGCTAGACATTCTGAACATCTCCGTTTCATAGAAATTCCTCCTTTAGAAATGTCAGCCAGAAAATGGCCCAATCTGAACAACGGATACATATTACGTAAAATGCATCTCACTGCCCCCCCACTCTCATTCAATTCCCTCCCCTTCAAAATAATTTGCATACATCCGCCCTCTCGCCTCCAACGGGAAGTACATTGCAGCAGTGCTTGCGGAGTTCAAGGCGAAATGGCGAGTCGCGTTCCGAGGTGTGCTCTTCCAGGCTGTGCAAGCGGTGTGCAAACTTTCCATTACATTCCCACCGAAAGAAATGCACGAGATGCGTGGCTGCTGTTCATTTATAATCGGATTCCAACTACATTCAACCACAGACTGCTACTTCGTTTGTGAACGGCAGTCTATGGCGAAAGATAAATTATTTTCTGGTCCCGATCGACTTGTGCCTTGGATTATACATATGTTGTTTTTCAGAATAAAAAATGATTTTACATGTCAAGAATGTCACAGTTTGTCGCAAGATAGTTAAGTAAAACGCTATGGAAAATACGTAATTAAACGAACTACAAGTCCCGCATGCTGGCGCGTACAGAACCGACCAAAACTCCCTTCGGTAAGTAGAGGGGCGGGACTTCGGCTCTCTATAGCGAAGTTTACATTCTTTTGAGTGGCAGCAAATGCAGCCAATCAGCGTCAAGTGCTTGTATTTCATAATGAGGTTGCCAGTTAAGCCCGAAGGGGCGCCAAATAGGTGCAAAACCACGCGTTTAAAACCCCCCACCCTAATATAGCTTTCTGAGAGAGGTTTTTAGGAAGCTTCTAAGGCATTACAGACCCAACCAAAATTTTGTTGTCTGCATGTCACATCACAGATCAAGGATAAATACCCCGTTCAATCATTCTATGTCACCTTTAAGGATAAATGATTTATTCGCAAGCGATCTGGCATTTACCAGGCCAAACCTTGCAAGCGCTGGCGGGTCAGGGCGAGCAGCTGACAGCGAGGCCCGACGCAGAGGCCGCAGGTTCCCCAGATTCACTCCGCGCCAGCGGAGACGAGGAGAGCAGGGTCCGCGGGGCTGGAACATCCCATCCGAGCCCGCCACCGGTACCAACCAGGCAGTGACAAGGTCCAGCGAATGTCGAGAGATACAAAGGCGAAGTCCCGCTCCATATCCACCTCGATCAGGACGTACCAACCCGGCCTTCAGCCTCACCAAACGGCCACTACGCTTACCCCGGCGGCAGTGCCGTTTGCGCCGCGGGAGTGGCGCTGGAGTGCCGAAGAGGTGTGTCGGGACGTTCAATAGAAAAGGAGGCAGAGTTTTTTGTCCATAATGATCGAAGTTGACAAGATGTTTGGCGGAGATTCTTAGATCTAGAAGCGTTTGGCGATCATACACCAGCAGAGTGTTGACGGTATGTGTAACAAGTGTTACAAACAACAGAAACACACACAACAGTCGGAGCAGCTGACGGCCAGCCTCACACACTGGCGCCATCTTTTTTCAGTGGGATGGGGATGATTGTTGCTGATTTTAAATAGGGAGGGATAATGGTTCGTGACAGGGAGGTGCTGAAGATCCTCGTGAAGACTCCTGTGAGCTGAAGCACTTTGCTAGGTACTCCGTCTGGGCCTACAGCTTTCCTGGGGTCAACTGACCTCAGTACACACCACAGCTCATGCTCCTGTAGAGTGAGCATCAGGTGGTCAGCAGCTGGTGGAGGCAGTGAGTCTGTTGCAGGCTTTTTGTCCTCACACTTGGAAAAGAAGCAGTTCAGCTCCTCAGCCAGCAGGGCATCTGCATTTGCAGGGGTTTTGGGGCTGCCTTTATAGTTTTTTTAAATGATGAATGGCCTTCCACACTCTCCTTGGGTTATTGTCCGTGAGGTGGTCCTTAATTCTTCTCCTGTAGGCCTCTTTTGCTCTCTTTATGCCTCTCCTCAGGTCAGCCCTAGCTGTGCTGTAGAGTGACTTATCACCTGACCTATAGGCTTTGTCTTTCTGGTTGGGAGCAAGAGTGTCTCCACAGCAACAGTGCCGGCACAGTGTTAAATTTAAAAGGGGACAGTTTCTGTGTACTCTGTCAGATCACCTTGGTCGAATAGTTCCCATGCAGATTGACTGACACAGTCCTGCAGCTGGGAAAGAGCTCCCTTGGGCCAAGTTTTAATAGTTTTTTGCTTGATTTGCTTTTCTTTCTGAGGGGGGGATTATGTTGGAGTCAGAAGTAGAGAGGTGGTCTGACTGGCCTAGGTGATTAAGAGGAGTGGCTCTGAAGGCATGCTTAATGTTGGAATAAACACAGTCCTAGTTAAAATCCTCTGCTATGATGTGCACACCGTCTGGGTGTAAACACTGCTGTTTATTGACTATAACCATAAAATGTGTGAGAGCTAAGCTAACATTAGTGTCCAGGGGAATATAAACAGCTTTCATGGCAACAACAGTGAGCTCTCGTGGTATGTAAAAAGGAGCCCTGCGATAGACTGGCGACCTGTCCAGGGTGCACCCCGCCTCTCGCCTGATGACAGCTGGGATAGGCTCCAGCAGACCCCGCGACCCTTCACAGGAACAAGCGGTTACAGTAGAAGATGGTATGTAAAAAGGTCTGCAAATTACTGTTGGGCCTGTGTACTAAGGCACTAAATATTGGGGTTTGGCTATCATGAATAATTAATAATTATCAAAAATAATTTATTATTAAATAATTGGATCTAAATTACTAGATCACCTCGGAGCACCACCCTTCTGAGAAGGGAAAAGATAGCGAAATCATCAAATCAGTCTCATAAAATTGACTAAATTGTTAATTTGGAACGCTGATTAATAATAACTTAATAACTATAAACAAAATTACCACATTAACAACTAGTTAAGGTGAAGGAATTTGGAGTTCTTGACAGTGTAGAGGTTGGCAAAATCTTGTGCAACATTAAACAGAATGAGGTGCCAGGTTAGAGGAAGGATGGTTAGTTTAGCATGAAAGAGACCCCGAGTCGATGTGTTGTGAAGAAGAAAACTTAAATATACAACATACAATTTCAGAGACTTAGAAGAATTTGTGATCAAACTGATGATTTTGATGAAAAAGCCATAAAGATGGAAGAACAGAGAGGCTACATTAAAAGTGTTGTCCATACTGCCAAAAATAAAGCAAGAAATCTTGAACGACAGTCACTCCTGAAAAATAGAGCTACTAGGCGGTGCTCAGAAAGAGTTTTCTTCTCTACGAGATTCAGCACAGAGGCCAATCACATTAAAAATATAATTAAAAGAAACTGGAACCTATTACAATGTGATGTCTCTCTAAGAAAGATTTTTTCAGAGCCTCCTATTTTTAGCTTTAAACGTTCACCTACTCTGAGTGACAAACTGGTCCATAGCTACTTACCAGCATCTCCTAAATCTACATGGTTATCAGCTAAACCTCAAGGTAGTTTTCAGTGTGGCCATTGTAATCACTGTTCCACCGTGACCAAATGCAAAAACTTTCAAGATATACATGGTAACAGAACCTATGAAATCAAACACTTTATCAATTGTAAAACCACTTTTGTAATATACAAGCTGAAATGCCCTCTATGTGAGGTGTTTTATGTTGGCAGAACCAAACGGAGATTACAAGACAGAATTTCTGAACATAAATATGCAATCAGAACAGAAAATGATAACTACCCAATGGCTCGCCATTTCAGAGAAAAACACAACAGCGATCCCTCTATCCTTAGGGCTATAGGTATTGATCATATACCCCACACCTTAAGGGGAGGTGATAGACAAAAGCAACTCAACCAACGGGAGAGTTTTTGGATATTTAAGCTAAAAGCAACACAATATCCAGGACTCAATGAGGATTTAGAATTTTATCATTTTTTGTAAGAACTGTTCACTTGTAACTCTTTGATAGCTTTATGTTTATGATGGATGGGCTGATATATATGCTTGTGACCCTTTGGGGAATATTGGATCATAATAATAATAATAATAATAACTTTATTTATATAGCACTTTTAAAAACAGGGTTTACAAAGTGCTTTGACAAACAAAGCAGAACAAATAAAAGGAACACAGTTAAATTAAAACTCAAAACTTAAAAATTAATGAGTAAAACGAAGACGACATCACAAAAAGGCGAGTCTATAAAATTGAGTTTTAAGAAGTGATTTAAAAGAGGTTACTGATTCTGCAAGCCTTATCTCCTCAGGTAGGTCGTTCCAAAGCCGAGGGGCAATAACAGAAAAAGCTCGGTCACCTTTAGATTTAAGCCTTGACTTTGGAACATGATATTATGATATTAAGCCTTGACTTTGGAACATGATATTATGATATTATACTTTTTGAATCTTCTTTAGGCTGCGAGGCCCCCTCCTGTTGGACTTTGAATATGACTTCCTTGGTCTGTTGTGCTGATGAATTGAGTGCCAGCACCTGGTACCAGTCTCACCAGTTCTTTTAATTGTTTGCTTCTTTACTATTCAGGACACACTCCCTGATGAAGGCCCCTAGCCGAAACGCATAGGAGCATTTTTTACCTTTCTTTTGATCTCTCCTGTCTGATACTCTTTCATCTACCCTCCCCGTCTCCTCTCCCCTGCAGATCAGAGCCTTGATCATACTACCTGTCACTCTTTTGTCCTTTTGTTCTTTTGTCCCTGACCATGTCTGGGAGCCACATCTGCCCCCCTACTGAATTCACTTTCCTGTGTAAATTTGCCCTTGACTGACCAATATACATCCACTATGCGATCTATTCAGGAACTGTCTGCAACCACACCTGGGGACAAAGTGTATCTGTTCTCTGGCCCTGCATTCTGGGTCAGTCTCTGGTGTCAGACCCAGTCTGTGTCGAAAGGCTCACCATGACCTGGAACTCCAATAAACTTGCACCACTTCAGCAAACTTGGAACTAGACTTGGATTGTTTTTTCTTCAACAGTTGCATAATCAAAACCTGGGATGGGCAACTGGCGACCCGCGGGCCGCGACCTCACTCGACGTGGCCCTTAAATTAATTTTGAAAATTATAAAAATGTATCCTCTGCGGCATTGAATCAGTTGTAATGACACAGTTGGCCACTAGATGGCGCCTCCAATGCAGACGCCGCCTCGCACACGCTTCCACCGGGTCTTCTCTACCAGTGAAGAAGAAATGTTGCTCCGTGGCAAAGAGCGGAGGAAAGAGAAAACTTGATCGAGAAAATCGTGTCTTTCAGGTGAAAGAAGATTATCTGTTCACAGAATGTAAAGGCAGCTTGTTAGCAGCTTGGTGCTAACTAGCTGTGTCACTCCTGATGTTTGACGAGTTAACCTCCAAACCTTCTGTTTGGTGGCTAATAGACTTGTGCAGATTTCAAGCAGGCTCTCGTTTGCTGCCGTGAAGAAAGAGGCTGGGAGTAGCTGCTCTGCTTCGCAGACTACCTGGCACCCAGCTGCAGCCGAGCAGCTGGGAGTCTCCAGCGTGAAGATTAGTGAAAGAGAAGAGGAGAAGAGAGAGAACAATGGCCAAGCAGAATATTTTATATGGCCTGATGACCTCAGAGGTCACATGGCACAGTTGGCCAGTGATAACTGCTGGATCAGTTTTCACACCTGGAAGATTGTGGGACTTGAGGTTTTTGGTGCTTCCTTTGTTTCCAAGACAAAGAAGTCATGTGGTTCACAATTTGGTCATGCATCGTGAGTTTCCTTAGCTCACCACCAGGTTCAGGTCCCAACATTACGGACAGAGCTTCCAGATCGGGTGAACAGTGATGGTCTACAAACATGCTGTTGGTACACCAGTCATTATGCAGATAGATACTGAGTCCCCCTTCTCTGCTCATACCCAAGTCTTTGGTTTAAGGATCTCCATAACTTACTTTTGTGTAAATAGAAGAATCATTGTTGACATGGACAAACTGTAATCTGTCTGACAGATAGGATTCAAACCAGTCTAATGCGGTTCCTTTAATCTTGATCATACTTTCAAGTAAAATATTGTGATCAGTAGTATCAAATGCAGCACTAAGATCTCGCAGAACAAGTATAGAGACAAGTCCATTGTCTGAAGCCATGAGGCAATCGTTAGTAGCTTTAACCAGAGCTGTTTCTGTACTATGATGAACTCTAAAACCTGACTGAAACTCTTCAAACAGACCATTCCTGTTTAAATTATCACACAACTGATTGGCATCGATTTTTTCTAGATTTTTGAGATAAAAGGAAGGTTGGAAATTGGGTCTAGAGTAGTAAAGGTTTAATTACCTCCTTGAGCAATTTAGGTGGGATGGGATATAGAAAACAAGTTGATGGTTTAGATGCTGTAACTGTTGAAGTGAGCTCAGAAAGATCTACTGGAGAGAAGGATTCCAGATATTGATAAGGTCCTACAGAAGTTTCTAATGCCACTGTACTTACATGTTTGACAGCTGTTGGAAGGATGCCTTGAATTTGTTCTCTAATGCCTACAATTTTATTAGTAAAGAAGCTCATGAAGTCATTACTACTGAGGGCTAAAGGAATAGATGGCTCAACAGAGCTGTGGCTCTTTGTCAGCTTGGCTGCAGTGCTGAAAAGAAATCTGCGGTTGTTCTTGTTTTCTTCTATTAATGATGAAAAATATGCTAGTCTAATATTACACAGAGAGTTGTTAAACTATCTTTCCTAGGCTATTTGAGCTTCTTCAGAATTAGTGGAATGCCAAATTCTTCCCAGCTTTCTGACTGCCTGCTTTGAACTGTACAACTGTGAATTATACCAGGGAGTTAGCCTCCTCCGATTCATGACCTTCTTTTTAAAAGGGGCAACTAAGTTTAGAGTTGTACTAAGCGATGCTACAGTGCTATCAACAAAATAATCTATTTGTGTAGGAGTTCAATTGTGGTTGCTGTTGTCCACGTTATTGGCACATGGCACTGAGGTAAATAATGAATAATTGTCTACTGTAATGAAGTTTCTGTGTAATCCATTATTTGAAATTCAAATGTTATAAGGAAATGATTGGCCCAAAGATACGACGGAGTATTAGGGCCACACATGAAGAAAAAAATATTTTTGCCATGACGAGATTAAACTCGACATTTCGAGAATAAAGTTGAAATGTCATGTCGACTTTAATCTCGACGTGTGGACATTAAACTCGACATTTCGAGCAACTTGATCAATTGTCTTATTGTATTTTGCGATACAACATAACCTCTCTGTATTGCACGCAGATGTAACCATCGATATCCTTTCATCTGCCCATTTCCAGCAATTTCAGTACGCAAGAATGCGGCCACTTCTTCCAAATTTGTATGATTTCTCCTTCTGAACAGACGAAGTTTTCGGCACAACCTTTTCAGCGTCCTTACACTAATCACCACACTGTGGTTCTGCGCTAAAGAGCGAGGATTTCCTTATTGCTAAACCCGATTCTGAAGTAGCCTACAATTTGACCAAATCATCTACACAAGGCATTGTGTTGAATCGTCGGCCAATTGTCTGATTCTGGATTCAGTGCGGGTATCCTGTGGAGCGGTTGCTCTCTCTCCAAACTATTTTGAACTAATTTCAACTTTATTCTCAAAATGTCGAGTTTAATGTCGACATGTCGACTTTAATGTCGACATGGCGACAGATTTGAGAAATAAAATGAGCAAGAGAGCTTATACCTCCATTATCATTAGTGAAATGCCTCTGAACATCATTCAGGAAGCACCGGTATGAAGGCACCAAGAAAACTGACTAAGTACAGATTTCAACACCTGCCAACAGGCCCACTCCTGGAAGACTGATGTTTGGAGACAGATGAGAAATGGGGATATTCTTTCAACTACCACACTGCTGAACTGTGTATGTATCACCTCTATCCAAGACAACCCTTTGGCTCTGACACACCGAATACCATAATCACTTCAATTGATGGGGAGTACTGAACGGCTTGGTGGCCAGATACATGAGAGGCAAAGCCATTATATATTTTGTCCTGTTAAATGAAGAGAGAGAAGCCCATTTGAAGGAGGAGGAATCTGTCAGCCTCCATGAGGGGGAATAAATCAGAAAAGTTATCAAGATAATATGCAAGACTAAATATAACAGCTCCAGCAAATGGTTTTACAGAATAAGTTTTGAGATGCATGGGAAGAAAACCCCCGCCAGTCACCTGGTGGTGGAGCGTCCATCAGGACCTTGCACATGCCTGTGACAGAATGGATGAAGATGCTGCACAAATCAGACGATTGCATTACTGCTCTATTCCACAACAGTTGCTGCTGGAAAGACATTATTACAGTTAGAAAAAAACTTTCTCACCCCTACCCCTAGCATGAAGAAGACAGCAACTTAGAGTCTGAGCATTATGTCTCTTGCATTCAGCTCACCTTGGACTCCGCTGTCATCTCCTCCATCACTCCTATCATAGAAGAAGAGGACAGCCAGGCGTGAACACCGCCTTCATCTCGTGTGGTCTCTCCTGTGCTGGCCGTAGAAGAGGAGAGCTTTGTGGCGTGCCAACCAGACGGTTTGCTGTCTATTGTTTTCCTAGAAAATGTTAAAGCCGCCATCATCTGAATATCACTCTGCACCAGTACTGTGAGATCTGCTTTGACTGTCAGGTAAACCACCCTAGCCAGATGAATCATGAGTGTCTGTTTGAGATCCCACCTTCTTCTACAGGATCCACTTTGCCCGGCTGATGAGGAGACTCTTTCTGGATAATTACTGCATGGGTGATTATCTTTCAGCTGGCGACAAGTAATTTAACCCTAACTGATGCAATGAGTAGTTTCTAATTTCTTAAACAACCATGTCGAAAGACACATCCCGTGGTTGCGGAAAAGATGTTAGTCTGTTTGAGAAGGGTCAAATCATTGGCATGTATCAAGCAGAGAAAACATCTAAGGAGATTGCAGAAACTACTAAAATTGGGTTAAGAACTGTCTAATGCATTATTAAAAACTGTAAGGATAGTACAGAACCATCGTCTTCAAGGAAGAAATGTGGCCGGGAAAAAAATCCTGATCGTGATCAGCGATCACTTAAACGTTTGGTGAAAGCAAATTGAAGAAAAACAACAGTAGAACTCAGGGCTGTGTTTAATAGTGAGGTTCAAGAGTGTAATAGTGTTCAAGAGCATTTCCACACATACTGTACAATGCGAAGGGAATTCAAGGGATTGGGACTGAACAGCTGTGTAGCCTTAAGAAAACCATTAATCAGTGAGGTTTACCGGAATAATAGGCTAACCTGTTCCAGAGGGCGCATCAGGGTAAGAAGAGAGGCAGATGAAGTGATGCACCCATCATGCCTAGTGTCTACTGTACAAGCCTGTGGGGGCAGTGCTATGATCTGAGGTTGCTGCAGTTGGTCAGGTCTAGGTTCAGCAACATTATGCACCCAAAGAATGAGGTCAACTGACTACCTGAATATACTGGATGACCAGATTATTCCATCAATTGATTTTTTTCTTCCCTGATGGCACAGGCATATTCCAAGATGACAATACCAAGATTCATCGGGCTCAAATTGTGAGAGTTGTTCAAGTAGCATGAGACTTAATTTTCACACATAGATTGGCCACCACAGAGTCCTGACAATCTTTGGGATGTGCTGGAGAAGGCTTTGCACAGTGGTCGGACTCTCCCATCATCAATACAAGATCTTGGTGAAAAATGAATGGAACACTGGATGGAAATAAATCCTGTAACATTGCAGAAGCTTATAGAAACAATGCCACAGCGAATGCGTGCTGAAACCAAAGTGAAAGGCAGTCCAACGAAATATTAGAGTGTATGACCTGCTATCTAGCTCCAGGATTAGGCAGCCTTTCCTCACTATATCCAGCTTTTCCTTTGAAGTCCGCTGTGAAAATGGCTTTCTAAGAAGATCTGCAACCAAGTTCATAGCCTCTCCTCCTTCTACCATTGTGAGTTCAAAAAATACCTACCAAAACATTAACTGGGCCGATTTGCTTGTACAGCTCGCAACAGATGAACATGAACCACTAGTTTGGCTTAAACGGAAAGGCTCTCTGACCCTACAATCAGAGGACACGAAAACACTGGCACTACCGTAGGCCACAGACAACGCCTAGGAATATGAACTTGAAATGTAATTTGTTAAAGGAACAGCTTCATTACGTTATGTATTTCAAGCTTCAGCCGCCTGCAGTTTTAATTGTGAATGCCCGGGCAGATGTCTTTGACTCTGGCAACACATGATGGCTGAAATATTATTGGACAAAAGCTCTAATGCAAAGTTACACTGCCAGAAGCACCGCAGCTGAGAGACAGACAAGCCATAAAATGAAAAGAATAGTCTATTGGGAATAGTTTAATAAGATTAATGGGTAAGTCAGTGATTTTGATAAAGTTTAGGCCAGCAGAGAAGGCTTTGCTGGCCCTGACAGCCCACCACTGCTGGGGTATATTCAGGGTCACTGCTGAGGCTGATTTCTATCATTAGCGCTGGCTTTATGGCCCCAGTCTGGTAGGCAGGTACTGGATTAGGAGGCTAGGTTTACAGTGGAGATCACGCCCACCGATGGGGGGGGGGGGCAAACGGGTCTGCTGTCCCGGGCCCAGGGTAGAGAGGGGGGCCCAGAACTGGGCCCTCATTAAATTATGGAATAATTAAAAAAAAAAATTATAATAATTTAAAAAAGCCTATTTGTGGAAAAAAATATGTAATATTTGAGTTAATTAGATTTAAATTGACCCTGAACCTGAGATTCCCCTCTCTGCACGATCAGAAAATGAAAACATAAGAATGGATAAGACGGAGAACTTCACAGAAAGAGAATTGGAGACGCTACTCGCTGGAGTGGAGATGTGCAAAAATGCGCCACAGTGTTGGTTAATTGCATTTGCGCATCACATATGATCTGTATATTGATCGAATGAAAATGTTTCCTGTTGACATTTACAAATTCATCATGTGATAGCATTTTTATATAAATGTGTGTGCAGTCGATAGCTCTGATTGCATTCAGAAAACCAGCGCTCGCTGCAAATTGCGCTTTAATGTTGACCTGTTCAGATGCATTGTGGGAATTTGATATACCTGACTGACATGCGGATAATTCCATTCCACACAGCTGCCATGGCTCTGCTCAGGGTCGACCCGCACAGTCACGATCGGTCGGACTAATGGTTTTCACATTTATGACAGTTTCCCGGCATCACCTCTAAGTGTCGCCAAAGGATCAACATCTGTAGAAGCCAGCGTACACCAGCCATGGCGTTGGTGTATGCACGTACAAGTCCCCGGACATTTCACTCTTGATACATGTGAACTTTTCCGTAAGTGAGTACGTACGGAACGTTTTTGTATGCATGCAGCCTTCGTACATGAGGCCCCTGAACCCCAAATCCACCACGTGAAAGAAAAGATCTTGGAGTAGGTACTGGGGGAGTATGGGGAGGTTTTCAAAGATGAACTCGGGAGATACAAAGGGCCCCCAGCAAAAATATATGTGGACAAGGAAGCTGCCCCCAGCATTTTTAAAGCCAGGCCCATCCCATATGCCATGAGGGGAAGAGTGGAGGTTGAACTCAGCCGTCTCCTCGCCCAGGAGATTATTGAACCAGTAAAACATGCTGAGTGGACAGTGTGGTCCCTGTGTTAAAACCTGATGACACAGTAAGACTGTGCAGAGATTACAAACTGACTGTAAATCAGATCTCAAAACTGGAACAGTACCCAATTCCCAGAATTGAGGACCTGTTTGCTACACTTTCAGGTGGAGAGAAGTTCACACAGTTAGAGAGTCATGCCTATCATCAGATTCCCTTACATGAGGTAGCAAAGAAGTATGTGACCATAAATACTCATAAAGGTTTGTCCACATACAGAGTGTTACCTTTTGGCATTTCATCAAGCCCAGCGATATTCCAACAGACCATGGAGGGACTGCTTCAGGGCATCCCTCGTGTGACCATCTTCCTAGATGACATCCTCAACACAGGGAAAGTGTTGAGACTCTGGCCATGGTGCTGAAACGGCTACAGGAAGCTGGTCTCTGACTTAAAATGGAAAAGTGCTTATTCATGAATGAGGAAGTGATGTTCCTGGGTCATAAAGTGGATACAACAGGACTGCACCCAGTCTATTAGAAGGTGGCGACTTTTTGTTTTGGCCAGGCAGTGTATAATCCTGCTGTAATTATAGGGAAGAGGAAGCCTCCTGTCTGTTGTAACACGCTGCGTTTATAGGTCTTTTCAGACGATCGTTTGTCATGATTCTTTCTGCAAGTACATGATAGTGTGACTAGTGGCATCCTCTCAACTTTCTAAAAAAGTTTTTTTTTTTTTTTTTTTCTGGGGGGGGAAACGTGTTGAGTTAATATATTCATCTGCAGTTCATCTCTGGCATTTTGAATAGCTCTCAATCAGTGATTCTCAACTGGTGGGTCATGACGCAAAAGTGGGTCGCAAAAGTGGGTTCTTTTTTTGTTTTTTTTTATTGATAAAGAAAAACAACCAAAACACTTACAGGACAAGGACAAAACAGTGCAGAACACTGAACAAGATAAACTGTGCTAGTTGTGCGCGTTGTGTTGTGTGGGTGAGTGAGAAAAAAAAGAGAAAAAAAAAGGGATAATAAAAAAATATCAAATAAATAAGTAAATAAAAAAATTGCAATACCAGTAAACAAAGAGGGGTGAGGGTGACAAGAAATCATTGCTACCTGTTACATTATATTTTGCTTAATTACAATAAGATAAATAATATTCTCAATGATAAGAATTATAGACGGTTTAGTATAGCAGTGTAAAAGGATAGTTTTTTTTCAGTTTTTCAGACAGTTTTGTTTAAAGAGGGAGGAGAATATGAAAAAAAGAATAAATAAATAACAGTTTAGGAAAAAAAAAAAACACATGTAACAGAAATAACAACAAACGGCTCAGTCATTCATATGTGAGGTGCTGATGGGGTTTTTGGGAACAACCGGGGCACTATAGACCCCTAAGCACATGTTTTTGAGTTGTAACCAGTATGTATAAAACGAGTCAATCTGATTGTTTTTTAATGCCATTTGTTTTTCTGTTGAGATGTGGTTGGATAATAGGAGGAGCCACTAAGATATTGTGATTTTTGTTCTGTTTTTCCAGTTTAGGAGGATGGTCTTTTTAGCGACTGTTAGAGTGATCAATATTGGTTGTTCATATTTCAGTGGTGGTTCAACTACAGAAAGGTCTCCTAGCAGACATATAGATGAGGAGGCTGGAATACGGCGACCTATAGCTAGTGAAAGTGTATTGATAACGTTTGTCCAAAGTTTCTGAATTGGTGGGCTGAGCCAGATGGCGTGAAAGTAATCGTCTATAGTGTTTGTTGTACAGTGTAAACAGATGTAATTTTCTACCATTCCCATTTTGTAAAATATGTTTTGGGTAAAGTGTACTGTATTGGATAAGTTGTAGTTTGGAGTTTTGTGACATTGAGAAGGTGTTTGTATATTCTTTTTATTGCCCAGTGCGCATTGAATAAAATACATGTTACTTATGAAGCAATCATAGTTTTACATGTTTTTGTAATACACACACACAGAAAAAAAAATAAAGTAGAAACAAACAAACACAGCAGCATCATCAATCTTAACTAGATTGGAAATGAAAATTGACAGACTTCCACACAACCCGGGTACTGAACACCGTCAGTGTCATCACAGAGTCGTCCTGAGAAATTGTTCATATTGTAACATTGGTCTCTCTCAAGTCCTTAAGGTATTTTATGACTGGCTCCCATACTTTATCAAAAATTGTCCGTCTGCCTGCATTTTTATATCTAAGTTTCATTGAGAAGGTGTTATTGTAAATGTGTATCCAGGTTGTGATATCATTGGTGGTTCCGAGGTCCCTTTCCCAGTCTTTTATGGTTGGCGGGAGGTTATTGTCTATGTGTATTTGGTGTTTGTATATTTTTGAAAATGTTTCCTTCTGGGTGGATAGTAATTTTATTTGATTAAGCAATGGGGGTATTTGCAAAGTGTTGTTTATTATATTAATTTTCTCTTTTATACAGCATTTTAGTTGTGAATATTGTAAAAAACTGTTCTTGCCAATATTATAATGTTGTTTTAGTATGTCATGGGGTATGAGTTTGTTGTAATCAAATATATGCTCCAAATGTGTTATTTCTGCTGTTATCCATGACTGAAAACATAAGGACTTGCTTGTAATTTGGAAATCCGGATTGTGCCACAGTGGAGTGAGTTTATTGGGGGATATGGGATGTCCTAAGATTTGGCTGGATTTCCACCAAGCTGTCAGAGTCACTGCTATATATGGGTTTTTGAAGCAGTTGTGTTTTTTGACTGATTGTGTAAGAAAGGGGAGATCTGATATTGATATTTCTTGACAGTCGTATTGTTCTATGTCTTCCCAGGGTTGCTGTGATAGCTGTGGATATTGTAACCATCTGTATAAATATTGTAGGTGATTTGATAGGTGATATAGTTTGAAATTTGGGGCAGCCGGTCCTCAATAGTCTCTTGGTTTCGGCTGGGTGAAAAGTTTGATTCATGTTTTTTTGTGTTTCCAGTAGAATTTATTTATGACAGAGTCCATTGCATTAAACCATTGAGATGTGGGTTGGACAGGGGTCATTCCAAAAAGATAGTTTATTTTAGGTAAAATGGACATTTTTACTGCTGCTATTCTTCCAATTAGTGAAATGGGTAGATTGTTCCAACGAGCGAGGTCTTCTATACTTTTTAGTAGTTGTGTGAAATTCAGGGAGAACAACTCTGACAGCTTGGTGGAAACGTTGATGCCATCTGCATATAAACTGATTTTGTGGTGGGAAGGGTGTGTGTGTATTCTTGTAATGTCTGTGGTCTGACAAATGGCAGCTGCAACAGGTTCAATGAAAATAGCGAATAGTAGCGGAGAGAGTGGACATCCTTATCTTGTGCCCCATTGTAATATGAAGCGTTGTGATGTATAATTATTTGTTATTACTGATGCTGAAGGTGAGTTGTAGAGAATTTTAATCCACTGGGTGAACGATTCCCCAAAACCAAATTTTTTAATGGCGGTGAGGAGAAAAGTCCAGTTGACTTTGTCAAATGCTTTTTCTGCATCTAATGATCCAATTATGGTGTTCAGATGATTTCTTTGTAATAAACTGATGAGACTGAATAGTCTGCGCATGTTTGTGGATGAGTGCCTGTCTTTTATAAAGCCTGTTTGGTCTGGGTGGATGAGTGTGGATATGACTGTTTCTAATCTGTTGACCAGTGCTTTACTGATTATTTTTAGGTCACAATTGATTAAGCTTATAGGTCTGTAACTTGAGATTAGAGTGTTGGATCTTTTTCCGGTTTAAGTAGGACTGAGATGAGGGCTGTGTTCATGTGTGTGGGTATGATTCCTGATAGTTTAATTTTGTTGACCATTCTGATGAAAAGGGGAGATATAAGTTGCCAGAAATGTTTGTAGAATTCAGCTGGGTAACCATCTGGGCCGGGGGATTTATTGCTAGACATGGAGAATATGGCTTTCCTGAGTTCATCTGCAGTTATTGGTCGGTCTAGAGCAGGGTTGTCAAACTGATCCGTGAAAGGGCCATGTGGCTGCAGGTTTTCATTCCAACCATGCAGCACCCATGCAGTGGGTGTGGCTGGCAAGTTTTGGTTCCAATCAAGCAAGAGGACACCTGAAATGACTGCGTGAAGGCAGTTCAGTTGATTGATTGAGCCAAGTCAGGTGTGCTGCTGCATGGTTGGAATGCAAACCTGCAGCCACAGTGGCCCTTTCACGGATCAGTTTGACACCTGTGGTCTACAGTGGTGGCTTGATCTTTAGATATCTTGGGGAGGTTTATTCTACAAAAAAAAAGAGTTGATTTCTTCTGTGCTGGATGTGTTGTCTGAATGGTAGAGTTTCTCATAGTAGTCATAGAAGTGTTTGTTGATTGTTTTTGCGTCATAGGTTAAATTTCCCTGTGGGTCCTTGATTGCTGTAATGATTGATTTTTCTTTGTTTCTTTTCAGTTGATTGGCGAGGAATTTTCCATTTTTTTCATTGTTTTCAAAGTAATTCAGTCTTGTTCTTTGCATGAGAAATTGAGTTTGTTGGTGTATGATGTCCTCTAGTTGTGTCTTGATGTTCTGTATTTCTTTCTGGTTTTGCTCGTTTGGTGAATGGGAGTGTTGGCATTGGAGAAGTTTAAGTTTATGTTCCAGTTCTTGGTGTTTTTTTTGTTCTCTTTTTTTCTTATGTGTGGAATATGAGATAATATACCCCCTGAGTACAGCTTTTGCTGTTTCCCAGAGTAGTGAGGGACAAGTTTCTGGTGAGTCTGGTCATCTGCCAGGAGTGATGTGTTGAACCGCCACCTACTTGTGGGTGGTGGGGTAGTTTGGTGTATTAATTCAAAGCTAACTGGGCCATGATCTGAGATAACTATAGGATGGATTTCTGGGTTACTCATTTGAGATATAATGGAATTACTAATTAAGAAGTAGTCAATGCGCGAATAACGTCTGTGCGGGGGTGAATAGTATGAATATTTTTTTTGTAAGGGATTTTTAGATCACCAACAGTAGCTAAGTCCGAGATTCTCCATGTATTTTTAACAGTATTTGATGAGTGCCATGTTCTTTGGGTGCTTCGCAGGCCTGTTTTCAAAGGTTCGTGGGCCTTTGCCTGGGCCAAAACATTGTACCTGCGAGAGGCAGGGGTACACCCTGGACAGGTCGCCAGTCCATCGCAGGGCCACACACAGAGACAGACAACCATTCACACTCACATGCACACCTACGGCCAGTTTAGAATCACCAATTAACCTAACCAGCATGTCTTTGGACAGTGGGAGGAAGCCGGAGTACCCGGAGAGAACCCACGCAGACACAGGGAGAACATGCAAACTCCACACAGAAAGGCCAGCCAGCCCATGGATTCGAACCGGTGACCTTATTACTGTGAGGCATCAGTGCTAACCACCTCGCCACTGTGCCGCCCCTGGGCCAAAACAATGTCAAGAAAAAAAAATCAACAGTGTCCTTAACAGTAGGTGGCAGTAGGTGGCAATAGGTGGCAATAGGTGGCGGGTGATACACGCCATCCGGTCACCATGTTTGTTTATTTGTTGACACCGCCATATTAGCAGGATAACTGAGGAAAAATTAATGGCGCAAGGCAAAGGCCACAGGTGTGCTTTTTTTGAGCACTGAAACAGCCAGCGTGGACAGTGTTCCTGACCTGCAATATCCGGATATATATAACTACCTCATTAACTTTCCTTCGTCCTACTCCGGAGAGTCACTGAAAGCATGACACTAACACAACTACAATAACAAGTAAATCTTTAATCCCCAATTTCTTTCTTATTGTGAGTAGTTTTAGTGAGGAATGAGCAACACCCCTTTGTAATTCACATCATAAACATTAGCCTAACTTGCCTTTATGAAAAGAAATCTGTTGGACATTGTGTTAAAAACATGCTAAATAAATGAGACATTACTCTGGACTCTGTACCTGATATAAAGTGATCACTACACAAGCGAAATCCGTTTCTTGAGGGATTCCACCATTCTGTTTTCTTGTGCCTGCTTCTTGCGCGTAATCCACATCTGCTGTCTTGCGGGATATTTGGGAATCCTATAAAACAATTTCCCCTTTGCTTGTCCCCGGCTATTCTGGCATCCTGTGGCACAACAGCTGTCGAACATTTTTGGATGTAACTGGTACAAGGACAAGTTAGTGAGTTGCTGCCAGTAATTTGAAAAGCGCGCTTTCCTGCCAATATGGCAGTGTTGTGATTGTCAGGATGCCAGAGTAGTCAGGGACAAGCGAAGGGGAAATTGTTTAATAGGATTCCCAAAGATCCTGCAAGACGGTAGATGTGGATTACTGCAATAATATCTATAGAAGAAGATCCGCAAAGTTTGTTTACATATGCTTATTTAGCATGGCGAAATGCAGGTACGACCCAGATTATATGAGATATGGATTTTCTTCCATTGAGGACAAAGGAGTGGAACAAGGTGATTGAGAATCTATGCATTCTCTATGCATTCCGCCACCGCAGAGTTGTTTCACTACCTCAGCGACTTCTGCCCCAGAAATTGGACGATCCAACCCCAGGCCCTCCAGCTCTGTTTCCTCTATGGAATAGTGGGATCCTCAGGCATTGTCATCTTTGAACTGAAGCAGCATTTGGAAACAAAACACCATTCTCTCAAAGATAAACCTATTGAGTACTTCAGAAGATGACTATTACTGACAGATTACTACTGTTACTGAAATGTTCTGATTGTCATGTCAGCCTTATGATCAATGCTTGAATAAGTGAATAGTTTTAACAGGACATTGTCATATATTCAGTGAGTGGGTACTCAGCTAAAGCTACACATTTTTTATTTTGTGTTTGTGCATGAGGGGCAGCTTCCTCCCACTGTCCAAAGACATACTCATTAGGTTAATTGGTGATTCTAAATTGGTAGGTGTGAATGTGAGTGTGAGTGGTTGTCTCTCTGTGTTAGCCCTGCGATAGACTGGCGACCTGTCCAGGGTGTACCCTGCCTCTCGCCCGATGACAGCTGGGATAGGAGACAGCAGACCCCGCGACCCTTAACAGGAACAAGCGGTTACAGAAGATGCATGAATGAATGTTTGTGCATGAAAGCACTGTTGAGTCTGTTAAAAAAGACTGAAGTTACTGAAGAGTTTTAGTTTAAATTAAAATGCAGCTAATTGAACGTAAAAAGGAATATTTCCCTCTCTAGCGTCGCCACTTGCGGGTTGGTTTTCTTTTGTGTGTTTTCATACTGTGATATTCTATTATACTATCTCAGGTTCAAACTGCACAATCTTTTCTTTTTTTGATACTTAAATTTTTATTTGTTTTTATGACAGAACAACAACAGCACAGTACAAGTATTGCATCCTAACCAGTCACTTGACATCTTCCGCCTCAACAAAAAAATAGGGGTTTTGCATAATACTTTGTAGTTTGTACAATTTGTATCACATGAAAATGTAACGGAAAAGTAAATGACATTTCAATGCCTTGGCAGATGTAGTTTACGTAAGAGAAACCTCAAAAATTATCAGTCTTCCTCATTCAACAGAAACATTGTCCATTTTGTCCATCTGGCACAATACAAATCTTTTCTCAGTCTGAGTAAAAAAGTCAGTCTTTCCATCTCATGAATCTCCTTTATGATTTCTAGCCAATCGGTGACCGTAGGCGGGTCGATCCGTGACCATTTACGCTTTTGCTTTTGCTTTTTTTGCTGCGGCAATCATTATTTTCAAGAGGTATCTATTCTAGGTTATTCCTTCTGGTAGGTCATTGTGAATGACGGGAATCTGCTGTCCAACAATACGCTGCATAATTCTCAAGATATTTTCCCAAAATAGGTATAACTTTGGGCAGCTCCAAAAAATATGATGGTGATTTGCCTCATCTTCCCCACAATTTCTCCAGCATGAGTGATACTAAGTATGCTTTCATTTTAGGCGTAATGAAGAAACGAACAAGGTTTTTCCAACTGAATTCACGCCAGTACATTGAACAAGAGGTAGAAAAAACAGTTTTGCACGTTATCCCATTGTTGATATGTGATTCTGTCATTCAGTTCTTTCTCCCATCTCTCCTTGATATACATAGTGGTATTTCCTCTACCCTTTGCAATACCCTGGTTAAGTCTTGAAATGATTGATTTAGAAGTACCAGTGTATGCCTGTATTATTAGTTGTATTATTTCATTGGGTTCCGAATTTTCATTTTTCCAAATTTCCTTCAAATAATATTGTCGTAACTATAAATATCAGAAAAAATCATAACTTTCCAAGTTGTATTTTTCTCTTAGTACTTGAAAGCTTTGTAGTTTGTTCTTGTCCATTATCTTACAGTAAGCAGTAATACCTCTATTTGTCCAGTACTTAAATCTAGGGTCCATATGCACAATCTTTTCATTCAATAAATTTGAGAAGTTGAAAATTTTCTTTGATTTGGGTAGCGGCTTGTCATTAAGGGGTGATGGTGGGTCGCGAAGCCAGACCTGTTGAGAACCACTGGTCTAAATAATTTGTGTTTAGAGCGATGGTTCGGCTGAATTTACCTTGATGAAAAATATTCTGAGTGAGCACAATGAAGCTCATATTTTGGTGATGCTGGTATTGGGTAAATCTCACCTCCAGATGATGAGAAGATTGAAAGAAAAAATAAGTGTGTTTGATTGGCTCCACTTTCAAAGTAATCAGGTAATCCTTGAACAAATTTTATTAGGGGTCCATGCAACGAAGTTGCAGGATACCCTGGGAAGGAAACTCATTTCGGCCGCTTGTATTCGCAATCTTGTTCTTTCGTCATCGTCTTCTTCTGCTTATCCGGGTCCGGGTCGCGGGGGCAGAAGCTTCAGCAGGGAAGCCCAGACAGCTCTCTCCATCAGTTTGTATCATAGGATTCCACATGTACGCTTTGGTCAGATATGTGTATCTATGACAGATGTATGTTTATCTCGCTGTTCTCTTCTCTTCTCTCTTTGCTGTTCTCTTCTCTCTTTCTTCTGTCTGTACCCGGCTGGCCTTAGGCAGATGGGTCCCTCCATATGAGCTGGGTTCTGCTCGAGGTTTCTTCCTGTTAAAAGGGAGTTTTTCCTTGCCACCGTTGCCTTCAGGCTTGCTCTGGGGGTTTCAGGCCGGGTTTTTGTAAAGCGCCTTGAGACGATTTGTATTGTTATTGACGCTATATAAATAAAATTGAATTGAATTGAATTAAGGCTGAGCCTGGCCACCCTGCGAAGGAAACTCATTTCGGCCGGTTGTATTTGCGATCTTGTTCTTTCGTCGCCGTCTTCTTCCGCTTACCGGGTCCGGGTCGCGGGGGCAGCAGCTTCAGCAGGGAAGCCCAGACAGCCCTCTCCCCAGCCACTTCAGCCAGCTCCTCTGGAGGAACCCCCAGGCGTTCCCAGGCCAGACGAGAGATATAATCCCTCCGTGTCCTGGGTTGGCCCGAGGTCTCCTTCTGGTGGGACATGCATGAAACACCTCTCCCGAGAGGCGTCCGGGAGGCATCCTTACCAGATGCCCTAGCCACCTCAACTGACTCCTCTCGACGTGGAGGAGCAGTGACTCTACTCTGAGCTCCTCCCGTATGTCCGAGCTCCTTACCCTATCTCTAAGGCTGAGCCCTGCCACCCTGCGAAGAAAACTAATTTCGGCCGCTTATATTCGCGATCTTGTTCTTTTGGTCATTACCCAAAGTTCATGACCATAGGTGAGGATTGGAACCTAGATCGACCGGTAAATTTAGAGCTTCACCTTTCGGCTTTGTAGCACCCTATAATGTAATAATTTCCTGATAATGTAATAAAAATTGCACTTAACTTGATCGAAAATGTAAAAACCCAATAATGTAATAACGTCACCAATAATGTAATAAAATATCCTGACTAATATTGTAATAACATTTTTACCGATAATGTAATACCTTTCTTACATTATTGGGAATTTATTACATTTTCAGGATTTTTTTTTGTTTTTTTCAAAACTGATTATGTAATACTTGACAGATAATGTAATATATATGTTCATTTTCAGTCCAGAGTTCTACATTTTGTGTTTTGAGAATCTAAGAATGTTATATACACTGGATTTGAAACAACTCAAAGACTATTGGGTTAAATTGCAGACCTTGAGTACTTACTTACTTAATCCTCTTCGTTCCTGGTGGAACGTAAGGCTTTGACTATCTGCATCCATCTTGTCCTATCCTGTGCAGCATGCTGTGCTTCACCCCACGATAGGTTTGCTGTTTTCAGTTCTGAGGTCACAGTTCTTCGCCAGGTGGTTTTTGGCCTCCCTTGTTTCCTCTTTCCAGGTGGGGTCCATCTTAGGGCTACTCTGGGAATACAGTCTTTGTCCATACGGAGGACATGTCCAAGCCATCTCAGCCATCGATGTTTAATTTCTTGCACCACACTGCGACAGTTTGTCTTTTGGTACAGGTCTTCATTAGAAATCTTTTCTGGCCAAAAGATGCGACATATCTTACGGAGACGGCCATTGTGGAATGCGTTGATCTTTCTCATGTTGCTGTCAAGCACTCGCCAGCATTCCGTGCCATACACTAGCACTGACTTAACGTTGCTGTTATACAGCTGGATCTTGGTTTTGAGACTATACTGGTTAGATTTCCAGATGGTCTGGAGGCTTGCAAATGTGCTTCGAGCTTTCCCAAGCCTTATGCTGATGTCCCTGCCGCATAAATTATCCTTACGAAGGAGACTTCCCAGGTATGTAAACTCCTTGACATAATCGAGAGGGTTACCATCCACAGTGATCGGTGCATGCGGTGTTGAGTTTTTCCCGAGGTGTGGCACTGGGCAAGTCCACCAGGCAGCGCTCAATTTCCCAAAGGTAATCATCAATGTTGGACTCTTTGTTGCTAGGATCATTGCGCTCTATGTCCTTTGCAAAAGATTCCAGGTGTCGCGTGCGCAAACCTGTCTGTCTGTGTGACCAATCCTCGGAGTCCTCGGATACGCCATGGTCACTGAAGTCGTCGTAGCGATGAGGCCGACCTGAGAAGGAGCCAAGTTGGTGTGTGGCCGAAGACTACGGAGTGGCAGTGGATCTGTGAGATTGTAGCCACTGTTGCCACCCTCAGCTTGGGAGTAGTCCCCCCCTCGCCGCGGGGATGTACTACGGTCAAGGTGTGCCGACGTGCGGCTAAAAATGGAGTGAGGCGGACCTCTGGAAGGCAAGGCACTCGTGTCCTTGAAGTGGAGTTGCGGGGTTGCCTGGTAGGTGTCCAAGCAGATTAAGTCAGCGACGACATCAAGGGCCGCTCGACTACTAGTGGGTGGCCTCTGGCTAGCTGACACGCTTGGCTGGGCTGCATGGAGCTTCTGGCGCACTTCAGCTTCTCTCGCTCGTGTGGCTCTGAGCTCCTGTTGCAGCCGCACAGCTTCATCCTGCTCAACTGAGGTCTCTCGGAGCAGGCCTGCTCCGGGCACGCTTAAGGGAGTACCCTCTTCGAGTTCAGGTGCCAGGCGGCGGACCTCCTGGTCACTCGTGTTGCCAGTTACTCTTACCTGGCTGGCTGGTTGTTCTCCGCGCTCCTCCTCAGTTCCCGGGCGGACGTGGTGGAGCTGCTCAACCAGGGTTCGGTTGGCCTCCAGCGTTCGAACACTTACCTCTTGTGCACGGTCTCGCTCAGCTTGGATTGTTCAAAGATAATTGAACTTCCGACATAAGGTATTTTTATTCTTCACATAGTCTTAAAATTTCACATGCAATATTGAGATAGCAAGCCAGTAACATTGAAGTCAAGTAATAAAACACATTCTCTCTCCTCTCTCGCATCCTCCACTTTCTTTTCTCTGGCACAGAGCTCTTGCCCTCTAATTTCCTATATACTACTAGTCATACAATTCTGTGCTATTACTATGTACAATGTTTACTGCTGTGTGTGTGGGTTCTGCTCAAGGTTTCTTCCTGTTAAAAGGGAGTTTTTCCTTGCCACCGTTGCCTTAAGGCTTGCTCTGGGGGTTTCAGGCCGGGTTTTTGTAAAGTGTCTTGAGACGATTTGTATTGTTATTGACGCTATATAAATAAAATTGAATTGAACTGAATTGAATTGAATTCAAGATAGTCTATAAATATTTTAAGACAATCTTCCTAGTCAAGTTAGCTCACTTCACAGTCTTGATGGCAAGCAGCCAAATACCTTAAGATTGATGATCCAACTTAAATTGGCCTAACTGTACTCATCTGTAGTTGGTTCAGTCATTACAGACTGCAGCCAAACATTGTTCAAATCCACAGAATATTATTCTGTGTTGAGTTGTTGAGTTTTTCCCGAGGTGTGCTACTTTCTAGCTGAGATCATGAACTTCCCAAAGACATCCTCTTGTTTGTATTTAAGTTTGTTTAGTTTCTGTGTTGGAAGGCTTGTCTTTTGTTTTTATGTGCTGGACGGTGATGTGGGTTGGCAAAGGGTTGAGTTGATCAGATTGTGGGAAGTGGATTTTGCAACAAACGGAGGGGGTTCTGAGATTTGAGAGTGGACTTTGTAAAACAGGTAGATTTAGAAATGTGTATGAAGGGCTTCAAGTCTTTCAGCTAATTCATAGCATCAGTGCTGCACACTCAAATGGTCTCCAAGGTTCTGTGATGCAGTGGATTTAGACACACACTGAAACTGAAAGTTTGTTAATCTCCTTTTCCCTCCCCTCCCCCACAATACTTGAAAAGCATGGGTCTGTAAAGAAGCTGAAAACAGTGGCAAGTATGAACCATCCAATCGCAAGATATTTTGTGGTAGTAGCATTAACCTGTTTGAACAAGTAAACATGAGACAAGATTGAGGTGCAGCTTGAAGTTGTTTTACTCAACATTGAACTGATCTCTGGATGAGCAGAACCATGAACCATGCAACCTGACCCTGACTGCTATTCTATATTGTTATTCTGATGTTGTTCTTCTGGTTAGGTGCATCCCATTAGTTGAACTGTACTTACATCTTACATCTTTTATTTGTGTACGTCAACAAATAAAAGAGCACACTAGAGATCTTTTTGATGAACAAAAATCCCAAATCAATGAATTTCTTGTAATATTTTCATTATTGTATTTACAAATGTTCAAATATTCATTTATTTACTTTTTTTTAACAGACGTTACATTCTTTTTGTTATTAATCATGTTTTCCCTATAGTATAGATGTAATTTCCTGTGTGTTTCTATCTCCAGGTAAAATGTGGCGGCAGCGGTCGGTGGTTCAGGCCTCCCAGGGTGACGGCAGACCGTGCCCTTCTCAGATGGAGCAGTGGAAGCCCTGTCCTGTCCGACCCTGCTACCGTTGGCGGTACAGCCCCTGGTCTGAGTGTCAGGTGGAGGTATGTGAATAAATTGCAACATTACACTATAATCTTGGTCCGTTCCATATCAAGTATTATATCGACCTCTGTAAGCTACAAGAAATTAGATCAGTACAAACAGGACTTTGACAAACAAGATGGATTTGGGCAGAAAATAATGCAGTCTTTACTACTGATGAACAACTTTATCAAATCCTTGCTCATACAGATATTTTTTAAGATAGATAGTAAAAATCAGTGTAATGCATCCTTAAAGGGGAAATTAAGCTCTCAGTCAAGTAAACAGCATTTTAATAAATGGAGTTCTGGTCTTGTCAACAATATATAACACACATAGCATATGCATAGCATACTGAGAAAAATGCTACCGCCGTTACATCTTTTTTTTTCGCCATCTGCCATCTTGCTATCCTATACCATATGGCGTCAGCAAGTTGGTTGGCTTGGCGATTCCGATAGCGGTAGACAGTGATAGAGGGGAAACAGGACATCAGGAGACAAAGAGGAGGTCATTATTGCATTGCCCCATGATGTAAAAATGTATTTTACGGGATTAAAGCCTGGGAAAAATAGTCTCTATAGTGTCCCAGTGGCTAGCGGCAAGGAAGAGAAGGAGCCCTCAGATGGCACCAATGCCTGGGTGTGCAGTGAGCATTTTTGGATGACGACTACATTGAGGAGAAATCGTTTCAGTCAGGCAAGCTAGTTGTTCGCCGGACCAACAGACTAAAGCTTTAAGTGGCTCCATCTATTTTCAGTTTCACTGCCTACAACTTGTCCTCCTACTGTCACAAGAGCAGCACAGGGGAATAAGTCCGCCACACAACAGGGCACGAAGACGCAGCCAGGCAGGGAATGAATAGGTAGTGCATTAGTCAACAACCAGAAGTTCAAAAAGTCAGTTTTTAACTAAATATGTCATAGAAACAACTGCTCGGTACGAATATCATTGACATCTGTAGCCTAATTCTCAACCCAGCAGACAAGCACATGTTGCCTAAATATTACCGTTGCAATAACCATTGCAATATAGTCATTGGATGGCAGCTTGGTTAGAAAACACAACAGCCAAATGACAGTCATAAATTAGAAAGCAAGCACAACCATTATTGGGCACTTGGGCCTCAAAGTATGCACATAAAAGTCACATCGATCCTGACACTGATTATTCAGTCAGAGCAGACGTTACAGAAGCAACCTCCAAACAAATATTTCTTCCCGTGTCTCCACATTTTCCAAAGCAGTTCCACATCTCCAAACATTAGATAATCCACAGATATTATCCTCTATTCCGTTATCATCCCCAAGTCATCTTGTTTCTTCTGTTTGAGATACGTGCAGAACAGGGATGTGCGGTCAGCAGCGAGCTAAGTCTCACCTCGAATTGCGGAATCTCTCACAAACTGGGTTATATAAAGTAAAGTATAAAGATTTAACAACTCAATATTACTATAATATACGGTGGGTACGGAAACTATTCAGACCCCCTTAAATTTTTCATTCTTTGTTATATTGCAGCCATTTGCTGAAATCATTTAAGTACATTTTTTTCCTCATCAATGTACACACAATGCAAAAACAGCGCATGCTCCACCCACAGCCCGGAGGTCAAGAAAAAACATCCCATCTCAAGCTTATAATTATAAAGCAATAGTTAAAACTACTGGAAAGTTCTACAACCAGAACTCTTCCTAGAGCTGGCCGTCTGGCCAAACTGAGCAATTGGGAGAGAAGAGCCTTGGTGAGAGAGGTTAAGAAGAACCCAAAGATCACTGTGGCTGAGCTCAGGTGCTCAGGTCTCCGCTATACAGGGATGGAGTGTGAGAGAATGAGTGGAGTGATGGGTGTCACGACGAGGTAGCGGGGAATGGGGGTTTAGGACCCAAATGCAGGACTTTGAAGGCAGAGGCCGGAGTAGACAAAAAAAAGTTTTTTTTTGTTTTTTTTTTTAACTTATTTTTTATTTCAGTTTCATACACAATCAAACCTACAGAATCATTTTCAACATATTTGCTGCTTTTTCGAGTTTTTCCAATACACTGCAATGCTTACAGGGGCATGGTTACAATTATGACAACAATAACGACAGAAAGAAGGGATGAAACAAAATAATAATAATAAAAAATAAATAAAAAAATAATAATAATAAAAAATAAATAAATAAATAAATAATCAGATTCATACTGTATGGATCCCTCACTATAACAATATACCCATGGCAGGTCTCCACCTTCTTGTAAATATATCTTTTTGGATTCTCAAGGAATATGTTATTTGTTCCATTTGATATATTTCCTTTATTTTGGCAGTCCACATATTATATGTTGGAGGGTCAGGCCTCAGCCATCTTACCGTAATGCATTTAATTGCTGTCGTTAGTAGTATCTGTATGAGATATTTTTTGGCTCTTCCTTCTATGCCCTTTGGTAAAAGACCCAGTATAGCCACCATTGGACCCATTGTAATATTTCCACCAAATATCTCATTAAGTATTTCAAACACTTCTTCCCAGAACATTTTCAGTTTCGGGCATGACCAAAGAATGTGAATGTGAATCTGATTACCAGTGTGTGGGCCACAATTTCTCCAGCATTTATTTGAGTATGTAGTGCCAAATTTAGCCGTAATTTCAGGTGTCCGAAAGCTCATGATTACCTTCCACTTAAATTCTCTCCATACACTCGAATTAGTTACCAAATGTACTTCAGTACATACACTATATTACCAAAAGTATTCGCTCACCCATTCAAATGATCAGAATCAGGTGTTCTAATCACTTGGCCTGGCCCCAGGTGTATAAATTCAAGCACTCAGGCATGCAGACTGTGAAACAAGACATTTGTGAAAGAATGGGCCGCTCTCAGGAGCTCAGTGAATTCCAGCGTGGAACTGTCATAGGATGCCACTTGTGCAACAAATCCAGTCGTGAAATTTCCTCGCTCCTAAATATTCCACAGTCAACTGTCAGCTCTATTATAACAAAATGGAAGCGTTTGGGAAAAACAGCAACTCAGCCACGAAGTGGTAGGCCACGTAAAGTGACGGAGAGGGGTCAGCGGATGCTGAAGCGCATAGTGCAAAGAGGTCGCCGACTTTCTGCACAGTCAATTGCTACAGAGCTACAAACTTCATGTGACCTTCAGATTAGCCCAAGTACAGTACGCAGAGAGCTTCATGGAATGGGTTTCCATGGCCGAGCAGCTGCAGCCAAGCCACACATCACCAAGTGCAATGCAAGGCGTCGGATGCAATGGTGTAAAGCACGCCGCCACTGGCCTCTAGAGCAGTGGAGACGCGTTCTCTGGAGTGATGAATCACGCTTTACCATCTGGCAATCTGATGGACGAGTCTGGGTTTGGAGGTTGCCAGGAGAACGGTACATTTCAGATTGCATTGTGCCAACTGTGAAATTTGGTGGAGGAGGAATTATGGTATGGGGTTGTTTTTCAGGAGCTGGGCTTGGCCCCTTAGTTCCAGTGAAAGGAACATTGAATGCTTCAGGATACCAAAACATTTTGGACAATTCCATGCTCCCAACCTTGTGGGAACAGTTTGGAGCGGGCCCCTTCCTCTTCCAACATGACTGTGCACCAGTGCACAAAGCAAGGTCCATAAAGACGTGGATGACAGAGTCTGGTGTGGATGAACTTGACTGGCCTGCACAGAGTCCTGACCTGAACCCGATAGAACACCTTTGGGATGAATTAGAGCGGAGACTGAGAGCCAGGCCTTCTCGACCAACATCAGTGTGTGACCTCACCAATGCGCTTTTGGAAGAATGGTCAAAAATTCCTATAAACACTCTCCTCAACCTTGTGGACAGTCTTCCCAGAAGAGTTGAAGCTGTAATAGCTGCAAAAGGTGGACCGACATCATATTGAATTCTATGAGTTAGGAATGGGATGGCACTTCAGTTCATAGAATGAGTAAAGGCAGGTGAGCGAATACTTTTGGTAATATAGTGTATGTCTTCCCACATATCATGTGATATGTTGGAATTCATTTCAATTTCCCATCTCTCTTTAATCTGTGTAGTATTATTCGAATTCATGCCCAAAAATATTTGGTAGCAATGGCTTATTAATTTCTTATCCCACTTTCTTGTTTGCACTTTTATCAATAGTTCCTCAATTAGTGTTGGTTTAGCAACCTTGACCCAATCTTTGTGTTTTAATAAGAAGTCCCTGAATAAGTACCTGAAGAAGTCCGTGCTTGGTCGCTTAAATTCCTCCAATAGCTGTGCAAATGATTTAAAGTTGCCAGCATTGTGGAGTTGGTGTAAGTTGGTGAGACCGTACTTTGACCATTTTTTGAAACCTACATCTGACTTAGAGGGCACAAAATCATTGAAATATCCAATATTCGTAAGTGCTGAAATTGTTTTAGACAGGCCAAATGTGGATTTTATTGCCTTCCATATTTTTAACGTGTTTTCGGTCCATTCTCCCATGTGTATTTTACTTGAATGGGTATCTAGGAATGGTAAGGCCTGTAAAGATCTCTCACATAAACTCTTTAAAATTTCGAGCCAGCGTGTATTTGACAGGTCCTGAATCCATGCTATCAACGGTTTTAATTGCACAGCCCAGAAGTAATATCTCAAATTTGGAAGTTTTAGCCCTCCCTTTGCTTTAGGTAACGGTAACACTTTTAGTCTGATTCTTGGTCGCTTTCTTTGCCAGATAAATATTGAAATTAGCTTGTCCAATTTGTCAAATGTGGCTCTGGGGATATCAATAGGTAACATTTGAAACAAATAAAGTAATTTAGGCAGCACATTCATGCGGATGCTCTCGATGCGGCCCAACAGAGATAGGGGTAGTATTGACCATTGGTCGAAATCCTTACTAATGTTTTGAATTAAACTTTTGTAATTGAAATCGTACAGTTTTTCCAATGAAGGTGGTACAGTATATGAATGCCCAGGTACTTAATGCCATCTACTGGCCATTTAAACCCGCTCTGCAATTTAGTTGTATCTGAGATGTTACCACCTATATCCATGGCCATTGTTTTGTCCACGTTCAATTTGTAGCCCGAGAAGTATCCATACATGAAAATGAGGTCCTTCAGGTATGGTATTGTTATTATAGGTTTTGTGAGATACAGCAGTACGTCATCTGCATACATTGAAATTTTATGCTGTTCTCCATTTATCGTTACCCCCTTTATATTATCGTCATCCCTAATCAGCTGTGCTAGTGGTTCAATACTGATATCGAACAAGAGAGGAGATAGTGAGCAACCCTGTCTACACCCACGTTCCAGGGTAAATCGGTCTGACAGAAACCCGTTCACCTTCACTGCGGATTGTGGATCTGAATATAAGGTTTGTATCCATTTGATGAAGTTTGGGCCAAATTGGAATCGTTTCAGAGTTTGAATTAGGTATTGCCAGGATACTTGATCGAATGCTTTCATGGCATCTAAGGATAGTATCATTGACTCCTCTTCTTTAACTTTTGGATGTGTCGTTAAATTTAACAACCTTCTGATGTTGTCTCCATAGTATCTTCCCTTTATGAACCCTGTCTGATCTGGATGAATAATTTCTATAGTAATTTTATTGACGCGTCTCGCTAGGATAGCTGTCAAGATTCGTAAATCTGTATTCAATAATGAGATCAGCCTGTATGATTGACATTTGGTGGGATCTTTGCCATCCTTATGTATTACCACTATAGTAGCCTCTCTCCAAGAGGGGGCCAGGGTTCCAGATTGTAATGCATGATGGTAAGCGTGTAGCAATAAAGCTGATATAATCTCTATAAATGCTTTATAAAATTCGTTGATAAACCCATCTGGGCCAGGGCTTTTATTATTTTTCAGTGTGGCGATTATCTGACGTATTTCCAGGTCCTTAATCGGTTCATCCAATTCTCTCGCCATACGTTCAGGTAGCTCTTTTAATTTGATGTATTTTAAAAATTGTGCTATTTCCTCATCATTTGTGCAGGTATCCGTATTTTGGTACAGAGTCTTGTAGAATTCAGCAAAAGAATTCGATATTTCATCCGGTTTTGTGAGAATTGAGTTATTGTCCTTTAATTTCTGCACTATGTTAGGTGATTGTTGTTTTTTAAGTCTTAGTGCTAATAACCTGCACGCCCTATTACCATTTTCGTCATATTTTTGGTTAGTAAACCTTAAATTGCCCTCCATTTTTTCATGAAGTAAGCTGTTTAGGTCTCTGCGTGCCTCTTTAAGATTATTTAATAAACTTGAGTTTGGGTTTCTTTTGTGCTGCTGCTCAAGCTGCTGTATTTTGTCTTCTAGCTCTCGCTGTTTCCCTTCCCTCTTCCTTTTCCTGGCATTTGTAAAGGAGATGATTCGGCCTCTAATATATGCCTTTGCACAGTCCCATAGAATGAGGGGTGATATTTCAGGTGAGGTGTTTGTATCAAGATAATTTTTTAATTCAGTTTTTATAACTGTAGTAAATTCTTTGTCATTAAGGAGTGGCGTATTTAATCTCCATTGTTTAGTTGATTGTCTGTTACCAATGTTCCATGTCAATACAAGAGGTGCATGATCGGAGGATATTTATGTCAGCTACTAGATTCTGCCTTAGGAGTGAAAAAGAGGTCTATTCTGGAGTATGACGAATGCCTATGCGGGAAAAAAAAGTAAAGTCCCTGCCTTTAGGGTGTTTGCTTCTCCAAATATCCACCAGTCCAGATTCTGCCGATAAGTGCCTAAGCATATTGCTCGTCCTAGAAGTAGAGGTGTTAGACACAGGTTGTCTATCCAAATGCTGGGACATGACACAGTTAAAATCTCCTCCTAACAGTAAAATACCAGAGCTATGCTGTAATATTGTGGAGAAGATTGCACGAACAAAGCTAGGCTCATCCTCGTTTGGAACGTATATATTCATAAGGCAAACTTCTAATCCATTTATCAATCCAATCACCATTATAAATCTCCCTGCTGAGTCTTTATGAATTTTGGTTGGTGTAAAATTGACCTGACTATGTATCAAAATAGATACACCTCTTTTCCTACCAGATGGGTGTGATGAGTAAAATACCTTGTCTGCCCAGGATTTCTTTAATTTCTCATGTTCTGTATCTGATAGATGAGTTTCTTGCAGGAATGCGATCTGGCAACTGTTTCTTTTTAGCTGATTAATAATTTTCTTTCTCTTGATCGGGCTGTGGAGGCCTTTGACTTTATAACTTATCACCTTAAGAGTACCCATAACTCAAAAGCAGGGATAGATGAGATGAAAAAGCAAGACAAAGTAAAATAATATAAAATAAGTAAGTAAAAAAAAAAGTTGGGGAAAATAAAATCAAACAAATAATAAGATGGGTGTACACAGGGTGTAAGACAGCAGCATATGCTTTGTAACACTTTAACTTTAGCATAGGATTCTTATGCTGAAAGAGTATGGAGATGAAAACTTTCACTATTGCTCTTATTCTTACTGGATCCCTGGGGAACAAGGGGATCATCATCAGAACTGAACATAGAACTACAACGGCCAAGACCTTGGCTGACATAAGTGACTGGTTGGTCTTGTGGGGCACAGTTTCAGGCTGCATCTCGAACATGCAGCTGTGCAAACAATTCTTTTTTTTTTTTTATATATGATTTATTTGTGGAAAATTTCAATACAAGACAAGAGTACAATAGTCCTCACAGATAAAAAGTTAGAGGATCACATAGTGGACAGCCAAATGCTGCTGAGGATACACAATACAGTCCCCCCCCCCTTCCCCCAACCCTCCCTTCCCCCCGCCTCCCTTTCCCAAATCAAACAGACAACTTAAATAATGTGATACACAGACAAAACTAAACAAACAACAACAAAAAACAAACAATTCTTAAAGAACAAAGTTCGCTTTGGTCTGGACAAAAGCCAAACAATATTTTTGAGTCAGTAGATATGCACCTCAAACTAGCCCCGGACCCTCGGATCAATGTAGAAAATAAAGACAACTTAAGCACAATAGCTTGTGTTTAAAATGTAGCTGTATGTTGTAGTAAATTACTTTTATCAAAACGGCGGGTAATCGTGTACTTTCAAGTAGACTAGCTGTGTCAGCAATCTTGGGAACTCGCTTATTAATTATACCATGTACAGAGGGCAGACACCTATTTTTAATATTCAGATCTGATACCTGTTAAGGATACTGTTGCTCAGTGCTCTGGTCCGTCAGCTGAAAGGATATGTCTCTTAATATAGTCCATTGCCTTGGTAGCATCCACGAACTCCCGCTCCTCATTGTTGTTGGAGATGCGGAACCTGGCCGGATACAGTAACTCGTAGCGGACCCCAGGTTTCCCCCGAAGCATCTTTCTAGCGGCCGTAAACGCTGCCCTGGCTCTGGCAACATTAGCAGTGTAGTCCGGGAATATAGCGATTGGGTTTCCGTTGTAGTTGAGTTGGCCACCCCGATCTCTGGCTTTCCTCAGGATGTCCATGGCATCTCCCTCATTGTGTAGCTTCGCAATAATTACACAAGGCTTTTCTCCGGGTTTTCTTTGTGTCAGGCTGCGGTGTGAGCGCTGAATTAATACCTCTCTATCCAAGTGTAACACTTCTTTGAGGAGTTTGGAGACCGCGGTGGGAGAGCTTGACCCCGGCTCTTCAGCTACACCCGCAAGCCGAATATTTCCTCTCCTCATCCTGCCCTCCATATTCTCACATTTTTCTTTTAAGTCTTCGACTTGCTTCCTGAGGTCCGTCACCGCAGTCTGCACCGATATAACTTCATCCGACCACGTTGACAGTCCGAGCTCAATGGCCTGCACATTAGCTTTCACATGCTCAATCTCTGTACGGATAGCAGTTGTGTTGTTAGCTATCTCAGTTTTCACGTCTTTTATTTCCTTCTTCAGCCATTCAAAATCATCCGCTAGTGCACTCTTCAAATCTGCTCTGATAACTGATGATATATCTTTTCTCAATGAAGAGAAGATATTAGCCTTGAGTGTTGCCATGTCCATGCTCGCACTTACTTCAGGTACAGGTGGGGTCATGTTGGACTTGTCTGAACTTTTAGCTGAGGAAGTTTTAGGCCTCGTGTTGGACCGACCTTCGTATTTGTATTTCTGGAGATTTGCTGCCATCAACCTCGGTTCTGTAACCCACTGACCTCGCCGAGTGGTGTTAAACAACAGTTACCACATTTAATTTATGGTTTCGAGCATAGTAGTCACATAATATATTTTAATACTCGAGATTCCGCAGGAGCTCACAAAAGTGCGTCTTACTCCATTGCGACTCGCTAGCACCCCCCACAAAAAAGTTATTTAATGAAAAAAGACAAAATTCACAAAAACTAAGAGCGCTGCTGAGATGGCAGGAAATCCAAGAAAAAAATCAAGAAATAACACAAGGTGAAACCAATGATATAATCAAAAGGAAAACACGGAAGTAACACCACAGGAAATCAAGAACTTAACAAAATAAAACAGGAAACAGAAAACAGAAAAACTAAACACTAAACCATGACTATGAAAAACCAACAAGTTAACAAAATACAATAAACAGAAACCCAGGAAACTAAACAAACCATGACAATGGGGGAAAGTTCTACAAAGTCAACCATCACTGCAGTCCTCCTGCAGCCCTGCAGATCTGAAAATGGCTGACCACCAACGTTCACCATCCAACCTGACAGAACTGGAGAGGATCTGCAAGGAGGAATGGCAGATCCAGGTGTGAAAAACTTGTTGCATCATTCCCAAGAAGACTCTTGGCTGTAGTAGTTCAAAAGGGTGCTTCTACTTAGTATTGAGCAAAGGGTCTGAATACTTGTGACCATGTGATATTTCAGTTTTTGTTCTTTAAATTTATAAACATGTCTACAATTATGTGTTTTTCTGCCAATATGGGGTGCTGTGTGTACACTGAAAAAAATGAACTAAAATGATTTTAGGATATGGCTGCAATAAAACCAAGAATGAAATTTTTAAGGGGGTCTGAAGACCTTTCGAACCCACTGTATATTTGATCGAGGTGACGATTTGATTTTAATTTCAAATCTTTTGATTTGTATTTTTTTTTCACACTGGGTACTCTCGTGTTGAATGAACTGTGGAATTGTGACGGTAAACTCCCTCATTCGCCCTCTCTCTCTTATTCTCTCTTAACCACTATAGATTTTACAATGTTCCTTTGGCCAAATACTTTACCTATATGTGCGTAAAGAATGCTCAATTAAGATATGAAACTTAACCAGTTAGTATGGAATGGCAAATTTAAGCTATTCCCTTGGCTTCATAATTCCGTGCCTCACCAGCCACACTCACTGTATGTCACTGGTGCAGAATATCTTGCTATTGCACATTGCAACCCAGGGCAGTCTGTCCATACAGGAAATCCCCGCATTCCTGACTTTTTTTAATCACCCAGATTGAATCACGATCAGATCACAGTAAACAGTTTGGATTATTCCATATCAACTATACTGGTTCATTGGTTTTATACATGACTAGCATGTCCATAACAACAGCAAATCAAAATTCTCAAGAAACAATTGCTGCAGTAGCTATAAGTTTTAAATGGCATTAAGCTTCCCCTCCCACTGTGGTAGCCTATCACCCTTCTTTTTCTTCTTCTTCTGTGGTGCTCCTGTCCTGTTAGAGTGTGGTATGTGGACACGGCATGCGTTACAGGAACTTAACCTGCTTCGTGTCGGATGGCTCCAGTGATGGCGAAGGCAGCCTGGTGGACGAGGAGATGTGCAGTAGCCTGGTGTTGGCTGTCGACGGAGACAACCAGATCACACTGAAAGAGACCTGCACCCTTCCATGTCCAGGTAATCATGTCACCTTCAAGGTGTGCTCAAAAATGGTAAATGTGAGAAGTTTGTGCTGTACGAGCATAAACACTGGACTGAATAGAAGTAATATTAGTTGCACAATGTACAATCCTATACATCGATAATGAGATTCACAAATGTAATAATACAACACACTGTGATCCAAGGGCCTTAACACACCAAGCTGATGGGCTTTGCTGGTGTAAGGCCATCGGTGAGTGTCTATAACCCTGGTCTGGCTGGTGTGTCATTAAGCATGCCCACGCAAGTCGGACCCAAAGCCAAGCCGGCCCCCTCTCGTGTCAGACATAGTGCTGCATGGAGATGTTTTTATTAGGGATGGGACTTGATTAAGAAATTAATCTCATGACTTTGTAATTAATTAATCTCGATTAATCGCGTAACAATATTTGCCCCCAAAAGCAACATTTTACTGAAAACAATTTTTTTGTTGTGGTGTATCGCCCATCTGCTCCTTCTCTGGGTTTTTATGTGATTAAGTTCTTAGAACAGATGAAGTCATTATAGTAGGTGACTTTAACAACCATGTTGATGTTGACCATGACAGCCTTAGCTCTTCATTTACATCATTATTAGATTCAGTTGTTTTTTTCTCTGTAAACAGATTAATTCAATGTTTTAATCACACCTTTGATCTTGTAATAACATACGGCATAGCAACTGAATGTTTGACAGTATTTACTCATAACCAGTGTTGAGCTCGTTACTTTTAAAAAGTAATTAGTTATTGTTATTAGTTACTTCTCCAAAAAAAAGTAACTGAGTTAGTAACTGAATTATTCCACTATAAAAGTAACTAGTTACCAGGGAAAGTAACTATTGAGCGTAATGTGCACTTCACGTGTACGTTCTTGCCTTGTACCTCAATAAGGTTAAAGTAGTGCCTATACTTCAACCTTAAAAACGGCAACTTTACCTCTGAATGCTCCGAACTCGCTATTGCTGCAGGCTATTTCTGATCGCTTGTGTAATGGAATAGAATAGAATAGAATGTCTTTATTTGTCATTGTGGTACAACGAAATTAAGGTGGCCTGAGGTCCCCTTTTAGGTGCAGTACAAAATAAAATAAAAATAAAAATAATAAATAAGGTAAGGAATGTAAAGGAAACTAGAATAAAAAATAATATGTGCAAAACTATAAGACTATGGACACTAGCATGACATAACAACTGTTATTGCACTTGTTGATAGAACTTATTGCACATTACACATATGAAGTTACTATAAGTTGCACATATGAAGTTATTGCACACATGTATTGCACATTACTATGGGAATTTTTCACTTTATTTCTTTATTGTTTGAGTTGTTTAGTGCAATTATGGCTCTCACATAAAAGCTGTTCATCAGTCTATTAGTACTGGCCTTCAGAGTTCTGTACCGTCTACCAGATGGTAGTAGTTCAGAGACTGAGTGTCCAGGGTGGGTTGTGTCCTTTAATATCGCCTGGGCCTTCCTCAGGCAGCGGGAGTGGTATAGATCCTGTAGAGAGGGGATGGGGCAACCGATGATCCTCTGGGCTGTGGTGACGACCTTCCTGTCTGCTGCGGTGCAGCTGGAAAACCACACGCAGATGCAGTAGGTAAGGATGCTCTCTACGGAGCATCGGTAAAAGGACACTAGCAGTCTCTGGGAGAGGTGGTTGTTCTTTAGCGTCCTCAGAAAATAGAGTCTCTGCTGTGCCTTTTTTACTATGGCTCTGGTGTTGGTGCACCAGGTCAGGTCGTCCTCGATGTCCACGCCCAGGAACCGGAAGCTGGGGACCCTCTCCACACACTCCCCTCCAATGAACAGTGGCTGAGTGGCCACTTTCCTCTTCCTAAAATCTAGGACGATCTCCTTCGTCTTGGTGATGTTCAGGATGAGGTTGTTCTCGGTGCACCACACTGTCAGCCGCTCCACTTCGTCCCGGTACGCAGACTCATCCCCACCTGTGATGAGCCCCACCACGGTAGTGTCATCAGCAAACTTTATAATGGTGTTGCTGGGGTGAGTGGAGGTGCAGTCATGTGTGTAAAGGGTTGTGGAGATCAAGGTGATCTCCAGGGGTGGTCGGAGGCGGAAAAATGGACAGAGACGAAAAATACTTCCACTCCAACCGTAGTTTTTATTTAGGCAGTTGATAACGTGGTACAGGAGGCGGTTTCGAGTGCCTACAAAAAGTATGATGCTTGCAATAGCTAACCGGCTCGGACATACGTTCACCTGCATCCAGCTAGAATCGCAGTCTCTGCTGCAGAGGAAGTGACGTCATCCTACATACAGGAAGCGATCGTTACATAGCCCCCCCCCCCCCCCCCAAAACAAGGCCTGTCCTCAGGCCTGACAAGATACAAGAGGAAAGATGCCAAAAGGAATAACAATAAAAATAATTTGCATAAACACAAAACATACAACAGCACAAAACAAAAACCCCCATTAACCTATACAGCACTCTGCCAGCATACATACAGTTGAAAGTTGATTTTGATTTTTTTCTGTAAAAAAAAAAAAATCCTACAGAACACCAAGGCAACAAAGTTTCCAATGAGGCAGAGAACAAAATAATACTTGTACAAACAAATAACCACACTGCCCCAGCCCCTTTTACTTCTGGGAAAAAACAACAAAGAAAGAAAAACAAAAAAACTTTGGTATTTAACCTCAGACCACCTCAGGACAAAAAGTATGCGAATAACAGGACCACCAACAAATCATAAAGTACACCTCTGGACGGAATGAGGATGAGTCCAATGGGTGTTAGCCTAATGTGTAGGCACCCTAGGTGTGCGTCTAGGCCTGAGTGAATATGTGTGAGAGTCACTGACGGCTGAGGGTGTGACGGCAATGAAGGGCTGTGTGCCCCGCAAGCTGTCGCAGTGTGTGGGGCGCCAACAGCCGCAGGTGGTTCACCCCTTTCATCACCCCCACCAAACAGGACGTCAAAGCCATACTCCGGCTCCTCCTCCCCTTCAGGCAGACCTATTGCCGACTCCATACAGCTGGACTCTGCTGCTGGAGAAACATTAGCCTGTGAAACCTGTGCGTCCTGCCCCCAAGTGTGGAAGGGCAAAAGGTTGGACATGTGGTGAACTCCAGCATAGGAGTTGTCTGCCACACTGGACAGTTTGAAGTTCAAGTCTGACATGACCTGGTCCACCCTGTAAGGGCCCTTGTACAAGGGGGCCAGCTTGGCTGTAAACCCAGCTGATGCGTCCGACCGAGGGTGAGTTCTCAGCCGCACCAGGTCTCCAGTTTTGAAAGAGACAGATCTCCTTTTTTTGTCATACTGACTTTTCTGCAAATCTCGACTGGTCGAGAGACACTGACGCACGTGATCATACGCGTCTTGCAAAGCTGCTCAGATTTGTAGGTCTTGAAGGACTCTGGAGCTGGTTCAACATCAGGCTGCATTATCAAGTCTAGCGGAGTGCTGAGGTCCCTGCCATACAAGAGAAAGGCAGGTGAGTCGCCCGTGCTCTGATGAGGAGCAGTTCTCAGCGCAAAACTGATAAGACCAAGGTGACGGTCCCAGTCTCTGTGTTTAGATCCAACATATGATCTGATGGCAGTTTTCATCGTTCGATTCACCCTCTCAGTTTGGTTGGATTGAGGGTGATAGGCCGTGGTCAGCCTGTGGGCAGTCCCCATTGCCTTCACAACCAAATCAAAGACGTCACTGACAAACTGGACGCCCCTGTCAGACACCAGGTATTTCGGTGCGCCATGCCTGGCAAAGACCTCAGACAGGAACTTGTCGGCAGCCACCTGTGCAGTTGCTTCCCGCACTGGGCAGATCTCGACCCACTTTGTAAAGTAGTCGACAAAAACCAGAATGTATTCATTGCACCGTGCGGACCTTGGGAGGGGCCCAACAAAATCAACCCCAGCAAACTCCCAGGGGAAAGAGGCAACCACCGGCTGTAGGAAACCTCTGGGTTTCTGGTTGGTCGGTTTACAGAATTGGCAAGTTGTGCAGGACAGCACGTACCTTTTAACATCACCCCTCATGCCAGGCCAGTACACCTGTTTCTGGAGACGGCCATGGGTCTTTGCGATTCCCAAATGGCCTGACATAGGATGGTCATGGAAGTAGTCTAACAGGGTACCGCGAAGAGAGGTCGGTACATAGAGGCAGAGGTCCTTATAGGGATGATATAGGGACCTCCTGTCTCTGAAGTAGACAAGGCCCTCATGAAGGCAAAAATCAGAGGAGTCGATGCAGGCGTCATCCTCTAAAGAGGTCCGAAGAGAGCTGATCACTGTGTCAGCAGCCTGCAGAGCCTGCAGCTGGTCCTTGTCTGTCAGCACCAACAGCGGCTGGTTCTGGAGATTCAGCGAGCCCACCGTGGCATAGCAGGGGAGTAAGCCAACCTCCTCACCAGGCGAAACTGGATTGCGTGACAGCGCATCAGGGACAGCATTAGCTGCCCCAGGTTTGTGAATGATGTCCAGGTCAAAGTCCTGGAGCCGCAGGCACCATCTGGCCAGGCGACCTGAAGGGCTTGGTCGTGACATCAGCCAACGCAGGCTGTTGTGGTCGGTTACCACAGTCACATGAGTCCCTTCCACGTAGGGACGAAAATGTTCTAGAGCCCAGATTACGCCGAGGCACTCCTTCTCCGATGTGGAATATGGACGCTCAGACTTGGACAGGATTCGGCTCCCATATGCCACCGCCCTCTCGCAGCCGTTCTCATCATTCTGGACCAAAGCAGCCCCCAAACCAACATCACATGCATCAGTGTGGATGGCAAATGGTTTGTCAAAGTTGGGAAGCACCAGCACTGGTGCAGTGCACAGTTTCGATTTGAGGTCATCCAGGGCTACTTGGCAGTCATCAGTCCACTGGAACTGGGCCCCTTCTCTAGTCAGAGCAATTAGGGGTTCTGCGACCTTTGCGTGGCCTCGGATGAAGCGCCGGTAATAACTAGACATGCCAAGAAACTGTTTGACCTGCTTGACGGTACGGGGTCTTGGGAAGTTCTTAATAGCATCAACCTTCCCCTCATCCGGGCTTAAGCCTTCCCGACTAACAACGTAGCCCAGGTACCGGAGAGAGGGCTTGCAGAAGTGACATTTCGAAAACTTCAGCGACAACCCAGCGTCTGCCAGGCGCTGGAAGACTGTCCTGAGATCTGTCAGGTGCTGCGAGAAACTGGGTGAAGCAACAACTATATCATCCAGGTAGACCACGCAACATTTGTATATCAGACTGTCCTGAGATCTGTCAGGTGCTGCGAGAAACTGGGTGAAGCAACAACTATATCATCCAGGTAGACCATGCAACATTTGTATATCAGGCCAGCCAGAACTGAGTTCATCAGCCTCTGGAATGTGGCAGGGGCATTAGAGAGACCAAATGGCATTACTCTGAATTGGTACAAACCCATGTGACAGACATGTGACCCTGGGCAAGATCCAAGGTCGAAATGTACTTCCCACGTGCAAGAAAGTCGAGTGACTCATCCACCCGTGGGAGCGGATATGAGTCCTTAACTGTGGCCCCGTTCACTTTCCTGTAGTCAATGCAGAAACGCGGCTCACCACTGTCAGGAGTCCGCTTGTCCACAATGACAACTGGGTAGGCCCACGATCCGCTGGGAGGTTCAATGACACCATCAGCCAGCATTTTGGAGACCTGTTCTCCAATAATCCTTCTCTTCTCTGGAGAGGTGCGATAGGGAGGCAGGCACACTGGTTTGGCAGAGCCTGTCTCCACCACATGTTCCACTAAAGAAGTGTGGCCTAGTCGGCCGTTAAACAGGTGACAGAACTCCTCCAGAGACTGAGAGAGCTCTGCTTTCTCCCTCTCAGACAGGGCAGCGCCCTCTGCTTTTTCCTGGATGCTCACTTTTATTTCATCGTGGCTAAGGAAAGCAATATGTGCATCAATATCTCCCAGCTCTTCGTCAGTCAGCTCTGGAGCAGACAAACAGTTCTCACCCAGCCAGACTCTCCCTGTGGCCGGATGCATGTGAACATCAGCAGGAATCATAAAGTCAGTTCCCAGAAGAATTGGGCAGGACAGGTCATGAATGACTGCCAGCCGGTGACTAAACAGCTGCCCCAGTAGCCAAATCTGGAGCCACACCAAACCTGACGGTGTGCACCTCGTTGAGACAGCCAATTCCACATAGTTAAAGTCCCATGGTCTCACCTTGTCCCCCGAAATACCACACTCCAATAAGGTGGAGGGGTGCACCGCAGAGATGGTGGCGCCTGAATCCATAATGGCAACCATGGGGGTGCCCTCAACTTCAATTTTTGTCTTGATAGGCTGACCCAGGTGGCCTGGCTCGTGTAGCACAAGGTTGACAGAGGGGCTAGGGGCAGAAACACTGTTACCACTGCTATGGTTAGCCCTTTTAGTGTTGTCACGTTCGAATTTCTGAAACCGGCGTGGACGGGTACCCGACTCAGGTGTGATTGACCCACTAGCATTGCTCATGCCCCCAGCTGGAGACTGCTCCGGCTCCTGGGCAGTGAAACCTGCACGATCTGCCACTGTGCTGACCCAACTGCCACCCTGCCTGCAGTTTGGGCAGTTACGGGTAGTTACCCATGGGGCCAGACACTTAAAGCAGTGCAGCTTTTGGCGTGCTGGGGTTTGTGGGAGCAGCCCGGGCCTTTCTGAGGACATGGGGCCAAGAGCTGAATGCAGCTCATGAGTATTAAGCAACAAGTCCGAGATTGACCTGAGACACGAGCTGTGGAGAACCAGTCTGTACTGGTCTGATACGTGCCGACAGATTATCTCAATCTGTTCTGACACCGGAGGTGGCTGTTTCAAACGCCTGAACTCCCCCACAAGATGTGTGACAAAAGTTGGAAGCGGTTCATCTGGCCTCTGAACACTATCCAAAATGCCTCTCCAAATCATTTCCTGGCTGTCTGAAGGCAAGAAGGCCTTGCGGAACAGGTCAGAGAACTGTGACCAGGAGGACAGGTGAGGTTGCATTGCGGTGAACCACTTCTTCGGTTCCTTGGCCAAAAACCTCGGCAACTCTAAGAAAAGTTGGGCGTCTGACAGGCCGCAGGCCTCCTTATATAGGGCCACCGCCTGGAGCCAATCTTCTGGCTGCAAGTTAGCACCACCCTGGAATCTATCCGGTAGCAGCCGAGACTGGTGAACAGAGGCATTCAAGCCTGCCCCATCAGCATTTTGCCGGTGGCTTGAAAACTGTGTTGCAGGAGTAGATGCCTGAAATGGGGCCTGAAGGTATGTCATATTTGAAGGTGGTGGGTTAGCCTGACCTTCTAAGTGGTCTAGAAAGCTCTGCTGTAGCTCTAATGACTGACTCAGGGTTGACTGTAACCGATTTACCTGGAGTTGTTATTGACCTGACGTGTAAGTTGTTGAACCTCAGAAGATAAAACGCTGCACTTACCACAGCCAGTAACATCCCACAAATCCCCAACATGTACCTCAGAGCCCCTTCTAGCCATTTTACCTATCTAACTGGAGCAGAGAGAGTGAGAGAAAATGGGAAAGAAAAAAACTGCTAACCCACAAGAAACACAGTGCTTCAAATATCACTTAAACCTAAATTACTCAAACCGGGATATACAAGTACATACAAGATGAAACAAAAAGCAGTGGTAAACACTAGCATAAAATGATAACTGATAGCTACAAAACAAAAAAGAAAATGCAAAGCGTATTTCCCACTGTCAGATCTTCCAACTTACGGTCCCCCAGTCCTTTCCAAGCAGATCTAAATAGCGCGGCCGCGCATCCGAGGCTCCACACAGCTTTTGAGGACACCGGCAGTCGAGAAACACTGACACAGTCCACCAGCCCGAGACGAACCTCTCCCGTAGGAAGCCGCACACACTCCGCTGCGACGGGTGAAAAGTCCGCCGCCGGAGGTCCGCCCCGAAGCCGCTTCAGTACCTTCCGATATGGCGATGAGAGTCCGCAGCAACTTCTCCGTCAGCAGCCGACAAGCAGAAAGCACATCCGGGCTAGCTTTAGCCGTCAGCATCCACGGTACCCAAAACTTAGCACGCCGATTATATCCACGGGTACGCCGCTGCGGCACTGAGAAGCAGTTCGGAACACTCCGCTGAATCGACTTGAAGTTTCCCACTAAACATTAGACATCTGATTGACGTGCAGATCAGGTCTATATTGCGTCCGTCGGTCCATGACCAATTCTGAACGTCTACACGACGTGCAAACTGGGTCCGCTATTTCGACGTCTAACCATGACCCCATTTAGACGTCAATATGCCGTTCAACATTTGATCGTCAGACTAGATAACTTTTCTGAGGTCATATGGACGTCTAAGACAGGTGCAGGAAATTGACGAATGTATTTTTTTTTATTTAAGATAAATATCAAACTTGTTGTTATCAACATGATTAATCAATATGAATGATTAATAATTTATATTCATATTCATTGTTGATTTGCGATTAAAAAATATTTATTATTTATTTATTGTATACATAATATTTTGTTATTTTACATTTTCGTATTTTTCCTACTGGTTTATTTAAGGGTCTCTGGACCGTAGTTTGTGCAACCAATCCGGTCTGGCTAAATTTAACTGAGTTCTGCGCCACAGTCATATCGGGGGAAATGTGTGCGAATTCGCGACTGTAACTGGCTGAGGCATTGTGTCATCACATACACCGTAAGAGCCACTCTGATTGGCCCAGGTGTTCCTCTTCTGTGGAAGCAATGGCCGAGTCTGCACCGTAGGCTACGACCGCTACTACAGCTGTTCTAAATCATCGTTCACTAAATTGCAGGTAAGTTCGGTCAACCCATACTGCCTAGTTAACTTTATGTTCATTTATAGTGTTTGCAGTTTTAGCTTTGTCGTATTAATCTAAACAGTTGTTGCTACAGTTAGCATTGCATCTTTTCCCATCAGCTCGTTAGTTTTTGAACACAACCACCGTGCTAACGTTTACAGACGCTTTAACGTGAACAATTGTACACGTTAAAGCGTTTATAAGATGTCGAAATGTTTGCAGGGAACACTGCAAACAACAGTTGTTCGGTCGCTATCATTATGAGAGCGATAGTAGTTATTCCTGTGTGAGACTTTGGCTGGCCGCCATTGTTGGGATAACTGTTCTTGTTGTTGTTTTTTTCCGGCAATACAGACGCATTCTAAAAAAGCTGGCTGTGTTAACTGCCGTTTCGATCGCTAATAATTTGTCTTTTTCTACTTGTGCAGATGGAGTCATCCTGTTTGATAATCGGGCAACTGAGGACTTCATAAGGGCACTTTTTTTTTTACTTTTATTTTTATTATTATGTTATTGTTCTATTTGTATTATATTTGTAGGCTATTGTTACATTTTTATTCACAGACCGAAGGTAATTTTATTTATTGTATTTTACCACTTTTTCACAAATTGTACTGCATTTTATGCTGCCTAAGACTGACGTTTGCAATAAAGATTGGGGAAAAAACTGTCGGGATTGGATTGTGATTTATTGTAGACCAGACTGTAGTCTAAAATGAGTTTAAGTTTAACGTAGAAACGACGTCTAGAAGACCACATTCGGACTACAACTGGCTCCTATACAGAGGTCCTGTGGACGTCAGTAACGGACGTTCACTCGACGTCGGGAAAACACGTCGTCCGCTGTAACAGTCTGCACCTTCAGAGGACCAAACTTCGACGTTCAAAAACGACGTTGAAAAGACGTTATTTGAACGTGTCTTTGCGCAGTGGGTTTATCAAAAAGTAAAAAAGACATGCAGGAAGCGATCGTTACAGGGTGTAGAGAAGGGGGCTCAGCACACAGCCCTGAGGGGAGCCGGTGCTGAGGCTGATGGCTGAGGAGACATGGGGGCCCACTCTAATGCTGCTAAGTGCGCATTGGTGTGTAAACAACACCCGCCCAACTGAACACTGCCCTGCCACTGATTGGCTTACCATGAAATCTTACCCTACCTTAGCCAATCATCAAAAAAACACATTTGCAGCTCTCGTGGCTGGCTGACAGCGCAAGTAACGCACCACATTTAACTGTCTGTCGGTAACGATAACCGCGTTCTAACGGAGGAAAGATTAGATTACTCGTTACTGAAAAAAATAACGCTGTTAGTAACGCCGTTTATTTTAACGCCATTATTCCCATCACTGCTCATAACCCTCTTTTGTCTGATCATTTCCAACATTTGAATTTACAATTATGGATTACACAGAAATTGGGAAGACATCTCATTACAGTAGATGCTAATCTGATGATGCTGTAATTAGAGATAAGGAGTTATTTCCGTCATTATTTACCTCAGTGCTATGTGCCAGTGATGTGGATGACAGCATCCAAAACTGTACAACCATTTTCACTCAGACATTGCATTCCAATTGCGACCTGATTGCTTTAAGCCATAAAGTGATTTTTGCAAGTGACCTGTTTCTGACTTTCTGACCTTCTGGTTGTTCAATATAGATCTCACGAATAATGGGTGCATCCAAATAGGCTGTCTCAACGTCCATTTAGTGTAACGCCAGATTTTCTTGTGCATGACCAGTCTCACACTCGGGACGATTCCGTTTTTCAAGGGACGGTTGGCAGCCTTAGTAGCATGATATATTTTGCACAATATCTTCGTTTGTTCCGAGTCAGACTCCTCGAAACCAAAGTGTTTCCACACCACAGAATTCCCTTTACCTTTCTTCCCGACAAAGGCTACCTTTCTGCCATCTTCTATCGTGTTCTTCTACACTTTTTTTTTTTTTTTCTGGCAGGGGCGGAGCGGAGTGCACAGGTGGAGATGGAAGGGTTCGCTGCATTTACCACACAAGACACGGCGTGCGGCAAAATGATTTGGCAGAATGAATGGTTTTATTATGATTATCTTGTTTTCATTATAGAGGGAAGCCAAAATCAAAATCGAAATTCAATTAATCGCCCAGCCATAATATGTGTATTTAAAGACATTTAAATTTATGGAGAAAAAAAATTGCGACCACCCTGTGGCTATTCTTAAACACATTTCTTTATTTTAAACCATTGTTAGGTGGAGCACAGTCTACTTTTCCCAGTGAGGCTCCGGATAAAACACAGGATCGGTTCAAGGTTTTCAATACACCAAATGAGGCACTGACTTTTATTAACACTGACTTAAAAAAAAAAAACTTACCTTAAGGCTGTTGTGGTCCCTTGGTGTATATCAGGGGTACCCACACTTTTTTGGCTTGTGAACTACTTTTACAATGACCAAGTCAAAGTGATATATATATATTCTCACACACACACACACACTACTGGTCAAAAGTGTCACGTTTGCCGATTTAATTTGGACACAAATCTCAAACACAAACCCGAAGCTGTAGTTGTGGTTATAAAAAAACGGTTTATTGTATGAAACAAGATGCTGGCAGGTCTGAAGCAGGTTGTGAGGTTTCCAGGAAGAACAGGGGAAGAGGTGCAGGGAAGATGGCAGGCGAACTGGTGGAGCTGGTGAGGATCTCAAGGAGAAGGCGAAAAAAACTGGAGAGTGGGTCGATCCGGGAGCTAAAGACAAAGAGACAAAAATGAGTACGCTACACTTTGAAGGAATCGTTAGCACAAAAGCCAAGGCACTGTACCACTGAGGTAAGCAGACGATCTGGCGACGAGTGGACTGAACCAGGATTTTATTGGCAAGGTGAGTAGGTGGCTGATGAGGCTCCATTGCTTGCAGGTGTGTTCACAGGTGGCTACAGCTCCACCCAGCTCCAGAGAGAGAGACAGACAGAAGCAATCCAAAAAGAAACATAGATCCTGACAAAAAGTTTTAGAACACCACACTTTTTCTAGTTTTTTACCGAAAATTATTCAGTTTAGTGTCTCATTGCACTCTGAAATGAAAGCATAGAACAAATAAGCAATTTGAGTTGAAAAAGAAATCATGCAGTCAATTTATAGACCAAAATGTATTCTAAACTTTTGATTCATCAAAGTAGCCACCTTTGGCAGATATAACAGCTGAACACACTCGTGGCATTCTTTCTACAATAGAAATCAAATATTCTCCAGAAAGTTCTTCCCAAGTCTGTTGCAGAAGTTCCCATAAATATATGGCACTTGTAGGTTGCTGTCCAGTTCATCCCAAACCAGCTCGATGGGGTTTTAGTCTGGAGACTATGCTGGCCACTCCATGTTTTCAAGCTTACCACCTCGTTCTTTTTTCCTGAGGTAGTTCTGGCATAGCTTGGACTTGTGTTTTGGGTCATTATCTTGCTGTAGGATGAACCTCTGACCAACTAGGCGCGTACCAGAGGGTATTGCATGGCGCAGCAGAATGCTGGGGTAGCTGTTTTGGTTCAGGGTGCCTCTCACTCTGTACAAGTCACCGACCCTGGATCCAGCACTTCCTCCTCCATGTTTGACAGTTGATGTCACACACTGTGGAACCATCCTCTCGCATACTGGACAGCGTACAAAGATCCTACGTGATGAACCGAAGATTTGAAATTTTGATTCATCAGTCCATAATACCTTCTTCCAGTCTTCAGTAGTCCAATGGCGGTGTTTCATGGCCCAGGCGAGCCTCTTTGTCTTATTCTGACATCTTAGCAATGGCTTTCTTGCAGCAACTCGTCCTGTCAAGCCTGCAGCTCGAAGTCTTCTCTTCACAGTTGAAACTGAGACTTGCTTACTACGACCACTATTAAGCTGAGCTTGAAGCTGTTGTCCTGTGAGCCGCCTATCACGCAACCTGTTAACTCTCAGAAACTTGTCCTCTGATTCAGTTGTGGCTTTGGGTCTGCCAGACCTCTTCCTGCCAGAGTTTCCCCCAGTTTCTGAGTGCCAGTTGATGGTGAAGAAAACTGTACTCATTGACACCTTGACTTTCTTTGCAATTTCCCTGTAGGAAAGACCTACATTTTTAAGTGTTATGATGGTCTGTCTCTCTTCCATTGTTAATTGCCTTTTTCTCGCCATTTTTGTAGCAACACACTACTTTCTGCACTACAATACTGTTCACCTGATGCTCATGAGGGTCTGGTACCACAGTGTGTTCCAACGCTGCTTTTATGCAGACAGAGGGGGTTGTAAGTAACCAAGAAAAGTTGGAAGACCTGTAGAAATTAGTAGCACCAGCTTTCAAGGCCGATTCAACCTACATTGCTGCAGAACAGCTTTAAATTGTTAACCCACTTCGTGTTCCCTGAAAGAGGCCTTTTTGTAATTCTGAAATGTACATTATTTTTCAGTTTTGGGTAACTAAACCTTTTTTTTTTAACCTCTGGCTGTTCAGTACTTACCTTTGTACCATTTCAAGCTATTTGTTGGACTTGCACGACTTGAATTGCAATAAATAACTGGAAAAATTAGGGTGTTCTAAAACCTTTGACCGGTAGTGTATCTATACATATATACAGTATATATACAGTTGTATATATATACCAGATGTTTACATACACTGTGTTAAAAGACACCTTTTTTCCTCACCGTCTGAAGTTAAATCAGACTAAACCTCTCCTGTTTTAGGTCAGTTAGGATTACTAAAATGATTTCTATTTGCTAAATGCCACAATAATGAGAGAGGGAGTTTGTTAGACAATTTTTTATTACTTTCTTCAAAGTCAGAAGTTTACATACATTTCCTTAGTATTTGGTAGCATTGCCTTTAAACTGTATGACTTGGGTCAAACTCTTTGGGTATCCTTCCACAAGCTTCTCACAATAGTCTGCTGGAATTCTGGTCCATTCCTCCTGACAGAACTTGTGTAACTGAGTCAGGGTTGTAGGCCACCTCGCTCGCACACGCCTTTTCAGATCTGCCCACATATTTTCTATGGGATTGAGACCGGAACTTTGTGATGGCCACTCCAAAACATTGATTTTGTTGTCCTTAAGCCACTTTGCAACTACTTTGGCAGCATGCTTAGGGTCATTGTCCATTTGGAAGACCCATTTGCACCCACGCTTTAACTTCCTGGCTGATGTCTTGAGATGTTGCTAAAATATTTCCACATAATGTTGTTTCCTCATGATGCCGTCTATTTTATGAAGTGCACCAGTTCCTCCTGCGGCAAAACAGCCCCACAAGATGATGCTACTACCCCCATACTTCACAGTTGGGATGGTGTTCTGAGGCTTATAGGCTTCCCCCTTTTTCCTCCAAATGTAACGATGGTCCTTATGGCCAAACAGTTCCACTTTAGTTTCATCAGATCACAGGACATGTCTCCAAAAATTATGGTCTTTGTCCCTGTGTGCATTTGCAAACTGTAATCTGGCTTTTTTATGTTGCTTTTGGAGTAATGGCTTCTTCCTCGCTGAGTGGCCTTTCAGTCCATGTCGGTACAGGACTCGTTTCGCTGTGGAGAATGACACTCTCTTACCAGCTTCAGCCATCATCTTGACAAGGTCTTTAGCTTTTGTTCTGGGGTTGATTCGTAAGTTTCGGACCAAAACACGTTCATCTCTGGGACATAGAACCCGTCTCCTTCCTGAGCGGTATGATGGCTGGACATTCCAATGGTGTCTATACTTGCGTATAATTGTTTGAACAGATGAACGTGGCACCTTCAAGCATCTCGAAATTGTGCCCAAGGATGATCCAGACTTGTGGACCTCCACAATTCTGTTCCTGATATCTTGGCTGATTTCTCTTGATTTTCCCATGATGTCAAACGAGGAAGCAGTGTGTTTGAGGTGTAGCCTTAAAATACATCCACAGGTGTACCTCCAATTAACTCAAATGTTGTCTGTTAACCTATCAGAAGCTTCCAAAACCATGACATCATCATCAGGGCTTTCCTTCATTGACATAGTGATCTTTGTGTATGTAAACTTCTGACTTTGAAGAAAGTAATAAAAAAATCTCTAAGAAATTCTCTCTCTCATTATTGTGGCATTTAGCAAATAGAAATAATTTTAGTAATCCTAACTGACCTAAAACAGGAGAGGTTAAGTCTGATTTAACTTCAGACAGTGAGGAATAAATGTCGATGTGTCTTTTAACACAGTGTATGTGCACATCTGGTTTCAACTGTATATATACACACACACACACACACACACACACACAGTGTTTAAATCTTTATCTATCTTTGTTTTTATTTTTAGCAAGAAAATTGATGCACTGCACCTTTAGAAAAATAGTGCTGTCCCTTTAGTGAGTGCCGGCAGTTGCCAAGGCAACCACTTGGCGTATCAGTACAGCAGCCCGCCACTCTGAAGTTACATCAGTCCATATAGTTGACCAATAAAAGCTCAAGTCACAAGCTTTAGGGCACTAAATACTAAAATATGTTAATGGAGGTTCTTATACAAAGACGTAGCAACGCTGTACCAGTTAGCAGACAATGGACTGAATCGGTTAGCCTACTGTTCCAGTAGCACATGCAGCAAACAGAAAACTTACTAAAATATAAATGACAACACCTCTACACAGGGGCGTAGCACCAAACTCTGGGCCCTGTACACTCTTAATGTCAGTGGGCCCCTATCCATGCCAGTGCACGAAGCGCACAAGCAAAAAAAATAAAATTGGGGGCATTTATTTATAAATAAACAAGCATAAATTGGGTTTTAAGCTAAATCAGTCTTACACGAGATGTAAGGATGTAATTTACATCCCAGTAAATAGCCACTGACTCTGGACTACGACATTAACGTTAATTGGATGCAGTTACGCAACAAGTAAACTTGGTTCACCTTTTGGAAAGAAAGCAGTTAACAGGTGTTTCCCCCCATTCTGACCTATTTCTTTTTCTTTCCGCTCTTTTTCTGGTACCCCGATTTGTGTTTTTTTGGGCTGCATGATAACAGCTAGGCTCCAGGGGCCTCATCTACGTAGACTTGTGTGGATTTCCTTCTAAAATGTGGTGCACGCTCAGATCTAGAAGCATTTTTCCTTTGTACATTCCAATCGAGCGTACCCGACCCCTCCCTGTCCATGCCCCTTTTAAATATGCAACTCCCTGTCCACGTCCCTTTTAAAGATGCAAATTATACCGTCACAGTCACAATCGGTCAGACTAATAGTTTTCACATTTATGACAGTTTCTCGGCATCACCTCTAAGTGTCGCCAAAGGATCAATATCTGTAGAAGCAAGCATATGCCAGCCATGGCATTGGCGTAGGCATGTACAAGTTCCCAGACATTTCACTCTTGATACATATGAACTTTTCCGTGAGCGAGTACGTACGGAATGTTTTTGTGCGCACGCAACCTTTGTACATGACATGAGGCCCCAGATCATTCAATCTGCGCTCACTGACGTACTTGTCGCCAGCTGCTGTCTATGGGCGGACTAAACCATTTTGCATCTCCAAGAGGGGGCCCCCAGAATGTCCAATATGTTGGGAGGGCAGTGACACAAAGTTCATTCTCTCAGTTGATGTTATCAATATATTTGAAATACAATTCATTCAATAAATAAATAAATAAATAAAATAAAAATAAATTCAGGATTTTCATGGGCCCTCTCCCTACTCGGGCCCTCGGTAGTCAGGTCCCCTTTTCCCCCCACTACCACGCCCATGTGACTGCAGCTAAACACCAGTCGGTTAACATACATGCTAACATACAGACACACTGAAAGTGTCCGTAAGCCAGTTTTTAAACAACATGTTTAAAACGGTATTAGCATGCTAGCTTAGCCCCCGTACTTTTAAAAACTTAAAATATTTAAATCCATCTTGCAGTCAGAGTTTATAGACTGAGATTAGAGATTAGAGAGAGATTAAAAAAAACACATTGCAGCTGCAACTGAGATTCTGTTACTTTCAAGTATTTAAATCCATCTTGCAGTCAGAGTTCATAGACATGTATTATATGCAGTGTAATGCAGTATTATATGCACTTTTTTTATATTCCCTTGTAGGCCTAATGCAAATATGATGCTCCGTCTGGTGCAATAATATAGACCGCAGACCGAACACTATGTGCGCGCATTTTTCCAGCCTGTCAAATAAACAAATAAAGTGTATGTGACCAAGTCCGGTTGTTAAATATGTTTTATTGCACTGAAATGAAAACAAGAAATAATAACAAAAGTGAGAAATAATAAATAAAAAGCAAACTGACAAACTAAAACTATTATAAATACTTTACAAGTGCAAATTATTTGGTTCTTACCAAGATAAAAAAAATTAACTTTTTAAGAGTTAATTTCTTATTTTAAGTGTTCAACTTTACACTATAATCTTAAATCAAATTTAACAATCTTAATTCAAGAAATCTTGTCAAGTGAAATTATCTTGCTGCATGGACAGATAATTTCACTAGTTTTGAGTACCTTTTTCCCTCAGATTTAGTATTTTTATCTTGTTTTCAGACGCCCCTTTTTTGCAGTGTACTCCAGATTTGCATCTAAAAATACAAGATGACTGACTTTGGACGAGATTATAATTTCTGCCACATCTTCCTGTAAACGGAGTCACGTTTGCTCAGGCATCAACAGTCCCTCCCCCTGCCCCACACGCTGCCTGCGTTGTGCGCCAAAGATTCACGAGTGAGTCACAGAACGCAGCAGTTCCGCTCCCGGCCAACAGGCTCAGGCTGAGTATAAATGATAAATTTAAATTGGTCTCATCTCCGATAAAGATGCTTAGTATCTACAGTCCAATGTTGATAATCCTGATTTCTTACTTAAAGCATTTGATTTGATACCGGACTCTACCCAAGATGTTATTATTGGGGGTGACTTTAATTGTTATTTTGACCAAGTCCTAGATAGACTTTCTACAAAACCACCTCCTGCTATATCCCCAGTGGGAATTCTGAATGATTTAATTAAAACAAGAATATGGTTGAAATATGGTTTAGCATGGGGGGGGGGGCAATGGAGTGCGGAAGAGAGTAGACGTGTCCCCTTGTGCTCCGTGGAAATGCGACCTAAACTAATCGTTTTCTGTACAGTTTGAAGTATTAATAGCTTCGAGGAGTTTGTCTAACACGTTTGATACTTTTTGGCTGAATTGTTTTGATTCCTGACCAATTACGATACGATGCACCCGTCAAAAAGAGTCTAAGGGAGGCCGCAAGATCCCGAAGGAATAATATACGGGTGCTTGGTGTACCGGAGGGAGTGGAGGGACCCAGACCCACCGACTTCATCGCCCAGTTGCTACAAGACCTGCTCGAACTGAATGAGAAACCTCTACTTGACCCACCAGACCCTGCTCGAGAAGCCCAGAGAGGGGGACCCGCCTCGACCCATCTTGGCAAGGATCCACTTTTTTCATGTCCGGAGCCTGATTCTGCAACGGGCTGGAGAAACCTCTCCACTTCTCTACAAAGGCAAGAGGGTTTCTGTGTTTCCTGATTACACCTCCTCCGTCGCCAAGAAGTGAGCCGCGTTCATTGTGGTGAAACGCACCCTGCGCGCCCATCCAGTGGTGAAGTTTGGTCTCCTCTACCCGGCGGTGCTGAGAATCACCATGCCAGACGGGATATCGCACAGGTTTGAGGATCCTACTATGGCCACTGAGTTCGTCAATAAAAACTGTAAATAGACAATTTCTTGTTGTCGCAGTGCCGTACGAGTGTGGCAGTGGTTAATACTGTGTTTTTTACACTTCGCCTGGGGCCTCATGTACGAACGTTGCATGCGTACAAAAACGTTACGTACGTACTCGCTCACGTAAAAGTTCAGATGTCAAGATCAAGAGTGAAATGTCCGGGAACTTTGTACGTGCCAACGCCAACGACGTGGCTGGCGTACGTAGGATTCTACAGATGTCGATCCTTTGGCGACACTTAGAGGTGATGCCGGGAAACTGTCATAAATGTGAAAACTATTACTCCGACCGATCGGGACTGTGCCGGGTGACCCTGAGCAGATCCATGCAAGCCGTGTTGGACGGAATTATCCGCATGTCAGCCAGGTATATCAGATTCCCATACAATGCATCTGAACAGGTCAACATTAAAGAGCAATCTGCAGCGAGAGACGGCTTTCTGAATGTAATCGGAGTGTGCAGTGAACACATTGCTATAAAAGCGCCATCGCATGAATTTGTAAATGTCAACAGGAAACATTTTCATTCATTCGTGTACAGATCATACGTGATGCGCAAATGCAAGTAACCAACATTGTGGCAGCGTGCCAAAGAGCACATTTTTGCGCATCTCTGAAGAAATACACTCCTCGATGTCAGGTTACTTGTTTAATGACAACGATGAAGAAGCCCTGCAGCAATACACAAATAGCAACATAAGCTACAACCAGTAATTCCTGCAGCAATACACAAAATAGCGACATAAGCTACGATCAGTAATTCCTACATGCACATATCTAACATGAATACCAGTAAGAATTTAACCAACCTTGACAGCAACAAAATAGTAATAAAGAATGATAATGGACTTACATGAATTAAGTTCACAGCTTAGGGCGGCACAGTGGCGAGCTGCACTGATGCCTCACAGCAAGAAGGTCACCGGTTCGAATCCATGGGCCGGCTGGCCTTTCTGTGTGGAGTTTGCATGTTCTCCCTGTGTCTGCGTGGGTTCTCTCCGGGTACTCCGGCTTCCTCCCACCAGCCAAAGACATGCTGGTTAGGTTAATTGGTGATTCTAAATTGGCCGTAGGTGTGCATGTGAGTGTGAATGGTTGTCTGTCTCTGTGTTGGCCCTGCGATGGACTGGCGACCTGTCCAGGGTGTACCCCTGCCTCTCGCCCGATGACAGCTGGGATAGGCTCCAGCAGACCCACGTGACCCTTAACAGGACTAAACGGGTATAGAAGATGGATGAATGAAAGTGGCAGCGATGGCGGAAGCGATGCATCCGGGGTGACGCCTGTCGGAACGGGGTCAGCTCGGGCCCCGAGATCCTTGGTAGCCTCACCAGGGGGTGCCGGCGGGGAGGCGTCCAAAGCCGTGTCACGGTGCCCATCTGCTGCTCGTGGGATGATGCCCTGGGGCATCACTGGCTCCGGGTGGACAGGCAGGGGCAGACGTTCCAAGGTCGTGGGAGGTAGCAACAGCGCAGCTGGCCGCTGCAGTTTGTAAGGGGTAGCTGGCGTGTAGCCACGAAGGAATTGTCGGTTGCGCAAAGTCAGGCGTCCCGACCTGTCAACCTTAATCCGATACTGATCGTGACCTAGCGACTCCACAGCCACCCCTGACCTGTCCCACTTGTGGGGACTCGGGCCCTGCTGATTCTGGAGGAATACCTTCTCGCCAAGTGCCAATGGGCGGAGTGGTCTCGAGTGAGTCTTCAAAGACTCAGTGGTGCGGGACATCCGGGTCCGTAGGGCATCCTCCTTCGCCGCCCATGCCTGGCGCCAGAGCGGCCGGATGTGAGGGTTCGAGAATTTTTCCAGTCTGTTGACGAAAAGAAACGAGTCTCGAAGGGGACGGCCGAATATAATCTGTGCTGGTGAGAGGTTGCAGTCGGGGTCAGGTGTGTTGCGTAACTGCAACATGGCACGTAAAAAGCGGTCATGATCAAGACTGTCAGTCGGGCCAGTGTTGGACATCAGAAGGCGCTTAGCAGTCTTCACTGCAACTTCCGCTCTTCCATTCGATTGTGGGAAACCGAAAGAGGACACGCAATGACTGACGTGCCATGCCATAGCATTGGCAGCATGGTTGCTAATGCCGGGCAGGTACACAATGTCAAAGCGCCATGGGAGGGTACGCTGCTTGAGTCTGAACAGGCGTGAGTTTGTAATCTCATCTAGCATCCGGTCACCGAAGATCTTCACAAGGGGTTTATGGTTGGTGACCACGACGAGGTTGTCACATCCTTGTGTGAAATAGCGTGTCTGCTCCAGGCCCCAGGCCACGGCCAGGGCCTCTCCTTCGACGGCTGCGTAGCGTTGCTCCGCCGAGGATAGGAACCGCGAGCCGGCAAGGGTGATCCTCCATCCTCCTGAGCAGCAGTCCAAAAAAGGGAAAAATTGGATGCATTAACAAAACGTATTACTCAATTAGACACATTTTACGCCACCTCTCCATCCCCAGATTTATATAAAGAACGCCTTTCCCTCCAGTCAGAATTTGATACACTTACTACAGACCATGCTGTTGAGCTATTTCTTAAGTCCAGAAGTCTTTTTTATGAACAAGGCGACAAAGCTGGCAAGCTACTAGCCCATCAACTCCGACAGTCTACCTCTTCTCGCCAAATTTCTCAAATTAAAACACCAACAGGTACAACAATAGACCCCCCAAAAATTAACGATCAATTCAAAAACTATTATGCTACATTATATACATCTGAAACTTGTTCGGATATGCAAGGCTTTGACAACTTTTTCTCTACACTTGAGATCCCTTCAGTTCACCCTGACATGATTGAAAAGTTGGAGATGCCCATAACCATTGAGGAGCTTTCTACTGCTATTTCCTGTATGCAAGGTGGTAAATGTCCTGGGCCAGATGGTTATCCGACTGAGTTTTACAGGAAGTTTCAACACAAGCTAGCTCCTGTTTTGATAGATGTGTTCAATGAATCGTTCACATCTCTTCATTTGCCCCCAACACTCAATCAAGCTTCTATCTCTCTTATCCTTAAAAAGAATAAGGATCCTCTCTCCTGCTCTTCCTATCGGCCAATCAGCTTGTTAAATGTAGATTTTAAATTGTTATCTAAAATGTTTGCCTTACGTTTGGAAACTGTGCTACTTACCATCATCTCCCGCAACCAAACTGGATTCATTAAAAATAGACACTCTTTTTTCAATTTAAGACGACTGTTTAACACAATCTATCGTCATTCCAATACCTCAACACCAGAGGCTGTTATAGCCTTAGATGCAGAAAAGGCCTTCGACCACGTGGAGTGGGGGTTCTTATTTTACACCTCAGAGGCATTTGGCTTTGGTAAGAATTTTATCACATGGGTTAAACTACTGTACTCCTCCCCTGTAGCCTCGGTGAAGACAAATAGCATGCAGTCAGTATACTTTCCTCTCCATTGCTCCACTCAACAGGGCTGCCCCCTGAGCCCCCTCTTGTTTGCCTTAGCCATTGAGCCCTTCTCCATCGCGCTCTGCTCCAATCCACGCATTACAGGTATTTTCAGGAATGGGGTGGAACAAAGAGTTTCACTCTATGCAGACGACCTGCTCCTCTATATTTCTAATCTCTCTGTCTCTATCCCTGCAGCCCTCACTATACTTGACTTGTTCGGTGCCATATCAGGCTACAAACTAAATTTGAATAAAAGTGAGTTATTTCCTTTGAATAAGGCGGCACACAAGTACCCTCTTCATAGCTTTCCATTTAAAACTGCAATACACAGTTTCACTTATCTAGGGATTCAGGTTACTGACAAGTTCGAAGACCTCTATAAAGCTAATTTTCTTCCTCTTTTGACCCGTACTCAGGAGGACTTCGATCGCTGGTCAGTGCTGAACCTGTCTTTAGCTGCTCGGATTAATTCTGTCAAGATGAACACTGTACTGAAATTTATTTATTTATTTCAGTGCCTACCTATTTTCCTCACACATGCGCTCTTTTGTAAAATTGATAGTATGATTTCAGAATTTATCTGGAACAAGAAGGTCCCTAGGATCCGTAAACAATTTTTACAGAGACCCAAGATGTTAGGTGGAATGGCTTCACCAAATTTGAGATTTTATTACTGGGCAGCTAATCTTAGAATAATTCAGTTTTGGATACAGACTGGCTCATTCTTCTCTCCGCCTATCTGGCTTGAAATGGAGGCTGCATCGTGCAGCCCGGTGTCACTCTCAGCATTAGCCCATGGCCCAATCCCTCTTCTGATATTACAAGAAACATAATTGTTAAAACTTCCTTGAGAATTTGGAATCAATTTAGACGCTACTTTGGTCTCCAAACATATTCTATATTAGCTCCTAAAACTGCAAATCACATTTTTCAGCCATCTTTGGTAGATGGGGCATTTACTATCTGGTCTAATCTTGGCATCAAATCATTTAAGGATCTGTACATCGACAAAATCTTTGCATCTTTCGAACAGCTATCTGAAAAGTTTGGCCTACCTAAACAACACCTTTTCAGATTTTTTCAGATCCGCAGTTTTGTTAACAATACATTCCCTCAATTCCCCAATGCACCCACGGAGTCTCCTCTAGACACATTCCTCAGGCCAGCACCTGCTCTGAAGGGAATGATGTCATATTTCTATTCCCATATTCACCCTCTTCGTCTTGCTTCTTTAAACTCAATCAAGGAGCTTTGGGAAATAGAGTTGGGAGAGGAAATCCCTTGGGGAGGTTTGGAAGGTGGCCCTCAATAGAGTACATAAGTCTTCAATATGCGCAAAACATGGATTGATCCAATGTAAAATTATCCACCGTGCTCATCTTACTAAGGTCAGGCTCGCTAAAATCTATAAAGATGTGGACCCAACCTGCGACAGGTGTCACCAGGCACCGGCGAATCATGTTCATATGTTCTGGTCTTGTCCTGCTTTACATTCTTTTTGGAGAGACATTTTTGGATCATTATCTCAGGTTACGAGTAAAATAATAGAGCCTAACCCTATGACTGCACTATTTGGCACACCTCCATCTACAATTCCACCTTCCTCCTGAGAAGCAACTTTTATAGCATTTGTTACCTTGTTAGCAAGGCGTTTGATTTTGCTTAGATGGAAGTCTTCAACTCCTCCTTCTCATACATTATGGATAAAAGAAATCCTCAACCTTGTTAAGCTTGTAAAGATCAGATGTGTTTTGAGGGGATCGCTTGGGAAATTCCATAAGATGTGGGACCCTTTTTTTGTTTATGTCGGAAAGCTGGACTTTCCATTTATTCCAGAGTAACTCACCAATGTTTCAATGGTGTAGCTGGAGTTAGGGTGATGATCTCACAGCTGTAGCAGTATGCTTTAACATTGTGTTTGTTGTTGTTGTGTTTTTTCATTGTCCTTTCCTTTTGATGTTTATTATTTGTCTTACTTTATTTTTATTTATTTTTATTATCTTTTTTTTTATACATATGTGGTGTTATTATTGTTCATATATTTTTGCTATTCTGTGTTGTTTTTTGTCCTTGGTCTTTGTCATGGTGTTGAATTAGTTGTTCTTAATCTGAAAATGCCAATAAACAGATTGTGGAAAAAAAAAAAAAAAAGAAATATGGTGACTGCAGCATCCTACAGATAAGCAGTTTTCTTTTTATTCTCATGTCCATAAGTCTTACATAAGTCACCATAAGTCTTGATTCCTTTCTGATAGCTACTGCATTACTGCCCAGTGTTACTAATTCTACTTTTATTGAGCATATGACTGCACATATAGACAAATTCCTTGTTACAAATGATATACAAATGAAATATTTTGAACTTGGAGATAAACCAGCGAAACTGCTAGCTAGCCAACTTAAAGGCAGAAGGGCTAAACAGGCCATTCACAGGACAAAATCCAAATCAGACAGACTCCTAACCAATCTGAGAGAGATAAATGTTTGCTTCAGGGACTTCTATAAGGAACTGTGTTCTAGTAAAGTAAAGACAGTTGAAGCAGATTTCTGTAACTTTTTTGCTAATTTAAGTGTTCCCCAATTAGGTGAGATGACTTAGATGCCCCAATTTCTGAAACTGACGTCTTGAATGCTATTCGAGCCTTCCCCTCTGGAAAAACATCCGACCCAGATGGCTTTGGCTGTGAAGTTTATAAATCATTTCAAGACAAAATAGTTCCACTCATGCAGAGGATGGTGAGTGATTCTATGAGAAATAAGACGTTCCCCAGTTCATTTGAGGCAAATATCTGCTTGCTTTTGAAAGGGGGAAGGGAAGCGTTGGACCCTGCAAGTTACAGACCTGTTGCGCTCTTAAATTGTGATCTGAAAATAATAACCAAAGTCTTGGCTACAAAATTAGGTAGGCATATTTCCATAATTGTACACCCTAATCAGACTGGATTTATCCCAGGTTTTCTTTTAGTAATGTCTGTCTGCTTTTAAATACAAACCTAGTTTGTGGGAAAAATACACAGGCTGCTGTTTTATCTCTTGACACCCGCAAGGCATTGGATCAGATGGAATGGCATACCTGCCAACACTCCCGATTTATGCAGGACTTTCTCGATTTTTAACAATTTCTCCTGCCCTGCTCCCAATTTGTAATTTCTCCCGCCATCTCCAGATTTTAAAGTGAAATGAGTCAATGGTGTTTCATGTCTCGTGGTACCTGAAAACCTGGCAACCCAACCCAAACACTCCCACCCTACATGCTACGTGTGCCATACGTCACTGCCCACATCCAAGCTTACGTCAATTCCGGGGCTACACAAAATGAGCAAGATAAAGACAACAAACGAAATATATGCTTCACAGTTTCAAACTGCGTGGTGTGACACGTTCACCTTGGCTGTCGCGAGTCACAAAAGTGTCTACCATGCCTTTTGTAAACTGTGTTGGGCCGACTTCCGTGCGGAACACGGAGGAAAAAACGATGTTGTGCTAAACGCAAACAAGCAGCGGAGGCACAGAAAGAACACCAAGCATCGGGTCGTTCTTGCTGAGGGGCGTGATGGAGGCTGACAGAGTCACAAAGGCAGAGGTGCAGATGGCAATGCTGGTTGCGAAGAACAACATCCCTTTTGTTTTCTGTGATGACTTCAGTAAAAGTGTGTCTTTATTTTGACCCCATTATTAAGGGGGTAACTATATTAATTTAACGCAAGTGCTCTATACACTGGAAATGGCTATTTTGAATTTTATTAATTCACAAACAAAATATGTTTGGTTAGAAAATGTTTTTCTTCAGTTACAATTAATAATGAATGTTTTAAAAAATGATTTAGTATGTGTGTGGTTTAGAGACTGAACATTTTGACTAGGGATGGCTCGATCCGATACTTGGGATCGGTATCGGTCCGATATTGGTCAAAATTTCAGGATCGAACATCGAAAACAATAACTATAGCCCGTCCAATCCGATACCTAAGCCCAAATGCTCAACTTAACTTTGCGCGACATGCCGTGAAACAGAGAGCATCTGCTGCAAGCGTGTGTAAACAGAACGTCGTGACAGTGAATTAGCCTAGTGCTCTTATCATGTCAGCTGTGTGGAGTTACTTTGCACGCAAGGAAGAGGTAAAACAGCCGAATGCAACTTGTGCAACGCGAGTGTCTCAAGGGGTGGCAGCAGCACTGGACGCAAGTGTTTGTGACAGTTATTTAAAATTAGCAGTCACTTAAAGCAGCTATATGTCCTATAGCAGGGGTGCCCATTACGGCGATCACGATCGACCGGTGCGGGTAGATCGCGTGCCATTGGAAAAAATAAAATGTTTTAGATGTTAGTCTGGCTTAACATTATCTGTTGCACCTCCAAAACAAACAGGAAGACAACGTTCATCTTTATTTACTTTTACTTTATATTTGCAACATACCCTCAGTTCAGCGGCACACATCCACAGCCACGCACAACTTCAACCACAACAACTCAAGATTACCGTCTTTCTTAGAGAGACAGCGCTATTTTCCTAAAGGTGCAGTGTACCAGTTTTTCTTGATACAAATAAAAACAAAGATGGGTAGAGCTTTTAACACTGTAGCACCAATCAATATGACTTAGGATAGGTAGATCACTTTGACTTGGTCATTGTAAAAGCAGCTCGCAAGCCAGAAAAGTGTGGGCACCCCTGTCCTATAGTCTTCAATGGAACATTGGAACTGAGTCCATTCTATATCTAGTTTGATATGGGTGTTTTACATACAACGTACGTTGTAGCACATTTCATTGTAGCTATGGATTTAAGTCTCATTAAAAGTTGTTTTGTTTACAACGTGGCGGGGATGTTCCAAGTAGAGCATTCCAACCGCTACCCCAGAAAATCTCCCTCTTTTTCATAACTCAGTGTTGGCAGGTATGGAATGGCCTTACATGCTGAAGACACTAAAGCAATTTGGATTTGGGAAAATTGTCATTGAATGGGTGAAAATAATGTATCTTAAACCAGTATACTCTAGTCTCACTAATTCAGATGGATCCCAACTCTTTGAGTTACAGTGGGATGTGTGGCAGGGCGACCCTCTTTCTCCTCTTCTCTTTGATATTGCCTTGGAACCACTTGCAATAGGTAAAAGAGGTCACCCAGGTATGCATGGTGTAAATTTGGTAATGTTGAAAGCCTTGTTAATCTGTATGGTGATGATTTATTGATCTGTTTATCAGACCCAGTGGTCTCAGTTCCCAACCACCTGAATTATATAACATAATTTAGTAAATTGTCTGGATACATAATTAATTGTTATAAATGTGAGTCCATGCCATTTACTTATATGTGTCCTATTTTGAAATCTTTGCCATTTAAATTAGTAACTTCTCATATTAATTATCTTGGCCTCAAGATCTCCAAAAACCCCAAACTTTTACTGAAATTGAATTTTTGGATATGGTGGATAAACTAAAAGCCAACATTGGAACTGGAAGTTGCTCCCTCTTTCAATGATTGGCCGCATTAATGCCATTAAAATGGTTGCACTTCCAAGGTCCTTGTATCTTTTTGAAAACCTCCCTATTTATTCAATTACATTTTTTTAACAACTGGATTCAGTGGTCTTGTCATTTGTTTGGGCAGATAAACCCCCTCGCCCATCTGCAGAAGAATGTAAAAAGTGGGGGTCTTAGCCTCCCTGTTTTTAGGCATTAATACTGGGCTGCAAATGCAAGGCCTCTCATTTTCTGGCAGGGGGTTCTCCCTACGATGACTGTTCATCTTCTATCTGGCTAAAGATTGAATCCATGTCTGTCATACAAACTTTGCTCCCAGCGTTGCTTTTTTCATTTGCACAACAATCACACTAGTTATTTGGCCACAATTTTTCTGTTCTTTCTTAGTGATTCTTTGAAGATATTGAATCTAATAAGAAAAGACTGGATTACCAAATGTTTTGATAAATGCCCCAATAACAGACAATCACTTGTTTAAACCAGGCTTGACAGAGAGAGGCCCACATTGCATTTCAGATTTTTACATAGATAACAGTTTTGCTTTTTTCCCTCTACTCCAGGCTAGATATCACCTTCCTCAGTCACATTTTTATCAATATTTGCAGGTCCCTTACATTTTGTAAGGGAAGACATTTCTGATTTCCCAATAAGACCACACAATTATAATTTTTATGATACACTTCTCTTACAACCAAACTCTAAACATTTGATTTCCCGCTTTGTCACTGCTTTTGAGACACCAGCGAATACCAGTCATCTCAGGGATACGTGGGCAAAAGAACTGGAAGTTCCACTGTGAGATAAACTATGGGAGGAGGGCCTGTCCAATGTACAGAAGTGTTCTATAAACTCTAGATATCGGTTAATTCAATTTAAAGTCATACATGGAATGCATTATTCCAAAACTAAACTTAATAGAATATTTGAATCAGTGTCTCCCATGTGTAATAGATGCGACAGAGCCGAAGGGTCACTCTCACATTTATTCTGGTACTGCCCAGTACTGGACAACTTTTGCAGAGACATATTTAACTGGTTCTCTAAGCAATATAAAATAAATATTCAACCAGACTGTATCCTGGCTATTTTTGGTTCCTATTTGGTTCTTTCTGTATTTTTTCTGTACTGATCAAGGTTTTGATCCTCCTCTCAGGGTTCTCTTTCTTTTTTACTGTTTTTGTGTGTGTGTGTGTTTTTGTGTGGGTGTGTTTTTGTGTGTTTTTTGTCTTGGTTTGTTTTGGTTTGGTTTTTTTATCCATACCCCTGACCGTATCATGAGACAGCCACTTCCACCAGCTCCTCCGGAGGAACCCCCAGAGCGTTCCCAGGCCAGACGAGAGATATAATCCCTCCATCGTGTCCTCGGTCGGCCCCGGGGCCTCCTTCCAGTGGGACATGCCTAAAACACCTCTCCTGGGAGGTGTCCGGGAGGCATCCTTACCAGATGCCCTAGCCACCTCAACTGACTCCTCTCAACGTGGAGGAACGGTGGTTCTACTCTGAGCTCCTCCCATATGTCCAAGCTCCTTACCCTATCTCTAAGGCTGAGCCCGACCACCCATACGAAGGAAACTTATTTCGGCCACTTGTACTCGCGATCTCTCTCTTCACCACGACAGACCGCGTCACTGCAGACGCCGCCCTCATCCGCCTGTCGATCTCCCTCTCCATCCTACCCTCACTCGTGAACAAGACCCTGAGATACTTGAACTCCTCCACTTGAGGCACGACCTCCTGTGTGGGCAATCCACCCTTTTCTGACTGAGGACCATGGCCTCAAACTTGGAGGTGCTCATATTTATCCCAGCTGCTCACACTCGGCTGCGAACCTCCCCAGCAAGACCTGGAGGTCGTTGTCCAATGAAGCTAAAAGAACCTCTTCATCTGCAAAAAGCAGGGACGAGATCCTCCAATCACCGAACCCGACACCTTCCCTCACCCGGCCTAGAAATTCTGTCCGTAGTAGGAGTCCAACCCTCACTGGTCCGACTTACTACCGGCTACACGGTACTACTACTCCTTTGGTACAGGGACTGAATGGCCCTTAGCAAGGGACCATCCACCCCATACCCCCAGAGCACCCCCCACAGGATGCCTCTGGTGACACGGTAAGCCTTCTCCGGGTACCACCCGGTCAGCTGCTTCCGGAGACCAACAGACCAAGCATGCCGTGTAGGCCTCCGTCTTCAGCCTGACGGCTCCCCACGCCTCCGGTGTCCACCACCAAATTCGGGGATTATCGCAGCGCCCAGCACCAGTGACCTTACGGCCGAAACTCGCAACAGCCATCTCCACAATGGACACTTTGGGCAGAAGATACAAATATAAAGTCGATCATCGACCTGCGACCTAGGCCGTCATGGTGCCAGGAGGTGGTTATGGGCAGACTAGGACTTGCACAGAAGTCCAATAACTGAACAGCACTCGGGTTCCATAACCGAGCACCAAGGCCCCTGCCTTGGTCTGCTGCCCAATCCACACTGCACTGGACCTTTCATGCTCCTCCTGTGGGTGGTGGACCCACAGGGAGGTGAGACCATTCCACCTCGGGAGACCCTACCAGGGGTAGAAATCCCCAGACTCCATAGCCCCTAAGAATGTTTCAAGGAGGAGCAATCAGGAAACATTTTACAGAACTAACCTTGTGGCTCTCACTGTTGTGTACACAGGAATGCAACTACAAAAAGGTTGTTTCAAACAGGCTTCTTATCAAAACAAGAAGTAAATGAAGATACTATTAAAACAGGCAAAATACTTAACAATTGTAAAACAAGAATTATTAAACAAGGTTATCTCTTGTCTAGAGCTAAATATAACTCTTCAATTCATAAAAGAAGTTACATTCATTACTCTCGTTTCTATGCCCATTGGCAAGTTCTTGAATGTAACGTTAATTTTATTTGAAGTCCAGCTTTTAAGGTCAGACTTTTATGTTCACTCTTGACACTGGTGCAGTTAATATTTGTGTATCAGTAATAGTAATCATAATTTTCCAAGATTGCGGGAAACCTGGTTGAAAGACAACATGCTGGACCAAGTCTTCCAGATCGACGGCCGGCTTCTCTTCCGTGCGGACCACAACCAGCTGTTGGGGAAAGCCCGCGGGGGCGGATTATGCGTCTATGTGAATAAAGGTTGGTGCAGAAACTGTACTGTGGTGAACAGCCACTGCTCCGAGGCGATAGACACCAACAAAAAAGACACATACAGAGCTGTCCCCCGCCCCAACCTCGGCTTCTCCGACCACATCTCCATCATGCTGGTCCCTGCCTACTGTCCCCTGCTCAGACGCCACACACCAACAAAGAGGACCATTACCATGTGGCCCAGTGACGCTGTCCCTGTACTGCAGGACTGTTTCCAGTGCACAGACTGGCAGATCTTCAGCGAGGCAGCTGTGAGGGAGAGGTGGATCTGAAGGACTACACATCTGCTGTCTTCGGCTACATCAACAAGTATGCAGAGGATGTCAGCATCACCAGGATGGTAACATGCTACCCGAACCAGAAACCCTGGCTGAATGCAGAGGTCTGGTCTCTGCTGAAAGCCAGGGATGCTGCTTTCAGGTCAGGTGACAGACTGGCACTCGGGGCAGCTAAAAGACAGCTGACTGCAGGAGTGAAGAGGGCCAAGGCCGCATACGCCCAGAGGATCCAGGGACATTTCACGTCCAACGATCCACGGAGTATGTAGAGGGGCATGAAGTGCATCACAGACTATAGCCCTCACCCCGATAGTCATGAAGTGCTTCGAGAGACTGGTCATGGCCCCATCAAGGACTGCATCGACGTCACTGTGGACCCGCACCAGTACACATACAGGAAGAATCGATCCACAGAGGATGCCATTTCTTCTGTGGTCCCCTCACCCACTTAGAGAACAAGGACTCTTATGTTCACCTGCCCTTCGTGGAGCTCACATTAGCCTTCAACACCATCATACCACAGACTCTGGTACATAAAGTGACAACACTCGGACTGAGCTCCACACTATGCAACTGGGTCCAGGACTTCCTAACAGACAGGCCGCAGTTTGTGAGGATCCACGACGTCTCCTCCTCCCCCATCACCCTCAGCACCGGCTCCCCCCAGGGCTGTGTGCTGAGCCCCCTCCTGTTCACCCTGCTCACATATGACTGCTCAGCGATACATCCGAACTGTCTGATTGTGAAGTTTGCGGACGATACAGCTGTGGTTGGTCGCATCGCTAACAACGACGAGTCCAACTACAGGAAGGAGGTGGAACACCTGGAGGGTTGGTGCAGAGACAACAACCTCTGCATCAACGTTAAGAAAGCCAAAGAAGAAAGCCTGCACATTGGAGGGACAGCGGTGGAAGTGGTCTCCAGCTACAGGTACCTGGCCATCCACATCACTGACAACCTCACCTGGAGCACTAACACTTCCTGCCTGATTAGGAAGGCACACCAGTGCCTCTATTTTCTAAGGAGGTTGAAGCGCGCCGGACTTGGGAGCTCAGTCCTGACATCCTTCTACAGATGTGTGGTGGAGAGCGTCCTGTGCTCCTGCATCACTGTGTGGCATGGCAGCTGCTCTGCGGCAGAGAAGAAGGCTCTGCAGAGGGTGGTGAAAGCTGCACAGAAGACTGTGGGACGCAGTGTATCCACCACCACGGACATCTACACCTCCAGATGCAGGAAAAGGGCCACCTGCATCAGGAGAGACACCACCCACCCTGCACACACACTGTTTGTCCCGTTCAGCAGTCTCGCAGCCTGCTGAATGCTGGAGGACCCCTGTAGCCCCTGCCTCCCCCCACGACAACCAACCACAGATACATTTTGCACTGATTGCAGACGTCTTGGATATTTGACTCAGTAGTGCACAATTGTCACTTTAATTCTGCTGTACATTGCTCAGCTGTTTATTGTTGCGTTTTTCTATTTTCTATATTTATATTACTTACTTTATACTAAGTTAAGCTAATTTTATTCTGTTTTTATACTTTACCTATACTGTTTCTGCTTTGGCTTGCACTTGGACCAGGGTAACAAATTTCATTCCACCTCATGTACCAACATGTGTTGAAATGAATAAAACTCCTTGAATCCTTGAATATTTTCATTCTTTTGTTTAGATGACTTGCTGTGTGTTTTGTTTCTGTACGATTTAATTTTCTGTCTAGTTTAAAATTGATTTGCACCATTCATAATTACGTGTTCAGAAACACATTTGGTTTTGTAAATTAAATATGTCAATGATGATTTGTCAAACTAAATTTGAGCATTGCCTCTTTTGCAGTGCTATTCAATATATGTGTATATTTTTATTAACTGTTAAGTGAATAACCCAAGGCTTTCTGACATCAGACCAAAAAAGCAAATATATTCCTTTTGCATTTATATAAAATGTGTGAAGGTCTTTCATCAAAAGTCACAGTAATTTTGCCATTGATGTATTCCGTCTCTTCTCTGCAGGTGAATGCTACCTGATGGAGTGGTCAGACTGGAGTTCGTGTGTTAGCATCTGCATCAGAGGCACCGGTGTCGACTTTGGCTCAGTTCAGGTCCGCTCTCGAGCCGTGTTGGCCCAGGAGCCTGAAAACCTGTTGCTTTGTCCGGACCAGGCGTGGGAGTCTCGGCCCTGCACCAGTGAGAATGATTTAAATACATAACAGCTTCAACCTCTTAGGGCCGGAAGGCTTGACAAATTAACAGAAGCAAGCTCTCTTTGAAATGTGTACTTTCAGTGCATATGGATTAGCTTGCTGCAGTTCAGCAGCCCCAAAACGTTTTCTGGACATTTCCCTAATACGCGTGATGGCAGTAATCAGGAGGAATATTTTTTATCACAGGAACTTCTGTCTTTAGAAAAGAAGTAATGCTTTCATCGACAACTTGACGCCTTTCGGAGCACAGACATCTGCAGGACAGAGAAAAGTGCAAAGCTGCAGCTTGTAAAAATTAGAAATGAGAAAAGTGACAAACACAATAGGTAAAATCATCTTCAGCTGCTGACAAATGTCCCATGGAAGCAGAAGATAGGGCTGGAGGTAGAAGTGATACTGCGCTGAACCCTAGTGAGAATGGAGCTTTCTTTTTTCAAGGTTAAATTGTTCATTTACGCCTGCTGAATTGGCTGAACTAAAGATTGGTTACTCACGACTCCAGAGGGAAATACAGTCATTTGCTGCACTGATGGAGATATTGGTAAAGTTATAATTGCCTTGATGGAATGTCATTAAGTTAAAGCTTTCAGTGAAGATTAAAACACTGAGCTGGACGCTTCTGTCAAATGACAGCGGCTATTCCACGACCAAAACTTAGCAGCTGCTTTATTAATATAACATCAATAATAATACAAATTGTTTCAAGATGCTTTCCAAAATCCGGTCTGAAACCAGGTCTGAAACCCCCAGAGCAAGCATGAAGGCACTCCCTTTTAACGGAAAGAAACCTTGAGCAAAATCCAGCTCATGCAGAGGGACCCATCTGCCTAAGGCTGGCAGAGAAAAGAGAGAAGAGAACAGCAGGAGGAACGAGATAAAAATACATCTGTCGTAGATGGATGCTTCTGACTAAACCATACATGGAGAATCTGATAGTGATACAAGATATAGCTGATGATTTTACAGTTTGATAATGAATATAAACAAAGTAGGGGTGGGTCTCGATTAAAAAAATAAATTAATTGAGGCTTTGTAATTAATTATTCTCACTTAATCACATTTTAATTGCTTCAATATTTGCCCCAAAAAGCAACATTTTTTAATTTAAATGGATTTTAGTGGACGACTGAATCAAATAATAGACACATACATGAATATTGTAAACTCAGTCTGTTTTAATGTCTGGAAAAATGCATTTTGCATTTCAATTCAAAACAGTAGAAAAAGAAAGAAAATATCCCTGGCCGAAACTGAAAAGACCTAAAGTTAAAGTGCCATTTTAATAACAGTATTTACTTTAAATGGTTAAAAAAACAAAAACTAAACACGTCTTGTTGGTTGTTGTCGGATGTCTCTACTCGGACCGGGACTGCTAGTTCTGTGCTCACTGCAACATGCTTTGCATTTAGAAGCACCGTAGGGTTGCATACCACTGCTTCAGTGGTATGCAAACATTTTTTTTTCCTTTTCACAATTTGCACAAAATCAGTCCTAGCACAGTCCTAGCAACATGTTTCATCCAATTCCTCCGTTTTGGTAGCCGTTAGCCGAGCTCTGACATGTGCATCAGTACAATCGGTGAACCAGGAAATCATGCACTGACAAAAGTTCTGCATTGTTTAGAACGCAAACTGCGATTAAATGCGTACATTTTACGTGTTTAAGTCCCATCTCTAAAACAAAGCTGTTTCAATCACAAGTGAGTTAGCGGCTATAATGACTAAATTAAGGAGTTTGACAGGCAGGTTGGAGAATTGTTCATTCAGATAGGAGTGGATAACTGCAGGCCATGGAGACTGGGAAGGCTGATGAGGACCAGAGGCCTCATGTACGAAGGGTGCGTGCGCACAAAAACGTTCCGTATGTACTCAGTTATGGAAAAGTTCAGATGTATCAAGAGTGAAATGTCTGTGAACTTGTACATGCCTATACGCCAACGCCACGGCTCGCGTACGCTGGCTTCTACAGATGTTGATCCTTTGGCAACACTTAGAGGTGATGCTGGGAAACTGTCATAAATGTGAAAACTATTAGTCCGACCGATCGGGACTGTGCCAGTCGACCCTGAGCAGACTCATGCCAGCCGTGTTTGATGGAATTATCTGCATGTCAGTCAGGTAGTTATATCAGATTCCCATACAATGCATCTGAACAGGTCAACATTAAAGTGCAATTTGCAGCGAGAACCAGTTTTCTGAATGCAATCGGAGCTATCGACTGCACACACATTGATATAACAGCGCCATCACATGATGAATTTGTAAATGTCAACAGGAAACATTTTCATTCGATCAATGTACAGATCATATGTGATGCGCAAATGCAATTAACATTGTGGCGCGTGGAGGACAGCTGCCAAAGAGGACATTTTTGCACATCTTCACACCAGTGAGTAGCGTCACCAATTCGCTTTCTGTGAAGTTCTTCTTTTTTCCCCTTCTTACTCATTCTTATGTTTTCATTTTCTGATCGTGCAGAGAAGGGAATCTCAGGTGCAGAGTCGATGTAAATATAATTTGCATATTTAAAAGGGGCGTGGACAGGGAGGGGTCGGGTACAACGTGCGCTCAATTGGGATGTACAAAGGAAATGTGCTTCTAGATCTGAGCGTGCGCCACGTTTTAGAAGGAAATCCAGACAAGTTTTCGTACATGAGGCCCCAGGACAGAAAATGTAGTATGGAGTTCCACAGGTCAGAAATACACAACTCAAGACCAGGGACACTCACAAGAAGATAGAATCCATCGATCATTTGATTAATGGCCTTCATTGCAGACTCCCACTGTACAGGCTTTTTTTATTTTGCCCTCAGGAGGCGAATGTTACGAGTACAAATGGTCCAGCAGCAGCCCTGCAAACACCGGCCACTCGGTTATCTGGTGTCAGCGCTCAGATGGACTTAACGTCACTGGTAAGGAAGACATTGGTCTACTTGGACAACTTACCTGTTAACTGTTTCATGCAGCACTGGTTTTCAGCCTCTGTCCTTACGTGTGGGTGCAGGATTATTCAAGCAGAAAAGTCATACACTCATATGCCAAACCATCAGGTACAGTAGGGACATTCAATTCAATCCTATACATCAGCTGATGTTGAAACGGTGTCAGAAAGGTGGTAACGGGATGATCATTTTGAAGGATGTACTTTGTGGTGCTGTTAGACTGGATTGAAATAAACATTGGAATTGTCAAAATAATAGCAACATGTGTCAGTACAATACAATTCAGTAGTACGGTAAACCATAGCCTCCATAATGAAAACACAGTTGCCAAGAATATAATAGCTCTCTCAGTTATTTAAAACAAATGCTAAATACCTTCATGAAGATAAGATTTAGTGCAGGACTTTTATGCTACTATGAATGCGTTCACTAGTGTACCTAATGAACTAGCAAGTGAGTGTATTCCTGCTGCACTATATTTATTTTAATTTCTTCTATGTCCTTTTTTCTTGTGAGTGACTGAACTATTTCAGCTATTCGTGTCTTTTTATTTTCATGATTGATTTTTCAGTTGTTGTTTTTTTTATTAGGCAACAAGTTATGTAACCCCACTGATGCAATGAGTAGCTTCTCATTTCTTGAACAACCATGGTCGTGGAAAAAATGTTAGTCTGGGTTAGGGTCAAATCATTGGCATGCGTCAAGCAGAGAAAACATCTAAGGAGATTGTAGAAACTACTAAAATTAGGTTAAGAACTGTCCAACGCATTATTAAAAACTGTAAGGATAGAGCTCACCGCACAAAAGCCAAACTCGAAACAACTGAAAATAAAGAAAAATTTCATCACCAAAAAAAAAAAAAAAACCTGAATGCTACACCCAGGTCCATAATAGTCAACAAATGTGACACGAAAGAAACGATCCTAAAGAAGGCATGGACTGGTGAACACAAAAAAAAAGTTGACCAGAAACAGAGGTCATACATGGGCATTCACAGGAAAACATGAGCATGTATTGGAGGAGAGAGGTAACACTGCCTAGCCAAAAAAAAAGTTGCCACCAAAACAAAAAGGTCCCACACTCTAATATTTCGTTGGACCACCTTTAGCTTTGATTACAGCATGCATTCGCTGTGGCATTGTTTTGTTAAAGGGGTCCTAGAACACATTTCTTGACCATTAGGAATTGATCTTTGAGCCTAAATAATGGCATATGTAAATTTGTGGGGCTGAAAACGCTCCAGGAGCACTGCTAGAGAGCCTAATACAAGGTCATAAATAAGCCCTGCAATGAAACAGTTTGTTTTTCCCGCCCACTCAGCAAGTTCATGAATAATGAAATGAGCTGCGTGCTGATTGGCCAGTTTACCCAAAGGCTGATTGGCCCACATATCCTGAAAGCTGATTGGCCTAATCCACCGGGCTGAAGCTAGAGCCAAAGCCGGCTTGATACTTTTTTTTTTTTTTTATATATTTTTTGGGGGCTTTTTGTTGCCTTTATTATAGAGATAGCTGAAGATAGACAGGAAAGGGGGCAGAGAGAGAGGGGATAACACGCAGCAAAAAGCCACAGGTCGGACTCGAACCCTAGGCTGCTGCAACAAGGACTCATCCTCGGCACATGGGTCGCCAGCTCTACCCACTGAGCTATCCCGGCGACCCAGCTGGCTTGATACTGTCCGAGGTTGGAAAAACACTCCGGGGTGAAGTGGGCAGAACAAACTACCAACCTCGGGTTGAAGCTCTGTGGAACGCGGTTGTAAATGAACATCAACCATTCCCGCTGACAGTTGAGTTCTTGGGGAAGTCTGTGTAGAGTCTTGACCTGCCCCAAACATCCTGGAACATTACACGCATAGTCCGACATACCGTATCCCTCTTGTCAGAAACTGCGGTTAGCTGTCGCTGGGGCTAGCTAGCTAACGCCTCCGCCCTTACAGTGGGCTGGAACATGCAAATGAGAGAGGGTGTATCCAAAAGGGCTGGGCGCCTATTACGTAATATCGGAGCTCTGTTCAGATTTGCCCATTTCAACACGGCCGTTTCTAGTTTTGAATTTGCATACGAAAGCAGGCTGGAGAAGGCGGTGAAGTTTTTGGTGTGGTCCTTAGACACCACTCGGAGCCTAAATTCAACATGAACAACGTAAATGTGGTTTTGATTCTAGGACCCCTTTAAGCTTCTGCAATGTCACCAGATTTATTTCCATCCAGTGTTGCATTCATTTTTCACCAAGATCTTGTATTGATGATGGGAGAGTCTGACCACTGCACAAAGCCTTCTCCAGCACATCCCAAATATTCTCAATGGGGTTAAGGTCTGGACTCTGTGGTGGCCAATCCATGTGTGAAAATGATGTCTCATGCTCCCTCAACTACTCTTTCACAATTTGAGCCTGATAAATCCTGGCATTGTTATCTTGGAATATGCCCGTGCCATCAGGGAAGAAAAAAATCCATTGATGGAATAACCTGGAGCCTCATGTATGAAGACTTGCATGGATTTCCTTATAAACGTGGCGCACGCTCAGATCTAGAAGCACATTTCCTTTGTACATCCCAATTGAGCGCACGTTGTACCCGACCCCTCCCTGTCCACGCCTCTTTTACATATGCAACTCCCTGTCCACGCCCCTTTTAAATATGCAAATTATATTTAAATTGACCCTGCACCTGAGATTCCAATCTCTGCACGATCAGAAAATGAAAACATAAGAATGAGTAAGACGGGGAAAAAAAGAACTTCACAGAAAGTGAATTGGAGACGCTACTCACTGGAGTGGAGATGTGCAAAAATGTCCTCTTTGGCACGCTGTCCTCCACGCGCCACAATGTTGGTTAATTGGATTTGCGTATCACATATGATCTGTATATTGAATGAAAATGTTTCCTGTTGACATTTACAAATTCATCATGAGATGGCGCTTTTATATCAATGTGTGTGCAGTCGATAGCTCTGATTACATTCAGAAAACCGGTTCTCGCTGCAAATTAGATGATTTTTCTGCTTGATGCATGCCAATGATTTGACCCTTCTCAAACAGGCTAACATCTTTTCCATGACCACGGGATGTGTCTTTCAACATGGTTGTAGAAGAAATGAGAAGCTACTCGTTGCATCAGTTGGGGTTAAATAACTTGTTGTTGCCAGCTGAAAGATAATCACTCATGCAGTAATTATTCAACAGGAGGCTCGTACCTATTTGCTTAGTTAAATCCAGGTGGCGACTTTTATTTTTTTTTTTCGGCCAGGCAGTGTATAAAACATAGACTTCTTCAACACTTATAATATTTAGACCTGACCGGGATATGTTTAGTTTTTTATTTCTATAGTTGGACCAGAGGTTGCGCTAGACTTTTTCGTTGTCTGTCATTTTGATTTAGGGTCATAAAAATCCCGTCATAATCTATCTTTACCCGTCACTTTAATTTTCTAAAATGATAATAATGACATATGCAATAGCATTTAATTTTCATTAATTTTTGGGACTTCGCTAACAGCTCTTAGACGGTACCGTAGGGTTGAAGTGCTTCGGTGGTATCCATTTGGTAGCCGTTAGCTGCATAGACATAGACATATATAAATATTGTATATGTCTATGGTTAGCCGAGCTCTGACGTGTGCATCAGTGTAATTGGTGTACCAGGAAATCGTGCACTGACAAAAGTTCCGCGATATTTGGAACGCAAACTGCGATTAGAGACAAGAGCCAATTAATAACATCACCAAGTGGCCAGGGGTGTGAATTGCAATCTGTCAAAATGACAGATGGCCTTCAGATTTTTCCGTCAGTTTTTTAAAAAAAGGTCAATGACGGAAGATATTCGGTTAACGCAACCCCTGAGTTGGACATATCTAGATACACTGTATGAAAGGAAGACTAGAGAGTGAACAAGTAACATTAATAAATATATATGCACCTCCAGAAAGTGACAAATATTTGATGTCATAGCAACAGAAAGAGAAGGTATTTTTTTGGGGGGGGGGTCTGAATGTCATTAGAGATCACAAAATTGATACAACTAGCCTCGAAAAGAACAAAATGCATTTGACAAGATTCATAAATATATCTTTGGAGGACATGGGGATGATAGATGTCTGGAGGAGACTGCACCACCTGGAAGAAGACTTCACACATCACTCAGCACACATTCAAGGACAGACTACTTTTTTATGAACGCAGAGGATAACCATGGGGTGAGCGAGTGTAGAATAGGGGGTGCAGACATGTCAGATCACAACCCAATAGAAAATGGCATGCAGTATGGAGACTTAATCTAGGAATGCTGAATTATGACCAAAGAAGAAAGAGGGTAAAAACAGAAATTAAAAGATATATAGAAGAAGATCAATGGCCTTGCTTTTATAAAGCGCTTTTCTACCTATTGGTACTCAAAGCGCTTTACAGTCACAGGCGCATCTACCTATTCGTTCACACAAGCACACACACATTCACACACCAGTGCCACGCACTGGGAGCAACTGAGAGTTCAGTGTTTTGCTCAAGGACACTTCAGCATGTGGCACATTCCGGGGATCAAACTGCAAACCCTCTGGTTTGTGGACAACCCGCTCTACCTACTGAGCTGCAGCCGCAGTAGATCCAATGGCGCAGTAGATCCAACGATATTTTGGGAAGCCGTGAAAGCAGTAATTAGAGGGAAACTGATTGCTGAAACTGCACATGCAAAAAGGGTAAAATTGGAGGCTTGTATTATACATAGTGAGAAGTTAAGGAAATTAGAACAGGAATACCAAAACATGCATGAACCGAAGATAGCTCAGCAAATTAAGGAAACAAAAATTAATGACTTAATATGGGATAAAATTGAAAAAGGATAAATATTTTAAACAGGGCTGTCATGAGGTAGGCTCAAAGGCCACTAAAATATTGGCAAAACATATACGCAAACAAGAAGCAATTAGTAACAGAGATCCTCATACAGATTAGATGGTATCTACTCCAGAGGGCATAGAAAAAACCAAAGATATTACCAAGATTTGTATACATCACCTGCATCTGCAGAAGAAGATGAAATGAAGTCATTCCTGGATTTGCTAGATTTGCCTTCAATTTGACTAACACAAAATGATAACTTAACAGCTGAAATTACAATGGAGGAGGTGGAAGATGCAATAAATACATTAAAAAAACAATAAATCACCAGGGAGTGATGGATACCCAGCGGAGAGGTATAAGATATTTGGAGAAGCACTTTCACCACTGCTCCTTGCCTCTTTTAATTGGACACAATAAAATACCTCCATCTTGGGCTGAGGCAATAATTACAGCCATTCAAAAACAAGAGAACACTGTGCTAATTATAGACCAATTTCTATATTAAATGTGGTCTATAAAATATATACAACAGTAATTTCTAAAAGATTGAACTCTTTTATACCAGAAATAACAGAGGAAGATCAAAGACATAAGAGAATGTCAGACACATGATAATATTAGGAGAACACTACATGTTGTGGATCAAGCAAGAAAAGACAAAAAGAGCTCTGTACCGGTAGGCGTCGACGTTGAAAAAGCTTTCAATCGTGTCAATTGGAATTTTTTAATATAAAGTATCAGAGCGATTTGGATTCAACAATAAATCAATACAGTGCATAAGAATGCTCTATCACCAGCCAACTGCAAGAATAAAAATTAATGGAAGTTTGACAGACAAAATTAGATTACGGAGATCAACAAGGCAAGGATGCTCTCTATCACCCTCTCTATCACCCTCTCTATTTGCTCTTTTTATAGAACCTCTGGCGTAGGCTGTTAGGACAGGACCAAGAGATCAAAGGAGTGGCGGTGAATGGCGTAGAACAAAAAATAGTACTTTTTGATACCTTGAAACATCCAAATAAATCAATAGCAACGTTGATGAAACTTTTGGAAACAGTTGGACACCTATCAGTATAAAAAATAAATATCACAAAGACACAGTTATTAATGCTTAACTATAGTCTGCCAAGAGAGATCCAAGAATTGTTTAATTTTTATTGGACACTTAAAACATTTTATTTATTTTAAATTCTTAAAACTGACTCTGCTGTCTCTTGGCCGCAGGAGGTTGTCCTCCGATGAACCCTCCAGTGGACAACAGTTCCTGTGACCCTCCCTGTCTCATGCCAAAGTCTCTCTGCAGCAAGGTAAGCGACATTTTATTCTCATCACATTTAAAAAACAAAACATTGGAGGGAAAATTTGGTTTGGAGACAAAACTCGATAAAAACCTGGTAAACGGAAGAAAGAAACAACGAAAACACCTAAACCTGAAACTGCGGGTCCTCTGGATGAATGGCAGTCTGTTCACTCGTTGAGACATACTGCTGCCAGAATTGAGTCTGAATGCAGCAAAGAATGAAATGATGACAGTGTGAAGATATAAAACCTGTTTCTCCATAGTGTCACTTGACCATGCTGCAAGTTTTTGCCAGCAGCTAGTACATCCTCAATCCATTTTAGTAGCACATATAATCTCTAAAAACAAATTTAAACGTTTCCAGGTGTAGAGGTTGGTAGAAGGCAACAGATTTTTGTAGCAACTGAATGAGCCAATTAAACTGATCACATGAGAGGTGGGTTCAGGGCTTTTGTGTTCACCAGTCCAATTTCCAGACAAGTACAAAAAATCTCCATTTAGGCTGTTTATTAGATATGATAAGCCAAACGTGAAGATCAGCCTTTCCCAACTGTTCTGGAGAGGTATTCATTCCAGTTTAATGGTTTGTGCTGCTTTTCATTTATAGTGCATTATACTGATGGGTTATTCCACCTTATTTATATCAGTACAGGTAAACTAAATAAGAATACACCTCATGCAAGACTCTGAACTAGTTTTAGCGTATTTGTTAAAATATCTTTGAGCAAGGCAGTTAATTCCCAGCTGCCGTGTAACTGTTACATCTCTTCTGTGGCACTAGGAGAATTTACTGACAAACACGTAACCACCTAGGAGAGGTAGTCAAGAGTATAGGGAAAAATTAGATAGATTTATTCAGTTGTCAAAAGCAACAAAAAACATGATGAAAGCAACATAAGAAAACAAGGTCTGACTTCTATAAATTTAAAAGAACAAACTAAACCCCTAACTCTTTTGTCTAAGAAAACAACAACAACACATGCCTGTGACTGTTCAAGAAGACTGTAGGACACATTTGTCCACTATCTGCAGCTACATCTTCACTAATATAAAATTATGTTGCACCTGAAACTGCACTAAAACAATCTGATTTGATTTTCTTAATTGATTTGATTTGGTAACTTTATTTTGAACATGTTAGTGAAAATAAAGCAAATAAAATAAAATTAATAGATCGGCAATTAAAAAACAAACAAACAAACAAACAAATGGAAACACATGATTTTTGCAAGTTGAGCTACATGTTCAAAAAGGAGTAGGAGTGTATGTCCAGATGAGCGTTTTAGTGCTGTTTCAAATATAGAGTGGTAAATGGTAAATGGTCTTGTTTTTATATAGCACTTTTCTACTTATTGGTACTCAAAACGCTACAGTCACAGACGCATCTACCCATTCGCTCACACAAGTACACACATGTTCACACACAAAACCTCACTGGCTCTACATATGCAGTTCAGAATGAAAGAACCAGAGGATGACTCTTGAAGCTGGGCCCCTTTTCATGAAGCAGGGTGAGTGATTGGCCAGTCTGGGGTTACACAAAAAGGCTAAAGAGAGGGAAACCAATCAGACCGTCAGCTCCTATAAACAAAAAAGGGAGGGGAGAGAGATAAACATCTACAAGTACGCTGCCCCTGCCTAGCCATGGGCTTTTAGGTTGCAGTGTTGGGTGCATGATATTGCTTAAAAGAGCACCCATGGTCATCCAGCTCAAGATTTTATTTATACATTTTATTTATAGGCACCTTTCAGGGTGCCTATAGGCACATAACATGGGTGATGAGGCCACAGTAGGTCACAAACATGCACTGTAACATTTTGGGTTTGTCTGGAAGCTTATGTGTTTATCAAGATTGACTATAAACAATTGAGATATTGACGTGTTAACGCCCACACATCTGCTGAGTACATACAGCAGTTCAAACTGTGACAGGTTGGCCACGCTACTATACCAACATCTAAGGCTTCTCCACAAATCTCCCCTTCGATTAATTTACCTCCACACTTACTCACTCAGCTCATACTAAATGTGATTCTGTTCTGCCCTCTGCAGGCTGGTATGTGTATGTGTGAGAAGGGCTTCACAGAAGTGCTGTCACCCACTGGCCAGCTGGACCAGTGTGCCCCCATCCCAGTCCTGGAGATTCCCACAGCCGGGGACATGAAAGGAGATGTGAAGACCAGTCGTGCCATCAACCCAACGCTGCCCACCACCATCCAACCTGGACGCACTGGGCGGGCCTGGTACCTGCAGCCCTACGGACCAGGTCAGACTTCCCACAATTGTTTTTACCAAACTGCAGCTTCCTTTCAGAGTTACCCCTAAAATTTAAAGGTTATGTGTTTAGTTGCTGTCAAAATTAAAATTCTAGTCTTTTAAATGTGTGGGGGAACTAGTGTTAATAAACTTTTTAGAATCTCCTATTTTCTCCAGTTGTCAGTTTGTAATTACAGAATGCACCTCATAAAATTGCTGCCAACAGAGACAAGAAGGAAGGTGTTGTGGTTGATATTTTAGGAAATGTTACTTTGATAGTATGCTATATCTGTTTCAACAAGAAATACAGAAATAACAATCCAGTGATGTAACCTAGTACTTTTATTGACTAGAAACAAAGTTACAAAAGTTACAAATCAGTAAATGTTCATCTTGCCAGGATAAATATGGATAGAATGATCCATAAACATGCATTTCCAGTGATGTGAAGGCATGCTTATGTTAGTTTCAACTTAATCCTTTAAGCGAAGATAAGACATGAATATAAGAGGTTTTCACGTAACAGCAGAATAATATTCTTTAATTTTAGTGTGATTGGGGCAGATATAATCCTTACATTAATATATATATATATATATATATATATATATATATAGTGTGTGTGTGTTTTATTAATATTAACACGACTCTACTGCACATGAAATAATTGACACATAAAGCGGTACACATGAATGAATTTCCAGTGCATGCCAGAATAGTGCTACCTACTGGTACATTAACATTTGAAAACTGTGTCTGCACAGATTGTTCTGTTTGATGGTGCATGACACCAAAATACACATTTAGGATGCAGAACAGATTAAGTCAATGCCTGTCAGGAGCAAACACTTCCAATGTTTTTTTAATACAGCTTGTTTTGTTTTGTTTTTATCAATCAGGTACTCATAAAATATATTATGGTTCCTGCTGGTATTTAAATGTAAGAACAGAGGAAGAAATCATAATGAAAAGGAAGAAGGGAGTAACTACAGATCTTTTTAGATAGATAGATAGATGATGATGATTATTATTATTATTATTATTTTGATGCTTTTGTAAATAAAGGTTCGTACGAAGAAACCAAACCAAAGGTGTGACATACTGTATATCGCACTTAAACATCTCACTACATTGATGATTGAGCCACTTTAATGTCGGTGCTCTTTCTTATAGTAATAGATGAAGTGCAGTTACAGCTTTTGCACTTGGTACATGGCAGTCATTTATATAGCTCCAACAATACAATTTTATTTAAACCCTGTCTCCCCACCAGTCTTTTACAACTGAAGAAGGTACTTCGATGAAACATCTTCAAGAAACTGTGCAAGTCCATTTGGCCTTGTTTCAGCTTTTTTGGATAAATGCAGATAACTTTATTCTTGTTGAGGACAATGTGGAGGGAATTTGAAGCTGAACTTGTCATTCAAAAGACCCTCAAGAAGGTTTATTTGTGCTTGCCTGGGTTTAACGTACCAGGAGGAGACATTACAAATTCATTCTCCCCTCCCTCATCACCAGGAATGTAAGATCTCTTCCTAAGATGGATGAGCTAACGGCTCTCACCTAGCATCAGAGGGAGTACTGAGAGTAGCATCTTGTTGTTTATGAAGACATGGCTAATTCAGGATTATAACACTGGACTCTCATGCTGCACTGGACAGTTTTCAGCTTGTGAGGGAGGACAGAACTAAGGAGGGCAGTAAGAGGAAAGGTGGAGTACTAGCCATGCTTATTAATGACAGATGTTGTAACGCTGGGCACATCACTATCAAGGAGCTGTTCTGTTGTAAGAACATTGAACTGTTAGCCGTTGGCATGAGGCCATATTACCTGCCCAGTGAATATGAATAATTGTCATTGTCATTGTTATTATGTCAATTTCCCTGCGGGAACCTCCCAAAGGGATCAATAAAGTTGTCTATCTTGTCTATCTGTCTGGTAAAAAACAACGAAAAACAGTTAAGCAGCTCTCTGGTTCGGAAGCAGTAAAAATGAAAGCTATGGCAGCATAAAGATAAAAACCATAGCAGCAATATGCCATAAAATCTACAAGTAACACACAATAGTGCACAAATGAATGTAATTAGTACAGTGGTGAAAGAAAGTGAGATTGATACATGGAATAGCAGCATTGTAACAGCAATGTAATAACACACATAATGAGAAAAAAATAAGATTTTCTATAGTATTGCAAATTTGCCTATAGAGTGTAGGTGGACTAGGTAATAGGTATAGGGGCTATTGCACAACAGTCTTATGAAAGAGAGGTTGAAGGTTTGAGGGATTTAACAGTTTGAGGGTAGAAGCTGTTTTTAAGTGTATTGGTTCTGGACTTAATTATTCTATCTTTTTCATTGCCTTGCCATTGAATCGCTTTTAACATGGTCAGAACAGAAGTTTATGTAGGACAGGACAGCTGTTGTGTGTCCCTCCAGGTCTGTTACCTCAGCCAATATTCGCCAGTCTGTGTCCTCAAAGCAGTCCTGCAGGGTTGAGGTGGCCTCTTCAGTCCATATTGTTTGTCTTTGTAGGTGGGAGTGATTTATATGCCGGGATTAGGGAGGCAGATATCTTAGAGCCCCAGGTGTGGCAGTGGTCTGGCTTTGTAGGCATGTGGGATGTTAAAGTAGTCTTGATCCAGAGTTTTGCTTTCTCTTGTTGGGATAATTTCATATTTATTTAATTTAGGCAGGATGGACTTCAGGCTGGCATGGTTAAAGGCATGGCCGCGGAAAAGTGCATTTTCGGTTTTTGGCCGAAAGACTTTTAGAGATAGATAGATAGATAGATAGATAGATAGGTACTTTATTCATCCCCACAGGGGAAATTCAGGTGTCCAGCAGCTTACAGTGTGTTATTCATCAACAAGCATTCACCCTACACTCATAAAAACACAAGTAGAGACACAGTAGAGAGAGAGACACAGACAATAACAGTTGTTAAAGGAAAAGTATAAAAAGGCTACTATCATTAATAAATAAAAAAATAAAATTAATGCGCATCATCAGGTCCATTATGCAGCCTTATGGCGGCTGGAACAAAAGACCTCCTGTATCTCTCGGTCCTGCAGCGCATAGAGAGGAGTCTGTCACTGCGGCTGCTTTGCTGGGCAACCACAGTATCATGTAGTGGGTGGCTCCTGTTACTGAGGATGGATTTCATCATCCTCCTCATTCTTTCCTCCACCAAATCTCCTACAGAAACCACCCTCCTCCCCAACACTGACACACACTTCCTGACCAGTTTGTCCAGTCTGTTACGGTCCCTGGCTGTCATACAGCTGCCCCAACACACCACTGCGAAGAACACTGCACTGGCCACGACTGACTGGTAGAACAGATACAGCATGTCATTGCAGACTTGGAAAGATTTCAGTTTCCTGAGGAAGAAGAGCCTGCTCTGACCTTTTTTGTATGCTGCATCTGCATGGACTGACCAGTCCAGTTTATGGTCCAGGTGGACTCCCAGGTATCTGTAGGTCTGGACCGCCTCAATGCCCTCCCCCTCAATTTCCACAGGTAGATGGTGTGCCTTACGCCTCCCAAAGTCCACTATCATCTCCTTGGTTTTTATCACTGAAACAACACGGCCGAAACAGGATGTTGTGATGATGCAAGCAACAACCGCAGCCAGCACGGGCATGTCTGCCGTGTGGACGTATTTCAATATATAAAGTATTATATAAATATTATATAAAGACCCATTGATAGCGATTTGCAAAAGTGTGATGCTGAAATTTCAAGAGGCATGCATCTGCAAAGTCAGGTTTAATTTATCACCTGAAATCCAAACATCCAAGCAAGGAAGTTTCCCAGTGATGGTGCCGGTGCCAATCACGATCGACCGGTAGATCGTTAAGGCAGTGCGGGTAGATCGCGTGCCATTGGAAAAAAATAATCTAATCATTTATCTGCTGCACTTCCAAAACAAACAGCAAGACAAACATTCATCTTTTTGTTTTGTTTTTTCACTTTTTATTGCGACATGCCCGTTCAGCTGCACACATCCACAGCCGTGCACAGCTTCAATTTAGGTCCTGTCCACACGTACCAAAACGATCTTTTCCCCCTTCGTTTTCCCTGACATCGTTTCAAGAATATTTGCGTACACACGGATCCATCTCAACACGACTCAACATGCTACTTCATATTCCAGGCCTATAGGTGGCGCTGTTTCAGTTTCAGAAATTCACGTAAAACGGAGAGGAAGAGGTGGAGCATGCGCATAAAGCTTGAGCGCTGTTTACAAATCGCATGATATTGGTATATGATATTTTGCCCTAGTAAACCTAATAGGCTCAATATCTTCTCCAGCAGGAACACGAGCATGTTGTTGATGTTGTTATGAGACATCTCGAGGGAGGTGGAAGGTTGCTCGAGGGGTGTGGCGATGACATCATCGAAACGCAAATATGCGTTTTCACCATCCACACGAACACTCAAGGGCTGCGTTTGCGAATTTTTTCACCCTGGGACCAGGTTTCAGAAAAGTGCGTTTTAAGGCAATGCGTTTACAGGATTCGTTTGGACGATCGGCCAAAACGATGCAAAACATCGTTAATTTATATATAATTTGCATATTATATTTGGACAGGGGGCGTGAACAGGGAGGGGTCGGGTACAATGTGCGCTCAATTCCACGTTGATTGGGATGTACAAAGGAAATGTGCTTCTGGATCTGAGCGTGCGCCACGTTTCAGTAGGAAATCCACACAAGTCTTTGTACATGAAGCCTCTGGTCATTCAGTATATTCAGGTAGTCAGCTGACCTCATTCTTTGAACACATAATGTTGCTGAACCTAGACCTGACCAACCTCTCTTCTTACCCTGATGCGCTGGTTCTCCACTATCCTTCCAGTTTTTAATAATGCGTTGGACAGATCTTAACCCAATTTTAGTAGTTTCTACTGTCCAATTCTCGGTGGATGTTTTCTCTGCTTGATGCATGCCAATGATATGACCCTTCTCAAACAGACTAACATCCTTTCCACAACCAGGGGATGTGTTTTTAGACATGGTTGTTTAAGAAATAAGAAGCTAATCATTACATCAGCTGGGGTTAAATAACTTGTTGCCAGCTGAAAGATAATCACCCATGCAGTAATTATCCAACAGGAGGCTTGGACCCATTTGCTTAGTAAAATCCAGGTGGTGATTTTATTTTATTTTTTTGGCCAGGCGGTGTATATCAAGTATGTTTCCCAAAATGACATGAGTGTGGATGTTGCACTTGCATAAAGAAAAAAGCAAGACAGACTTACACAGGGTGAAGTAATACAGTGATGAGTAGATATTGTGTCCTTTACATGTTGAAGCAAAAAACTCAGCAGCAGTGCCAGGAAATGCTGACGTTAAAGACTGACTGCTGAAGGGACAAGCGCTCCTTCTTGCACTGTGGGTGTAGCAGTCTCTGGGTCTCATACAGAGGGTGAGAGGGGTTGTTCTTGATGTTTTTACTGTTTGGCCAACATCCTCATCTCCCCCACTGAGTCCAGAAGACAGCCCAGGACTGAGCTGGGCTTCCTTATCAGTTTGCCCAGTCTTTTTTTGTCTCTCTCTGTGACTCCGCCATACCAGCAGATCACAGTGTAAAAAGTGGCAGATGCAACCATGGCCAATCACTCATCCATCATAAAAGTAGTGTCCTGCACACCCCAAAGGACCTCAGTCTCTTCAGCGACTAGAGGTGACATTGGCCCTTCTTGTACAGGACATAAATGTTGTCTGAACAGTCCAGTTTATTATTCAGGTGAACACCCAGGTATTTAAATCTATCCACAGTGTCACAGGTGTGGTCTGTGATGCCTTCCTGCGGAAGTCCTTCACCGTCTCTTTTGTCTTTGGCAGTGATGTGAAGATGATTGCGTTCACACCAGTTGACACAGTCCTCGACCACCTTCTTGTATTCCCAACGATGTGGCAGCTGTCTTTATCATATCTGAAGTCCAAAGCATAGATTTTGAAAAAGAATGGAGAACACACTGTCCCTTGTAGAGCACCTGTGCTGCAGAGCACATCATCAGACATACAGCCATGAAGCCTCACATGTTGCGGCCTGTTTGTTAGGTAGTCGTTGGTCCATACAGTCAGCTGGCTGTTTACCCCTGCTTCTGATACAGCAAGGGATGTATCGCGTTAAGGAAACTGGAGAAGTGAAAAAATGTGACTCTCAGGGCCTGTTCAGACCCAGCTTTAGTGTTTAGTGTTCAGACCTTGCATTCATATGCGTCTCCAAATGCATCCCCAGGTCTGATGTCAGTTTTGTGCTCTGTATGCAAATAAACCCCGAAATCATCTGAGGTACATTAAAATATTGTAACGTGCTATTCCCCATTGAGTCCAGAGTTACCTGTTATCATCATCCGGGGTCTGTAGATTGACCTACTAACCTCTGACCTGAATGATATCATCTCTGAGCGCCGCACAGAGGTCAGCTTGTTTACCTGTAATTTGCTACTGCTAGTTTTTTGCAACATGGCTGAAAATTTTTCAGATTCTGAGGTTGTGGATGATGACTTTGTTTATGATGAACGTCCTTACCGTTTTGAGCCAGAGTATACAAATGAGGAGCTCGTTGAAAGGAAGATGTGGAAGCAGAGAGAGCAACAGCTGGCCGAAGAACAACAAACCACTGCGCGTCCGTGAATAGATAGTAACTGGTGGTGTTCTTATGGGAAATGCTGGTTTATGACAACAGAGGAGGAATGTCTTTGTTGTCATAACAAAATATTGGTGAAATTAACAAGTTTTGCGGCAGATAATGCATTATTTAGAGGCTGGTGCCCTGATCACTCCCACTATATGGATATATGCGGCGCGCCACTGGATCTAAATATTGTCCGAATGTTGAGGTAGGTATGGAGGCCACTCCCATTGATGCTGTTGGATGATCCCCGAAATTGTCTTCAGCCCTCTCCAGACCTCCCTGGTATTTTTCTTGTGTAATTGGTCTTCCACCTTTGTATATAAACGTCTCACTGTCTGCCTTGTTCAGGATAAAATGTAATTCCATAGTTCTCAGATTAAACCATGTTAGTAGCTCATTCAAACCTCTCCGTTTCAGTGATCTAAGAACTACCCTGTAGTGTGGACGCAACGTCATAAGCAAAGATTAGGCTTCTTAAAACTGTAGTGATGCTATTGGATGCCACATTTTAGCCCTGATTAGAATTCTGATCATCTTTTATAGTGCTGAATATTAACAAAAATATTACTTGTGTCCTCTAAACTGCTTGATTGTTACTCCCTTGGTCTTGTTTTCTTCTGTTGTACCTACCTATGTAAGTATTACGAGAAACGGTGTATGTTTTTGATTAATACAATCAAACTATAAATCATGGGTTGTATTATTTTATAGTATTACAAGAAGAAAATGTAGGGATTACAGCAGTTGTATTGAAGTACTTTTCTTTTAATGGCTGTTGGTGTCAGCGGTGTAAACAGACAAACTGATGAGCCTCCTCCTCCACAGATGGCAAACTGAAGATGTGGGTGTATGGTGTAGCAGCCGGAGCCTTTGTGCTCCTCATATTCATAGTGTCTATGATATACCTCGCTTGGTAAGTTGACGAATTTACACTATCACCCTCATTCATGAAAACAAACCCTCCTCATTTTCCCCCAGTATGCTTTGAGTCAAAGCATCCCCTCCCTCACCCTTTGTGTCTTTATTTATTTTTTATTTGTTTGCTTCTTTCATGCCTTCCCCATGTGAGAGCAGCACCTACTGTGCCAAGGTGCACCGCTTTCTTAAGGCCCAAGAGTCTGACACCAATGGAGTGGCATTTTGGACGGGTCAAAATACACATGAGATGATTTACACCTGTCCTGATTGCCAAGAGCTGGCTCAAAGCAGCACCAGCTAATGAGGATGTGGAGGGTTCGCCCCCACCACTAGAAGCACCAAGAGTCCGTCACCTCTCCCCTTGACCTCAGGCAGGGTGAGTGATGGTTCTGGTGCAGATGAGGACAAAAGATAAGAATACGAATAAGAATAAGAAAACCTTTATATGTCTCACAATGGGGAAATTGCAGTTTGCAACAGCATACAGAAATGACAGAGATAGAATAGATGATAGACATATTGCACAGACTGATGTTATTACACCATAAGGTTTACACCTAATATTGCACATATTAGGAGTGCTCATTGTGGAGCCTAACAGCAGCAGGAAGGAAAGACCTTATGTATCTTTCCTTCACACATCGAGGGTGAAGCAGTCTGTCACTGAAGCTGCTCCTCAGCTCCGCCAGGCCGCCGTGCAGGGGGCGGGACTCATTGTCCAGCATGGAGGACAGTTCAGCCAGAACTCTCCTGTCACCCACCTCCCCCACCGAGTCCAAGGGGCAGCCCAGGACAGAGCTGGACTTCCTGATGATCTTATCCAGCTTCTTCCTTTCCCTCTCTGCTATGCCACTGCTCCAGCAGACCACTCCACGCAGGATGGCCGACGCCACCACAGAGCCTGCAGAGTGACTCATATCTGTTTTTTGTGCTCACACCAGAACTATTTCATTTGTGCCTAAAAACAGCTAACACAAAAAGAATGCTAACTACAAAACTAGATGCAAAGTGGAGTGTAACAGTGGTAAAGAAAGTAGTGAAAATAATAGACATTTAAAGAAATATACTTAAAACACTTAAGTCACTTTTGTGTCGGTTATGAATCTAAAGCAAGTAGATGGTTAGCTAAACGTACCAAAGTTGAAAAATACAATCACTACCTCCAAAATGTACTACTTAACTTGTGTCTTGTTTAATTCATATAAAACCCTTACAGTACTATGCTGTCTTCTCATATAACTTTAACAGGAAAGTGTATAAGCATGTTTTCTAAAGATTCCTCCAAGTATAAACACAACAATAACAAAATACACTAATCAGCCATAACAACATGACCACCTCCTAGTATTGTGAAGATCCTGAACTGTTGAGGCATGAATTCCACTTCTTCTGAAGGTGTGTTGTATTAGACAGACTTTACTGATCCACAAGAGAAACTGCTTGGTCACCATAGCTCAGTTGGATATATAAACAAAAAATAACCAAAAAAAAAAAAAACATTCTTTAAAACTAGTAGTAAAAACAAAAATAGGTGTAAGATAGTTAAAAAAAATAAATAAAAAATAAATAAAATACTATAAGCAAGTTAGCACCAGATTATTTAAGTCCTGTAACTTGAGAGGTGGTACATCCATGAATCTGACTTTTTTGGCTAGAATGTGCCGCAGATGCTGATTTGGATTGCAATCTGGGGAATTTGGAGTCCAAGTCAACAGCTTGAACTCGTTGTGTTCATCAAACCATTGTTGAACCATTTTTGCTACATTTATCCTGCTAAAAGAGTCTACTGCCATCAAGGAGTTTTCATAGTCTGCAACAATTTTTATGTAGGTGTTAAAGTAACATCTGTGTGAATTGCCCGCAGAAGATTGCCCATTACATGGTGCATTCTGGTGCCATCTCTTACCCAGATAAATGACATACACGCACCTGACCATCCACGTGACACCCTGACTGGTACACAGCCCCATACAAAACAAACTCTGATATACCTTGTGTTTTGACTCTTTTCTGCTACAGTAGCTCTTGCATTGGACCAGACCACGGCCAGTCTTAGCTCCCCACTTCCATTAATGAGATTTGCTCATCAATGGCCCTATCTTCGGTTAACCTCTTCTGCTTCCTGGGACCACTTTTAATTTGGTACTGACCCCTTCAGACCAGGAACAGTTGCAGTTTTGGAGATGCTCTGACCCAATTGTCTAGCCGTCACAATTTGACCCGTGCTTCTAACACCAATTTTGAGGACAAAAAGTTCACTTTCTGCCTTATATATTCATGTGGTGATAATATACAGGTGGTCATAATATTGTGACTGTTCGGTGTACTTGAAAATATTAAAATATTAAGAGTAGACTTCTGGTGATGCAAGCAGGCGAGTAATCACGTTTTGCTGGAGCTCCAGCACACCCGTTTATTTTTCGATATTAATCATTTATCGTTATCAACCTAACTAAGTTAATACGGAGTGTTGACTGACTCTGGAGCACTTTTGAGGTAATTCGACCGGCAAAATGTCCCCGACACAGGCTAAGAAGACCACTGCGGAGAAGTCGCTGCCCTGCCAAGATGGCGATAACGCAGGCGGCACACCTGAACTAGACCCAGCGATTGCCAAAGTTATGGAGGTAATGATGGCAAATTTCACCAGTGTGATTGATGACAAACTGGACTGTATATACAGTATAAACAATAACATATCACAGCATTTTAACGAGATTGGTGGTTTGATGAAGCAGAGAGGAGGATATTAGCGGTGGAAAATACTGCGGTCGAAACAGAGAAGCAGGTCGCTAGTTTAACGAAATCAGTTAGGGAGCTAGCAGAGCGTCTTCAGGACCAGGAAAACTGTGGCCCCCGAAAGAAAGATCCTGGACATCGAGACCAAAGCAGGTCAGATAAAACTGGACCGGGCTCACCGTACACCCGGCCCCGCCACATCGAAGCTGCCCCGTGATATGATCGGCAGATTCCACAACTTCTCCGACCGCCAGAGAGTTTTGGAGGCTGCACAACATAAAAAGGAGGTTCTATTCGCGGGAGTCAAAGTATATTTCTTCCAAGACTTTGCAGCAGAAATGCTGAAACGAAGACAGGAATCCATGGCTGTTAAAAGGGAGTTGCAGAACATCCCTGGGGAACGTTACGCCATGCTGTATCCAGCTTCACTCAGTGTCACGGTCAGCGACTCCACGAAAACATTCCACACTCCATGCAAAGTGTCTGCATTTATTGACTTTCTAAAACTGCCATAGATGCGTCCATTGTGGTGAGTGTTGACATCGCCAGATTCAATTCCTCTGAGTGGGGCAGATTGCCTGTTGCCCTAATAATGTGAATGTTCTCCTAGGTTTTCTAGGAGAGATGGGACACTCATGTTATTACATTTAACTTGTGCAGGATGGAGCTTGATGTCCTATCTCACTAGGCAATATTATCTAAGGTTGTGACATATGTTACTGTGATGATTTTTAAAAACACATATAGGCGGTCTCCATTTGTTATGATTATGGATAAAATTGTATTTATGTTCTTATCCACATGTGCTTAAGGGTGTGCTGCCTCTGAGCTGATATGTTTGCGTCCTTCGAAGGGTTTAGGGTCCATCTATCCCAGAGATCCTCTGTGGGTTTTACGCTTTTTCTCAACCTTTTATCGTTTTTTTTTCTCCCAGGACCTAGTAAAGGTAGTTGTATATAGTTCTTACAGGGGATTGATCAAGGTTTCAAACTGTTTTGAATCTGTATTTAATGTTAAAGAGTATTATTTATGGAACAGCTTTTACCCCGTTTGGGATAATGGCTAAAGTGGTGAATAAGAGAGACAGTATCCACATAAGCCACAGTAATAGACATGTTAATAAGTACATCTGATATAAAAATTTTGCTCTTGGAATGCCTTTTACCACCCAGTTAAAAGGAAGAAATTTTTAACATCTCTGAAAAAGGAAGGAGTTAAGATAGCTTTTTTACAGGAAACTCACCTCAAAGACGCAGAGCATGTCAAACTAAAGCGTGAATGGGTGGGACAGGTCTTCTTTTCATCCTTTGCCTCCAATAGTCGAGGGGTATGTATCTTAATTCATAAATCATTACCATTAAAGGCTGAAAAATATATCCAAGATGTTGATGGACGGTACATTATTGTTAAAGTCATGTTATTTGGTAAGAGCATCACTCTAATGACTGTGTACTATCCCCCTAACCACCCAACAGAGCTATTAACAAAGGCTGTTAGTTTAGAGAAGACATTGTCCAGGTCAGAAGACATCATCCAGGGTCTGTAGGTCAATCTACAGACCCCAGATGATGATAACAGGTAACTCCGGACTCAACAGGGAATAGCACTAGCGTATCATAACAAAATATTGGCGAAATGAACGAGTTTCGCGGCAGATATGCGTTATTTAGAGGCAGCGTTGCGGTGCCCTGATCACTCTCGCTAAATGGATATACACTGATCTAATTATTTCCTGAATGAGTGCAAATGAAACAAAAGTGATATTGGCGAGTAAACAATGGTATTTTATGCTAGAAATAAGGTCCAGGTTGTAAAAAACAGTAGTTCTTCCCTTTAATATGTTTCATGACTCGTTGAAAAATTGACCTCTTCCAAGGTTGTTAACAGAGGTCAATATTAGCCTTATACTGAAGAAAGGCTGACGATGGATATGTGTCTTATAGGCCTATAAGTTTGTTAAATACAGATCTTAAGTTGTTGTCTAAGACCCTTGCTCTGCGTCTGGAAACAGTCTTGCCTTGTATTATTAATAATGATCAAACAGGATTTATTACTGGTAGAAATTCATGTAGTAATACGAGGAGGCTTCTCAATCTTATCCAGATGCCCCAATCTAGGAAACTTCACTGTATAGTTGTTAGTCTGGACGCAGAGAAGGCTTTCGATCGGGTCGAATGGCCGTATCTCTTTTCTACTCTGGAGACACTAGACCTAGGTGAAGCATTTCTTAACTGGGTGAAGCTATTATATGACAACCCATTGTCAGCTATATTAACCAATGACAAGAGATCGCCGTATTTCCGGCTGGGTCAGGGTACGAGACAGGGGTGCCCTTTGTCCCCTTTACTATTCGCAATTGCTATTGAGCCTTTGGCAGAGGCTATCAGGCGAGCCCCTTCTATCTCAGGTATCTCAGTTGGTGAAAAAACTCACAAAATATCTTTGTATGCTGACGATGTTCTCCTGTTTCTTACCAAGCCGGAAGTTTCGATATCAGCAGTGCTAGGCCTGATTGGGTGCTTCAGTCAGTTTTCAGGTTACAAAATTAATGTTTCAAAATCAGAAGCACTTCCTTTAGGTGGTCTCCATCACACAAATATATCACCCCCTTTATCTTGCCCATTCAGATGGACACCACAGGGCTTTACATATCTAGGTATTGCAGTAACTCCATTCCTTCACCAATTATATGCACCCAATTTTACACCTTTACTTAAACGTGTATATGAGGACCTGGAAAGATGGACTTCCTTATCACTATCCATGTTAGGCAGGATTTCATTACTTAAGATGAATATTTTACCTAAAGTTCTGTATGTATTTCAGATGCTTCCAATCTTGCTCCCTAAAAAAGTGATCAAAGAACTGAACGGTGGATTTAGTGGATTTATATGGAACAGGAAAAGACCCCGTATGAGCTTAGCCAGACTTATGAAGCCTAAAGAAAAAGGCGGCCTATCAGTCCCTGACATTAGGCTGTACCAGCTGGCCTCACAGCTGCGTTACATTGCTGACTGGGTCAAAAATGATAATGAATCTACATGGCTGGACTTAGAGTCCTCACAGGTTGACTATCACTTGTGTGGTCTCTGGTTTACATCTGGACAAAAAAAGATTAAAAATTCTGTTGGTGACAACATGATTATAAATGCAACTATTAAAGCATGGAAGGCTATAAGGAAATTGCAGGGTCTTGAGGGACAGTTGTCCTCCCTTTCACCGGTATGGGGTAACATAGATTTTTGTCCTGGTTCTAAAGACAGGGGTTTTGAGTTATGGAGAAGTAAAGGCATCTTTACTATTGGGCACCTATATGAAAAGAATGTAATGCTATCATTCAGTCAAGTGTGTAAAAAGTATAACCTTTCACAAAATGAGTTTTTTAGGTATCTTCAGATACGGCGTTTTTGAAACATCCAAAAAGATGCAGGGATCTGTTACCAACTCTCCCCATTGGAAAAGATAATCACTGCTGGCAAGAAAAAGGGTATTCTGGGTCTTGGATATCAGGCACTCATTATATATCACAAAGGTAGACCTGCTTTCAAAAGCAGAGACTGGATTAATTATGTAAATATGGATGTTGACGAGGCGATATGGGGACGGATATGAGAATCGGCAAACAAAATCTCGGTCTGTAATAGGACAAGAGATACTCAATTTAGACTTCTTCACCGTTTATAGATCACTCCCCAGTTTAGACACAAACTGAATAAACAGTAAACAGTAAATCAGAATTGTCCACTAAGTGGCACTTACTGGCAAGATGTAGAAAATCGACTACATTTAATTTTTGACATTAAACCTAAAAAAGATCAGGTTTGTCTACTGTTTGGACTGGCGGACACACAACTTAAAAGTGCACATTCCAAAAGACTCTTCCTTATTCTCACTTTTTGTGCAAGGAAGAACATATTGCTGAAGTGGATAGATTGTAAACCCCCCACAATTGCAGGATGACATAAGGTTATTTTTGATATGTTACCCATGGAATACTTAACATACAGGTCCAGATGTATGACAGGTTTTCTATGAAATCTGGTCCCCATTCCTTACGTACATTGGTACAAGACTAGCTGCCATTGTGTTGAAGGGCCTGGTGGACTATAAGTGAGAAAATACAGTATGGTTCAACACGTAACGGGCTTCCTCAGTTACTATGTATTTGATGTTAGTGATGCTGCTGTGGTGGATCGTAAAAACTGGATGCTGTCTTTAGGGGGATACCCCCACTCTTACTTCTGTGTATCATATATGATTCTTTTGTTTACGAATGATATGGCCTCATCCCCTGTTGTTATGGTTGTTTTTGTGGCTGTCTATGTTGGTCTGTGTTTATGTATATTTGGTTACTCGTAATGACAGGTTGTATATGTGAAGGAACAGAAACTGTACTTCTTTATTTTTTGTTATACATGGCATAACCTTCCATTCATGTCTCCAGCCTGTTGCTCTACAATAATAAATTGTTTTTGTCATAGAAAATTCAATAGGGATATTGAACAAAAAAAAAAAAAAAGAATAGATGTCCTGTGGTCAACTGGTCGGCTAGTTGAGCAGTATTTTTTCTCTGTTAATTCTGTATTAATTCAAGCACAATGTAGCGGCTTTTTGGGCCTTCTTTATTTTTCTTTTAAAGTGTCTTGTTTTTCACCTCTTGCTGCTCACATGTGCCTTAAATTGCACCGCAGGGTCAAATAAAGTTTTCTGAATCCAAATCTGAATTTATATATCAAAAAATCCTTTTATCACGTTATAATACATATTTTATAATTTAAATGTGCATTAACACATTAACAACATGCTCATGCTGCACACAGCTCATGGTTTATAAATTAATTTAATGTTTCGTATGGAAGTGTTTCATCGGTACAATAATAAAATGAGCAAAAAATTTATACCAATACTCTTTACTGCAGAATTCCCAGAAGTGTATATGAGTATATGTAGGAAGTTAAATAAGATCTATGCTCATTAAAATGTGTTCATATTAAAAAGACGACAGATACAGCTCATTTAAATTAAAATGATAATTTTTGATAAGATATATAACAGCTGAGTCAAAATGAACTCTGGATGCATCTAAGAAGTTTAGCCCTTTGTTATTTTATTAATGAGAATAAAACAAGTTGCTGTTCCTCACTCAGTGTACAGTATCAGAAAATATTGCAGTCGCAATGATTACTGTTTTCACAGGTTTCACACATACCACTGAACCAAAATTAAGTAGAGTGGAAACATTCCATCAACACTTTAAAATAATGTGTTTATACATTTCCTGTTTCAGTTCCATTTAGTTATAGACTAATATGGATCAATTCAGACATAAATTACTGATATATTTTTAGAAGAAATAACTCATTTCTACTGCAACATTGTGAGCATAAAAACTGTGTGGGGTCCCTTTAATCCAGAGGTTCCCAAAGTGGGGGGCGCGCCCCCTAGGGGGGTCGCAGAGCCATTGCGGGGGGGGGGGGGGGCGCAGGGCGCGGATCGAATTAGAGGGTGACAATTTTTCAGGACGCCCGCGAGTCACGGTATTCCCACGGGTGTCATTTTCACTGTTGGTAACGTGATAGGGACGAGATAGAGCAAATAATTAACGGGAGCGGGCGGGACCGGGACGGAGGAGGAGCCAGAGATTAAATTAAAAAATGACGCTGCAATGCGGTGAGTGCGCCCAACTTTAGACAACAACATAAGGAGCGAGACGGGATTTAGGAGTCTTTCTCTCGGGATTTTGCGGGACAGGATTTCTTTGGGGGGGCAGTTACGTGATCGGGATATGACTGGAGTATTTTTGTGGGCTCGGGATGGGAGCGATGAGATGGACAGGTCAGTAAAGTTTACTTTTATTTGTTCAAAAAAGGCTGATGTTTGTATTAATTACAATGTGTGAAATAAACTACAACGGAGTCTGAATTTTTTATTTTTTTTTGGGGGGGGGGGGGGTTAGCCTGTGTGTTCATACGAGGATGTAATGACAGTGTCCTCCCAAACGTAACTATTTGTAAACAGTGGCATTGAAAATAGAAATTGGGATTGAAATGAAAAACTTAAACTGAAAAAAGTAGTAATGGCATTCAAACGAATATTACAAATAAAAATGTACTTGGAGGAAAAACGCACTAAAAGAAAAGAGTCTGGCAGCACAGACACAGACATCAGTAAGAGAACAGTTCAGTTTCTCCTGTTCAGGCAGTATTGCGTGCAGTGTGTAGTTTGGATGCTTTTATTTTGAGAGTTAAGGACTGAGGCGGTGGTTGTGCAGAGATGAGCAATTGACTACATGGGTGGGTGTGTTCAAGTGTAACAATGAATAAAGCAGCTGTTTCATTCAAATGCTTCTGTGTTTATTCCTCAGGATATTGCAGTTCCATGCACATAGAATAGCTTTGTTTTTAAATGTACTGCCCTAGCATGTGATTAAAGTTGTTTTAGTACATATGATAGTTTGAGTCAAAAAATTATCATTTTAAAGCAACAGTGTGATATTTCTTCATTTCCCATCTGGCAAGGATATGCATGACATATCTCACCACTTTTCGTCATACCGAGTCACGGTTGACATCAACGTTACGTTGCTTGTATAAATAGTGGCATATTGCTCCCTTACATGTCGGCAACCATATTTTCCAATCTCACACAGACAATTTATTTAAATGTATCATCACCCTAAATTAAAAATTACACTTTGACTTTGTTGCATGCCTTGTTGATAACCGTGGAAATCTCCCATTAGCCTCGTTAACACAACTGGAGCCTTGCTGGAAGGCTAGCCTTAGGCTAATTCATTACAATAACAACAGAACAATGTTTACATCCATTTTGTGTGTGTGTACAAGTGTGTGTGAGAGAAAGGGAGTATATGATTGTGTATGTAATAGGGGTCAAATCGACTAGTCGCCAATCACTTTACAATAACAACACGGACGCTTCAGAGAAGACAGGTGAGGAGCCCACTCTGTTGTTGCGGCAACAGTGGTTTATCAAGTGTGTGGAAATACGCACTTAAGATGAAGCGCGTTCAACCATGACATGCAGAATATGTAAAAGTCAGTCCTGAAACTACTGCATTACACACTCATCTGAAAAGGCATAATTTTTTTCCCCCCGGCTACATTATATTATCTTGCAACACGCTTTGAAGTACTATTAAACGCCACTGACTTATATAGGCTAAACATATCTGCAGTGCACAGCATTGATAAGCTCATGTGTTTATGATCAGTGTTGTGTTCTATTAGCTGGCATTTTTACTGTGGTTGTAAAGTGTGTTTTTTTGTAGTTTTTGTTTTTTGTCGAGTCCCACGTATTAGAAGTGTCAGACTGATGGTGTTTATGGTGTTGGCGGACTACAGCCAACAGGAGCCCGTGTTCAAGCATCAATAAACTTGCAGAAAAGCCTCTGTAGCATCCTTTGTGTGAGACGCTACAATATGAATGGAGGTCAATTGTGTAGATTTCATTATGTTTGTGTGACGTCACTGACTAGTCGACGTCAACTCCTATTTCACCACGTTAGTCAACCTAAAAAAATCGTTCAACCCCTATTGTGTAACTATCCAGACAGTTCCTCTCTCTCTCTTTGTAGTCTTTGTTTTTAATTTTATTAAGAAAAATTGGTACACTGCAAAAACAGCAAAGTTGAAGTTGTGCATGGCTGTGGATGTGTGCCACTGAATGAGGGCATCTTGTCGTTTGTTTTGCAGGTGTAGCAGATAAATGATTGACTAACATTTAAAAAAAAAAAATTCCAATGGTATGCGATCTACCCGCACTGCCTTCACGATATACCAATCGATCGCAATCAACATATTTGGCACCCCTAGTTGTGACAAATTGCACACACATTGCATTGTCAAGGATTCAGGGATTCAAGGATTCTTTATTGTCATTACGACACATGTTGGTACATGGGATGGAACGAACGGTAAAAAGTATCAACATAGAATTTAGAATTAACTAACATAGAATTAACTGCAATGAATTGAGGTAGTGTGCAAATGGAGACACATAGGAAAAGTAAAAGAGCAGACAGTGCAAAAAAAACTGCAATCTGTGCAGATGTGTCCATGGGTGGCTGTTGGAGGGGGGGGGGGGGCGGGGGACGGGGACTGGGGCTACGGAGGTCTTTCAGCGTTCGACAGTCTCACAGCCTCCGGGAAGAAGCTGTTCTTCAGTCTGGTGGTCCTGCTCTTAATGCTCTGTAGCCTCCTGCCTGAGAAGAGCGGGACGAACAGTGTGTGTGCGGGGCGAGTGGGGTCTTTCCTGATGCAGGTGACCCTTTTCCTGCATCTGGAGGTGTAAATGTCCATGGTGGTGGATAGACTGTGTCCCACAGTCGTCTGTGCAGCTTTCACCACCCTCTGCAGAGCTTTCTTCTCTGCTGCAGAGGAGCTGCCATGTCACACAGTGATGCAGGAGCACAGGACGCTCTCCACCACACATCTGTGGAAGGATGTCAGGACTGAGGTCCCCAGTCCGGCGTGCCTCAACCTCCTGAGAAAATAGAGGCGCTGGTGTGCCTTCCTAATCAGGCAGGAAGTGTTGGTGCTCCAGGTGAGGTCGTCAGTGATGTGGACGCCCAGATACCTGTAGCTGGAGACCACTTCCACCGCAGACCCTCCGATGTGCAGGGGAGGGGGGAGGTGTCTGCCCCTTCTGAAGTCCACGATCATCTCCTTGGTCTTCTTCACGTTGATGCAGAGGTTGTTTTCCCTGCACCAACCCTCCAGGTGTTCCACCTCCTTCCTATAGTCGGACTCGTCGTTGTTAGCGATGCGTCCAACCACAGCTGTATCGTTCACAAACTTCACAATCAGACAGCTCGGGTGAATCGCTAAGCAGTCATATGTGAGCAGGGTGAACAGGAGGGGGCTCAGCACACAGCCTTGGGGGGAGCCGGTGATGGGGGAGGAGGAGACGTCGTGGATCCTCACAGACTGCGGCCTGTCGGTTAGGAAGTCCTGGACCCAGTTGCAAAGGGTGGAGCTCAGTCCAAGTGTTGTCAGTTTATGTACCAGGGTCTGTGGTATGATGGTGTTGAATGCTGAAGTGAAATCCTGGAAGAGCATGCGAACATAAGAGTTCTTGTTCTCTAAGTGGGTGAGTGCTGTGTGGACCACAGAAGAAATGGCATCCTCTGTGGATCGGTTCTTCCTGTATGCATACTGGTGTGGGTCCACAGTGATGTCGATGTAGTCCTTCATGTGGGCCATGACCAGTCTTTCGAAGCACTTCATGACTATCGGGGTGAGGGCTACTGGCCGATAGTCATTCAGGCTTGTCACTGTGGACGTTTTAGGAACGGGGATGATCGTGGCAGTCTTCAGGCAGGTGGGAACTGACACCTGTTGGAGGGAGGTGTTGAATATGTCTGTCAGCACCTCGGTGAGCTGGTGTGCACAGCCCCTCAGCACCCGCCCGGAGATGTTGTCAGGACCAGCAGCTTTGCGTGGGTTGATCCTCTGGAGGGTCCTCCTCACTTCTGCTGGGGTCACGCCGAGGGGCTCTTCTCCTGGTGGAGGGGTGAGTCTGGTGCTGGTCACCAGACCTGAACGCAGCATCCCTGGTTTTCAGCAGAGAGCGAACCTCTGCATTCAGCCAGGGTTTCTGGTTCGGGTAGCATGTTACCATCCTGGTGATGCTGACATCCTCTGCACACTTGCTAATATAGCTGAGGACAGCAGATGTGTAGTCCTCTAGATCCACCTCTCCCTCACAGACAGCTGCCTCTCTGAAGATCTGCCAGTCTGTGCACTGGAAACAGTCCTGCAGTGCGGGGACAGCATCACTGGGCCACACGATGATGGTCCTCTGTGTTGGTGTGTGGCGTCTGAGCAGGGGACGGTAGACAGGGACCAGCATGATGGAGATGTGGTCGGAGAAGCCGAGGTGGGGGTGGGGGACGGCTCTGTATGCGTCTTTTTTGTTGATGTAAACACGGTCCAGTGTGTTATTTCCCCGTGTCGGAATGGTGACATGCTGATGGAACTTAGGCAGAGTGTCTGTCAGGTTTACGTGGTTGAAATCCCCCGCAATCACGTAAAAAGCCTCCGGGTGCTTGTTCTGGAGCGAGCTGATGTTGTTGTGGTGCTCCTTTAGCGCATTGTTAGCATTAGCACCCGGCGGGATGTAAACAGCCATAATAAACACCGCTGTAAACTCACGTGACAGATAGTGTGGCCACAGTCATATGCTCTATCGCCTCAGACGCATAATCCACCCCCGCAGGCTTTCCCCGACAGCTGGTTACGGTCCGCGCGGAAGAGAAGCCGGCCGTCGATCTGGAAGGCTTGGTCCGGCATGTTGTCGTTCAGCCAGGTTTCTGTCAGACAAAGCACCGCACAGTTCCTCATCTCTCGGGAAAACCCCAGCCTCAGTCAAAGTAGGTCCATCTTGTTGTCCAGGGAGCGGACATTGGACAGGAACAGGAATTTTCAAATCAAATCAAATTTTATTTATATGGCACTTTTCCTACTTTAAAAGCAATACAAAGTGCCTCACAGAAGCTAAAAACAGCAAGGACAAAACCCAACCCTCCCACCCCCGTAAAATCACAGAGAGATACAGAGACACACACATAGCCGCCCATAGGACAGCACCCCCGTCAGTAGACTAGCAGAAGCTCCCAGTGTGGTAGGCCCCCATGAGGGGACACTGGAGCTAAAAACTGAGGGACTAAAACTGTAAAATAGGATAAAAATGAACAATACAGATAAAATGCTTTCAGCTTATAAAATTAAAACATGTAGTTAAAACATATAATTAAAATAAAAATAGAAAAAGAAATGATTAAAAGTCTGATAAAAACTGCTAAAAACTAAAAACTGAGGGACTAAAACTAAAACTGTAAAATAGGATAAAAATGAACAATACAGATAAAATGCTTTCAACTCGTAACATAAAGACATGTAGTTAAAGCATATAATTAAAATAGAAATAGGAAAAATGATAAAAAGTCTGATTAAAAGGAACAAAGGAAATCAAGGAAATCAATTGAAAGCCTGATTGAAAAGGTGGGTCTTGAGCCTATTTTTAAAAACATCAACAGTCTCTGCGGCCCTGAGGTTCTCCGGCAGGCTGTTCCACAATCAGGGGCCATAATAACTAAAAGCCGCCTCCCCGTGTGTTTTCTAACTTTTGGTATGGTTAAAAGGCCAGTGCTGGAAGACCTCAGGGTCCGCGAGGGTTGATAAGGTAAAAGTCAGATAAATAAGAAGGCCCAAGACTGTTAAGACACTTAAAAACAAGTAAAAGAACCTTGAAATTAATCCTGAAGCGCACGGGAAGCCAATGCAGTGATTTTAAAACCGGTGTAATGTGCTCCCGCCCTCTGGTCCTCGTCAGCACTCGTGCAGCTGAATTCTGTAGTAATTGGAGGTTAGAGAGCAGGGCATTACAATAATCTAAACGACAAGATATAAAAGCATGCATCAGTACCTCCGTGCTGGCCTGAGAGAGAAATGGGCAGACTCTGGCTATATTCTTGAGATGGTAAAAACCAATCTTTGTTATGTTTTTGATATGTGGGATAAAACTAAGCTCAGAGTCAAAAATCACACCCGGGTTTTTTACAGTTTGAGATAGTTTAAAATCTTGTAATTTTGTTAAAAGTTTCTCTCTCTGGCCTTCAGGACCAATGACTAAAACCTCTGTTTTGTCCTGGTTGAGCTGCAGGAAATTCGCTGCCATCCATGACTTGATATCTAAAATGCAGTTAAAAAGGGCATCAATAGGCCCTGTGTCATCAGGAGACACGGCGATGTACAGTTGTGTATTGTCAGCATAGCTATGAAAGCTGATGAAGTGCCTCCTGATGACATCCCCAAGGGGAATCATGTAGAGATTAAAAAGAATTGGACCTAAAATTGACCCCTGGGGAACCCCACACTTGATCCCATGGGTTCCTGAGGAACAAGTATCCATACTCACAAAAAAGAGAGAGACAAACCAGTTGAAAACAGTACCAGAGGCCGACCAGGTTCTTCAATCTGTTTAATAAAATGTGATGGTCTACTGTATCAAAGGTGGCGGTTAGATCCAGTAGTACCAAGACTGTGAGTTTGTTTATCCAAGTTGAACCTGATATCATTTAAAATCTTTAAAAAGGCTGTCTCGGTACTGTGGTTTGTCCTAAAACCAGACTGATGCCTCTCTAAAATGTTGTTTGTCTTTAAAAAAATAATTTTCTTGGTTAAAAAACTGTTTTTCTGAAATTTTACTTAAAAATGGTAAGTTGGATACAGGGCGGTAATTATTAAGAAGGTTGTGGTCTAGATTGCTCTTCTTCAGAAGGGGCTTCACCACTGCCGTTTTGAAGGAGGTGGGGAAGACACCCGTCTGAAGAGAGCAGTTCACAGTGTTTAAAAGCTGTTCCTCAAGGAGCCCATAAAATGTTTTAAAAAACTCGACCAAGTGTCCTTGCATCAACCAGGGCAAAACTCTCCAGTGTTTCCTCAGGTAAAATCAAAGATCCAGGTGTGGCGACAGTTAAAATCTGTTGAGGTAAAAGACTGGATCTGGATTTTGGCTGGTAGATTAGAGGGTATACTACCAGAGATAATATCAGAGGATCAGACTGGCTTTGTAAAAAACCGACATTCTTATTCTAATATACGTCGTTTATTTGATATTTTGTACTCTCCTTCAGGGGCAATCCCGGAATGTGTCCTTTCTCTAGACGCAGAGAAAGCGTTTGACCGTGTGGAGTGGAAATATTTATTTGCAGTTTTGGAAAAATTTGGCTTTGGCCCAAACTACATTAGTTGGGTTAAACTTTTATATACATGCCCAACTGCTTCTATCCTTACCAATTCTCAACGTTCTCAACCTTTCAATCTTCATAGGGGAACCCGTCAAGGGTGCCCTTTAAGCCCATTGCTTTTTGATCTGACCATAGAGACTCTAGCAGTTGCATTTCGTAGCTGCAAGGATATTTCAGGGATTTGGAGGAAAGGAATTGAACATAAAGTGTCTCTGTATGCTGATGATCTTTTACTTTTTATATCAAACCCAGACACCTCTTTACCTGTAATGCTATCCTTACTCACTCAATTTGGCCAGGTTTCGGGATACAAACTAAATTTACACAAGAGCGAACTTTTCCCTGTGAATACGGAGGCACTTGCTTTAAAATATACCAGCCTCCCCTTTAAGATTGTGGAAGATAAATTTGTCTACCTTGGCGTTACAGTTACAAGGAAACATAAGTGTCTCCTTAAAGAAAACTTCCATACTCTACTAAATCACGTGAAAGAGAGCTTGATGCACTGGTCACCCCTAACTACATCCCTGGTGGGCCGGATCAACTCTATTAAAATGAACATTCTCCCTAAATTTTTATATCTCTTTCAATCTATACCGATCTTCATTCCTAAATCTTTCTTTGACTCATTGGACTCAATCATATCGGCTTATATATGGAAGGGCAAACGCCCTAGACTAAATAAAGTCCATCTTCAAAAATCCAAAAAAGATGGAGGTATGGCGCTGCCTAATTTCCGTTATTACTACTGGGCTGCTAACATACGTTGTATTACTTTCTGGTCGCACTTTCTCGATCGGGCTGACTGTCCGACGTGGGTGAGGATGGAGTTGAGTTCTGCCCGAAATTTTTCTATTTTGGCTCTGCTTGGGTCCCCGCTCCCTCTCCCCCCTGGTAAATGGACTGATAGTCCAACGGTTCGGCACACAATGAGGGTGTGGGCTCAGTTCAGGAAGCATTTCGGTTTTCAGGATTTCTCTCTCGTTAGTCCTATTCTGTCCAACCCTTGCTTTCAACCTTCACTATCTGACTCTGCATTCCAAGAGTGGCGTGGAAGGGGCATAGAGAAATTTAAAGATCTTTTCATTGGTAATAGCTTTGCATCGTTTGCACAACTGGCTGAAAAGTTTAGTCTTCCAAACACTCATTTTTTCAGATACCTGCAGGCAAGACACTTCCTCCGTTCTCAGATGGCTAGTTTTCCTGAGGCAACCACGGCGACCACCGCTGACACGTTACTTGGTTTGCGTCCATCGCGCAGGGGGTTAATATCGGTAATTTATGACAAACTGATGGGCATAAAACAGGCTCCTCTGGACAAAATTAAAACTGCTTGGGAGCAGGATTTAAACTTTCAGCTGTCAAATGATGTATGGGATTCTATTCTCGGGCTGGTGAATTCGACATCTCTTTGTGCACGTCACTGCCTGTTACAGTTTAAGGTAGTGCACAGGGCTCACATATCTAAAGTCAAATTATCTCACATGTACTCTGATGTTGATCCTTTGTGTGACAAATGCAAGAGTGGGGAGGCCTCGCTTATTCACATGTTTTGGACTTGCCCGAGCCTGGAAAGATACTGGAGAGGTGTTTTCCAATCCTTGTCCCTTATTCTTAATCTTGAGCTAGAACCCAACCCTCTGATTGCCCTTTTCGGCACCACTGGTGAGGATGACACGCGCCTCACTCCAACCAAAAGCCGCACGCTGTCCTTTGCCTCGCTTTTGGCGAGGCGTGCGATTCTATTGAGGTGGAGGGATGCTGCCCCGCCCACACACGCTCAGTGGTTAAGGGACATCATGTCCTGTCTAGACCTCGAAAAGATCCGATATTCAGGTTGCGACTCGAGCAAGAAGTTCCAAAAGGTGTGGGGACCTTTCTTGAAATACTTTGAGAATCTTAAGTCAATTTGAAGTATCTGTCCCTCTCTCCTTTGTTTTGCTTCTTTGTCCGTTTCTGTCGCTTATAGAGTCAGTCAATGTCTAAATTTGCCTTCTTCTACTTATTTACCTTTATTTGTTTATCTATTAATCCTGTTTGTTTGTTTATTTATTTTGTTTTTATTATTTATTTATCTTGCAACCTAATACTTGACTTCCAGCAGTTTCCTATAACACTCTAGGAATAATAGTCCCCAGGAATCATGGTTTGTAGGTGTGGCTAGTGGGAGGGGAGGGATGTTTATGTTTATGTTGATGTTGGATTAATCTGAAAAATGTACCATGTATGAGCATGTATATGTGATGTGATACGTGTAAAACTCAATAAAAATATCAGACAAAAAAAAAAAAATAAAAATTACCGATATGAATCGGAAATCGGTTTTGATTTAAAAGATGTGAGTGCATCGATACACAAGCCCCTGGACCAATCTAAATGTACCACGAACCGGTCGATGGCCCGATTATTACCGTAATTTCCAGACTATAAGGCACACCTGAATATAAGCCGCACCAGCTAAATTTTGGGGAAACTACAGATTGTTCCATATATAAGCCGCACCCGACTATTAGCCGCACCCAAGCCGCTGGTGTTTTAATGTTTAATTACCGTAAGGTTTCTTCTACCACGGAGAGGATTGTCGGGGCAGAAATGACTGTTTGGAAACGCAAACCGTCCCATTTATTTACATTTGAGAAACACAATAAATCTTCCAATCAATTGATCGATCAAACTTTCACATCTTTGACATTACAAACAGCATTCGTGCAGTGCTCAAATAATACAATGGTGCGCTCCTATAGCGCACTTCCTGCAGTCATAGTACCATAGTAGTGCAGTAGGCCTATAACAAAAAACAAAGCTTAGGCTACTACGCTTGACGAGGCAATAAAGTAAAATGGCTAAATTTAATTTGTTTGTAAAAGTGCTTGCCTGTGACACGGCAGCAAAAGTGCAGTAACCCGGCTGCTCAACAAAATAACCAGCATCTTTTTCGAAAACAGCCAACACAGCAGTAAAGGTGCAGTAACACGGCCGTTTACTGTATCAAAATAACCAGCCTACTATACCAGAAAAGTAAGCCAGATCGATCGCCCTTAACTTAAAAGCAGCTCTCGTACTGCATTTGGACTCACTTGGTTTGTTTTGCTCTCGTTACCTGGCGCGAGCTGTCTGTCTCGCTCCTGAGCTTCCATGATAGTGCGCCCCTGGTGACCGTTAGCTGTAAGAATCCATAATTCGTTGTATAAGCCGCAGGGTCCAAAGCAAGTGACAAAAGTAGCGGCTTATAGTCCGGAATTTACGGTATATCAGCAATACAGCTGGAAGCCCCGCTTGCTTATTCTCTTTCTCTCTCTCTTTCCCGCAAAAATCTCGCGAGACTCTATTAAACTTATCACTATGAAGGTAAACAATATCACATTTTTAGGATTGATTTTGGATCATTCATAATGTAAAATGTCTACTTTAAACAAGGAACTATATCGGCTTACTCTCTAGGCAATTGAATCAGGTCAACTGGACTTGGTTTTTGTCTGTGTCTGCGGGCTAGTCAGACTTGCCTGCTAGTCTCTCGAACTGATGAAGCCACTTGGACAAGGAGCGAAACGTCTTCACAGACAAAACCCAAGTCCAGTTGACCTGATTCAATTGCCTAGAGATGCCTTTGACCTGGACAAATGAGAATTTGCACAGACTCATCGGATTACATCATATTGCACTGAATCGTACCGAATCGGATTGGATCGGATCGGATCGGATCAAATCCTACCGAATCGAATCGAATCGGTTGTTTTTAAAATGTATCCTTCCTGAATCGTTTCGTACCCCATGTATCTAGATAGGTATCGAATCGTCTTATATTGGAGAGATGCACACCCCTAGAATTTAGGGTTGTTTTTGTGGTCGGAGATAAGTTTTTTGAAATGTGAAATTCTTGCCTGCTTGATTTCGATATTGTAGATTTTGAGTTATTGGCGTAAAATGTAAAAAGTTTTGATTTTCTCCATCTCCTTTCAGCACTTCTGCAGTCTCTTTTCAATTTCTTTATCTCCTCAGTTCTCCACAGGGTGCAGGTTTTGTCTTAATTGTTTTTGTTAAAAGAGGAGCCACTGAGTCCAGCGCTGATTTCAGATTTTTGTTAAAACTGTCCACAATAAAATCACAAGGTGCTGGTAAAATCTCTGCAGGAGTACTCTGTAAAATCTGGATAAAATTTGCAGCCACTTCAGAAGTTAGGTAGCGTTTCCTCACCGTTCTCACCGGGGCCTCCTGCTGGTTAAAACTGGTGATGTTAAAAAATACACAGTAGTGGTCAGACACAGCCAAGTCCACAACAGAAGACACACCCACGGACAGGCCATAGGTTATGACCAGGTCCAGGGTGTGCCCCCTGCTGTGTTTCGGCTGTGTGACATGTTGTTTAAAATCCATACAGTTTAAGAGGTTTAAAAAAATTCTCTGGACACTGGGTCTGAGGTATTGTCTGCGTGTAGATTAAAATCACCAGTTATTAAAATCCTGTTGTAGGTGGTGTGAATAATTGATTAGAATTCAGAAAATTCGCTGATAAAAGAGGTGGAGTACTGGGGTGGTCTGTAGACTGTTATGCAAAGAATAGGAGGGCTGCTAAAAACAAAGGCATGATGTTCAAATGATGAGTAGCTGTTAAAAGGAACTTCATGCAAGGACATCGTGGTTCTTGATATAGATGCAGTTCCTCCCCCTTTTTTGCCCCCCCCCCAGTAGAAAACAAAAAGTTAAAATTTGGTGGGGAAGCCTCAGTGAGAACAACAGGTGAACCCGTGCCACCTGTAAGGAGAATGCAGTCTAGGTTATTATCAAAAATAAATCATTTATGATAAAAGATTTGTTTAAAAGAAAGCGCACGTTCAGCACAGCCATTTTGATGTCTGTACTGAACGTGCACTTATCGTGGCAATTTACATGGATGTTAAAAACACCTTTGCTTCTAAAAACATTGCTATGTTTCAGGAGTCTACGTGTAGTGATGGTTTTGATGGTGTGAATGTCCTGAGGTTCTGGTGGCAGAGAGAGGCCTACTGATGGAGAGGTGTATATGGTGTGGTTGTCATGTGTAGTGGGGGAGGGTGGGGGTGAGTGAGGGGCACACAAAAGTGTCAACAAACGGGACACTTTTGTTGAGGCAGTACCCCTTCAGCCACAGGTGCAGCTGAAGAAAGGGGGCTGGTGGTGACGTAACCATACCGAGGTGGGGGAAGCGGGCCGGCGATAATTAGCTGCTTCCCCGTGTCCAGCAGACGATCCACCAGGGAGACGAAATCCTGTTTGAGGATCTCCGACTGCTGGTTTTTGAGGTCGTTTATGCCGGCCTCCAGGACCAGCGTGGAGGCAGAGTTGTGTTGTATACTCAGCTGGAGGGCAGAGGATGCGACCTGGTTGACATGGGCTCCAGGGTGGCAGAACCCACACGGAAAGAACCTATATAAACATATAGGTTTTAATATAGGTTTTGAATATATGTGACATACATAAAATTGGCCGTTTTCATATATACGCATATATGCTATATATATGCAGCATATATGTTATCATATATGCTGCATATATAACGTATATATGCAGCACATATGCACAGATAAACTGCATATAGGTTTCATATATGCGCATATATCCTCATATAAGTTCTTTCCGTGTGGGTATATGAGGATAAGGATATGAAACCTATATGCAGTTTATCTGTGCATATATGCTGCATATATATATATAGCATATATGCGTATATATGAAAACGGACAATTTTGTATACGTCACATACATTCAAAACCTATATTAAAACCTATATGTTTATATAGGTTCTTTCATGTGGGAAAGTCCGGCCACCGTGCACCGCTACGTGCCTGACCATGGAGGTCCCGATAACCAGCACAGAGGGGGTGCGCCGCTCCGCTGGCTGCCTGGAGGTGCGGTGGAGGCGGGACGGAGCCTGACGATCGGCTGGACGAGTAGGCCCCTTATCCTGAACTGGTGAGAGCCACGACCAGCTGGATGGTCAGGTTCCGGGGGTGAGCTGGACAAAACCCCCACGGGGGGGAAATCCTGCAGGCTTGTTGTCCAGTGGCAGATCCGGAGGCGGAGGAGGAGTGGATGGACGAGCCCCAGCGCCCCTGTGCACCATTGACCAGGGTTCCCTCACTTTGAGTGGAGTCGAGCTCACCATTCCAACCTCCCGGATGAAGCCCTGCGACTCCGCGGGACATAGGCAGTAGGTGGAGGGTGCCGATGTCTTGGGCTTGGCTCCCTGGCGGTGCCAGCGGGACTCGGCTCGTGCTGGTGCCGGAGTTCCGGTGGTGATAGAGGATAATAAGAAAACCTTTATTTGTCCCACAATGGGGAAATTGCAGTTTGCAACAGCATGCAGAAATGGCAGCGATAGAATAGATATTGCACAGACTAGTGTTATTACACCATAAGGTGTAATAATATTGCACATATTAGGAGTGCTCGTTGTGGAGCCTAACAGCAGCAGGAAGGAAAGACATTCTGTATCTTTCCTTCACACATCGAGGGTGAAGCAGTCTGTCACTGAAGCTGTTCCTCAGTCCTGTCATAAATGAGTCCGACCGGACGTTAAAAGGATGGCAAGGAATTGATCGCAAACCTTTCAATTATTACTGGAACCATTATAGTTACTGTCAACCGAAACTACACCAAAACAACAATGAGAAACTTACCTGACAGCTCACACTTCTTCCTCCGCTCCTCACTCATACCTCTCTGTCTTCCTCACACTCACCCCATCCCTTTTTCATCCAACCATATACCTGCACGTACCATACACGTATCCCCACAAAGACCCTCGCCCCGAGGGATCACATAAAAAGTCCCTGAGGTGGCCCGGGGGCCTTTTCTGTCTCTGAAGCCGCCTTGGAGTGAACAAAAGCGGCTGCTGTCTTGAAACACCTTGCTGATGAGCTGGGGGTGAATTTAAGGATGGGGGCGAATGTGGGGAGTTGGTAAAGGAAACAGCCATTTAATATGGGGATGTGGCTGTCTTGCTTCTCTGGGAAGGTGTCGAGGGTCCAGGGTGCTGATGTGAACGTGCATCGCCTCTGTACAGTATGGGGCAAATTTGTCCCTGTGGAGGACCACCCATCTCCCCCTAGGAGGCAGCTTGAGCCTATATACCACCTCACTCGCTTCTGCAATATCTCACAAGGCCCCACCCAGTGACTGTCCTACTTGGGACACTGGCCCTTCTTGCTCTTTGGACCATACACCCACACCAGGTACCCGGCCTTAAAATTCCTCCCTCTGGCCCTCATGTCATAGTTTCTTTTCTGTCTCATGCCAACTTTCTGAAGCCATGAGCTGACTCCATCCGTTCCTAGAGCCGTCTGGCGTATTCTGGTCCTGGTGGCACCACCGGTGTGTCTGGCAAAAGCCATTTCCGCTGGCGTTTGCAGCTCTCGCCCCAACATGAGCAGGGCAGGTGTGCATGAGGTGGAATGCTGCACAGCTGATCTGTAGGCCAATAAGGCGAGAGGGAGGTGCATGTCCCAATCAGGTTGATGTTCTGCAGTGAGGATGGCGAGTTGTTTTGCCAGGGTTCTGTTGAATCGTTCAGTGAGTCCATCACTCTGAGGAATTAAAGGAGTAGTTCGAGTTTTTTGCATGCCCAGACACTCACACATAGCATAAAACACGCCTGACTCAAAGTTTCCTCCTTGGTCGCTGTGAAGGACCTCAGTGGTAAACATGCCCTCCACCAGAACATCTGCAACAGTCCCTGCCTCCTGATCTGGTATAGCATACGCCTCTAACCATTTTGTAAAATAGTCCATGGCGGCCAGAACGTAATGGTTGCCCCTGTTTGTGCCATTATGTCCGCCGCCACCCTTGCCATCGGGGGCCCCCACTGCCAGCTGCTGAGGCTGGGTGCGAGACTGATCTGGGGGACTTTTTTTGTGCTGTACACCTCAACATCTCTCCTGAGCTGACCCCAGTAGAAACCCTGTCGGATGCGACGCAGGGTTTTCAAGACTCCAAAGTGTCTTGCCCCGGAAGTCCCACGAGAGGCTTTTAGTACCATCTCTCTCACTGCCCTGGGGACCACCACCTGCCACCTCTCTTCCCCTGTAGCTGGCTCTTTCCAGGCTCTCTAAAGCACTCCATCCTTTACCCGGAGAGCCCCAAACTTTGCAAACAGTCCTTTAGTGGCAGACGAGCACCCAGCAAAATCATTCCACTGTGACTTTTGTCCTGACCCCACCCACTGCAGCACTGGTTGCCGATCAGCATCCTGTTCTTGCTGCACTCTCCATTCGGGTGAGTCAACAACTTGCATCTCTCTGCAGACAGGCCCTTCTCCATCATGCATGGGGCCTAGCTTCTCCACACAGAGCTCTTTCTCGCGGGTATTGGCAGCCATTGAGGGCACAGGGATGCCGGGACATGCTGTCAGCATTGGCATGGCGAGCTCCAGCCCTGTACTCCGTTTTAGTGAAGTATGCCACCACTTTTTTTCCAGGACAAATGGCAGGTTGGGGTCTGGGGGAATGAGGATGGGAGACTCTGTCAAGGCCTTCTTCAAGGAACTGAAGGCCTGCGCGCACTCAGTTGTCCAGGAAAAATCACTGTCTCTGCCTTAGAGCGCAGAACACCAGGCTGGTTGCGCCCGAGCCTCCAGCTAGCCTCCTGGCTGTCTGTCTCAGACAAGCAACGTGCTATAAGGCACAGTCTAAGTCCGCCTCACACCCCAACGCACCAGTATGAGCATCATCCACCACCTCCTCCTTAGACTTAGACAGACTTTATTTGTCATTTAGATTTTCATCAAAATGAAATTTCGGTGCAATGGCTCACAGTACAGCAGGAATTATTGACAGAATTGGTATATACAATTTACAGGAACGGTATATACAAAATAGAATATATACACACATATATATATATATATATGTATATATATATAAAATTAAAAACGGAGATAAATATTATTGCACATTTTTATTTGCAGGGTAATAGGAGTGGGTGGATGATGAGGGGGAAACTATTTATAATGTGTTAAGCAGTCTTATGGCATATGGGATGAAACTGTTTTTGAACCTGGCTGTTCTGCTCTGTAGGCTGCGAAACCGTTTTCCAGAGGCCAGCAGCGAGAACAGTCCATGTTGGGAGTGTGAGGGGTCTGAGGTGATGTTTTGGGCCCTTGTCAGACAGCGTTTCTTTGCAATGTCCTGGATGGGAGGAAGTGAAGTCCTGATTATTTTCTCCGCTGTCCTCACCACCCTCTGTAGGGACTTCCAGTCAGAGGCACTACAAGCCCCTGACCAGACAGAGATGCAGCTCGTCAAAATGTTCTCTATAGTACCCTGTGTAGAAGGTGGTGAGAATGGGAGGGGGTAGGTTTACTCTACTCACCCGACGCAGAAAGTGCATGCGCTGCTGAGCCCTCTTTACAAGGGTTCCAGTGTGTTCAGACCAGCTCAGAGAGTCTGTTATCTGCACCCCCAGGAACCTGGTGCTGCTGACGATCTCCACTGCTGAGTTGTTGATGGTGAGAGGAGTGTGGCTGGACTGGTTCTTCCTGTAGTCAACGATGATCTCTTTTGTTTTTGAGACATTCAGGATTAGGTTGTTGGTCTCACACCAGTCCACCAGATGTTTCACTTCCTCTCTGTAAGCCAGGTCATTGTTGTTGCTGATGGTGAATGGTAAATGACTGTAAAGAGCTTTGAGTACCAATAGGTAGAAAAGCGGCACATAAAAGCAAGGCCACAGACACCAGGCCAGCTGACAGTCTTGCCTGGGCCCGGGACGAGATAATCTTAAGGCGTATTCACACCAGGAAGGTCCGTTAGTTCACTTGCTTTGGTCCGGACCAATTTTTTTTTTCTTTTTTTTTTTTTAGTGCGGTTTGCTTTCACACTGTGATTAATTGCAACCGGACCAGAATTTATAAACAAAAACACATGTGCTAAGGTCGTTCAGCCATTGGCTGGTAAACGTATAGGCGGGGTAAAGAAGGAAGCCAAATGTCCCACGTAAATAGGCTACAATGGAGACTTTGCGTACTGTAGGTCTACTTGTTATTATGCTAGCAATATGGTTTATAAACTGAGCGCTGGAATCCCCTCTCTCTCATTTGTTTACTAAAAATCTTATATACTTCTGCATTTTTATGTGTTTTCTCCAGCATTTGAGATATCTGGACATCTGCCCAGATATCTAGGAGGCAGCGTGTCTCCTCAGAGCTCCAGGTTAAGCCACGGCTCATCTCTACCTAACCTACCTGCGTTTGTTTGCTTCACGTGTCTCTCTCTGTTGTGTGTGTCACTGGGCTATCCTACATTTCCCATAACTAGTGCAGTGCCCGTCGGAAGTATGTATTCCTATAGTGGGAGCTGAAGAAGATTTTTCAGTTGTGACCATTGTCGTGACCCATGTCTCCTCCCCACAAAGACACCTGCCCAGTTTCAAATCAGCGTGCCACAGACAGACAGACAGACACAAACTCACCAAATAAGTTAAAAGAAATTCTTGATTTATAGATAGATGATCAAATCACTCATGTTTTGTCTGTAAACTGTAAAATAACGTTGAGTCTCCGTTGCCATGGTTACCATCTAGCGTTTGAGCCAGCGCAATAATTTAGAACTGTCATCAGGCAACTGGAAATATTAGAGCGGAGAAAATCTATTTTACCGATATATTTTACATTTCTTATCCAAACAACGTCAAACTTAGCAGTGCACATCTTCGTGCCCGTAGCGAGACACCTGCCCAGTTTCAAATCAATCGGGCCAACGGTTCGCGACATATGCGTGCCACAGACAGACAGACACACAGACGCTTCTTGATAGATGCGCGAGAACTACGGGAGCTCGTCAAATCCAAAAAGGTAGATTTTTGCAACTTGGGTCGGATCGAGGTCGGGCTGCTTTCACACCATAAAGGAACCGCACCAGGGTTCGGTAGGAACCGCTCCGAGACCACCTCCTCAGCTGGGTCTCGGTCCGCTTGTTTGGTCCGCACCAGAGTTCGAGTGATTGTATTCACACCAGTCAAAAAGGTCCGAACCAAGCAAGGAAACGAACTTGAGTTCGTTTTAATCGAACTAAACAAGGCAGGTGTGAATACACCCTTAGATGGGCCCCCCCACACCCAGATCTCTCCTTTTCCCCTGCTCTTCCTCTCCTCTGTTCTTCCTCTCCTGTTCCTCTCTCTCTCTCTTCTCTTTCACTGGTAGCCTGACTCTGTCCCTCCTCTCTGGGATAGGGGGCCCCTCCCGCATCACTCTCTCTGTCACCTGACTGCAGCTGGATCTCTCTCCTCTCTGTCTCGTCCTTTCTGACGGAGCTACCAAACTCAACTGTTTCTGTCAAATAACATGTTGTGTCAGGCTTTTATACAAGCTAATGGATGTTAACATTAGAGGTAGCCTGTTAGGTTACATTACATGGCTGTTTCTTACCTTGCTCTACGTTCACTTTACTAGTCCCAGCTTCACCATCACCACCTTTTTTTAAAATATTTGTTAAGAAAATCTTTAAGGCCTCTATTTTCTTCTTCTCTTCTTCTCTTGTGCTTGCTTGTTTTGACTTGTGCTGACCAGACATTTTGAGCGTACTGAACTTTAAATCAAATGGCAACATCAAATTTTGATCAGTGGCCAAACCATTTTTGTGTTGGGGGTGGTGATTATTTCAAGGACAATTAGGAAGAATACAAATAAAAAGCTTTTATGTAACTCAAATATTACATATTACATATACATTTTTTTTTTTTAATTATTCCATAATTTAATGAGGGCCCAGTTCTGGGCCCCCCTATCGGCGGACGTGACAGACACATCTACCCCTTTCACTCACACAAGCACTCACACATTCACACACCAGTGCCATGCACTGGGAGCAACTGGGGGTTCAGTGTCTTGCTCAAGGACATTTCGGCATGTGGCACATTCCGTGGATCGAACCGCTACCCCTCTGGTTCGTGGAGAGCCCGCTCTATCTACTGAGCCACAGCAGATGACTGTCGTGTCATCTGCAAACTTCACGATGTGGTTAGTAGTGAATCTAGCGCAGCAGTCGTGGGTCATAAATGTAAACAGCAGTGGACTCAGGATGCAGCCCTGGGGCGAACCTGTGCTCAGGGAGATGACACTGGAGACGTTTTTTCCCACCTGCACACACTGAGGTCTGTTGGTGAGGAAGTCCAGCAGCCAGTTACACAGGTGGGTGCTGAATCCAAGGGGGGCCAGTTTATTTATCAAGTGCTGTGGGATGATGGTGTTGAACGTGGAGCTGAAGTCCAGAAACAGCATCCGCACATGTGTATTTCTCCCCTCCAGATGCTCCAGGCTCCGATGGAGTGCAGAGGAGATGGCGTCCTCTGTGGAGTGGTTGGGGCGATAAGCAAAGTGGTATGGGTCGAATGTTGGGGGGAGTCTGGAGACTCTCATAGCACTTCATTATGATGGGGGTGAGTGTGACTGGGCGGTAGTCATTGAGGGAGGAGGTGGTGTTACTTTTCTTTTGTGTTTCTTTTACTTTTTCTTTCGACTCTCGTATGAGCGTTGGTCTTTTCCCACTGCACTGCCATACTTCAGGTTGATGAGTACATCCATGCCCACCCACCTCCCCCCATCCACACACACACGCCCCTCTTTATGCTAAAAACAGTGACAGAATATGAAATCCAGATAATCGAAAAAATAAATATTATAAAAAAAATGGCATTGAAAATGGATGAAAAAGACTACAAAACAGTAGTTAATTTTTTTTAACTACTGTAAAAAAAATCAGTTATTTATTCATTCCTTAATTCATTCATCTCATTCAAAATAATTTTTCAATTTTATTTTAAATTCTAAAACTCGTTTGAATACCAATATATATCAATGCCAATATTAGATTTTTCAATTTAAGTATTTCTTTTCAATGCCAATTTTGATTTTCAATGCCACTGTTTACTATCTGTGTTTTAGACCCATAAGATTAGACCAATGGTCCTCATGTCATCGTACAAGTCCAAAACTAATCCTTAATCTATTGACTGTTTCAGTTGCAAGGTGCCACACTGCCCTCTTGTAGCCAAAATGAGGAACTAGATAAACACATCCCTCCCATTTTCATTTTCAGTAGCCCCAACATGTTGTTGTTTCTGTGAAGTTCTCAGTTTTGAACACATCATATAACTTAAATGAATGAATATGTTATTTTACTTGAGTTCAAAATTTGTTGACTTTGAAACTAAACTTGGGGTCAACAAGGTTTAGGTCCATCTCAATTCAGGGAAATTTTAATCAGCAGATTAACCAACTCCATTTTGGGGATGAATCTTCACATGTATAGGAGCTAAACATTTATTTTTATTTTTTCGTGGCAGTAGAAAGTGTTTTGTGCTGCTCATTTAAATGTTTGCAGTGGTTTTATCTACAGGAACATCACTGAAGAACTCTTTGATAGTCTTTTTTTAGACTGTGGAATTTTAAGAATGTCTCTTTTTGAAGCTTTCCAAAAGTGTGCTCCATCACACACCTCTGTGCTGCAGCTTTAGGATGAAGTTTGGAGGAAATGTTTCACACATCAAGAAGTATTAATTGGACTATTCTGCTGGTGGAAGTGGCAATAAAACACACGAATAGTAGAAATTTGATAGCTAGGCTAGCTTTCCTGCCTTTCAGCAGCATCCTCCAGATGAACTAAAATGTATTTCCAACATATGTCCTGTCCAGCTCAAAGAAAAGTAGATATCATGTATTCACTTCTTATTTTAAAGGCCCTGTTTTCTCCTGAAGGCAAATAAGCAAGTGTCTGGTGTGTGCAATCTGCATTCAGATTCAGTTACTAATACCCTTGAAATTTTGACATACCTGTCCTTTCTCACAAAAACAAACAAGTGTAAACCTTGTCTGCTGATAGATTAGTCTGCTGTAACAGTGTGTGTAGCCTCTCTGGAGTGAATGTAGTTTCCGATCTAGAGACAGTTTTCTACCTTTAAAGAGAGCTAAAGTTTGACTTTTGACTTGTTAAACATCTTTTAATCTTCATTTTAAAATTTTCTGATAATGCAAAGTAATTATTTCTGCATTTTTTTGTACTGGCAACAAATCCCATGAAAAACCAAAACCAGCAATGCATTCTGGTTGAATGAATCTGTATATCCAACACTTAAAGAATCTTCCCCCCTACTAATTAGATTTACATGGACAATACTCCTTCAACCTGACTGAAATCAATTAGATTAGATTAGACTAAATACAATCATCTGATCATATATCTGTGTTTACATGCCCAAAAAACATCAGTTACAATAAAATGTTTCAGACAAAGTGGTTCTGCTGCTGTTGAGCATCTAATTTGATGGAAATACAATAGCGTTGGGACCTGAACATGGTGGTGAGCTATGGAAGCTCACCATGCATAACCAAGCTAACCACATGTTTGTCTTGGAAACAAAGGGAAGCACTGGAAACCTCAAGTCCCACAATCCTCCAGGTGTGAAAACTGACCCAGCAGTTCACTGGCTGACAGTGGCATGTGACCTCTGAGGTCTTTATGAACAGGATATGTGCCTCAGTCTTTTAAGATTGCTGTAATTAAGCCCTTACTCAAGAAAGCCACTCTAGATCCAGATGTTTTAGCCAACTATAGACCAATTTCCAACCTTCCTTTTATTTCCAAAATTCTAGAAAAAGTTGTTGCTAATCAGTTGTGTGACCACTTAAACAGGAATGGTCTGTTTGAAGAGTTTCAGTCAGGTTTTAGAGTTCGTCACAGTACAGAAACAGCTCTGGTTAAAGTTACCAATGATCTCCTCATGGCTTCAGACAGTGGACTTGTCTCTATGCTTGTTCTGCTAGATCTTAGCGCTGCATTTGACACTATTGATCATAATATTTTACTACAGAGACTTGAAAGTGAGATCAAGATTAAAGGAACTGCATTAGACTGGTTTGAATCCTATCTGTCTGACAGATTCCAGTTTGTTCATGTCAACAATGATTCTTCTACTTATACAAAAGTAAGATACGGAGTTCCTCAGGGTTCTGTGCTAGGACCAATACTCTTCACGTTATACATGTTGCCATTAGGCAAGATTATTAGAAAACATGGCATAAACTTCCATTGCTATGCAGACGACACCCAGCTATATTTATCCATGAAACCAGATGAAACTAATCAGCTGTTTAAACTCCTAGCATGCCTTAAAGACATAAAGGCTTGGATGACCTGTAATTTCCTACTCTTAAATTCAGACACAACAGAAGTCATTGTATTTGGTCCTAAGCATCTCAGAGATTCATTATCTAATCACGTGGTTTCTTTGGATGGCATTACCTAGGATACCTAGGACCTAGGATTACCGAGGATATGTCCTTTAAATTGCACATAAAGCAAGTAACCAGGGGCCTCATGTACGAAGAGTTCCGTAGATTTCCTTCTAAATCGTGACGTAAGCTCAGATTTAGAAGCATTTCGAAGCACATTTCCTTTGTACATCCCAATCGAGCGTACCCGACTCCTCCCTGTCCACGCCCATTTTAAATATGCAACTCCCTGCCCACGCCCATTTTAAATATGCAAATTATATTTAAATTGACCCTGCACCTGAGATTCCCATCTTTGCGCGATCAGAAAACGAAAACATAAGAATGAGTAAGACGGGAAAGAAGAAGAACTTCACAGAAAGAGAATTGGAGACGCTACTCACTGGAGTGGGGATGCATAAAAATGTCTCCTTGGCATGCTGCCGCAATGTTTACTTGCATTTGCGCATCACGTATGATCTGCACACTGATCGAATGAAAATGTTTCCTGTTGACATTTACAAATTCATGCGATGGCGCTTTTATAGCAATGTGTGTGCAGTCGATAGCTCACATTCAGAAAACAGTCTCTCGCTGCAAATTGTTCTTTAATGTTGACCTGTTCAGATGCATTGTATGGGAATTTGATATACCTGGCTGACATGCGGATAATTCCGTCCCACACTGCTGGCATGGCTCTGCTCAGGGTCGACCGGCACAGTCCCTATCGGTCGGAGTAATAGCTTTCACATTTATGACAGTTTCCCGGCATCACCTCTAAGTGTCGCCAAAGGATCGACATCTGTAGAATCCTACTTACGCCAGCCACGTCGTTGGCGTAGGGACGTACAAAATTCCTGGACATTTCACTCTTGATACATCTGAACTTTTACGTGAGCGAGTACTTACGTAACGTTTTTGTACGCACGCAACGTTCGTACATGAGGCCCCTGGACTGCCTTCTTTCACTAATATCGTCAAAATTAGGAACATCCTGTCTCAGAGTGATGCTGAAACACTAGTTCATGCATTTGTGTCATCCAGACTCGATTACTGTAATTCATTACCATCTGGCTGTCCAAATAGCTCTTTATAAAGCCTCCAATTGATTCAAAATGCCGCCGCAAGAGCAATGACATTAGCAAGAGAGATATTACTCCAGTTTTAGCTTCTCTTCACTGGCTCCCTTTAAAGTCTAGAATAGAATTTAAAATCCTCCTCCATACAAGGCCCTCAAAGGCCTTGCTTCATCATATCTTAAAGACCTCATTGTACCATATTATCCCAACAGATCACTTCGGTCTGAAAGTGCAGGCCTACTTGTGGTTCCTAGAATTTCAAAAAGTAGAATGGGAGGTAGAGCTTTCAGCTATCAGGCTCCTCTCCTGTGGAACCAGCTCCCAGTTTGGGTTCGGGGGGCAGACACCCTCTCTATTTTTAAGGTCAGGCTTAAGGCTTTCCTTTTTGATCAAGCTTATAGTTAGGGCTGGACTAAACCATCCCTTAGTTATGCTGCTATAGGCCTAGGCTGCTGGGGGACGATGCACCAAACACATGTCCTCCTTCTTTCTTCTCTCTCCTCTCTCGCATCCTTCACTTTCTTTTCTCTGGCACAGAGCTCTTGCCCTCTAATAGATAGGAATATCTACTACTAGTCATGCAATTCTGTGCTCTTACTGTATAGAATGTTAACTGCTGTGTTTTGTAAAGCGTCTTGAGACGATTTGTATTGTTATTGACGCTATATAAATAAAATTGAATTGAAATTGAATTGAATCAGGTCATATAAAATGCGCTGTTTGGCCTGTGTTCTCTCTCCCACCTCTTCTCCTCCACTCCACACCTCCACGTGGCGATCCCCAGCTGCTCGGCTGCAGCTGGGTGCCAGGTAGCCTGCTAACAAAGAGCAGCTACTCTAGGCCTGTTCTCCTTACAGCAGCGAAGCGACATCCTGCTTGAGGAATATGCACTAGCTCTTTTAGCCAACAAACAGAAGGTTTCCAGGCTAAACTCCCAAACAACAGGAGCCACACGGCTAGTTAGCACCGAGCTACTAACAGTCCACTTTTAAGGACTTCAAGGAGAGGCCGGTTTCCCTCCAACATCTGCCATCAGGAACACACACAAAGACTTCCAACTATTCCCAGCTCGGCCCTTCCATCAGGAACCGCTAGCTAAAGGAGCAACACGTCAGGAATTGACTTTTCCACCAAATCTGGTAGTATGAAACTGGGCATAGTCAAGCTAAGCTAAGCATTGAACTCTTAAACTTTGATTTGATGTGATATTTGTCTTTATTGAGTTGTTGTGATCATTTGGTTGTAAGGTTAGAGTATTGTTAAGTTGATGTTAAAATTATGCAACACATAGACTCAGGATCTCTTGCATGCTAAACTAACCATCCTTCCTCTAACCTGGCATCTCATAAAACTCTTATCACATTCCACACAGGCATTCAGCCAGCACATGGCACATGAGTGTCCCTACTCAGCAGCCATCTTGTTTCCTTTGTGTTCAAGGCCTCAAGGCCCCAGCGGCCGTCTTGACACACCCACTCCAGCATAGACACACACACACACACACACACACACACACACACACCTGTATTAAGTACACTGTAGTTAGATCGCATGTTTTTACTTTTATTCTTGTTAATAAATGTCTGTTAAACATACCTGTTGTCTGTTTAATGTTGCACAAGAGTGAATTTTGCCAACCTCTACACTGTCAAGAACTCCAAATTCCTTTCCAAATTCCAAATTGACAATTTAGTATATTTTGAAACTGATTTGACTAATTGGCTATCTTTTCCCTTGTTAGAAGGGTCGTGCCCCGAGGTGATCTAGTAATTTAGATCCAATTATTTAATAATAAATAATTATTTTTGATAATTATTAACTATTTATGATAGCCAAACCCCAATATTAAGTGCCCAACAATAGAATGAGAAGTTTCTCTCCAGCTTTATCGACAAAACTGAATTGATTCATTATGAAAAGATGAACAAGATGTTTCCTTTGGTGTTGCTCCACATGGATTCTGATTTCGTTCATCTTTCCAAACACTTGACTGGACAACTTGACAACTTGACATTGTACTTCAGGACTAAATGGAGTGTTTTTTGGGACTATTCTCAGCTGTGTTCTCATATATATTTACTGTGCTAATGAGCAGTAATGGTCCTACATGAACTCAAAGAATACAAGCAACTTGTTGGCCCTGGAGTTGATGTATTTTCACAAAAGTTTGAATGAACAAAAGCTTTTAGTTGTTAAATTGAATTCTTAAATTTAAGGCTTCTTCTGCGTCCACATGAACAGGTGATCATTCCCTCTTCATACTAGTCTCAAAAAGGTGTCTTCCTAATGCTTCTTTGTCAAAACACTGGCTGTGTTTACAGAAGATAACTGTGATCTCACATAGCTATAAACTCCAGCTGGACTAGTTGGGAGAATCAGTCAAATTTAGGGCAATAAGTCTAGTTAAAAAGTCAAACTATAATTTAACTTTTAAATGATTTATGTCATCAGTAGATTTCCTGATAGTGTACTGGAGACAAAACGGTTTTATTGGTTTGGTTCTTTTCATGGGCTAAGGAATAAAATGCAGACTTAATCGTTTAACTGTCGATCATTTATTCATGGTGATCGTCAACTTCTTTAGATTAAGAGTTACTGGAAAGCTCTACTATAAGCTTTTAGCCGGGATAGCAGCCGTTCAGATAAACAAATAGGTCAAACTAAACTTGAATTTTAATACCTTGAAATTCACTTTCATGCTGTCTCATCTGGATCTTCTTCTGCATCATCTTATGTTATCCCCAAACATAAGAGATGTTGGAGAGCAGTTTGAGGATATTTCAAGCGCATCTCTGACTCTGTTTTAATCTTTGCACACAGCAAAAAACCGAAGAGACCTCAGAGACAGAGGCAACAAAACAACCGGCTAAAACCTCTGACTCTCGCCTACGACGGAGACATGGACATGTAGTCCTCCATGAGATGCTTCACCAAGCACTTCACCTTGTCATAGAGATCCACTTCATCACCCCATCACAGCAAGGAAACATGGATGTTTGCAGCGTGAATGGACACATTACAGAGCGGAGATCCTCTTAGCTGATAAACTGGTGGGGTTTAACCAGTCTAACTGGAGTGTTTTTTTTTTTGTTTTATTTGTTTTTTTGCAAAGAGCCTTTGTGACCTCCTTGTTCAATAAAATGCCTTTTATTTTGTTGCCCTCTACACATGTGTGGACACATTTCTGCATTAAAAGACTTGACTGTGTGGAGTGCAGAAGTAAGACCCAGCTCTCCTATCTCCAAACAAGGCAGTACAAGCTCCAACTCTTCCCCCACACTTTTCTTCCCGTCCCTAAAAATGCTGAGTAGCTGGAGGCTTTTGATGCTCTGATGGTTGTACGTTGCCAAAAGTCACAGGAGGAGGTAGAACGAAATCCCCATAAAAAGGTTTGGATTCCTTTTTTCTTCTTACAGTCTTGAACAAAAGGGAGGCATTTCTTTCTCTCTATAATCTAATTGATTAGTTTCAGGCACTACACTACAGGCACTACAGGGGAGCAGTGACGTTAAAACACATTTAGGTGTGTCACAAAACAGGTGTGAATTTCAAGTAAATATATGCATAGATTTTATTTCTCATAGCAGAGTTGTTTTGTGGTCTATAGATTTCATTACTACCCAGATGAAACAACAAGATCAGTTACCTGCTCTACAAATGATTTTTAACTCACAAAACTGATTATATTTAAAATTTTAGATCGAGTATACGCTAATCAGCCATAACATTATGACGATAATCTGGTTATCATGGCATATGTCAGTAAATGGCATATTTTAGGGAACAATTAAACATTTTGGCACTATGGTTAGAACTGATGCCTCAAAGCAAGAAGGCTCTGGGTTCGAACCCAACAGGTTTCTGTCCAGAGTTTGCATGTTCTCCCAGTACCTATGGGTACTCTGACTTCCTTCCACAGTCTAAAGACATGCTCGTCAGGGTAATTGGTCATTCTAAAATTGTCTGTAGGTGTGCATATGTAAGCGTGAATAGTTGTTTATCTCTTTGTGTTAAGTAGATGTTACAGGAAAAATGGACAAGTGGAAGAATCTGAGTAACTCCAAAACTGCTGCTTTTCTGGGGTGTTCCTGGTCTGCAGTGGTCAGAATCTATAAAAAGTGGTTCAAGGAAGGAAAAGAACCAGAGCCAGGGTCATGGACAAAGACATGAGGTATAGTCTGCTGAAAAGGTTAATACTGGTACTGATAGAAAGGTGTCAGAACACAAAGCGCAGTGTATCTCCTACCATTAACCCCCCATGAGGTTTAAGTTAATTTTATGTAGTTTTATAGCACCAGATCACAACAGAAATCATTTAAGGTTACCTTTCCTTAGAACACCATCTATACCTTGTCCTTTTATTAAACCAACTAAATGGACATGTCATTTCTGTCTCTTGATGATCGCACATTTACAATTCTCCTCTGCCCTCTGTATCACGCACACACAGAGATACGTGCGCACAGACACAGGTGAGCATACGGATACCGCGCGTCAGTAAATATGTTGTGTCAACCTTCTGAAAAGCAGACACAAATTGTAAAATTAACTTAGGAATAAAAGTCCCGATGTTTAGTTTACTTTACAGTTCAACAATTAAAACAATTGTCCAGTTGTTATGTTGGCTGCTGTCATTAAAAGAAGCACATGAACACCATGATTGTGTCTGCATCATGCACCCCAAGCCCCACCCCCTCAAAGTCTTAAAGACATTTATATAGTACTGGGGACCTAAACGCAAGGACCTACGCACGTAGCCAACGCAGGTGCGAGTCATTTATACTTGTGCCTAGTCAGTCTGGCAGCTTCGGTGCTGTGTCTTTTTTGCCAGTCGGGTTAATTTTTGTTTATACTTCCTGCTTCACTTGCCACTTCCTGCTTCACTTTCGCTGAAATTTCTGCTGAATTTCACCGAACGCAAGTCAAACAAATGTCTCTATCTCCAAACCTCCTCAGTAAACCAATTCTTTATTGATACAAAACAATTAATTCTAACATGCGGAGATAGAGAAGCAGCCGGAAATACTAAAGCAGAAACACCCTACTACCAAGAGTGCCAATCACAGCTCTTGTGCTCTGTGTTACCATTTCTGGGGAGGTGCATGTCAGCTACGGCGCTAGGCTCTGCGTAGGGGCTGTCATCTGACAAGAGGCGGGGTACACCCTGGACAGGTCGCCAGCCTATCGCAGGGCTAACAAAGAGAGACAGACAACTATTCACACTCACATGCACACCACATGCACCAGCTAGGTATCAAAGTAGCATCCATGATGCCAGGACTTATCCACGTCAGAAGTTTGTCGTCATAATGTTATGGCTGATCAATGTATGTGTAGAAACATTTTGCAGCATTTTCTAACTGATAGAAACCATTCATGCATTTCTGCTTTACTGACAACAGCTGAATTCTAACAGTCCTGTGATAGTTTGAATACTTGAATGGGGCTTCCAGCATAAACTACAGAAATATATTAAAACTGAACTTTCTTTTGAGGTCACATACTTTTTAAAACTTTCTCATTTAGTAACTTTATTGTAGGTTCTCTTATTAGTTGCACTACACGGAGGTGAAATAAAAAAACATTGTACAAATTCAATATAATATGTTAATAATAAGAAAATGCGCTTCAAAACAAACCAGTGTGGAGAATGTTTAATATTTTCTCTCGTGGGATTTGTAAATGGCAGCAATTTTTTAACTTTTTTGGAGGAAACAATTTGAAGTACACTATATTGCCAAAAGTATTCACTCACCCATCCAAATAATTGAATTCAGGTGTTCCAATCATGTCCATGGGCACAGGCGTATAAAATCAAACACCTAGGCATGCAGACTGCTTCTACAAACATTTGTGAAAGAATGGGCTGCTCTCAGGAGCTCAGTGAATTCCAGCACTGTAATAGGATGCCACCTGTGTCCAATCATGAAATTTCCTCGCTACAATTGCTACAGACCTCCAAACTTCATGTGGCCTTCAGATTAGCTCAAGAACAGTGCATAGAGGGCTTCGTGGAATGGGTTTCCATGGCCAAGCATCTGCATCCAAGCCATACATCACCAAGTGCAATGCAAAGCGTTGGATGCAGTGGTGTAAAGCACGGCACCACTTGACTCTAGAGCAGTGGAGATGCATTCTCTGGAGTGACGAATCATGCTTTTCCATCCGTCATGGACGAATCTGCCTTTGGCGGTTGCCATGAGAACAGTACTTGTCTGACTGCATTGTGGCAAGAGTGAAGTTTGGTGGAGGGGGGATTATGGTGTGGGGTTGTTTTTCAGGAGCTGTTCTTGGCCCCTTAGTTTCAGTGAAAGGAACTCTGAATGCTTCAGCATACCAAGAGATTTTGGACAATTCCATGTTCCCAACCTTGTGGGAACAGTTTGAGGATGGCCCCTTCGTGTTCCAACATGACTGTGCAGCAGTGCACAAAGCAAGGTCCATAAAGACATGGATGGGCAAGTTTGGTGTGGAAGAACTTGACTGGCCTGCATAGAGTCCGGAGCTCAACCTGAAAGAACACCTTTGTGATGAATTAGAGCGAAGACCGCGAGCCAGGCCTTCTCGTCCAACATCACAAATGCCCTTCTGGAAGAATGGTCAAAAATTCCCATAAACACACTCCTAAACCTTGAGTGAATGAGCGAATATTTTTGGCAGTGTAGTCTATGTGTGCATTTATTTTGTATTGCAGAAAAAAAAAAATTGTTTGAATATTGGCAAAGTGGGTGTATGATGTGTGCTGACTGTTGTTGTCTTGATGCCGGCTGTATGTTGTGACTGCCAAAAAAAAAAAAGAAGCAGACAAAACGGCCCACCCAGACTTTTGTACACGTTGTTTACATGTATGGGAAAATTAACTGAAAATAAAATGCGGACACGTGTCGTAAACGCACAAAAAGAGTGTTATGTATTTTTGTTATTTCCATGAAAAGCTAAAACCGTGTTAGTCCATTTTAGTTGTAGACTAAATCTTACCCTAATGTCGCGATGATTTTCAGCAGAGAAGCCTATCCCAGCTGTCATTGGGCAAGAGGCAGGGTACACCCTGGACAGTCAAGTCAATTTTATTTATATAGCATCAATAACAATACAAATCGTCTCAAGACATTTTACAAAACCCGGCCTGAAACCCCCAGAGCAAGCCTGAAGGTGACGGTGGCAAGGAAAAACTCCCTTTTAACAGGAACAAACCAGGTCGCTGGTCTATCGCAGGGCTAACACAGAGAGACAGACAACCATTCACACTCACATGCACACCTGCAGCCAACTTAGAATCACCAATTAACCTAACAAGCATGTCTTTTGGACGGTGGGAGTAAGCCGGACAGAGCCCACGCAGACACAGGGAGAACATGCAAACTCCACACAGAAAGGCCTAGTCGGCCCGTGGATTCAAACCCAGAACCTTCTTGCTTACATTTTAATATTTTCCCATTAATCTTATTAAATTATTCCCAATAGCCTATTCTTGTCTGTCTCTCAGCTGTGGTGCTTCTGGCAGTGTAACTTTGCATTAGAGCTTTTATCCAATCATATTTCAGCCATCATGTGTGGCTGAAGTCAAAGAAATCTGCCTGGGCCTTCATAATTAAAAATGCAGGTGGCTGAAGCTTGAAATACATAGTAATGACGCTGTTCCTTTAACCAATTGCATTTCAAGTTCATATTTTTAGGCTTTCCTATTTTTTTGAACCCATGATGCCAGAAGGAGGAGAGGCTATTGATTTGGTTGCAGATCTTCTTAGAAGGCCATTTTTCAGGGTAGACTTTGAAGGAAATGTTGGATATTGTGAGGAAAGACCACCTAATCCGGGAGCTAGCTAGCTTGACCCAGCCCGGGAAAGAGTGTGTCCGCCACTTTCAGGGAAATGAGCGCTACTTGGCTGACAGGCTCTGAGGAGAATTCTAAAATGTTTCTTAAGTTCTGGTGAATAACATTATTTACGGGTCCATGCAATGAAGTTACAACTACAACAACGACATGTATCTCACATACCACCACAGTAAACTACTTGACATTTGACAATAATAATCTGTGGATGACTCCTTACAAGCCCACCAAGTTTCGTGCAGTACGGTCTATAGGGGGCGCTACTGGTGACTTATGCCTCTGCGTCCCGCTTTTGGCTCATATCTCGAGAACCGTGTGCCTTAGAAACAAAATTCTTTCTCCCTCTGATTTCTTGGATAGCCCTGGTTCTAATGGACTAAGCCACGCCCATTTCCGCCTGCCGTTTTTTTCCCCTCCATTTTGAAAAAATTGCACCTCAAAGCAAAATCAACTCATCCCGTTCATCCAATTCTCACCAAACTTGGCATATATCATTTCTGGACAAAGATAATGAAAAGTTCTGAAAAGAAACAGAGTTATTAATTACAAAGTCAATGGCTAATTAATTTTTAAGTATATAAGTATATACCCAAACTTAACAACAAGCCCTCCAACTTATACGACCATATAGGTCGTTTGTACATGCTCTCGAATATGACCCATGGGAGCGTTTCTTGTAATAGCGCTCCTGCCGGTAACAGGAGAGTATTGCGGATTGCTGGGTTGATTAATCCACTACATCGGTATGTCATAGTTGGACGAATTAAGGTAAGTACAGCAAATGTGTTTAATTGACATTTGAGAACAATATAACATGTTGTCAGCGCGTTTTAATGTTGTTTCGCTGTCTAGTATACTATCTAGAATTACTACGGGGGATAAAATTACCGTTATAAGAGTTAACGTTACATTAAAACAACGCTTGCCAAAAGTTAGCTAGCTAGCTAGCATTATAACAGCTATGTAAATATGACTCCCAGAAGACGTCAGGACATGCACAGGTGAAAGCCTGGAATAGAAAAGTACAGACAGATAAGACAGGTGTCCAGTGGTGTCTGTAAGCCGATTTTCAAATGCTATTATCATACTTTACATACTTTACTTACCAATCACAGCATCTATTGTTCTGAAGAGAAAGCGTGTATTGAAGTAGTTAAGTAATATATTAATTTATAACTGCCCTATGCCTGAAATCAGGCATGGTCCCTGAGAACTTGAGGCCCTCTTGACAGGTCAGAGTGATCATTGGATCATTTAAAAGAGTATCATCAGTAATTTTATTATCACTATATGAATAACTGTCAAACTGTTTCAGTGAGAACAGTCTCATTCTAGCCTTCTCTTAACCCATAGCCTGCATCACTGTTTGATTGGCCATGATTTCTACAAAGGAACATAACATGCATATAATAGTAAGATATTCACTGGAAAATAAGGGGTAAACATGAAGTTAAACAGATAGGTAGCTCCTTGATTAGACAGTTTTGCTGTTGTCATCCAGCATCAAAAGGACTTAAAGTCAAATCTAATTTTATTTATATAGCCCGAAATCAAATCAATTCAATTTGTCCCAGGGGGTTTACAATCTATACAGTATGTGACATCCTCTGTCCTTAGACCCTCAATTTCACTAAGGAACAACTACTATGATTTGTGTTGGGAAACCAAATTCTGACATAAGTTTCTGCAGTACATTATATTTCTGACTCGCACAGAAGTCCAATAACTGAACACCGCTCGGGTTCAGATCAGGCAGGCCATTCCTCCCAATCACGCCCCTCCGGGTCACGCTGTCATTGCCCACATGAGCGTTGAAGTCTCCCAGCAGGACAATGGAGTCCCCAGTCGGGACGCCATCCAGCGTCCGTCCTAGGGCCTCCAAAAAGGGCGGGTACTCTGAACTGCTGTTCGGCACATATGCGCAGACAACAGTCAGGACCCGTTCCCCGACCCGAAGGCGCAGGGAAGCAACCCTTTCGTCCACCCGGGAGAACCCCAACGTACAGGCAGATAGTCCAGGGGCAAGCAAAAAGACCACCCCGGCCTTCCGCCTCTCACCCGGAGCAACTCCAGGAAAGAAGAGAGTCCAACCCCTCTCAAGGACTTGGGTTCCAGACCCGACGCTATGTGTTGAGGTGAGGCCGACTATATCTAGTCGATAGCGCTCAACCCCTTCCACAAGCTCCGGCTCCTTCCCCGCCAGAGAGGTGACATTCCATGTCCCAAAAGCCAACTTCCATAACCGAGGATCAGACCGCCAAGGCCCCCGCCTTGGTCTGCTGCCCGATCCACAATGCACTGGACCCTTCATGCTCCTCCTGCGGGTGGTGGGCCTACAGGGAGGCGAGCCCATGTCTCCCGTTCGGGCCGGGCCCGGCCGGACCCCATGGGCAAAGGCCCGGCCACCAGGCGCTCGTCCATGAGCCCCAACCCCAGGCCTGGCTCCAGGGTGGGGCCCCGGTAACCCTCCGGGCCGGGTACATGGTCTCTTAACCATCCTTGGTCTGGCCCTTCGCCTAAGACCAGTCTGCCTTGGGAGGCCCTACCAGGGGCAAACTGCCCCGGACAGCATACCTCCTAGGGTCATTAGGACACTCAAACTCCTCAACCACAATAAGGTGACGGTTCAAGGAGGAGTGACGGTTCAAGGAGGAGGACGGTTCAAGGAGGAGCGACGGTTCAAGGAGGAACAACAATTGTTTGTCGTTAGGAACAAATGTGTCGGTTCTTGCATAGCTTAACCATTTTAAGTTTAGGGAAATTTTTTCTGAAAATGAATATCCTCTGGCAATTTTGAGCTATATTCATTCAGCACACCCAAAATGGCTTGAAAATAAAAAACAAAAAACAAACAAACAAAAAAAATCAGAATATTACAAAATGTCCATAGAATGTTGGGTGAGTAAACATATCGATGTATTTACCTACGATGACATCAATGAGTCGTTACAGCCCTAAGTCATTCCCCCTTCATACTAGTCTTGAAAAGGTGTCTACTTAATGGTGCTTTGTTAAAACACTGACTGTTTTTTTCTCCCGACTTTATTTATCAAGTTAAAGTGATTCAGTAGAAGATTACCAAGATGCTACCACGTTTCTGACGTTGCTGTCTATATGGATTCAGCCTCCCTTTTTCTTTTCAAACACTTTAACAACTGGTTGTTTTGCTTCCTCCATGTTTCTGTCCCTTCTGGAAGCTAGTCACCTGATGTTTACCTCATATGGGGCAAACATGCTCAAAGAATGGATTTATTCTAACCAGAGAGAAACCATCAGATTAAGTTCACATGGCAGGAGCTAATACTTCCCTATTTTACTGATTATTATGTTTACATCACCCCTCTACATTTGAAAATTGTGTATGATTGGGCAATACGCGGTTATATCAGACATTTCTAAGTTTTTTTGTGGAAAATTTGTTGTGTCTTTGGAACATCATTCACCTACGCTGGAAACACTTTATGAAACACTCTTTTAATGACCAGTGTGAACAGTAACAGAACTAAGACTTTAATTTGAGATCTCCCTGGGAAAATGTCTACCAACATTACAAACTGAGACTTATTTGACACATTCAGTTATGAGGTTTATATTTTGATTCCAAGTTCATTTGTGTCTTGTGTCGATTAAGATGTGAATGAAACATCCCCTCTGTGTCCAAGCCTGCTAAGTTTGAGAAAAACCTGTCCTACAAACTGGTGTCATTGAGATTGGAAGACATCTGCGTTTCCTGGACTTGGAGTGCTGGTGAAAAATACTATCAAGTTGATTTACAGGATCTAAAAATTTTACAGAGATATCGGCCTTTGCTGATTCAGTTTTTCCTCCTGACAAGTCACATATACAACCCGAATTCCAGAAAAGCTGGGACGTTCTTTAAATGTGAACAAAATGAAAACTAAAAGACTTTCAAATAACATGAGCCAATATTTTATTTACAACTGAACATAAATAACATAACAAATGTTTGAACTGAGAAATATTACAATTTCATGCACAAAATTAGCTAATTTCAAATTTGATGCTTGCTACAGGTCTCAAAATAGTTGGGACAGGGGTGTGTTTACCATGGTGTAGCATCTCATCTTCTTTTCAAAACAGTTTGAAGATGTCTGGGCATCGAAGTTATGATTTTCTGGAGTTTTGGTGTTGGACTTCGGTCCCATTCTTGCCTGATATAGGTTTCTAGCTGCTGAAGAGTTTGTGGTCGTCTTTGACATATTTTTCTTTTAATGAAGAGCCAAATGTTCTCTATAGGCAAAAGATCTGGACTGCAGGCAGGCCAATTCAGCACCCGGACTCTTCTCTGACAAAGCCATGCTGCTGTAATAGCTGCAGTACGTGGTTTTGCATTGTACTGCTGAAATACACAAGGCCTTCCCTGAAATAGACGTCGTCTGCAGGGGAGCATATGTTGCTCTAAAACCTTTATATACCTTCCAGCATTCATAGTTCCAAAACATGCAAGTTGCCTATACCGTATGCACTTATGCATCCCCATACCATCAGAGATGCTGGCTTTTGAACTGGATGCTAATAACACACTGGAAGGTCTCCCTCCTCTTTAGCCCGGAGGATGCAGCGTCTGTGATTACCAACAAGAATGTCAAATTTGGACTCGTCTGACCAGAGAACACTTTCCCACTTTGAAACAGTCCATTTCAAATGAGTCTTGGCCCACAGGACACGGTGTCGCTTCTGGACCTTGTTCAAATATGGCTTCCTTTTTGCATGATAGAGCTTTAGTTGACATCTGCAGATGGCACAGTGGATTGTGTTAACCCACAGTGGTTTCTGGAATATTCCTGGGCCCATTTAGTAATGTCAGTGACACAATAATGCCGATGATTGATGCAGTGTCGTCTGAGGGCCCGAAGACCACGGGCATTCAATAAAGGTCTTCAGCCTTGTCCCTTACGCACAAAGACATCTGCAGTTTCTCTGAATCTTTTGATGATGTTATGCACTGTAGATGATGAGAGTTGCAAAGCCTTTGCTATTTGATGCTGAGGAACATTACTTTTGAAGTACTCCACAATCTGTTTACACACTCTTTCACAGATTGGAGAGCTTCTGCCCATCTTTTCTTCTGAGAGACTCTGCCTCTCTAACTCATCCCTTTTTTAACTAATCATGTTACAGACCTGATATCAATTAACTTAATTACTTGCTAGATAGTCTCCCAGCTGAATCTTTTTGAACCTTCTTGCTTTTTCAGCCATTTGTTGCCCCCGTGCCAACTTTTTTGAGACCTGTAGCAGGCATCAAATATGAAATGAGCTTGTTTAGTGGATGAAGGTACAATTTCCCAGTTTGAACATTTGTTACATTATCTATGTTCTGTTGTGAATAAAATCTTGGCCCATGTGATTTGAAAGTATTTTAGTTTTGATTTTGTTTACATTTAAAGAACGTCCCAACTTTTCTGGAATTGTAAATCGTACTCTAAATTCATGCCATTTTCCAGGACAAATTCAGGTGTTAACTGAGCTTTAAAATGTTCTATAACTCTAAATCTATAAAAATGTCTAAAAGTGTTATGTCTAAATATTTCTTGGATGTGATTTAGAAAAAAGCTGAATATAAAACATTTTTAAAAAACTAAATAACCTTATTTCTTTACATTATTAGTGATGAATGGTCCACAGACATGACAAGAATAAGCTCATTAATATAATGCAGTTTATTAATACATGATTGACATAGAGACTAGTTTCTTTCCCTCCTGGAAACTTGTCACCTCACCTGATGTTTAACTGATGAACACCGAAATTGGAAATACTTCAGGAAGCAACATTTCAATAGCTGAACAGGAGGAACGATGTTGCGGAATGTTCAGTGGGCTATATTTCAATGAAACAAAATGAATAATATTATTAAATATAAATATTTCTTTAAAAATAATTTCGATAAAAGCTGTATATAAACAACTAAATAATTGTATTACTTTACATTATTAGTGATGAAAGGTTCATAAACATAGAGATAATAAGCTCATTCATTTAATATAGTACAGTTGTAAAGGCATCCAAACTCTGTGTTACTGTAAAAGAGGAAAAGCCACCGCAGCTGATGGCCACTAGATGTCAGCCCTTGATGATGTTAAAATAAAAGCTCCTTCTCAAATGTCCACAGTGTGAACCTCCCTCTCTCTCTCCCCCATCTCCACTCAGTCTATTTCTCCCTCTATTCCCCCCAACTCCCTCCCTCCCTTGGAACCTCAGAGCGCGCTGTATAAACCATCCTTCCTCAGACAACATGTACAAACCCCTTGCCGCAGCTCATAATCAACCAAACACAAAGCCGTCACTTGTTTCAGCAGCAGACATCTGACCCATCATCTCTGCTTCCTCACCTCTGGACCACCCTCTTCCCTCTTTATTTCTCCTCAAGTTTGGCTGTTGATAGGGGCTCAATCAGACGGATTTCTTTTTTTGGAGATCCACTGGACGGTTTGACACAAGGGGAGACGCTCCACACAGAACCATGAAGACCACATGTCTGTGGGCTGCCACCCTGCTGCTGTCAGTCATCTCTCTGGTGAGTTAGATGTCATCCTGATTTGACCTTTTGTCTTATTTTCACATACAGTCTCATTGATTAAAGTCTGCACTACTAGCTAGAAAGGATATTTACAAACAGACATCTTGACAAATGAGTTTCAGGTAAATCAATGACCTGGAGCAGGAATTTATCCTTTTAAGATCATGTTGCTGGCTGATGTATGATGATCTCCTATAGGACAGAATTAATTTAACATCCACAAACCAGATTTCTAACGTGTCTCTTGATTACATTAATATCTCCATGAATTGATGGAGAAGGTGAACACAAGATCCAAATCTTGATCTTGACAAATCCACCCATCTATATTTCTCCCCCTGCACCATCCGTCAATCCACATTTTGCATTTTCTTTTGCATTTACAGATGCACTCCAATAAGAATATATATTTTTGACAGTGGTACCGGAGAACAGCCTGAGCCCATTATTACAAATGCACCAGAATGCTCCTAACTCAACGCCTTGACAGTTTATGACAACCCATTTCCTTTAATCCTCCAAGAAACAGTAACCCCTCACCCACTTAAAAAATGTAACAAAGCATTTTTTCAAAATAAAACAGGAGCCACTCCTCTCTCCAACAGAAATTCCATAAACTTAATCCCCCACTACCCTTAAAAAGCTCCTGAGGCGTTATCTGTGTTTAATTTGCATAGTGATGGAAAGAAGTCAATTACTGTTAATTATTTTCTACAACTTAATACCCATTATCGAATTGAATTCACCATCTTGAAAACGATAAACTCAATTTCACAGTTGACTAAGCACACTAATCATTTCACCCCCGTCACCACCAGTTTTATTTTTTTCCTTTAAGGAGTCTGTCCTGCTCTGGAGGAACATTCTTCGATTTCAGAAACAATAACATTAACTATTTAAACTCTTTAACATGGATTCCCCCATTATTTATGAATTCATATTATTTTCAGAATGTAATCTTTAGGTAAGTTATTTGCATAATGGCATCACTTGACAGCAGCGTTTTGTTTTTATTTTTTTCCAGACCGGGCTGCCAAATTGCTTCGCTATGCTTTAATGGGATGATTATAATTGTTTTGTAGTTGGTGCATCCTAAGCCTTTGCCTGCAGCTTCTTTAACAGATTGACAGACCTCACAAACTTATTTTGGCTACCTTTGAACCAAGTCGCGTGTGAAATAATATGATTATCTTTTGGGTTTCTTTTTCCTTTTTTTCTTTTACTCATTCTTCTTTTTCAAACTGCCCCCTCTAATATCCCGCAGTTTGTCCACATACAGTATTTATCCTCCTCAGAAGTCATGGTAATAATTATGCCCTGGCCTCTAAAAGAGGTGCTGCAATGATAGCGCTTGGCTTCATCCACAGCTGCCTGTGAAGTCTTGACACACTTTGTGATTTGTCATCATCTCTGACCCCCTTCAGGTAACACTTTGATATCACTACGGAAATATAGACTTAAACTCTTAGTGGGCGTCAAATGCTCTTAGATGATCCATCAGTTCAACTACAGGGGGACCTCACAAGGCGAGTAAATGACTGTGACGACAATTATATCCCAGGTGCCCGGTCAGAAAATACTCTGAAAGACGCTGATGACGCTTAAACAACCTCCCTGTCTGGAGGGTAAAGTGTCTTATGTGATTTAATTTTGCTACAAGGCCGGAGTGGATGTCTTACACCGGAAGACACACAGGTTTGATCCCTTAGCAGTCTCATGTCATTAAGCCAAACTCTAACAGCTCCTCATCTTGTCTGGGTGGAAGTTAACACGTTGAATTTAAAAAAGGGGGAATATATCTGTAGTTTATTTAGAAAACTTTTGCAGTGTTTTATTATTAAAGGATTAATTATTTCTGAGTTGTGAACACGCAGCATCCAGGAGAAGACTGCAAAGTGGCATTTCAGATTAGAAATGTGCTATCCATTCGGACTCTGTTATAAACTGGAGCTGTCATACTCATAAATCCACCCTGCACAGCCGCCGCAGCATTCAGGTAAATGAAAACTGACACACACTTTCATTCTTCTCACAAGATTTTGTGTACAGCCCACCACCAAGTCATCCAGCTCGTCCGCCGCGTCTATTAAAGGTGGAATTTGTTGGCTGTTGAAGGGTTGTTTATCTTCGAGTTTCAAAGAGGGGAGGCCTGCACCTTATCGCAGCCTCGCCAAGAGTTAGATAGCATTTTAGTCTGCTGTTTGTAACATCTGGCAATCTGAGAGTCATTTCCTAAAGGACTTTTGCATACCTATGCTGTGTGTGTTAGATTGTCGAGGGATTCTGCAAGTGAAAAAAGGGGGAAAGGGGGATTGTTCACTTTACATGTATACATTTCGTACAGAAGACATGATTAAGTTAGGTTCTCCTCTGAACATGCTTCAATCATGTATAATCCCTTAAATCTTGGTGGATGCAAAGTCTACAAGTCTCAGTCATGTTAAGAAAACAGAAAATAGTTATGTTTCCTCTGGAAACTCTGCCCTGTGAAAACTTTCACAGTAAAGGCTTCATATTCAGCACACGAGTAAACTGTACACTGCTCTAATAACTGACCGATAGTGGGACAAGGAAGAGCTAACAGGCGCTAGTTATTTACATTTAGTTATATTCATCACATGGATTGCTGTCTTCCACATCCAGTTAGTACTACGGTGGCCCTGAAGGTCAAAACACAACATTTCACAAGACACAACAACATTTGGAAATGGTTGGAACAACTAACACTCCTTGTTTCTGATTGGACAGAACCCGACAGTGTAACGTTATGTCCTGTTTATACTTCACTGTGTCCGTGCACGAGTTTTAAACTGCGTTGGAAAGAATGGAGGACGAAATGGCATTAATAGAGGAATATTTTGAAAGAGGACATACATATAATGTCATTATAATATATGCTCCTAATATGCTTTCAACCCATCATGACATTAGCATGACCCTCTGAACCCTGAAAGCACGGTTGAAGGAGTTAGGACTGAGGAGACGGGGCAACTATGTCCTCATTGTGCGTCCCCTCGGCCTCTTTAAATAATGCCAATGTCTTTCCACAAGACATGCAGAAATCTGGCGACGACTGATACTTCTTTCCACAATGTGGACAGTACATGTTGTCTGCTTTCAAAGCACATCACAGTGTCTACACTTCCGCATAGCTGACCATTCACAAAGTGTAATTTCTTGACTGGCAGCAAAACAACCAATCACATTATCTTATATTTTAGCACGGCAGGTTCTGTCCAATAAGAAACAAGAAGTGTTGTCCCTATCCTTTCTGTAATCTGTAATGTTGTGTTTTCTGTAATGTTGTTGTGTTTTGTGAAATGTTGTTTTGTTTTGACCTTCAGGGCCACCGTAAGTAATTCCTTGATAGAGAGATTAACTGATGTACTGAGACGAGCTATTCTGCATGTATGGCTGTATCACCTCGACAGATTACAGGGACTGGCTGTACACTACACTTCCGTGTAGCTGACAAAGTGTCATTTGTTTTGGGGTTTTTTTTAACTCTTTATTTATAATTTTTTTATCTTTTACAGAAGGGTAAAACAAAAGATAAATATAAATAGAACATAGAACAGTTACACATGGTCAAGGTCCGTGGGCGATCAGTACATCCAAAAGACAAAATATCATACACACTACGTGCTTACAGTCTCACTCATTGGCCAAATAAACTTGCCATTTCTGCCATCGTTTTTCACCTAGATCTTTTTGGAGTCGGATTGAATAAGTCATTTGCTCTAGTACATGTAGTTGTTTTACAATATTAACAAAAATGTCTAGAGTGGGGGCATTTTTCTGGAGCCAACATTTTGTGATGGCCTTTTTACTCGCAGCCAGCAAGACCCTAAGAAGGTACATATCATCTTTACTCAAGCCATCTGGCATATTCCCAAGATATAGAGTTGTGAATAATACATTCATATTAAAACATAGAACCTTTGAAATAATTTTTGCCACTTCCCTCCACAAATACTGGATGGAGGGGCAAGACCAAAAAACATGGGCCTGATCAGCGGAGACCTCTCCACATTCTCTCCAACAGGCTAGTTGTGTGCCAATCTGTTTGGACTTCTGCTTGGGAGTTATAAAAAAACAAATTAAGCTTTTCCAACAAAAGTCTCTCCAAGCCCAGGAGTTGGTGGAAGTTGACTGTGTTTTCCAGGTGTTCCGCCACATGTCCTCTGTTATCACGATGTTCAACTCTTTTTCCCATCAATGTTTCACATAGTCTGTAGAGTCCTTGTTCAGTGAGTTGATGCCATGGTATAACTTACTTATAAGTCCTTTAATATTCCCAGAGTTGTATGCATCCATGAATATATAAATAAGCGCTGGTGGCTCTGCTGGGTTACAACCTTTCAGCTTTTTACAAAAAAAAATCACGAAACTGTAAGTACCTATAAAAGTCTTTCCCACCTAATCCATACATTTGACACAAGTTGTTAAAGCTGTTCACCTCCCATCCCTTAACAACTTTGCATACAGCAGTAACACCATAATTGATCCATCGCTTATATCTATGATCTAGTAATGCTGGTGTGAATTCAGGATCATATGCTGGCCATCTAAGTAGTTTTATTTGTTTTTGGAGTTCAAGGTTTTTAACTACCTCCCCCCTTCAATGAGCAGTTCACCCATTGGTTCTCCGTGTGTAATATTTTTTTCTCCGTTCCCACACAACCAAGTAGTGATTGTATTGGTGCATCTATCAATGATAACTCCATGGTTTTCCATTTGGCTACATAAGAAGAATTACACCAATATACTAGAGGTCTCAATTGGGCTGCCAAATAATAGTCCCTTAAAGATGGGAGGGCCTTGCCGCCCCTCTCCTCTGGAAGATGAAGGGTGGAAAATTTAACCCTTGGTCTCCGTTTATTCCAGATGAATCGTGAAATATGTTTATTGCATTCTCTAAATTGTTTCAGAGGGATTTCCACTGGCAGTGATAAAAAGAGATATAATAACATAGGGAGGATATTCATTTTTATTGATCTAATAGAGAGCCGAAGTCCCGCCCCCTCTACTTCCGGGTTATGGGACCTATCTTTCGAAAAAATATGAACGGCAGTCTATGGCGAAAGATAAATTATTTTCTGGTCCCGATCGACTTGTGCCTTGGATTATACATATGTTGTTTTTCAGAATAAAAAATGATTTTATATGTCAAGAATGTCACAGTTTGTCGCAAGATAGTTAAGTAAAACGCTATGGAAAATACGTAATTAAACGAACTACAAGTACCGCATGCTGGCGCGTACAGAACCGACCAAAACTCCCTTCGTGTAACTACAGCTCTCGACATGACCCGATTTATAATGATTTTCACCTCGTTTGATGCTTCTGCCTTCATCCTGGAAGAAGACGGTAAAGCTCAACAAGGAGACAGCCATAGTTCTCTAGGGATCTCTAGAGAGCTGTAGTTCACTAAGCGATCTCATACAAAACCTAATGTTGTTCAGCTTATTTACGTCAAATAATTTATCTCTTGACGTGAAAAATTATCTTTTAAATTCACACACATCATATGTGAAATTCATGCCACAATTCGATCGGGACCAAAAAATAATTATGATCTCTCCATAGACTGCCGTTCATATTTTTTCGAAAGATAGGTCCCATAACCCGGAAGTAGGGGGGCGGGACTTCGCCTCTCTATTCTGCCACCAAAGTCAAGAGGCAGCAGGCTCCACCCATCAAGGTCATCATATATTCTTTTGTTAATAGATAGATAGATAGGTTTTATTTGTCACATGCACAGTTATACATAGTACAATGCACAGTGAAATGTACTGTTGTACCTGCAGCCAGTAGTAAGAAAATATATAAGTACTACAGTAAACAGTAGTTACTACACTAAACAGTAGTTGCACACAAGGTAAGCGATATAAGTGTAATGTACACCGATAGAGAAATAGAGTATAAAAAAAATAAAATAAAATAAATGAGAATAAAAATAAAAATATCGACTGAATAAAAATATAGACTGGTAAACTTGGGAGGTGGGGGGGTAGTTGTATATGTACATAATTTACAGTATTAAATATTAAATATTAAGCAGCTACATGAATAAAGTGCAGTGATATTTTAAGTCCAGTTAAGGCTCAGAGTTGAGCAGGCGGATGGCATGGGGATAAAAACTCTTCTTCAGCCTCTCAGTCTTGTCCTCAGGCAACGGAAACGCCGGCCTGATAGCAGTAGAGAGAAGAGAGAGTGTCCGGGGTGACTGGGCTGTTTCAGGATCTTTGTGGCCCTTAACCTGCAATGTTTGGTGTAAATGTCCTGCAGGTTGGGGAGGGGGGTTCTGATGGTCCGCTCCGCTGAACGGACCACCCTCTTGAGGGCCAGGAAATACAGTTATAGTTAATATTGAATAATTGTGTCATGTCTTTAGGCAAAGTCACTCCCAGATAAATATAGGGTGAGTTCCAATTAAAACTATACATTGCGCTGAGTTCTTCTATAGGTGTGAAATTAAATGTCAAAACCTGTGTTTTATGCATATTTAGGACATATTCTGAATATTCCCCATAAGTTTCCATCATTTTCATTAATAGAGGCAGGCCTGAATTAGGATTTTTTATTGAGATCAATACATCGTCCGCGTACAGACTTATTTTATATTCCTCTCTTCCAATAGAAACACCTTCCAATCCCGTATCCTGACGTACTGCTTGGGCTAAAGGTTTGATGAATAAATTAAATAGGCTGGGGCGGAGAGGACAGCCCTGCCTGCAGCCACGTTGTAGAGTTATGGAATCAGATGGACTGCCATTAACTTTAATTCTCGCAGTAGGGGAGGAGTAAAGTGCCTGGATACAGTATATAAAATCCTTACTAAAGCCAAATCTCTTCATTACTAAATACAAAAATTCCCACCCGACTGAATCAAAAGCTTTTTCAGCATCTAAACTAACAATAATGGCACTTTGTTAATCTGTTCGATGGTATGTAAGGCTCTTCTTATATTGTCCTGCGTTTGTCTATTCTTTATGAATCCTGTTTGGTCCTCGTCTATTAGCAAGGACATCACAGGCTCCATTCTTTTTGCTAAAATTGTGGCATACAATTTATAATCTAAATTTAAAACACTAATAGGTCTGTACCCTTTACAGTCCACTCTGTCCTTACCTTCTTTGGGGACCACAGATATGAAGGCCTCTTTCCAAGAGGCAGGGAGAGAGCCTCCTTTTAGAATATAATTAAAGCTGGACTCCAAATAAAGGAGAAGGCGATCTTTCATTGACTTATACCATTCTGGAGGAAAGCCATCCGTGCCAGGTGATTTGTTAGCATTCAAAATTGAGATAGCTTTGCTTATTTCCTCCTTTGTTATTGGTGAGATAAGTTTATCGTAAGCTTCTTTGCCTAGTGTGGGAAGGTCTAAGGAGCTCAAAAATTCAGCAGCTGAGTGGTTATTAACCTGTTCAGATTGAGAGTATAAAGATTTATAATATCTTTCAAATGCTTTTTGTATGCCATCCAAATTGTTAGTAATTTTATTTGCAATAGGGTCTCTAATCGTGTGAATAGTGTTTTCTGCCTGTTGTTTTTTGAGCCTCCAAGCCAACAATTTTGCAGCCAGCCTCATAATATCTTTGTTTCATGAACCTTATATTTTTTTCCACCTCCTCACCCAATATTTTATTATTTATTTCCTGTTTAGTATGTCTGATTTGTTGTATAATCGAGGGTTCTTTCTTTATTATGTGTATTTGTTCCAAATATAGCGTCAATAACAATACAAATCGTCTCAAGACGCTTTACAAAAACCCGGACTGAAACCCCCAGAGCAAGCCTGAAGGCAACGGTGGCAAGGAAAAACTCCCTTTTAACAGGAAGAAACCTTGAGCAGAACCCAGCTCATACGGAGGGACCCATCTGCCTAAGGCCAGCCGGGTACAGACAGAAGAAAGAGAGAAGAGAACAGCAAGATAAACATACATCTGTCATAAAATGTGTAGTATATGGCTGTACTAACCGGTCAAACCGGGGAAAACAAAAAAGTGTCTTTAGAATTCCCAAAGTGGTAACCCACAAATGGCATCAATTTAAAAAACTGACTGAAAAACGGACTTGACTGAAAAACGTCTTCGGCCCATGTCTTCGGTCAGGGAGAGCGGAGTCCGACAACGCCCGTGTCTGCAGTGAACACTTCGTGAAAGGTAAGGCTACAGTAATTAAGCTACTTACAGAGCTGGCTAAAACTGTCAACAATACAGAGCAGGGTATTATAATATTATTAGAAACATAGCTATGTATAAATGTATATATATATATGTATATATATATATATATATATATATACATATATATATATATAGCTATAGCTATACATTTGTGATTACCCTTTGGAGCTCTAACGTTAAGCTATGTGGCGATCTCCAGTGTCTTTAGTGTTTTTAGCATTGCTAGCTAACGTTAGCTATCACAGCCAGTGGTTCTCATATTGATGTCATTGTCTATCTATGTACAATACAGTCTTGGTAATCTGGACAGAATCATCTAACAAAAAAAAATATTGTCAGATCTGTGATTGAGATGGCCCTATAGACTTAATATGAAAACGGTGGAGAACTATTTCATAGACTAATAACATGATGTAAACTACAGTTATCCCTCCTTACTCTCAGTACAGGGTGTTAATCACATTTATTCTATCTAGGCTGCCCAAGTGCTGTCACAGATGTACGGTTCATCTTGGCTACCAGAGAGGTAAACCAGTGACAGAGGCATCACGTCAACGTGAGGAAAGATTGAGGGCCAGAAAAGCTGATCAGACCAACACTGATGCAGTAGCGACCTGCACCGGCACCGTAGATGCATTGCTCCACCTCGCTGAAATACAGAATAATGCATGGAGGTTGCAATGTAGCCATGTTACATTAACTGTTTTGATAACTATGTATCATACCCATGTATTTGTTTACCTCAGAATTCATCCTAAACAATTACCACCACCTTGATGAATACAATTTGTAAATTATACAACTAACCTATCTTTCTCCCTCTCGTCCTCTTTGCCAAATATATTCTATATACGAAACTGTTATATACGAAATGTTTTAATACTATTACTTGAGTAAATGAATTTGAATCAATTGAGCTACTTTTCCCCGCGACCCTTAACAGGAATAAGCAGGTACCGAAGATGAATGAATTAATGAGTTACTTTTGTGAGTCTGTTTTTACACAAGTATCTGTTCTTCCAATTGAGTAAAGAATATGTGTACTTTTGGCACCTCTGTATATTGTACATGTGTTTTTATATTTGTCTTCTTACAGATAGGTATTAAAAATATTTCATACTGTGTTTAAAAACTGTGTCATAATATCCCAAAATCATCCTGATATGCTTCCAGCGAAAGATGATAGACAATATTGAGTTATCACTCTGCCATACTTAATTCATAACAGTTATTTAAATTCACATCACAAAGTGGCCTTGGCATATTTCAGAAACTCATTTATTTTTTTGTGATGGATAAGATTTTGAACTGTTGTGGTCACATTCTATGAAAACCTATGGACATACATGTATAGACATGAGAACATATAAACATTTGATTCATTTTGACAATGTTGGAGGTGATATAGTTAGATATCCATTTGCACTTTTCCATAGTACAACATTTACTCTTTCATTTTAACACCAGCTTCAATGGCAAACAGAACTGCTCCAACATGTGAGCAACATTCTGACAATCTGTTGGTAAAAAGGAAAGAGAAAAGGAATTATGCATTTACAGATAAGATCTGTTTTTCACAGCACAGTGATACTATTAAGTAACACAAACAACTGACAGACTGCTTTGTTTATGTCGCTGAGAACCTAATTTTACATACGTAAGGTGTGCTTTTCTGCTTTCTGAACTTAGTCTTAAACACCAGACAGTCCTCTATGATATGATATATCACACATTGCCAGTTTACCACAGAAACTAAAGTCAATATAAGCTAGTATCTCACTGGAAACAAACTATAGTATTCTCACAATAGCTCTGCTGTCACATTGTCATGTTCAAACAACTGGACAAATTACTAAAGCAGGGGTAAAGGTGGCCTAGTTTTGAATTACATGTTGATTTGGTGTTCATTTATTATGACTTACCCAACCAATACAATTGCAATGTGCTGTAACAACTTCTCCGTTGTCCTTAGCCACGACCCAGTCTCATTAGACCTCTGAGAATGGTTGACCTAGAAACATTAGGTAGAAACCAGTTAGCTACAGTTAGCCAGCTAGCTTGTAGTCTGATGCCAGTGGTGCATTCATGTAACGTTACATTAAAGTTGAAACAGCAATGTAAAGAGAGTGAATTACATTACACCCACTTCTCCCTTGTGCTGTGCTGCTTGGAGGTAAACGTTTCCCAAAAGTAATGAATTGCGATATATCGTTGGCTACAGCCTGCTGTACATTCACAACAACAACACCACAAGTAATGAATTATAATGCCCTGCTGCTGCAAGCACACTGATTAGCAGCCACTTGGTTGTCTCTGCTAGTACACAACAGTACTACCGTGGATTACTAAACTACCGCTGAACGCGGTGCCAGTTTCCGCTGTGTAGCGGCCGCTTCTCCTCCCGTTCTCACTACAGCTGTTCTAATGTCAACAAACACACGTGGCGAATAATTTAACAAATTCACGCACATTACCAAACTCAGATTTATGTGTCTGTTATATTACGGAATGGATCTACAGATTCATTGGGAACACTATATTGATCTTCATTTGCTGTTGTTTTTTATTGACCATGACTTTTATTGTTATACAATGTTACATGCGGTACGGCAGTAGCTACTGTCGTACTACTATATTTGAAAAGACCAAAATGCTGAGTTTTCTATCTTAATATAATAAAGGAAACAATGATTTTTTGAGATCGCGAGAAGCTGGAACTTGAAATACGTTTGAAAAATGAAACAATTAAATTATTATCAAAGGAGCTGCAGAGACATTTTTGACTAGTCGATTCATTGATTAATTGTTTCAGCTCTACCAGAAGGTATACCTAATGTATAGCAAAATTTGGAAGAGAAAATATCTTTAAGGTGTTTCAACCCTGATATCTCATAATTCAATGTCATCATTCATTTGGAGTTATGTTACTGGTCACCTGGAATTTTAACCCAGTGCTCTTGTACATGTAAAATTGGATACTGATGAATGAATGAATTTTGAGATCTCTTTTTTAAATTCAAGATCACTACCATATATCTGACTAACCGTTCTATGTTGTTTCAATAACTAGGTACTTTAGTGCTCAACAAAATATTACAGGTTTTCATATTTTGTTTTGTACAATTATACTCACCATGTACTCTTACAAGATTTGCTGGATCCTCATTGAGGTAAACACACAGCCCCTTGAGGATGCATTCCTGCTCAACATCAAGGGGCACAAGTACAGCAAGACATTAGTGTAGAATCCTTTTTCTTCAATCAAGTGTGTACAATGTCAAATCAGTATGTTTTTCAAAAAAAAAAGAAAAAAAAAGCATTCTTACTTGAGTCAGGTGTGCCAAAAGCTCTGCAGACTCTTGCCAATATACCCGCCTTTCTTTTCAAATAGCTTCAGTAGTTTGTCAGATAGCACATCCAGCTGTTTAAGAAATCTCGATTGCAGGGGCATGGTGGTAATGTGCTTAAATTCTGCATTTACCTGAAAACAGGAATTATCACAGACAGAAAAATACTTATTTGATCACTTCATTTTCTAATTATGGCCCTTCTTTACAATATTATTTGCCTTGACAAAATGAAACTTCTATGTGATTTAGTCGATTTTACAAACAGCTTTGGTGAAGCTTCACAGCAATTGTTTTTATTACCATTCAGATTTATACAGCCAGTTCCTGTAATCTGTCGAGGTGATACAGCCATACATGCAGAATAGCTCGTCTCAGTACATCAGTTAATCTCTCTATCAAGGAATTACTTACGGTGGCCCTGAAGGTCAAAACAAAACAACATTTCACAAAACACAACAACATTACAGAAAACACAACATTACAGATTACAGAAAGGATAGGGACAACACTTCTTGTTTCTTATTGGACAGAACCCGCCGTGCTAAAATATAAGATAATGTGATTGGTTGTTTTGCTGCCAGTCAAGAAATGACACTTTGTGAATGGTCAGCTATGCGGAAGTGTAGACACTGTGATGTGCTTTGAAAGCAGACAACATGTACTGTCCACATTGTGGAAAGAAGTATCAGTCGTTGCCAGATTTCTGCATGTCTTGTGGAAAGACATTGGCATTATTTAAAGAGGCCGAGGGGATGCACAATGAGGACATACACTGAAAAAAGGGGAAAAGGGGGATTGTTCAATTTACATTTCGTATAGAAGACATGATTGAGTTATGTTCTCCTCTGAACGTGTTTCAATCATGTATAATCCCTTAAATCTTGGTGGATGCCAAGTCTACAAGTCTCAGTCATGTTAAGAAAACAGAAAATAGTTATGTTTCCTCTGGAAACTCCGCCCCCTCCAGGGTTCCTGCAGGTTTGAGCAAGTGAAATTTAAGACTTTTTAAGACCTTTTTAAGACCATTATAGGTTAAATTTAAGACCTACTCGAAGTACAAAAAATAATTAAAATCAGAGACCCAGAATTACTTTCAAAATAATCAAATGTATTGTCATTCAACTATCAACTATCCTCTAGATGTGATTTAACATGCATTGAGACATGTCCCAACTTCCTCCATCCGATGTGCCATGCATAGATTTGTAATGCATTTCAATGTAATTAAACGGCTTTGAAACACATCGCTGTGGACCGTGTTATCTATTTATTGTGTTTTATCTTGTAAAGCACTTTGGAAACCTTGTGTTTGTTAAAATTGTGCTATATAAATAAAGTGGATTGGATTGGATTGGATAGAGCTCCGGGCATCACGTGACTTTTTTTTTTTTTGTTGACACCGCCATATTGGCAGGAAAACTGAGGAAAAATTAATAGAGCCAGGGGTGATTTCAGGCCGTCAGAATTTACTGCGCACTTTAAACAGATTATATGTCACAGACCCTTATCATGCCCCAGGTGTGCTTTTTTCAAGCAATGAAACAGCCGGGGGGGGGGGGGGGGGGGGGTTCCCCACACGTCACGTCACTTTATGATGATGAAGCAGCAGAATCGGTAGAGTCTGCAGTTCACCTCATAAGGATTGTTCAGCGCGTTTCAGCCAAGCAACGATATCATTTCGTTCAAGCTGTTAACAGCCAGAGTATTACATGGAGTAGTACCAGTTTACGCCTCCTTTGTTTTCATCGCTTAGTTCAGCAGGTGTCACTCTTGAATCCGTCTCTTTATTTTTTTTGACTTCCTCCATCTCTGTAATGTGGACGCTGGTGAAGGCTACAAGCCATGAACGTTTTATTATCGGTTATTATAGTGTTCTGTAATACGCCGTGAGACCTGGCTTTACATGGTTCTGTTTAATAAATGTATTGTGCTGAAATCCCTCCACTTCGTCTCCTGCCTGCTACTTCATGTTGAAGCATACTACTAGCAAACGTGGCTAAGCTTCTCTCCAACTCCATGTTGTTGGGCCTGGGTATGAAGGCTCTCAATATTGGGGTTTGGCTATCATGAATAATTAATAATTATCAAAAATAATTATTTATTATTAAATAATTGGATCTGAATTACTAGATCACCTCGGGGCACCACCCTTCTAGGAAGGGAAAAGATAGCCAATTAATCAAAACAGTCTCATAAATTATACTAAATTGTCAATTTGGAGTTCGGATTAATAATTAACTTAATAACTATAACCAAAATTACCATGTTAACAACTAGTTAAAGTTAAAGGAATTTGGAGTTCTTGGCAGTGTAGAGGTTGGCAATATTCACTCTTGTGCAACATTAAACAGACAGGTATGTTTAAGAGACATTTATTAACAAGAATAAAAGTAAACATACAAGCTAACTACAGTGTACTCAATACAGGTGTGTGTGTGTGTGTGTGTGTGTGTGTGGGTGTGTGTGTGTGTGTGTGTGTGTGAGCCAAAATGGCCGCCGGTTGTGGGCGTGTCAAGATGGCCGCCGGTTGTGGGCGTGCCAAGATGGCCGCCGGGGCCCTGATGTCTTGAACGCAAAGGAAACAATGGCTGCTGAGTGGGTACACTCAGACCATGTGCTGGCCAGTAGATGTGTGGAATGTGATAAGCGTTTTATGAGGTGCCAGGTTAGAGGAAGAGTGGTTAGTTAAGCATGCAAGACCCTGAGTCTATGTGTTGCATAATCTAACTAACATCAAACCACTATACTATAAACAACTCAATATAAACAAATATCACATCAAATCAACATTTGTAACTCTAGCTTAGCTTAGCTTAACTAGGCCCAGGTCATATTACCAGATTTGGTGAAAAGTCAATTTCTGGTGTGTTGCTCCTTTAGCTGGCGGTTCCTGATGGAAGGCCAAACTGGGAAAAGTTGTAGTCCTTGCTGTGTTTTCCTGATGGCAGACGTTGGAGGGAAACTGGCCGCTCCTTGAAGTCCTTTGAAGTGGCTTGTTAGCAGCTCGGTGCTAACTAGCCGTGTGGCTCCTGTTGTTTGGGAGTTTAGCCTGCAAACCTTCTGTTTGTTGGCTAAAAGACCTGGTGTAGATTCCTCAGCAGGATCTCGCTTCGCTGCTGTAAGGAGAACAGGCCTGGCACCCAGCTGCAGCCGAGCAGCTGGGGGGGTCTCCACGTGGAGGTGTGGAGTTGTAGAGGGTAAGAGGATAAGAGAATAAGAGAAAGAACACTGGCAAAACAGCGCATTTTATATGACCTGATGACCTCAGAGGTCACATGCCATTGTCAGCCTGCTTGGTCAGTTTCACACCTGGAGGATTGTGGGAGTTCTGGTGCTTCCCTTTGTTTCCAAGACACGTGGTTAACTTGGTTATGCATGGTGAGCTTCCATAGCTCACCCCCAGGTTCAGATCCCAACAATGTTACAAAGCCAGCAATCATTAAACTTACATTTTGCCCATTTCCCAAGTTGACAACGAGGTTCATGTGACAGAAGAAGTCTCGAATCCAAAAGGAGACAAAAATCCATAACGCTAACAAACGTTACGTGACGATAAAATCTCCCCGCTCCACCTGCGCAGTACGACCGGACCATACCCGGTGCAGCAACAGATTACAAACCGGGCTGAACACCGGATTCCACTTCCAGGTCTCATTTGTAGTTTAATTTCGGCGTACTGCTAATAGTTATATTTAATTTTAGTTTTATTTAAAGAACTACACAGAACACACAGAACTAACTGTGAATGCCACCGACGCATTGAACGAAATGCAAATGAAGCAGTAAATGCACGTAAGGATTTAAGACTTGACGAAATGTAATTTAAGACCTACAATGCAAAATATGCTCATATTTAAGACTTTTTAAGGTCTTAAATTGGCATTATCAAATTTAAGACTTTTTAAGACTCCGCGGGAACCCTGCCCCTTGGAAAACTTCTGCAGGAATTTTGGCCGCCATCTTTTCACCCTCACTGGACAAATTGAAGTCGACTTGGAGAGTTATGGACAAGGTAAGGACAATTAAAACTTATCAAATGTTTGTCAGATTTAGAGGTAGTCACTTTAGACGTACAGTTTTCATAAAGCCGGTGTTTTTATCAGCCAGGAACATTGAGCAACATGAATAAGACGATGTTAGCTAACATTTACTGGAGTTTACATTTAATGGAGAGGGGAGGGTCATAACCGCTCTGTTAGCTTGCAGAGTCATATCCGCGGTCGCGAGCTGTGGAAAGTCAAAGTCGCCCTGTAAAGTTTTGGGGAAACAGCTACGGCTGCCTTTTACTGCAGATTTTTACAGTGGACGCCCCTACTCGACCAAAGTCCGTCCACATTAACCAATGAGAGAAAATTGTTACCATTATGAGTTATCGTCAGCCTTAAGGAGAAAAAAAAAAACTTTCACAGTAAAGACTTCATATTCAGCACATGAGGAAACTGTACACTGCTCTAATAACTGACCGATAGTAAGATAAGGAGGAGCTAACAGGCGCTAGTTATTTACATTTAGTTATATTCATCACATGGATTCCTGTCTTCCACATCCAGTTAGTACGGTGGCCCTGAAGGTCAAAACACAACATTTCACAAGACACAACAACATTTGGAAATGGTTGGAACAATCAACACTTCTTGTTTCTGATTGGACAGAACCCGACAGTGTAACGTCATTTCCTGTTTATACTTCACTGTGTCCGTGCACAAGTTTTAAACCACGCTGGAATAAATGGAGGTGGAAATGGCATTAATAGATTATTATAAAATATTCAGAGGGATTCAGAGATTTGTATATTATTTGCAGCAACATTCAGTATAATGTTTCAAGTGTATATATTGAATGTGTTTTGTTTGATCTTACTTTGTTACTTTTGTGACTGCGTGCTCTGCAGGCAGAAGATGAAGCCCTCGTTCCAAGGATCCATTGAGGAGACCATGGTAGGAATACATGTCGTTAGACATGATGCCACCAGTAAACCAGAAGACATTGTGGTTGTCTTGGAAGGCCAGATTGTACTGCATGATCTGGACAACACTGCATTAGATGCTGCCATGTTATTTGGCCTAATGTATGCTTTGAACCTCAGCTACCCTCCTGAACTGAAGTATTTTTTGAAGTGCTTCAGAAAGTTGTGATGAAGTTGGGCGAAAACACGCTCTCTAAGAAAGCCCAAGTCCTCCAAAACAGACTCTGTGAGTGAGCTGTTGCCATGGACCATGGTTGGTCTTTGTTGCTGTTGTACTGGAGTTTGGACAAATACTTGCACTGCCTTTTATTTGTACTTTCTTTATCTGTGGCATATATGTTGTGTTTTCATTTTCTTCCAAAATGTATGTTGCAGTGTCCTTTGACAAAATAAAATCACTAGTAAAAAGTAAAAGTTTTTCTTTATGTCTTATTTGTTTTTGGGAATTTCATGGTAAATGCTGTAAATAAGAGCTTAGGTTGGATCAGACAGAAGGATGTACAAAATGGATTTATTTAAGTAACAGAAATTTATAACTTGATAGTGTAAGATTTACTTGTCCGGGTCAGGTAGATTTAACAGAACAACAGTGTGTGTAATTTATGTAAAAAGCTTATGTTGCTTTAACAGATGATAATTAAATATAACATATATTACTTTAAAGCATAAAAAAAGCTTTAAAGTAACATTTAAAAAAATTATGTTGGTTTAACATAGAGTAATTGAATACACTTAACATTAAAGAAAATTGTTGAATTAACATACAAAAGTCATGTTTCTTTAACAAAAAGTAATTCAGTATATTTAACATAAATAAATCATTTTAAGGAAACATAACTTTAATATGTGCAACCGATGTAGATACCTTTTTCATGTAGATCCAACAGCCTTTTTTTTTCAGTGGAGTTGTCCCGTCTCCTCAGTCCTAACTCCTTCAAACGTGCTTTCAGGGTTCAGAGGGACATGTTAATGTCATGATGGGTTGAAAGCATATTGAGAATCAGTGGCGGTTCTACATTGAATTGCGCCCCGGGCGAGACCACCTGCGAGACCCCCCATCCGTTCAATGTGGGAGAGACCCAGAGGTGAACTGCCCCCCCCCATCCGTTCAATGTGGGAGAGACCCAGAGGAGAACTGCCCCCCCCCCTTCTCACACACAGCTTCTGTGCACGGTACCTTCTTAGCAAGCAAGGGCGCCTGCACCTGCAGGTGGCGCCAATTTGCCAGTTCCCCACACAGATATGACAGATGATAGAAAACCATGTAGCGGTGCAGATTTATTTATTTATTTTCCAAGTGCTCGTGCCGCCCCCCTTGTGTCATGAAAAAATGACACAAATGATTATGTTCGCCCGTGCCTAAAACCGCTACTGGCAGTAGTCTAGAAAACTGGCAAGTTTTTTTTTTTTTTTTTTTTTTTTTGAAGGCGCTCGTGCGCCCTCACATAGATTGCGGTCGCCCACATTGCCCATAGCAAAAACCGGCCCTGTTAAGAATGACATTATATGTATGTCCTCTTTCAAAATATTCCTCTATTAATGCCATTTCGTCCTCCATTCTTTCCAACGCAGTTTAAAACTCGTGCACGGACACAGTGAAGTATAAACAGGAAATGACGTTACACTGTCGGGTTCTGTCCAATCAGAAACAAGAAGCGTTGGTTGTTCCAACCATAGACATGGTTCCAACCATTTCCAAATGTCGTTGTGTCTTGTGAAATGTTGTGTTTTGACCTTCAGGGCCACCGTACTAACTGGATGTGGAAGACAGGAATCCATGTGATGAATATAACTAAATGTAAATAACTTGAGTAGTAGTGTAAAACCCGGATCTTTTGAGGGATTCGGATTGGTCTGTTGTATGAGCCGGGTTTTGCAAGTCACTTGATCCAAAATGGCCCGTTTGCAAAAGAAAGTGTTTCCAGTACATTCACTCGAGACATAATAAAGCATAGTAAACACCTAATAAAGGATTATTACAGTTACCTGTTATTGCCATTTATCAGTTGTGATACATGGCCACTGAAAATCACATAAATTATCTATCATAAGCCTAAACCTAAAGCTCAAAATTAAACTGTGCAAAAAAAAAAAAAAAAAAAAAAAAGAATGAGGACAGGGTCACTACTACGAAATAATATTTTATTTTCTTATGGTCTAAAATGTATGTGGAGTGGATGCTAGCAGTGGAAAAAAGATTCGGGATCCGTTTCATTGAAGCGGCCACCAAAGAAGACTCATGAATCATGAATCTAGACGTCTATTGAATCGGATCAGTTGAGTCCTACCACATTTGATTAACAATCAATAAACAGCACCATTCAAACATACATACATTTTGCTTCTCTGCCGAGTGAGATCACAAAATGTACTACTCGACCTGACCACTAGCAGCGCCACCTGCACTCAGCCAGCAGGGAAGTAGCGAATGTGTAGCGGATCCGCTACTCATGAGTCCGCTGTTGATCCGTCACTCATGAGTCCGCTGCTGATTCGCCACTCATGAGTCCGATCCGCCACTCATGAATCCGCTGCGGATTCGCCACTCATGAGTCCGAGCCCCCACTCATGAATCCGCTGCGGATTCGCCACTCATGAGTCCGATCCATCACTTATGAGTCCGCTGTGGATCCATCACTCATGAATCCGCTGCGGATCCGCCACTCATGAGTGTGACGTGATTCAGTTATGGATTGCTATTTTGTGTTACACCACTAGATGTCACTGTACGTATTGCGTGACGAAAAAGGGGGGCTTCCGGGTAAAGCTTGAGACATCATTACGTTGGTTCTGACACGCGTAGGTTGTGTAAACTGTTAGCTGCATAGCTCCGAATAAAGACGTACATGAAGTTACCGAAAGAGTCTGTGAACTTCATGACATGGTGTCAGAAGTGACTCTCCTGGCCGAACGTGAGAAGAAACGCATATTGTTTGGAGCAGCGACATCATGGCAAAGTTTCATGCGCCGGAGTCGTTCGACTTCACCCAGCCATCTGCGTGGCCGACCTGGAGAAAGCGTTTCTCTCGCTATTGGATTGCTACTAAGCTCGACCAAGAAGACTTCGACGTACAAGTGAAATCTTTGTTGCCATGGGGAAGGAAGCAGAACCCATATTCAGCACGTTCATATTCCCTGAGATGGAGGAGGAAGATTTTGACTATTACAACACAGTGGTCAAGAGGTTTGATGAACATTTTGTGCCTAAGAGGAATACGATACATGAGCGCGCATGTTTCCACAGATGCTCTCAGCGACAAGGAGAGAGTGTGGAGGCGTTCGTGAGGCATCTGTATGAACTGGCAGAACATTGTGATTTTGGAGCTACAAAGGATGAACAGATAAGGGATTGGATCGTCATCGGGATTGCGGACAGCGATGTGTCAGAGAAACTACAGCTAGAGCCAGACTTAACGCTGGAAAAAGCCATCGGCATTGCTTGACAGTCTGAACTCATTAAAGTGCAAAATGCCCGCGACAGATCGGCGGAAAATGAAGTAAGTGCCGTTACAAGCAAATTCCAGAAGTTCAAGCCATTTGGAAAGAGACATGCTAGAAATAGAATGAATCCACAGTTTAAACCTGCAACAAAAACAGTTAACGGAAAAGACTGTACAAGGTGTGGCAGAATGCATGATTATGGTGCCTGTCCTGCAACAGGAAAACGTTGCCGTAAATGCAACAAGACTGGTCACTTCGAGATAAGGTGCAAAACAAAGAGTGTGGGAGCTGTGAAAACTGCAGATACAGACAGTGATGACGGCAGTGCTTGGTTTTTAGGGACTGTCACAGAGGAGGACGATCCTGATGATGACAAATGGCTACAAGATCTGTGTATTAAAGGGACTACTGTGCAATTTAGAATTGACACAGGAGCTGATCAGAAAATACATATCTAAGCCTGCCACAACACCCTACTTTAAAGGCTACCAAAGCTGTTTTTACAAGTCCTGGTGGAGAGCTCAGTTGCAAAGGCAAATTCAAGACTGATTGTTTGAAAAATGGAGTGAATTACACTTTCTGGATATACGTGATGGAAGGCCCATTCACCACTAACCTGCTCGGACGGAAGACTGCCACTAAAATGGGGCTTGTGCGCAGAGTGGAAAGACTTGAGGCATATGAGGATGTTTTTGGGGACATCGGACTATTGAACTGTGATCCTGCAAGTGCTCAGGCCTGATGCCCAGCCCTATAGTATCGCCGCACCCCGACGCATTCCTTTTCCCATCCTCCCACACGTAGAAGAGGAACTGAAACAAATGCAGTCACTTGGCATCATTGAGGAGGTAAAGGAGGCTACTGACTGGTGTGCACCTATGGTGCCTGTGATTAAAAAGAATAAGAAACCAAGAATTTGTGTGGACTTAACAAAATTGAATAAAGCAGTGAAACGTGAGAGGTTTATTCTACCCACATTGGATGACATCGCACCAAAACTCTCAGGCACAACGGTTTTCTCTACTGTTGACGCTTCAAGCGGGTTTTGGCAAATACCACTTGATGCGGAAAGCAGAAAGCTCACAACTTTCATCACACCTGTGGGACGATTCTGTTTCCGGAGGCTTCCGTTTGGAATTACGTCCGCCCCGGAAATATTTCAGCAAAAGATGAGCACTCTCCTGAGAAATCATCCAGGCACAGTGGTGGTGATGGATGATATCCTGGTCTTTGGTCAAAATAAAGAGGAACATGACCAAAACCTCAGCACAGTCATGCAGACTATTAGAGCTTCAGGACTGAAACTGAACAAGGACAAATGTCAGTTTGGGAAAACCGAAATTCAGTATTTCGGACACATCATTGGAAAAGACGGCATCAAGCCTAACCCAGAAAAAGTCAGAGCTATTACAGAGCTGCCCAGTCCCACTAATGTGACAGAGCTACGCCAGAGGAAGGGGAAGATTAACTATCTGGGAAGGTTTCTCCCAGACCTTTCATCTGTCATGCACCCGATCAACAGCCTGCCGAGAAATGATGCTGTGTGGAGTTGGGGCGAAATGCAAGAGGAGAGATACAAACAGGTGAAAGCCATGTTGACCACAGCACCAGTCTTGGCGTACTATGATCCAAACAAACCTACTGTGGTGAGTGCCGATGCTAGTAGTTATGGCCTGGGAGCAGCCTTGTATCAGGAGCAGGGAGAGAGGCTCCGGCCGGTCGCCTTCTGCTCTCGAACGCTGACAGAGACTGAGCGACATTACTCACAGATAGAAAAAGAATGCCTTGCTAGTGTCTGGGCATGTGAGCGGTTTGTGAGGTATCTACAAGGTATGGAAAAGTTCTGCTTGCAAACTGACCATAAACCACTAGTCCCACTGATAAACTCGTATGATCTTGACAAAGCACCCGTGAGATGTCAGAGATTGTTAATGAGACTGATGAAGTTCAATGTTGAAGCTGTGCATGTCCCCGGAAAGCAGCTAGTTGTGGCTGACACTTTGTCACGTAACCCTCTGCGAGACATCTGCTTGTCTGATACAGAGCAAGACGTCAAAGCCTATGTGCAGGCAGTGATATCTACGAGACCAATAACAGCCGATCGACTGGATGCTATCAGAGAGGCTACTAGCCAGGATGCAGACCTTCAAGTGGTGACTCGCTACATCAACATGGGCTGGCCTGCACAGGTAACACAAATGCCACACTCATTGCACAAGTTTCATATCGCCAGAGCTCATCTATCAGAAGCCGAGGGACTCCTCCTGTATGATGACTGGATTGTTGTTCCTCTCTCACTGCGAAAGACTGTGCTCTCTCAGATTCACGAAGGTCACCAGGGCCTGACTAAGTGCCGCAGGAGAGCTAATATGTCGGTGTGGTGGCCAGAGATTGGCAGAGACATTAACAAACTGGTTAAAACATGCAAGTTTTGCTTGAGAAACAAACCCACCCAGAAGAGAGAGCCTCTGATAACCACACCACTGCCAGAAGGTCCATGGCAGAAAATAGCAGCAGACATTTGTGAACATGATGGTAAACAATACCTTGTTGTTATGGACTATTATTCACATGATATTGAGATTGCACATCTGCCGACTATCAGCAGTCGACAAGTTATCACTCGCCTGAAAAGCATGTTTGTCAGGTGGGGCATCCCATTTGAGTTGATAACAGATAATGGCACTCAGTTCACCTCAGCAGAATTCAGAGAGTTCAGCAAAACGTACAACTTTGGACACACAACATCCAGTCCACACTACCCTGGCGCTGCTGAAAGGTGTGTTGCTACAGCGAAACGGATTCTGCGTCAGCCAGATCCTCACTTGGCCTTGATGAGTTATCGTGCCACTCCCATCTCCGCCACAGGTTTGAGTCCTGCTCAACTTATGATTGGTCGACTGTTGAGGACTACAGTTCCCATTCTGCCTAAGCAGCTGAATTCAAGCCCAATAGACTACAAAACTGTCAGACTTAAGGACCAACAGGCTAAAGCTGCATATCGCTTCTTCTATAACAGACGCCACTCTACACAACCGTTACCTGCACTACAGCCGGGTCAGAGTGTCAACATCAAGCTTGATGGAGAGAAAGCCTGGAAAACTCCTGCAGAAGTCATTGCTAAAGCGACAGAGCCCAGGTCTTATTATGTGCAGACAGAACAGGGCATGCTTGCCCGCAGAAACAGGCGACACATTCAGGTGGTGCCCGAGTCGCCTGTGCCATCTACCGCAGTAGAGACTCGTGACTTAAGGATTGACCATTCCTGTGACGTGGGCCAGGCTTCGATTCCTCCCAGTGCCCCTGTCACTGCAACTCCTGCTGTACCTCTCACTGCCAGGTCTACTCCACGGAGGACTTTGGCTGGGAGAGCAATCAAACCACCTATCAGGTTCCAAGACTATGTTACTAAGTGAAGAAAAAAAAAGGAAAATGTTGAGTTGATATGTTATGTAAAAAAAAAAAAAAAAGAGGGAAAATGGAGAGAAATGTTGATTTCCAATGTCAGGTACAAGTTTAAAGTAAAAAAAAAAAAAAAAAGAGAATTCAAGCAAGAGAGCATGGAAAAGAGATATGTGAGGGCATGTGAAATGCTATTTTTGTTATTAATAAGTATGAGACATGAGTTTGAGTTTCAGTATTGTGTTGAACTGCAGTTGATAAATGATATGTAATTTGTTCAAAAAAAGTTACAGTTACAGTAATATTAAGTACCTTTTTCAGAGACCTACTTTAAAAGGGGAAGATGTGATGTGATTCAGTTATGGATTGCTATTTTGTGTTACACCAATAGATGTCACTGTACGTATTGCGTGACGAAAAAGGGGGGCTTCCGGGTAAAGCTTGAGACATCGTTATGTTGGTTCTGACACGCGTAGGTTGTGTAAACTGTTAGCTGTATAGCTCCGAATAAAGACGTATGTGAAGTTACCGAAAGAGTCTGTGAACTTCATGACAATGAGTCTCTGCTTAACCGAGAGCAGGGAGTCAACAGCCATTCACTGGGTTGGCAGAGAAACGAAACTTAACGTTGTGAGTGAATTAATAGCCTCTGCATCCACTCCACATACATTTTAGACCATAAGAAAATAAAATATTATTTCGTAGTAGTGACCCTGTCCTCATTCTTTTCTTTTTTTTTTTTTTTTTTGCACAGTTTAATTTTGAGCACTGGGCGGCATTTTTTCATGACACAAGGAGGGCGGCACGAGGACTTGGAAAAAAATAAACAAATAAATCTGCACCGCTACATGGTTTTCCATTATCTGTCATATCTGTTAGCCTGGTCGTTACCATCCTACGTTTCCGCCCGAAATTTGATTTCGGTCTGGCACGTTAGTCTGGCCCAATGTAATAGGAATCTGTCTCCGAAATGGATGCTTATTTTTTATTTATTTATTTTTTTTATAACTTTTATTTATCAAATGCCAGACACAGTCATAGAGTACATACAGAAATATAGTTTCTTTTCTTTTATGACATTTTATGAACTTATATGAACACCCCCTCCCTCCCCAAATACAAATATAGATATAACGTGCTAGTGCTGGTCATTAAATGAACAAAGTAAATCAATGGCTACCTACTCCTCAGTCATCAAAGCAAATTTGTCGTGCTGGAGTGTCTTAGGGTAAATGGATCTTGGGGGGGGCAGCTATTCGCCGCTGGCAGGCCGGCACAGAGGGGCATGTTCCTACATGGCCATGCAGTGAGTCTTACAGAGAGATCTCCTGAGCCGGTAGCCCATCTACGTGTTTAAGTAGTGGTTTCCAATGGGTATAGAACCTGTCAGATGAACCTCTAAGTGAGAATTTTTATCTTCTCCAATTTCAGAAGCCCTAAAATGTCATGTAACCAGACTTTGATTGACGGTGGTTGAGGAGATTTCCATAGTAAAAGAATTCTCTTACGAGCAATAAGGGAAGCGAAGGCAATAACGTTGTTTTGGATGGCTGTGAGACGGAGGTCATCTGGTGGCTTGCCAAAAATAGCGATATGTGGAGTTGAAGTTAGATCTAAGTCTAGTATATCTGAAATTGTCTTAAAAAATCGTTGCCAAAATTCAGACAGCCTAGGACATGCCCAGAACATGTGGGTAAGGTTGCATGAAGTCTGTGAGCATCTCCTACACTTGTCGTCAAATTTGTCAGGATAGAGCCTTGAAAGTTTTTCCTTACTATAGTGCAACCTGTGGAAGACTTTAAATTGTATTAACGAGAGTCTAGCACAGCTGGATGACGAGTTAACGGCCCCTATAGCCCCCTCCCAGAAGGTCTCGGAAAAGTTCAGTTGGAGTTCTGACTCCCAGTTCATCTTAATGTTGTGTAAAATAGGTTCATCAGTTGAGGACAGTAAATTATAAAAATAGGAGATATGGCCCTTTGACAGGGTTTTAGCCTTGAGAGCCAGGTCCATCCCACTAGGAGTCGGTATCTGTGGGAATGACGTAGTGTGCGTTTTTGCAAAGTCCCGCAGCTGGAAGTATCGGAAAAAGTCAGACTTATGTAGATTAAAGGCAGAGATTAATTGGCTAAAACTCGCAAACATGTCGTCAATGTAGAGGTCTCCCAGACTACGTAGCGGCAGCGGCAGCCCCCTTGGTTACACTGGCCATGGATGGGTGTCCAGCAGTAAGATTGTCAGGTCAGTCTCGAGGAGCAAGCAGCAATACGTAAGCAGAATCCTCTGCACAGAAACAGCACAATGTAAAATGAATACACATATAGCACGGAACTCAAAATAAACAAAATCAGGTAAAAACGTTCCCCATCCTTTTTCCCCTGTCCCATTCATCCAAACTAAACCCAAATAATCATACTTCCCTTTCTGCATCTTCTTTCCTCTTCTCCTTTACTTGTCTCAGCCTTGCAGCTTTTTAAAAGGAAAAAAACTGTCGAGACCCCACATAGTAGTGAATATGAACCCTGAACACATTTTTAACTAATTAACTAACTAAGAGGAATGTAATACAATGCCAGCTTCTGAACTAGCTGGGATAGCACCAGGACCAGTACTACACAGCAGTTAAAAGGCGAACATCAGGCCTGGGCTCTAAAGTAACCATTAGACCTCAAGTCCCAGTAAGAAATCGGCTCCTCCTGTGAAGAAGCTAGGTTAGCATGACTCACATTGGCCGCGGGTGAGATAGTTATTAAGTTAATTGGGCCTCGGGACCTGTTGATATTTGGCCGCGAAGATGGTGGCTTCCTCGGGGGAGGAGAATCGCTTCCTCGCTCCACTCTCCAGAGTAATCTGTAAACGGGCCGGGAAAAGAAGCGCCGGCCGAAGAGCAAGGCTGTAGAGGTCGGCCATCACCTTTCGGTATTTAGCTCATTCCTCTGCGACTTCTGGAGTGTAGTCCTCGAAGATCTGGATTGGTGACCCTCGGTACTGGAGTTTCCCTCGTCTCTTACGAGCCTCCCGAATGATCAGCTCCTTGGTCTGATAACGATGAAGGCGAAGTATTACCGGTCTGGGTCGCGAACCAGGTTGTGGTTTAGCAGTGAGCGATCTATGGGCTCGGTCCAACTCAGGAGGAGACAGAAGAATCTGGTCGCCGAGTACTTCAGCCAGGAGATCGGCGAAGAAGCTCGTGGGCCTGGGTCCCTCTATTGACTCTGGAAGGCCAATTATCCTGATGTTGTTTCTGCGGCTGCGGCTCTCAAGATCGATAGTCTTAGCTACCAGCTTGGCGTTGCTATTTGCCACACACCTCTCTTCCAGTGCTTGAATTCGTTGGGCTTGCAGCTCAGCATGGGATTCCAGTGAGTCCATACGCTGACCATGATCTGTTATCGTTGTCTGTATTTTGTCGAGTCTTAATTCCAAAGCCGCGAATGTTGTTTTGAAGTCGGCTGCAATACTAGCTGTGTGGTCTTCTAGCATACTGGCAATGCTAGCTAGTACCGCGCTGTTGTCCGTCGGAGGGGGGGCCGCATTAGCGTCGGTCATTTCAGGCACTTTTTTCTTTCTTGGCATTCGTCTAAAGTCTTAAAGATTCTAATGTTAGTTCTTCCACTCTTAGTTCATTGGGGTTTTGCGAAAAATGTGGGTTTTCAAAGTTATCGCTGCGGGAGGCTGAGACAACGCTGCTTTCACATGTTCACCCAAACCGGAAGTCCGATGCTTATTTTGAGGTTTAAAATCATTGGAGTTCCCTTAACCAATCAGCAATGTTTGGTAATGACGTATATTGTGCGCCGGAGTTCAGGCTCTTACGCTTACCACTTCCGCTTCCAGTTAAATAAATCAAACTTTTCCCAAAGCCAGTTGGAAGGAGAGCTACGACGTCCTTGCCATTTATAAAATTGACAAGACAAGCCTCTTGTTCTGGTTTTAATTCCGTGATGCTCTCGAGAGTTGAGACAACTTCGCGGATGGCTTCTAGCGTCTCTTCCTCCGTCGCCATTGTTGCTATGCTGTTGAAATACAAGCTTCGCTGGACTACAAGCAACTCGGCATGCGAGTTCCGCGTCATCACTCAACTGTTCGCTGATTGGCGCGGTTACACGCGAACCATGGAAGTGCAATTTGGCCAGACTCCGTGCCAGACCGAAATCAAATTTCGGGCGGAAACGTAGGATGGTAACGGCCAGGCTACATATCTGTGTGGGGAATTCGCAAATTGTCGCCCCCTGCAGCTGCAGGCACCCCTGCTGCTGAGAAGGTGCCGTGCACAGAAGGTGTGTGAGAGAAAGGGGAAACGGAAGGGGGGCGCGGGGGACAGTTCACCTCTGGGTCTCTCCCAAATTGAACGGATGGGGGGGAATCCACTGTGTAAAAGGGCTAAAGTCAGTCACACCTTGACTTTATATGTAACGCACATTTCATTCATATTGTAAATACAGGCATACTTTCTGCACGTTTTTGTATTTATGAATTGTGTGAAATGGCCAAATAAAAATAGGTAATACAAAACGATTATGTGGTCACCAAGGTGAATTGGTTTAGTCTTGACTTCTGGTCGTGAGTGACAGCGTTGGAGGATGGAAATCTGTTGATTGTTGAGTGTCAAACAAACGCAGAGATGGACAGAAAAAGGTCAAAGCTATCAGGTGACCAATTTAGGGAAAAAAGAAAAGATAAAGGTATGCTATGTTCTCTCTGTATGATTACAGTATCCATGTCATGAATCAAGGGCTAATGTTAATTGGTGGTATGCGTTTGTTATCCTTTTTGCTATGATGCTTGCAATGCTTATAAAACAGTAATTCGTCTTAACAAACACCAGATCTAATTTCACCGTAAGATTGTGCTTTGCAACAAAACTGTTACAAGTTCAGTTGTTATTTATTTCCATAACGTTGGGTCCTGTAATTAGCCAACGAATTTTCATATCTGTAGGTAGTTTCAAAGGTGAGCATTTGCCATTTGCTACAACTCTATTTTGTGTCAAAACATAGTTTAACCAGTCATAACTAAAAGTGTACCAAGCATAGAATTCGAGGCAGTAACCAAGGAGCTAATTGTTCCTCCCTGATAGATTAATATAGCGTCTAATGACAGACACTTAGCGTGTAAGGGCATGTCTATTTAAATTTGCAATTCATGGACAATCTTTTCGTGCACGGGGGGGGGGGGGCTCGGAGGGGGTCTCGCCCAGGGCATAATTCAATGTAGAACCGCCACTGAATGGCAATAACAGGTAACTGTAATAATCCTTTATTAGGTGTTTACTATGCTTTATTATGTCTCGAGTGAATGTACTGGAAACACTTTCTTTCGCAAACGGGCCATTTTGGGTCAAGTGACTCAAGTGACTCGCAAAACCCGGCTCATACAAGTGAGTGACTCAGACCGATCCGAATCCCTCAAAAGATCCGGGTTTTACACTACTACTCATGAGTGGCGAATCCGCAGCGGATTCATGAGTGGCGGATCACTGTAAAAATCTGCAGTAAACGGATTTGACTCCGCAAGATAACAGGGCCCACTAAACGTAAACTCCAGTAAATGTTAGTTAACATCGTCTTATTCATGTTGCTCAATGTTCCTGGCTGATAAAAACATCGGCTTTATGAAAACGATACGTCTAAAGTGACTACCTTGAAATCTGACAAACATTTGAAAAGTTTTAATTGTCCTTACCTTGTCCATACTCTCCAAGTCGACTTCAATTTGTCCAGTGAGGGTGAAAAGATGGCGGCCAATATTCCTGCAGAAGTTTTCCGAGAGGGCGGAGTTTTCAGAGGAAACATAACTATTTTCTGTTTTGTTAACATGACTGAGACTTGTAGACTTTGCATCCACCAAGATTTAAGGGATTATACATGATTGAAACACGTTCAGAGGAGAACATAACTCAATCATGTCTTCTATACGAAGACAGTCCCCCTTTTCCCCCTTTTCCAGTGTGTAACTTGTAACTGTAACTGTCAAGCCTTGTAGCAGTTGTATTTTGAAAATCTGATTAAAAAAAAAAAAAATTTAAAATACCGTTGTTTTCTGTTCAATACCTGGTAGACCCAAAACCACCTGGCGCGGAACCTGTCATGGGGAGAGGCCCAGCAGGGACCAAATGCAGTGGAGAGAGCTTGTTGAAGCCTTAAGAGGAGTATGTAAATTTCTTTTATTTCATGGCACAAAGACCAGTTTGTTTTGCAGTATATAGTAAAAAAATCACAAAATTAAAATTAAAACCTACAAGACAAACTGAAGAAAAAGTTATAATTATGTTTACATAAGTTTTCAATGAAACTACACACAATATATATGTGTTTCAAGTTTTTAATAAGCTAACCATTGACTTCCATTTATTTCTACATACAGTAATATTAATATCATTTCTTCTTCTTGTAAACACTTGATCCCAGTAACAAGTGACTGATTTATCTTAGTCCTCTGCACCATTGGCTGTTGGAGTTTGGGTGAAAGTCATGTTGTGCATTACAAGAGCAAATATGGTTAGTGGCAATAATTTATTATTATTAATATGATATTAATTATGTATGTAAATATATTAATTCCTTAATAATTACGGGGGACCACCCTGGTTACAGGGACCAATGTCTATTTTTGATTATTAATTTAGAAATCTCATTAATAATTATGTGATAACTATAATCAAAATTACTGATCAATGGTAAGGTTGAAGGAGTGGAAGTCTACATAGTAGAGGTTGGCAAGGTTAACTTCTATGCAACATGTAACATGTAACAGTTTATATAGTCAAAACATTTATTCACAGGATAATGAAAACATAATATATATAGACATCTGATTTGAAAACAATGAATGTTGAGTGAGAGAGGAAGATGTGCGTGCATGTAAATTAAAAATAAAATCCACCTTTACCCATGGGTGATGTTGTAGAGTCCCTATTTAATATTTAATAAAAGTGCTGACAAACCAATATCTGTTAAACCCAAAATGATCAAAGTGTGACTGTTGACCTTTACGCTGTTTGTCTTTGTTTTGTTGTTTTTTCTATCCTCCCACTTCCTGTTTAGGAAAGAGGACTCTGCAGGATCTCTTTCATATGGTGGCCCTGAAGGTCAAAACACAACGACATTACAGAAAACACAACGACATTTCAGAAAACACAATGACATTTCACAAAGCACCTTAGGGGCCACCATACTTACAGGCACATTCATGCATCAAACTTGTGTTTTTTGAAGCTGAGCAAAGGTAAATATTGGCCCTCCGAGTTTTAGTGCAGTCAGTCCGGGTGTTCAGGATATAAACGTTTAGCCAGGACTGCCTCTGATGTCCTAATCTCCCTGGGCTGGATTACAGGTTGGGTTTCTAATCCGTGAAGTGGTGTCTCTCTGTGAATGGGCTCTAATCCAGAGACTGTCAGGTGCTTTAGATGAAAGCTAATTGCGTGTCACAGTTTGAGGGCCATACCAGCGTTATGCTGGTGACAACAATATTTCACAACAAGGAATTAGGTGTGACAATGATGACTGGACATGCAGATTCAGAAAAACCTAACAAAATATTTTTGAGAAAGCGATTTAATTTCCTGCATTTTCTTCAAAAAATATTCTTTAACCTTGATACACTTACGTCTTCACACACACTTACCGTTATTAGCCTAACATACGTTTAAACCAGCTCAGAGCAGCCTCCTAATATCTGTTTTTTGGGGACTCCATTTGAGACACGGTTACTGAGAAGCATCAGTATTTACGGTGTTATGGAAAAAAATATATTTTATTTGATGATTGGAGACCGCAGTCTCTTATAAAAAATAAACAGGCTCCTCAGTTTAGATTAAATGTCAAAGGTCAGCCAACTTATTTGTTTATTGTCTGTGTTTAAACCAAAAACTATTAGACAGGCACATTGCAGCGGCAATGTACAGGCATTCCATAATAACAGTACATAATAACAAAAAACGAAAAGATTTTCTGTACCGTTCCTTGAGACAACAAAGTTGTCTGAGCAGAGCCATTTAATTTTCCTTATATATGCTATATACTAATATACTAATATTTGACCTTGCTATTTACCATATGTATATTCAGTAACTCTCAGTAACTATTCAACCTGGACTCCAACGTCATAATCAACTGTATTGCTCCATGGCTGACAGTCAACACTGTGTATCAAATTATTATGCAAATAAAATTTCAATTAAACAAAGTTAGATGTTTTTGTTTTCCAATGGCAATTTTCAGTTGTATGTTCCACGTTATTAAGCAAGTCACAGGTTATGTGCAATATGGGGCAAAAGAAAGATTATGCTGCAGATGCAAAACATGAAATAGGTATGACACTGGATATTTCAAAAAAATTAAGTGAAAAGATTTTGTGTGTGATTCAGAGCAGAGAAAGGTTTGTTCAGATAAAGTTGTTTTAAGGAAAGTTTCTGGAAAGGCAAACTCATTGTGTTAAGAAAACAGCTGTGAAAAGGCCACGGGTAAATATATTTGAAGATATTTAAAGCTGCTGGTGCATTTGGAGCTCCAAGAACCTCTTGATGCAGGATCCTCCAGAAGTTTGCTGATGTGCATAAAGCTGTATTTTGGCCACCCATCAATGCCCACAAGGAGAAACTATTGCAGTGGACTGATGAATACCATTTCAAATAGTTTTATTCTATTCTATATATTTTTATACTAATTAATGCCACTAAGTTCTGGTTGGTTGGTGGATAGCCACCATGTCCCAGCAGGGCAACAACATCAGCTAGCAGGTGGTGGAGTAATGTTTTGGGCTGGAATCATGCGAAGTGAGTTAGTACTAGGCCCCTTGGTATCATAATGACCTGTGCAAAATATGTAGAGTTCCTAACGGCCCATTTTTTCCTATGGTATAAAAAGAAGAACTGTGTCTTCTGGAGTAAAATAATTTTCATGCAAGTCAATGCACCATTCCATGCTGCAAAAAATACCACTGAGGTCTCAGCTGCTACGGCCATAAAGGGAGGAAAAATCATGGTGTAGCCATCATCATCCCCTGAACTCAACCTGTGCACCATCCTTAAAAAGAAGCTCTATGAGGGTGGAAAGCACCTCTTGGAGGTGACATCGTCAGAAATACAGGGAGAAGCTGTACATGGAATAACAAAATTAATGGATGAGAGAGTTGTTAAGCTGGTGTTAATATGTATCTTAATCTGTAAATCTTTGATTTGAGAAGAATTACCCCCCCAATACAAAAGAATGCAACAGATTTCTGTTTTCAATCATTTAGAAACTATTGAGTGTTTTGCATTAATAATTTGGAACACCGCATTTTGAGTTATTTTGCATAAAATGCCACTGTCATCATTTGTAATTTTGTTTAATAAAATCCAGATTATGATAAAATTATTGAGGAAAAAAAATATCCTTTTGACTGCCAATTATAGACTATTTAGGAAAAACAAACAAAATAAAAAACGTATATGTATAACAATTTGGAGCACAGTGTATAAGATGAACTTTCTTTTTTTTTTCAAAACTTTATTTATTGAGTTTTGGTCATTTTCAATAACAATACACAATGAACACAACAAACAACAACAGACGTAAAAACCCGTCCCTCCCTCTCAAAACCAACAGTCCTCTCAGATGAAAATAAATAATTAAGTCAAAAACAAACAAACAAACAAACAAAAAAAACGTTTTATTAAAATGTATTAATAATAATAACACTCATAATTAAAAATAAATACCTAAAAAAAAAAAGTTATAAAATAATATAATATTAAATTAAATTAAAAAGACAGTTTAAGGCAGCATTTTAAAACATGGTCCCCATCCTATTTCTCTCCCCCAGTTCATAACCATAGTACTCCAGCTGTGGTACAAGATTCAAGCCAATCTGCAGGGGTATTGGTAACAGTGCTAGTGCTTATCTGTTCCCAGGCATTTGTATATTCATGTTATTCATGAAAATAAGAAAAGGCGTCCATATCTTATAAAAATCCTCAACTTTCCCTCTTGCTATGTAGGTCAATTTTTCTAGTGCCAGACTGCAAGACATCTCCTTAACCCACTGTCTAGAATCAGGTCTCTGAGTATCCTTCCAGGTCAAAGCAATTACACGTTTGGCTTGCAACAAACAGAAATTGATTACTTTGCGTTTCTTCGTATCTGCTGGAAAATCTTCAGGGTATATGTGTAATAAACACATTTTAGCTGCAATGGGAACAACACTATCCGTCAATTTAGATGTCAGTTCCAGAATTTCTTTCCCGAATACCTTCAGAGCAGAGAAAGGTTTGTTCAGATAAAGTTGTTTTAAGGAAAGTTTCTGGAAAGGCAAACTCATTGTGTTAAGAAAACAGCTGTGAAAAGGCCACGGGTAAATATATTTGAAGATATTTAAAGCTGCTGGTGCATTTGGAGCTCCAAGAACCTCTTGATGCAGGATCCTCCAGAAGTTTGCTGATGTGCATAAAGCTGTATTTTGGCCACCCATCAATGCCCACAAGGAAAAACTATTGCAATGGACTGATGAATACCATTTCAAATAGTTTTATTCTATTCTATATAGTTTTTATACTAATTAATGTATTATTAGTTATTCATGATTACCTGGAGTTTTCGGCATTCCCACATACAATGATATAGAGTGCCAATTTCTTCAGAGCACTTAGTACATGTATCAGGGATCTCAGGGTTAAAATCTATGACAGATGTATGTTTATCTTGCTGTTCTCTTCTCTTCTCTCTTTGCTGTTCTCTTCTCTCTTTCTTCTGTCTGTACCCGGCTGGCCTTAGGCAGATGGGTCCCTCCATATGAGCTGGGTTCTGCTCGAGGTTTCTTCCTGTTAAAAGGGAGTTTTTTATTTTTGGAGCCTGCTAATAGTATATCATAGAACTTTGATAACTGTCCTCTGTCATATAAATGGTTTACTGTGAATTTTTCGAGAGTGGACAGTGTAGGTTCTACGGTAGTTTTAATTTGGGAATATATAAAGCTTCTAATTTGCAAGTACTTAAAGAAGTGCTTTCTGGGAAGGTCATGTTTATCTATTAATTAGTAAGGGAGAGTCGCAGCCTAGGACGTCTACTATTCCATATAAAGCAGGTGAAGTTTTTCTTAAGCGTGGAGAAAAAAGAGGTGGGCAGAGGGAGAGGGAGTGGGACTGAAAAAGATATAAAAATTTGGGCAGGATAGACATCTTAATAATATTAATACGTCCTATCGTAGAAATAGGCATAGAATTCCATTTCTCCAGAGATTCTCCTACTTCTTTCAACAGTGGGTCATAATTGATTGATATAATATTTTTAATGTCAGGGGTTATTTTAATTCCTAAGTAAGTAAATCCTTCTGGGGCAGCAGCAAACTGTGCATGGCTCGGGGGGGACACCCTTTCTTCTCTATTCAGTAATGATAAGGCACTTTTGGTGGTGTTGACTTTATAGCCAGAAAACTGGCCAAATTCCTTCAGAAGCTGGCTAAGCGCACTAATTGAGGTTCCCAGATTTGTTAAAAACACAACAATATCGTCTGCGAATAGAGACAAACGATGCTCTGTCTTACCTATAGTCATACCTGTGATTTCAGCTGATTGACGGATAGACATGGCCAAAGGTTCGATGGCAAATAAAAACAATAGAGGGGACATGGGACAGCCCTGTCGTGTAGATCTATAAAGATTAAAGGGCTTTGAAAATTGGCTATTCATTTTAATTTCTGCTAATGGTTCAGTATACAATAATTGAATCCATTTAAGACATGTTTCCCCTAAACCAAATCTTCTAAGTATATTAAAAAGGTACTTCCATTCAATCCTGTCAAACGCCTTATCAGCATCTAATGACAGGACTGCATGATCCCTGGCATTTTTTTTTTTTTCATATAAAATATTTAACAGTGTATTATGAAATGCCTGTCTGCCCTGTACAAACCCATTTTGATCATTAGCAATCAGGTTGGGAATGATAGTTTCTATCCGCCTAGCCAGCGCCTTGCATGGTATTTTGGTATCACATGACATTAACGATGCAGGACGGTACGATGTTCTTTCCGAAGGGGATTTGCCTGGTTTTAACAGAAGGGAAATTACTGCAGATCTTAAGGATGGAGGTAGTATTCCTTTTTCAAAGGATTCATTAAACATCTCAAGGAGATGTGGTAACAATTTTCCTGAGAACTTCTTATATATTTCTATGGGTATGCCATCAGGCCCGGGAGCCTTTCCACTGCTCATATTTTTTAACGCATCCGATAGTTCTACAATACTTAAATTTTTGTCAAGATTTGTCTTGGCCTCCTCAGTTAGCGTTGGGAATCGAAGCTGTTCTAAAAATTCATTCTCTTTTTGTGAGCCACCTGGATATTCAGATTTATATAGATCTTCATAATATTTTTTAAGGGCAGTATTTATTTCAATTGGATCTACTAGTTCTTTCCCATCCTCTAATATAATGGAATTAATAGCTCTATCTGTTTGTATTTTCCTAATTCTCCATGCTAACAACTTTCCAGCTTTTTCTCCCTGATCATAATATGCTTGTTTTAACCACAACAAATTTGAAGCTATTTTATCTGTAGTTAACTCATTGTACTGGGCTTTCAATTGGAGAAGTTCCTGCTGTTTTTCTGGAGCTTCACTGTTATAAAGTTCCTGTTCTAAATCCTTTACTTTTTGTTCCAGGGTGTTTAATTGTACATAATGTGCCTTGGACTTGTATTTTGTATAACTTATTATCCATACCTGCCAACATTGAGCTATGAAAATGAGGGAGATTTTCTGGGGTAGCGGAAATGTGCTACAACGTACGTCCCGAAATGACTCTACAGCCTTCTTGGAAGCAAATATGTGTAATTTTAATCGCAATAAAATACAATATACAATTATACATACAATAATAACAGAAAACCTTGCTGTCAAAAATTTCAGTTTTTAAACCACACACGTACTAATATAAATGTACATTATTAATTGTAACTGAAGAAAACCAAACATATTTCGTTTGTGAATTAATAAAATTCAAAATAGCAATTTCCAGTCTGTAGAGCACTTAATATAGTATAGTTAGCGTTAAATTAATATAGTTACCCCCTTAATAATGGGGTCAAAATAAAGACTCACTTTTACTGAAGTCATCACAGAAAACTAAAGGCATATTGTTCTTCGCGACCAGCATTGCCATCACGCCCCTCAGCAAGAATGACCCGATGCTTGGTATTCTTTCTGTGCCTCTACTGCTTGTTTGCGTTTAGCACAACGTTGTTTTTCCCTCCGCGTTCCACGCGGAAGTCGCCCCGACGCAGATTACAAGACGCATGGGAGACGCTTACGTGACTCGCGACGACAAAGGTGAACGTGTCCCACCACGCAGATTGAAACTTTGAAACATATTTTTCGTTTGTTGTCTCCATCTTGCTCATTTTGTGTAGCCCGGGAATTGACGTAGGCAGTGACGTATGGGACACAAGGCACGCAGAGTGAGTGTTTGGGTTGGGTTGCCAGGTTGTCAGGTATCAGGACACATGAAACACCATCGACTCATTTCATTTTAAAATCGGGAGATAGCGGGAGAAATTACAAATCGGGAGCAGGGCAGGAGAAAGTGTTAAAAATCGGGAGACTCCCGCATAAATCGGGAGTGTTGGCAGGTATGATTATCTCTCCCCTTAAATATGCCTTGAAATTCATCACTCTTGTGTCTCATCACAGTTTGCGTTCCAAACATCGCGGAACTTTTGTCGGTGAACGATTTCCTGGTACACCGATTATACTGATGCACACGTCAGAGCTCGGCTGTCGCATAGACATATATGCACGCCGCTCCAGTAGGTGGCAGCGCTCAATGAGGCGTCTATGTATGTCTATGGGCTGTCGGCTTACCATCATTGACTGTGCTAACCATCTACGTCTAGTATATACAGGGTCAAGGGTCTACGTCTATGCAGCTAACGGCTACCAAAATGGAATTTGCATACCACTGAAGCACTTAAACCCTATGGTACCGTCTAAGAGCTGTTTACGCTAGCAGTCCTGTTCCGAGTACAGACAAGATGTGTCGGCAGCCGAAACTTTTGTTGTTGTTTTTGTTACCATTTATAGTGAATACTGTTCTGAAAAAAGTACTTAAAGTTAATTAAACTTTAATGAAAATTAAATGCTATTGAATATGTCTTTATTATCATTTTTAAAAAATAAAGTAACGGGTAAAAATAGATTATGACGGGAGTTTTATGACCCTGTCAGTCAAAATGACAGACAACGAAAAAGTCTGGTGCAACCTCTGATACACAGACAGATATATATATATACACAGACAGTTGACAATAGCATATTATTTGCAGGTAATAATTAATTCGTTTTCAAAAAATGTTTTTTAGACCATTAGGTGAAATTGGATAATTTCCCACGGCACACCTGACGATCTCTCACGGCACACTAGTGTGCCGCGGCACAGTGGTTGAAAAACACTGGCCTAGATAACTTTTCTGGAGGTCATATAGACGTCTAAGACAGGTGCAGGAAATTGACAAATGTATTTTTTTTTTTTATTTAAGATAAATATCAAACTTGTTGTTATCAACATGATTAATCAATATGAATGATTAATAATTTTTTATTCATATTCATTGTTGATTTGAGATTAAAAAAAATATTTATTATTTATTTGTTGTACATGATATTTTGTTATTTTACATTTTCGTATTTTTCCTACTGGTTTATTTAAGGGTCTCTGGACCGTAGTTTGTGCAACCAATCCAGTCTGGCTAAATTTAACTGAGTTCTGCGCCACAGTCATATCGGGCGAAATATGTGCGAATTCGCGACTCTAACTGGCTGAGGCATTGTGTCATCACAACGAAGACCGTAAGAGCCACTCCGATTGGCCCTGGTGTTCCTCTTATGTGGAAGCGATGGCCGAGTCTGCACCGTAGGCTACGACCTCTACTACAGCTGTTCTAAATCATTGTTCACTAAATTGCAGGTAAGTTCGGTCAACCCATACTGCCTAGTTAACTTTATGTTCATTTATAGTGTTTGCAGTTTTAGCTTTGTCGTATTAATCTAAACAGTTGTTGCTACAATTAGCATTGCATCTTTTCCCATCAGCTCGTTAGCTTTTGAACACAACCACCATGCTAACGTTTACAGACGCTTTAACGTGAACAACACTGCAAACAACAGTTATCAGAGCGATAGTAGTTATTCCTGTGTGAGACTTTGGCTGGCCGCCATTGTTGGGATAACTGTTCTTGTTGTTGTTTTTTTCCGGCAATACAGACGCATTCTAAAAAAGCTGGCTGTGTTAACTGCCGTTTCGATCGCCAATCATTTGTCTTTTTCTGCTTGTGCAGATGGAGTCATCCTGTTTGATAATCGGGCAACTGAAGAGTTCATAAGGGCACATTTTTTTACTTTTATTTTTATTATTATATGTTATTGTTCTATTTGTATTATATTTGTATTGTTACATTTTTATTCACAGACCGAAGGTAATTTTATTTATTGTATTTTACCACTTTTTCACAAATTGTCCTGCATTTTACGCTGCCTAAGACTGACGTTTGCAATAAAGATTGGGGAAAAAACTGTCGGGATTGGATTGTGATTTATTGTAGACCTGACTGTAGTCTAAAATGAGTTTAAATTTAACGTAGAAACGACGTCTAGAAGACCACATTTGGACTACAACTGGCTCCTATACGGAGGTACTGTGGACGTCAGTGACGGACGTTCACTCGACGTCGGGAAAAGACGTCGTCTGTTGTAACAGTATGCACCTTCAGAGGACCAAACTTCGACGTGCAAAAACGACGTGGAAAAGACGTTATTTGAACGTGTCTTTGCGCAGTGGGCATGTAATCCAGAAAATCCTGTACAGATCTGGCATCCTGAGTGCGTGACTGATGAACTAAATAATAACAGACTGGACAGTAACAGACGTAAGACAGTACGAAAGCCAAAACAAAACAAACAAACCAAACGAGACGCCGACAGGACGCCGGCAGACATGACAGACACTGTCGTCACAGCAGAGCATGCGCCCGTAGGCTCTCCTGTGCTGGTACATGCGTTTATGGATGGGTTGTTTAGTTTCCCCAATGTATAAATCTGTACACTCCTCACTACACTGAACAACATACACCACATTACTCTGTTTCTGCCTGGGTGTTTTGTCTTTTGGGTGGACCAGTCTTTGCCTAAGTGTGTTTCCTGCTTTGAAATAAACTGGAATACGGTGATTTCTGAAAATTCTCCTGAGTTCCTCGGACACTCCAGCCACGTAGGGGATGACGATGTTTTTCCTTTTGTTGCTCTCCTCCTCTCTGTCATTTTTGAGGTATCTTTTTGAGCCTTTTACAAAGGCCCAGTTGGGATATCTACATGTCTTAAGTGCCCGTTTAATGTGCTTTTGCTCCTTCTCCTTGCCATCCGGTCTTGTGGGTACAGTCTGTGCTCTGTGCTGGAGCGTTCTGATGACCCCTAGTTTGTGCTCCAGAGGGTGGTGGGAATCAAATAATAAGTGCTGATCAGTGTGGGTGGGTTTTCTATACACTTCAATGTTGAGGCTTCGGTCTTCTTCCAAATGCACCAGACAGTCCAGGAAAGCCAGACTACCTCCGCTGATGTCCTCCCGAGTGAACTTGATGTTGATGTCCACTGCATTGATGTGCTGTGTGAAAGATTCCACTTCCTGCGTCTTGATTTTAACCCAAGTGTCGTCCACGTACCTGAACCAGTGGGTGGGGGTGTTTCCTGTGAAGACCGATGGTTTGAAAGAGGAGTAAAGGAAGCCATCTATGTCAGACTGGAAAAACCTTCACTAAACAGAGGAGGTGGACTGAGATTTAATCTGCCATCTATTTGCAATACAGTTTTAACTTCTGTCCCCAAGAAGTTTCAATCTCATTCACACCTTGACACTGGAGCCTCAGACGGACAAGAGTCGTTAGAGAACCATTCATAGGGAAGAGGACAGGGACAAAAACAGTCCCCCCCTCCACTACAGGTAAGTACCCAGTCGTTTAGGGAAATTAGCTGCACCAGTTTCTGGTTATTAGCATAACAAGCAAGTTTTTTCAGGAGGAGTTCCTATTTAAACCTCAGACTTCCCACCAGTCCCCTAGAACTGAAGAAGCTACTCGGATGAGTGGTGAAACGTCTTCTCTAAAAATCTACAAGTCCAGTTGCCTTTTTTGAACCTTTGTTGGATATATCATGACCTGGATGACTGAGAACCTTCACAGACAAAAACATGAATAGTCCTTCTTATTAGGATTAAGATATCTCCAAATATCAGTTAGATTTAAATCTACCATGAATTTTTTAATAATCTTTCTTGTTTGTTGATGGGAAATATCAATCAGTAGATCGATCCTGTGCCGGGTCTAGTACACAATTGAAATCACCACCTATTATGTATTGGCCAGGGTAGGATGATAGAGAAAGAAAGAGGTTTCGGTAAATTATTAGGAGCATATACACTTATCAAGTTGATCTGGGTAGATATTATAGTACCATTAAGTATGACATATCTCCCTGATGGGTCTATATATTTGTTTTTTAACTGAAAGGGAATAGATTTATGAATTAATATCATGACCCCCCTGGCATGGGAAGTAAAGGAAGCTGAGTAAACTTGCCCTGGCCACCTTTTTTCCACTCTGCTAATATCACTTTGTACCAAATGAGTTTCCTGAAAAAAATGATATTGGATTTAATTTGTTTAATCCTACTCAGTACTTTTTTAAGTTTTACCAGTTTATTCAAACCTCTTGTATTCCAGCTAGAGATTTTCAAATCTGACGTGTTAATCATGGGGCTTTGTTTTGTAAATGTACAAAAGGATGGTATGACCGACATAATAAAAATGAAGAGTAAAAGTAGCACTCCGAGATCTTAACCCCTCCCAAGAACCCCTCCTGCACTTCCCCAAACGAAGCACACATAAGCAACCCAAATAGTAATAAACTCTGGTTATGTAGAACGTTAGATCCACACTGTGAGGAGCAACGTGATACACGTACTGAAACATTGTTTTAGGCTAACTAACATTGAATTCAAATAGACTGAGCTCGATCTTCAGTCAAAAGTCAAAAAATCAAAAGTTGGGAAAAGAAAAAGAAAAAAGAAACACACCGGCCACGTTAACGGTACATCGTTAATCCCCCCCCCTCCTCCTTATCCCATTTTTACCTGAGAAGGTGTAGAAGATAAGAAAAAAAAATGTTCAGTATATATCCATTTCAGGTCTCAGGTCGTGGGGAGGCTCGTGGAGAAGTTTGCATTTTACGGAGAAAGTCTTCTGCCTCCTTGACGGACTTGAAAACCAGACGCTCCGCGTTGTGAGTGACCACCAGGTGGGCTGGGTACAGCAGCCCGTAGCGGATATCCATAACACGAAAACGGGCCTTAACTCGTTGAATTGTCGCTGGCGCTGGCCGGTTTCAGCTGATAGGTCCGGGAAGAAGCTGACTCGTTGATTTCCGTACCGCACTTCCTTCTGCTTCCTGGCTGCTCTCAGTGTCTTTTCACGGTCTTTATAGTTCAGAAACTTCATGACGATCGGTCTAGGTGCTGAGGACCGGCTTGAGTTAACTTGACCTACACGATGTGCTCGTTCGACGACTGGGGTGGGAGCGAGATCGTCACCCAAAACTTTTGGAAGCCAGTTTTCCGAAAAGCTGCACATATCTGAGCCCTCGGTTTTTTCAGGGAGTCCAATTAGTCTCAGGTTCGAGCGTCTCCCTCGGCCTTCTTGCTCTTGGATTTTATTCCTCAATATCTCCAATGTCCCCTCTAGCTGCCCGACTTTTTGTTGGAGGGTGGTCAAATCTTCCTCTGTCTGCGAGATTCTCTCCTCCGTCTCTCCAATTCTCCTCGAATGCGACAATACATCTGCTTTAATCCCATTAATTGCATCTCGTTGGATTGTTTAGCGAAGTCTTCCTTCAGTGAGCGAATCGCATCCAGTATAACACTGTTGGACGGCACGCTGCCGTTAGCTTCGCCCTCATTAGCATTATTGCTAGCCATGTCTTCTCCATGTCGATATTAGCCGTGTTAATTTGCGGGCCCTTAAATGGTAATGGTAAATGGCCTTGCTTTTATATAGCGCTTTTCTACCTATTGGTACTCAAAGCGCTTTACAGTCATAGACACATCTACCCATTCGCTCACACAAGCACACACACATTCACACACCAGTGCCACGCACTGGGAGCAACTGGGGGTTCAGTGTCTTGCTCAAGGACACTTCGGCATGTGGCACATTCCGGGGATCGAACCGCTAACCCTCTGGTTCGTGGACAACCCGCTCTACCTGCTGAGCCACAGCCGCCCCACCCAACCTTAGCTGGTTGTTGTCCAGGTTTAGGATTTTTCGGTGGCATAGTGACCAAACACACTTTCCCACACCCAAAATTGAGAATATTGTCCGAGCCTCAGTAGAGTTTTGAGTATTTTTTCAGAAAGTTAGCGACGAGCCGAGTCACTTGTCAGCTGAGTACTGTCAGCTGAGTACTGTGACTTGTCAGCTGCGCTCCATAACCGGAAGTCCTAAGATGAACTTTTACATCTTGAGCTTAATGTTGGACTATAATAAATCCTAAATTTTTTCTTTTTCACTTTTCATCAGACGACAAAAGGTTTTCATTAATACACTTTAACTTCCCCACTGTGCAGGGAAACTGCTTAAAAGTTACATTCACCCTTGTCAGTACATTTATTGTTACTCTGAGGGTCTAGCAACTTCCATTTCATCCTGGCTGCATCATGGAAGCAAGATGAACTTCTCCCTGCACACAAATTATTTAGTGGTGCCATGTTTGTCTGAAGTTGCTTTGTTGGGAACTGACACTAGCCAACCTTCATAAAGCAGAAGAAGAAAAAGTTTTCATGCTACAGCGATGTGGTTTTGGTATATGGCAGACCTAGAACAAATAACCACAAAAGATGCGAACATTTTAAAAATGAAAACTGACTCCGCACAAAATCTGCTCTGTAGAGGAAAACATTGAAAGTTGTTGAATAACCCTGAAAATATAATGCATTTATTGACTAATTCTTTGTGAACTGATTATGCTCCTGTAAATCTGCCAATCAAATAATTTAGGCAGGCTTTATGTGGTGATGGACAAAAAAGTAACAGTGATGTAGTCATACATGTCATCTTAGCGCCACAACGTTTAATGCTTACACCAAAATGTCACTGATTGGTTGGTGGATTATCCAGTTTATGCATACATATTGTATTCTCTGTCATGTCCAAACTGGATGTGGAATGTTTCATGTTGCATTTAAAAAGCACTCAGACGTTGTTTTTCTATTCGGAGAGGCAAAAAGATTGGGATGCCACAAACGCTTCGCATCAGGTCATTCATCATTGAGGCCTCTTCAAAACAACTGGAGGCCATCCCTTCAAACTCCTGCACTCTGAAAACGAACTGCAGAGAATAGATCCCTGCGACAGTTTCCTCTTAGTGAGAGGGCTCCTTGCAAACTGCTCTGTAGTAAAACAATGTCATTCAGTGAACTTACTGAATGAATGGAGACCTTGTTTTCAGAGTATCGATTGCTGGGGTGATGTAAACGCTTCCTCTAGATAAATGTGCTGTCACATTCCTCGGCCAGGGTTTGGACATCACTGTCACAAGCCTCTGTGGGGTGCATGGGAAGTCTATGTGATAGTTGGAGGAGAGACACAGAATGAATCATCAATCATCTATTCAGGGCACGTTTAGCAGGCAGTAGTCTGCTGTGGCATCACGCAACCAAGAAGTGCTTCATTCGTCTCCCTGTTTGACACCAATGCCCTTAATCTTGATTAGGACATTTCACACAGTGTGAGACTTAGTTACAGTGGTTGTTGACCCTTACACGTCAACAACCACATAGCAATTATCATGGACATGTCTACTCATGTTGACTTTGTACAAAAACTTGGATTTTATTCTATAAAGACCTTTTTAAATTTCATATTTTATACAATAAACGTTCACCGCTGCTACCATAAGGGGAAGATTTAGCAACTACTGTGATTACTCAGAATACATGTGAGTCCTGCATTCCAACTGAAAGTTACTAATGGATGTAGTTGGTACAGTTTGGGATAGCAGTCCAATATGGCTGCACAGTTTATGCTGTTAATATGTTTTAATTACAAAGAAGTATTTTGACATATTGAAAACCCATTTATCTTTTAATTCCTCTCAGAATTTTTTTTTACTAAAACTAAACCCTGAAAATGTGTTCTGTGTATTGCCAATTCTTTTTATTTCTGATTGCACCTTGATTTTGATGACATGTCAACAAAAATCGACTTTTTGGCAATTCGGCCAAAATCTGTTGGCATTTTACCCTTGGATGGTGCTGAATCTGAATTACAGATTCAAATCAACAATTGTGTCCTCTGATCGGATGTTTCTGTCTTTTAAAGATCTGATCTTGTATGAACAAAATGTCCTGCCCTGGAGATTCATAAGCTTTTCTTTTATTACTTGTATTCTCCTAAATCATGCACTGTGCAGCTGTGTTAAGTAGTAAATAGGGCTGTTAAATTAATGTTGTGTGGAGAGGGTAGCTCGTACACTGTCTCGAGAAAACCTGTGTTCACTACTCCAAAAATGGGCTGGTCATCCAACGGCATAAACTCTGTCACCCTCTTTGTAAAACATTTCCCTTCTTTTAAACACAGTGTCCAGTGTTTTATTGTGTTTATGGTTTTTATGTACTTTTTGTGACGAATCAAGTTGGTAATATGGAATGACAATCTACTACCACCTCTACTACACCTCTAATCTACCACCATGTTTAGAATGTTCTTGTTCTGGAATTTCTGGCAGCTTGGATTCTTTGATATTCAAAGACATAATGTAGCATGCTTCCAAAGATTTAGACCAGCTACACTGATGCAGTTCTAGATTGTGCAGCTGGATCTGAGTTCTTTCCAGTTGAACCTTTTAACTGATGTTTATTATATTTGTTTGTTCTTCAAGGTGACTAGTTCAGACTTGAGGGAGAGCTCAAAATCCAAAGTAAAGACCTACTGGACTGAAAACAACAAGGCCTTTTCCATCAGTCGCCTGCTGTCACAAACCCTCTACAGGAAAGAGAACTTCACCTCTCTGGACCTGAACTATGATGAGGTGAACTCTTACTCCAAACAGGAGCAGTGGAACTGGCTTTACAACATTTCAAACTACCGGGAACCTCGGTCGAGGATGAAAAGAAGGCCTATTGTCAAGACTGGGAAGTTTAAGAAGATGTTTGGTTGGGGCGATTTCCATTCCAACATCAAGACAGTGAAGCTGAACCTTCTCATCACTGGTAAAATTGTGGATCACGGTAACGGCACCTTCAGCGTGTACTTCCGACACAACTCTACCGGCCAGGGTAATGTTTCCGTGGGACTTGTTCCCCCAACCAAAGCTGTGGAGTTCCAGGTCCACCAACAGCAGCACCACTACCACCACCACCGACAGCAGCAGCAGACAGCCCTGGAGACCAAAGACATCAAGCTCTTCAACTGCAGGGTGGAGTACGAAAAAGTGGAGAAGGGTACTAGGAACTCGCTATGTGTCCACGACCCAACACAGAGCTGCCCACAGGAGCAGACCCAGAGCCACGTGTCCTGGCTGTGCTCCAAACCTTTCAAAGTCATCTGCATCTTCATCACATTCTACAGCACCGACTACAAGCTTGTGCAGAAGGTGTGTCCTGACTACAACTACCACAGTGACACCCCTTACCTTCCCACCGGGTGATCACATGACCGACTGACAGGACTGAAAAAAATGAAGAAAAAAAAGAAAAGACAGGCGTTAATATCCTGAGAAACATCAAGACATTTCCAGTTTGAGAGGCTTTATTACAACTAACATGTTGCTCTAATGAGCAGACTGATCCTAAGGTCACTGTGAGAGCATTTATAGGCTTGCAGTACACAGTATTATATGCATAGCTGCTTACATTGAAAGGAAACTCTCAAGCCAACCGGAAGAATATGCTGATTGTATTTATGTAAATACTGCAGATTCCACACAAAGACCAGAAACAACTTTATTAATGCTTCCTCCTGCTAATTTAATTGTATATGTTGATAGTGCAGCATCCGTCTCAATCATGTTTTCTGTCTTCTCCAATCAGTCCCTGGTAATCACTGCGTAAATGTCAATGCAAATAAGAAGAACCTGTCAGTGTGCTTTAAGGTGCGTAACTGAAAATATTTTGAGTGGTGTTGTTTACTCTCTGTGGTTGTAAGAGTGAGTATACCATCCTGATACTGTTGTCTATGCGCCTGTGCGTCTATGCGTGTACATGCGCTAACCGAACATGGTAAACTACTTATATTTTCATGTTATTGCAACTGTCAAAAGTAATCTTCATCACGATTGTTATTGGAGAAAAACAAAAGAGCTTCTATTTTAACTCTGTGTTGATGTGTTAGTGTCCAAATTCGCGACGCACTGTTTCCGCTCAGACTGAAGCCGAAATAACGCATGTAATGCTCCAATGTTGGTTTGTGCACATTCAAAACATTCCTAGGAACCTTTGGCAAGCACTAGTTTCTCGTAGGACCGGTCGAAGTGGTAAGCAAAAACATAAGTAATTAATTTCTTTATATAATTGAAAAATCAATTCAGGCGTTAAGGGGTTAAGACCATCAACAACAGTGTAGGGCTCCCATCAGATCACACATAAGCAGTACGATGACAGAGGTTCAGAATATAATTTACGGAGCTGCTCTGTGCCCCAATTCTTTCCATGTTTAGACACTTAAACACAGCTTTTATTTATGTGACTTAACAAGTCCAGGTTAATACATTTGCTGCATCACAGATGTGACAAGCAGAAACCAAAAAAATAATCATTTATACTAAAAAGACAGAAGTTCTAAAGTAAATAGAAAATAGAGAGAGAGAGAGAGAGAGAGAGAGAGGGAGAGAGGATAACTCTTCAGTAGTTTTAACCAATGCTGAATCAAAACAAACACTGCGAAATGATAAAATGTGATTTCCTGCTCTAGAGAAGACAGACCATGTGTCTTACTCAAGGACACTTTGGCACGTGGCACATTACGGGGATCGAACCATTAACCCTCTGGTTCGTGGACAACCCGCTCCACCTACTTGATAGGTGTGACAATGACATATCACACCAATCAAACACTCACAACTTATCACAAATAAATAAATAAATAAATAAAAATTGGGGGATGAGACTAATTGTTGCTGCTAATGATATTGGTTGTTCCAATTGGCTATTGAACCTTTGTTACATGGAGTGGGAGCCAGTATCTCCACATGAAGTATTTAGAGAAAATGAACACGGAGTAAGTGGGTGCTCTGCAGAAAGAATGAATTAAAGTGCAGATGAAAAAAATGTTTGAGAAAAAAAAAAGTCTAAATGTGCACCCAAGGGGCACAATCTCTGCTGTCTATTTAAATTTTGTGCTCTTTCACAGTATACGCAGCACAGTAACTGCTAATGGCAACCTGGACGACATCCAGTGTGCCAACATGGGGTGAATTTTCTGACAAGGTGGGATGAAGAATAGGAGTCTGCCTGTGGGATAAGCAAGTATAAAGAGGAATTTATGATGTGGAGGGAAAAGGGCTGGCAGAAACCACTGGAAGTACCTGACTCATAAATTGAGAGTGTGTTTCTGTCACTGAGAAGAAAGTATGACTAATGTCTTAGATTGCGTGTTGGGTTCTTTTATCTCTATGAAGTGTCTTTGATATCACTCCACCCCTACCAAATGTGTCAGGGACAGTTTGTTCAAACAGAGTTAAAACTGCCCTTTCCAAGACAAAACAGCCTCATTATGCACACGATCTTGCAAGTGTAAACTCTACGGCACAAAAGTATTGGATGCGAGAGCTGCTGGGAGACGAGAGATGTTTCCCTGTCACAGATGGCTACACGAAAATACTTAGCTTCTGTTCACGTGCCAGATAATGACAGACACTTTAATTGCAAATATATTTGTTAATACAACTTAAAGCTCAATATTTTATCCTTTACAATAGGCCAAAATGTGTGATGTGAAACAAGTTTTTAATTGATGCTCACTGGTCTCATCTTTGCAACTGGCACTTGTACAAAGTGGTGTATTTAGATATTTTATGTTTAAAGGGCCACTTGTAAGTTATTTTAAAAGTGAGAGCACGTGTTTCAAATTTTGCATCACTTACTTTATGTGTTATACTGCACAAATTGCTTTTGTGTACCAATAATATAACTTAAGCCTGCACTTGTCAATACTGTATCATTAACAAAAGATCAAAATGTCAGGGTGCCTGCTAATTCATAAGGAGTCAAAGAGGTGGAGCCAACTGATACAGAAAGCAGCCACTCTCTTAATTTTAGAGGAAAAACTGATGTAACAAAAGTAGGCAATGTTAAGAGGGCACATAAATATTTCACAGCACCCATCTCTGTACAATGGTTTGTAGTTCTTCTTAGCCTTTTAGCCTCTCAGCTAATAGCATCACTTCCTGTTTTCTATTTGAATGACAAATACAGTACTACTGCCACATGGAGGTATAAGGAGTTTTTCCTTTCAGGTAGGTGTAAAGTGTATGTGCCAGCTGGTCACTGGCTGTAATCTTGGTCCAGACACTGCCAACTAACTGGCCTTCATTGCCATTAGTTCTTCAATGTTGGTTTGTTTTGTTCAGGACCTCAAGACAGCAACCGTCAACAATATCAACAATACAAATAGAAACAAACTTACATAATTAGCAATTAACTTCGTAAGCAAATACTTTTATTGATTTTCTGCCCACAGGTTATTTTTCTGGCACAAAGTCAAACTTATTAATGTAAGTTTAAGAGTGTTAGAGTATGATTATCTGAGTGTAATTATTGTGTTGAACATTGCTGAGCATGTAGAAATATTAACCACATGTGTTGTCAAGTCTTGTTATATTCCCAATATTAAAAGAGCCATTTTGGAGGTGAGAGGAGGCGTTGGGGCTAATCTTTTTGTCAACTTTCAGAACACTGATCGTACCTTTGATATAAGAAAAAAAAGAAGGAATGTTGAACTCAAGTTGTATTGTTAAAATTAATCTCAAACATTTAAAAACCTCAATGTGCAGCAGCAAATTTCTCAGTCCTGGAGACAATATTAAACAGCTGGGAGAGGTTGGACTTCTCTTTTTCTTAATATGCTCATATCCAACAAAGGTTCAAAAAAGGCTTCAGTTCTGAAGAAGCTACTCGGATGAGTGGTGAAAAAAGTAACTTTTTTGAACCTTTGTTGGATATACCATGACCTGGATGACTGAGAACCTTCACAGACTTAATATGCTCATCTCAAGGCTCAATTATTTTTTTTTTACCAGGCAACTACAAGAATAAAAAAAACACTTCTTTTATGAGCTCTGTGGGTGAATGAAGCCAGTGGCAAGTTTGGACATCTAAGTTATCTTTGGGCCCAGATCATCTCAATCGGCTCAGTTGTCCTGGGCCGGAGCCATCCATGCCTGCCATCTATCCCCTAGCTCACCCACACTACCTGATTAATGTGGTCTGTGCGGGAGATGTCAGAAATGGCAGAGAGAATCATGGGATTGCTCCTTCAGAGTCCCAGTGACACCCAGCAGCTGGAGGAGTAAACAGATGACTAACCACTGGCCTTTTGGCAGCCTGTGGAGATTCACGCAGAAGGAGGGCTGCGAACGCTGCTTTGACATTTAGGTGGATTAGAAAGTTCTTGGGTTCTGCTCTCGTGCTGTCAAAGATGGTTGGCATAGTAATTATTTGCATCTTGTTTTTTCTGCTTTGAGGTTTTTTTTTTTTTTTTTCAAGTGTAAAACATCTTCAGTGCACCTCATTTTCAAACAAATCACACTCTACTGAAATACTCAACAACAACAACTGACTATCATTTCACATCCTGTCCTGCTGCAATATTAATTTTAAATCTGGGGCTGAAGCTGTCCCCTGGGGCACAGTTTTGTTTGAGGCATTGTCATATTAAAGGTTTGATCAGACAATGGCTGTTGGGGTTGTTTTTTTTTTTTTATTACAAATAAATTACTCTCCTCAAAACACTATTACTTCTCTAAAAATAAAAACTCACTCATTGTGAATGTTTCGTATCAGGTAAAAAACTGGAGAGAATTAATTAACCTTTGTCATTTTAATTGCTTCAGTGACAGCTGTCCTTTGGTGCTGGAGCTATCCTAATGCACATACCGTGGGCTTGTCAATTACTTTCCTGGTGAATAGATTAAAAATGCCACGGAGGATAGAGACATTTCATTAGTCAGCCTAATGCCCCGCAGACATAACCAGGTATGAGCACTTCACTCCTAAAGATGCAGGAAAATGAAAAATAATATTATGCCCATATGAATGAATTGCAACATAAAATTAAGTTTTTGCGCTCTATTTGATTCGATACCACTGCTTATATTACCTTTCACATTTTGGAAGGGCGTAAAAATTAGGAACATTTTAAGGCTTTTAATACAACATCTCACAGACTAAAATGCACCAATGTTCCAGTTAATTGCTCTAAAGGATGTTAGCATCATGTCAGTTCTGTTTCTTACTACACTGGATAATGGCTGACAGCAGGGACCACCTTATTCTCCCATTTTGCTGTGCACGTCTATGATTGAATGCGACTCAGCTCATCATGAATCTGCTCAGTGTCGGTTTTCAACACCAGATGTCTCTCTAGCACGTGTGGATGCTATTTAAACATGTACCAACCCCTAGACCAGACCAGGCACCCCCACCACATAGATGATGACACACAAAAAACGGCTCAGGAACAATTTAAGCACAAGATGTTGACATCTTCCTCCAAATTCTGTAGATCAAAAACTGATCAAATATCTGTGGGAGTCACTGGAACAAGCCTGATCCACAGAAGCCCACCCCTCAACCCATAGGACCCAAAGGTCCCCACTCACAACATTCTGTTGCTGGGACCACATGAAACCCTCAGAAGGCCTATGTACATTCCCTGATAAGTCAAAACTGTTTTGGAGGCACAAAGGAGACCTATATACCAATATTAGGCAGGTGATCATAATGTCATGCCTGATCATCTGTAAAGATGGATGAATTCTCTGAGAGATCAGTCAGAGAATTCCTGAGTTGTTTTGAAGCTCAGCATGGCATCTGTGACCATTGCCATCTTGGCAGTGACTGCCTCCCTATAGACTAAAACTGACTATAGACTAATAGACTATAAACATGTTTATTTAAAGTTTTTAACATGGATGTCTATGGGGATTCACCAGGAGTGACTCACAGCATCTAGCGGCCACTGGAGGAACTGCAGCATCGTTTTGCAACCACTTTTCCACTTGGTCATGATCTGTCGTATTTTACTTTATTTTTAAATATGTTACAGAAGATTTGTGACAGTTGTAAGGTACAACTTGAGCTAGTTGTCACTAACAATGAGTCAAGAATTTAAGTTAGGCTAAGACTGAAAAAAACAATCCATTGTTTGGGTTTTTATTGGTTTTGTGGTTTCAATGGTTTTCTACTCAGTAATGCCTAATTGTGTCCCTATATCGACATAAGAAAGCAGTAGCCACGACCTTAGTGGTTTATAGTTAATGAATCTAGAAATGAACCATATAGAGACCAGTTTTTGGTATCAGGGTGTAAATGTGATTATTTCTGCTCTGAAATCTTTAACATGGAGGTCTTTGGGTATTGACTCACTTTTGGAGCTAGCTTCTAGTTTACAGTGGTCATTAGAAACTACTTTCTTCGTCTTCGTCTTTGTCTTTGTCTTCATCTTCTCCTGCTTATCCGGGTCCGGGTCACGGGGGCAGCTGCTTCAGCAGGGAAGTCCAGACAGCCCTCTCCCCAGCCACTTCCACGAGCTCCTCCGGGGGAACCCCCAGGCGTTCCCAGGCCAGACGAGAGATATAATCCCTCCATCATGTCCTGGGTAGACCCTGAGGTGTCCTTCCGGTGGGGCATGCCCGAAACACCTACCCTGGGAGGCTTCAGGGAGGCATCCTTACCAGATGCCCTAGCCACCTCAACTGACTCCTCTCGATGTGGAGGAGCAGCGGTTCTACTCTGAGCTCCTCCCGTATGTCCAAGCTCCTAACCCAAGCCCGGCCACCCTGCGAAGGAAACTCATTTTGGCCATTTGTATTCGCGATGTCGTTCTTCTGTCATTACCCAAAGTTCATAACCATAGGTGAGGGTTGGAACGTAGAGCTTTGCCTTTCGGCTTAGCTCTCTCTTTACCACGACAGACCAGTTAAGCATCCCCATCACTGCAGACGACGCATCGATCCGCCATCCTACCCTCTCTCGTGAACAAGACCCCAAGATACTTGAACTCCTTCACTTGAGGCAGGACATCCTACCCAACCTAGAGTGGGCAATCCACCCTTCTCCAACTGAGGACCATGGCCTCAGACTTGGAGGTGCTGCTCTTCACACTCGATTGCGAACCGCGCCAGCAAGAGCTGGAGGTCGTTGTACGATAAAGCTAGGAGGACCACATCATCCACAAAAAGCAGGGACGAGATCTTCCAATCACTGAACCCGACACTCTCCCCCAGCCGGCTGCGCCTAGAAATTCTGTCCGTAAAAGTTATGAAGGCAACCAGTGACAAAGGGCAGCCATGGCGGAGTCCAACCCTCACTGGGAAAAGGTGCGACTTACTACCGGCTACACGGACCAAACCCGCACTCGTTTTGTACAGGGACTGAATGGCCCTTAGCAAGGGCCCATCCACCCCATACTCCTGGATGCCTCTGGGGACAAGGTCATAAGCCTTCTCCAAATCCACAAAGCACATATGGACCAAGCTGGGCAAATTCCCATCTCCGATCTCCCCTCCAGCACCCGAGCGAGGGTAAAAAGTTGGTCCATGGTTCCATGTCCAGGATGAAAACCGCATTGTTCTTCCTCGATCTGAGGTTCAACCATCGACCGGACCCTCTTTTCCAGCACCCTGACATAGACCTTGCCGGGGAGGCTGAGGAGTGTGATCCCCCTGTAGTTGGAACACACCCTCTGGTCCCCTTTAAAGATGGGGACCACCACCCCGGTCGGCCACTCCAGAGGCACTGCCCCCGATGTCGACACAATGTTGCAGAGGCGTGTCAGCCAGGACAGCCCTACAACATCCAGAGCCTTGAGATACTCAACGATCCAACCCCAGGCTCTCCTGCTCTGTTTCCTTTATGGAATACGTGTTGGTGGGATTGAGTAGCTCCTCAAAGTATTCCTTCCACCGCCTGATGATATCCCCAGTTGACGTCAGCAGCTCCCCACCCCCACTGAAAACAGTATGAGCGAGTTGCCAGCTACCCCTCCTGAGGCGCCGGATGGTTTGCCAGGAGCTCGATCGATAGTCTTCTTTCACAGCCTCACTGAACTCCTCCCATGCCCAGGTTTTTGCTTTAGTGACTGCCCTCCCTGCAGACCGCCTAGCTATCCAGTACTGGTCAGCTGCTTCAGTAGACCCACAGACCAGCCCTATAGGCCTCCTTCGTCAACCTGATGGCTCCTCTCACCTCCGGAGTGCACCAGGAGGTTCAGGGATTACTGCCGCGACCAGGGGCGTTACTAGACCTTATTCACTGGGGCACGTGCCTTAGTAAAAGTCTCCAGTGCCCCAGTAAAATTCTAGCGCTGCTGTCGCTGGAAACGGCATTCATGAGCGCATCCCCGTGCCTGCTTTAGTCATGACTCGAGCCTGTCACTTACCAGCCAGTAAAAAAAAACAAGGAAAAAAGAAAGGGGCCATAATAACCAATCAGGAAATAGCACCTCTGTAGCTGGGTAAGATTGAACGCAACAACCAATGAAAATCGTTCACATGATTCTTCCGAGTTTTTCATTGTACACACACACACACACACATACAGTACACAGTGGAAACCGCTGGAGCTCGTCACATCACTTTGAGCACAGAGTAAGTCGTCCCCTGTTTTAATGTTACACAAATTCACAACTTGTTTGACAGAAAAAATGACAAGTTGATCGCTGTTAGAGAATGTTGCCCACATAATTAGCATCTGTTTTTCAATGCTTAGCGTCATTGTAGCCTAAATTTAGCAACAGTTTACCAGCTTGTGCTCTCTCATTCACACACACACTCACACCATGCGTAGGCTGCATGCACACATGCGGACAATTAATAATGATTTATACGTATACTGTAGAGAGAGCCCTGTAAAAGTAGCCTATACTGTTAGGCTAGCCATTTATTTCATATTGCGCACACATTTAATTATTATTATTATTATTTTTTTTTAATGTATTGGGAGTTGGGGGCCTGTGCCCCAGCAAAGCTCTAGGTTTAGAATCGCCCCTGGCCGCGACCAGCACTAAACTTTAGTCAAGGCCCTGGACTAAAGTTTAGTCCAAAGCATCACAGCATGCCCTATCAACCATCCTTTAGTCACTAAAGGATGGTTGATAGGCCAGGAGTAGTTTGGTGGCTGAGATGCGAAGGACATCACAGAGACTGCTATTGTTCATTCTAGCTCTGAGTCCACTTTTCTGTGATGCAAAGTAAGTTATGGTCAACCCCCATATAAAAAATCAACAGCTGTGAGGAATCCATGCTCTCATCATATGCAATTAATCACTCGGACTTAGTGCTATTCAGAAAATGTTGTTCACAGACAGTGTAGGGCGAGAAACAACCAGAGCAACATACTAACCCTGGCGACTAAAACCTGCTCAGATATTTTCTCTTTGTTTACCTTCTCATTCTTACGTGTCAGAATAACACTGTCATAACGGGAAAAAGAAAAACAACCACAAATGTACAATTGCTTATATTATTCTTGTTTACTGCAAGACCACCTCCCCGAGCAAATAAATGGGTTTTAGCACAGCAGACTAATGAAGCATTAGACTGTAGCCTGTAGGAGGAAGGAACTAAACCCCACCGGTGCTTCAGCTACAACAGCTGAACTTTACATATTACATGTTCATGCAGATTACTAAATCGAAGAACTACACTTATTTACACTTATAAATGAGGCACCAAAGCCTCCGAGGAAATTCTTTATTGAGACGACGGGTAGGAAGCTCACAGCAGCAGCTCACCCACAATAAATAATGTCTTCCAGGCAGTTTTGATATGCATTACGCATGTAGACTGACTTTAGTAGAGTGCACATACATTAGGAGTAAAAAGCTTGCAACAAACCTTTACTTTCTGTATGAAGAAGCTATATGCAGCATATAACTTGTTTTTAAATCGAATTTACTTTATTGAGACACATTGTCTATCTATCTCGGCCCTCGGTGACAGCAGTTCCTTGGCCATGAGTGGCTGCTATGGTGGGGCTGTATTTCAGCATGTTGAAGTGCATGGAAAATTCCCATGAAGGGTAAGGGATTATGGATTTTGGCCTCTAAGCTGCCTGCATGCCCAGTGAGGATGTTTCTGAGCCTAGTAATCTTCAAACAGCACGCAGTGATGAACGGGCACTGAGGAGTTCTACTCAGGATCTAAATGTGTTCCAGCAAGTTATTGGCAAGAGGGAGCAAAAACACCATTTGGAGCAGAAGTGGAAAAGATCGACTCGGTGGTTCCTTCAGGCAGCAGACACTTTTCATCCTGTGACCCATTTGAGCTGCAGTCTGCGTCGGAAACTCGCGCCGAGTAAGGGGTCATATTGGCTCGGCACAAACATAAATGTCATGGTTTCCCATCGCCACACATAATAGGATAGAAAAAGTAAATTGAGCAATTTTTGGGGTCAGGTTGCAAACCTTTAAACCATGCCATGAAAAATGGACTTAGTGTTGTGGCTATTCTAATTATCAGCTGATTATAGAACAATATTAAAAAAAAAAAAAACACTCATTAACAATGAAAAAAAATGTCATGAACGAATTGGAATTAGGAAAAGTTTGAGAATAATATACAGTGACGCACATTGCTGATCAGTTTCACGAAGGAATTTCTCCAACCGCAACCTGATTAATTAAATTAGACCTCCAGTATCACTTAATTTAAGCGGTCTGATCATTTTCCGATTTTACGTAAGGGAACTCATACTGCTTTAAGATCATCTTGGACCTGAAGATAATGCTAATTGGAAGAGGAAGAGGAGGAGGAGGAGAGAGATAGCGTCTTTGTAGTAATTACATTATGCCAGAGGTCAAGCTTTGAAGGATGCAAAGGTATTCAGGAATTTAACTTGATGAAATCAAAAGGTATTCTGATTCTAAAACATCCCATACAAACACAACATGTATGTTTCCATTTTTGCATGAAACACTGCAGAGAAAGTGACCTCAGGATGTTCAAGGATCAAAGGATTTGACGTGCTGTGATAATCAGATCTACATAAAGAATTAACGTTCCAAATATAAAGCCATAACCCAATGTTTAAATGTACCTCACGGTGCCTGATCAGTAAAATCCTCTGAGTTTGCATTCAGCTCACACCGACCATGCAGTACAAATACTGTCCAAAGGTACAAACAGGTACATCAATTTGGAGCAATGACAAGAAATTTGATAACAAAATGTACATGCTGTTAGATCAGCTGCAGTGTACGGTGATGTAATTACTTGAAGCCAACAGATGAAAGCTCATGGTCTGCAAACAGGAGAGAGAGAGGAGACTATTGACTTTCCTTTAGGCTACATTGCCATCCCTTGGATGCAAACAGAGCTAAAAGTCTAAACAAAGATATTTTATGTGAAGATATTTTATGGCTGTGGTTTGGACAAGACAGGAGAGACATGAGAGGCAGGTTAAAATTTAAAATGATTAATGTGAATATTTGATCATTAGCAGCTCTTTGAAGACAAAGGCATATATGTAAAAACAGTTTGATTTCTTTTACTGTGTTTTTGCTGTTATTCATAAGTTAATTATGGAGAACATATCTGCATTGAAAGTTGCCCACTATATTATCTATTTTACTGAAATAAGTACAGTTTTGAAGTACTAGTACTTCACTGGAGCATTTTTATTTCATGTGCCATACACTGTAAACCCCACAACATGTCAATATTAGATCATTAGCAATTATTTTAAACACTTTCAAGACATTTTATAAAGCACATCTTATAACAGTTTGATTTCTTTCACTGTGATTTTGCTCTTATTCATATGCAGGACTGATTTGTTTTCCCCCATACATAGGATGAAAAATAATCACCTGTAACAAAAAAAAAAAAAAAAAAAAATAGAATCAAGACAAGGCGGCTAAAACAAACAACAATAAACAAAAGAGAAAAACAAAACTAGAAAGGGGACTTGTGGGATAGCTATTATAGACATACTGACTGATTAAAGATGTCAAATGAGGTAGGTCAGATACACTTTTCAATGTATCAGCTTTAATGAGCCCCATTTATACAGGATGTTGATAACGCCATATAAATAATATCAAGAAAAGTTAAGACCCATTGTCTGATAGTCAAAGTGTGAGGGGGCTTCCAGCGTACTGCAATCATTTTCTTAGCAGCCATTAAACCTGCCAACATTACACGTTTCTAATATTCAGAGTCTCTAAGTGCAGAAAGATCATGTCCCTTCATTTTCTTAATTTTTATTCATTATGGAGAAAATATCTTCCTTGGAACCTGCATTCCTATACAAACTACTAATGTACTGAATTGAAGCACTTCAGCACAATCTTGAAGTACAAGTACTAGACAGATACTTTGTTTATCCCGTGGGAAATTCAGTGTCCAGTAGCTTCATCACATTGAAACAGATATTCATTCACTCATATTCTGTAACCTCTTGTCTTGTGTGGGGTCGGGGGGGGAGGGGTCTTCTTGCTGTGAGGCATCAGTGCTAACCACCACGCCACTGTGTTGCCCTAGAAAGAGATGTAAAGATATTTAAGTTATAATAATATGAATATATAATGCTGTGTAAAAAATAATATGATTATATAATGCTGTGTAAAAAATATACAGTATTGGCAGCAATGACCAAAGTCCAGTTCGGAAGCGTTGTATAGTCTTATGACCTGAGGTAAAAATGACCTCCTCAACCTGTCCATGGAGCAAGACAGAGACAGCAGCCTGCAGGGGTGAAGCAGCAATTTTAAAAGTGTGTGTGTGTGTGTGTGTGTGTGTGTGTGTGTGTGTGTGTGTGTGTGTTTGTGTGGGCGGGGGGGGGGGGGGGGGGGGGCACTACACCTGAGCACTACAACCACCTTTGGCCTTTGGTCCCTGTTTCAGTCTCCAAAACTAATGCAATATATATATATATATATATATATTTATATATACACAGAAACACACACACATATTATGGCATGCCGTTCAATTAATCTTTGAATACATTGAATGAAACTCTGAATATATGGAATGAAACTTGAATACATTGAATGAAACTCGAATATATGGAATGAACCTTTGAATATATTGAATGAAACTCGAATATATGGAATGAACCTTTGAATATATTGAATGAAACTTTGAATATATGGAATGAACCTTTGAATATATTGAATGAAACTTTGAATATATGGAATGACGAATAGGCTCCTGCAGAGCTCACCCAAAGCTGCTTTCTATGGCTACAAGTGATTCTGAGATTCTCTGGACCTTGCCAGATACCACTTGCCAGTAATAGTCAGCTCCTATTAGCAGTGACAGTTCTCGATCATCAGGACCATCCAGTGGAAAATCAGCCAGCTGCAGACCCCTTCTCTTTAGCTCCTCTTGGATGGGTTCGCTGGGGACCTTTATCACTGCTGAACACACTTGAGGTGTTTCCACTGCCTCAGTCTCAATTTTCTGTTCTGTATTCCACACATTTTGCAGTGATACTTTCACAATGTTGCGCTGTATTGTCACAGGAGCAGCAGATCCAAAGGTGTGCAGATGCAGTGTCTCTTTCCCTGGCACTGGTAATCCCAGGGCTTTCACCACACTTTCATGAATGAAGCTTCTTTGGCTGCCTCCATCCAACAGACAGCGTACGATTTTTCTCCCTGCTGGGCCCTCTGTCCATGCTTTCACTGTCTGGAGCAGCACTGTATTCTGTGTATTAGCCTTTGGTTTTGCTGTGCTGGACGCAGAACATACAACAGACTCCGTACCACCATTGTTCACACTTGTCTGGGGGTTATTTTGGTCACACACTGACTGGTGATGTCTGCGTCCACATAAAGAGCAAACACTTTTAACTCTACAGAATTTCGCTGTGTTTTGGATCAAGGCACACGTAGCATCTTCCCAGCTTCCTTAATTTTTCTTTGCGAGCTGGCACAGAACTGTCAGGGCAATGTTCTGGTTCGTGGTAGGGACTATCACAATATAGGCAGGTCTGTGGTGCTATGCTTGCTGTATGCAGTGCAGTAGCTGAGGGCATACTCCAACTTTTAGTGTTTCTTTCATAAGAGGTTGTAGGCTTACAGACAGGTCTATTATTTGGCAGAATGTCCCTTTGTGTGTTACCTGGTCTGGTCAGCTGAAGTGCTCTTTCTCTACTTTGGACCTCATTCTGAAGGAAATGAATGAGCTCAGGCACTTTCCATTCACCATTTGGGTCTGACTTGCATGTGTAAGCTAGTGCTATGTCCTCTGGTATCAGCTGTAATAATACTGGGCATAACAGGCAGCCATATGTGTCACTGTGAACCCCCATGGATTTTAGGCTGCGGATCTGAATTTCACATTCATCATACAGTTGTCTGAGTACTGCAACATTTGATGATATTTTAACAGGGGCAAGGTTCAACAGTTGGGACATATGTGCACTAATTACAATGTCTTTTCTTCCGTTCTGTTCTGAAGTAATTCCACTGCTGCATCATAATTCCTATCAGTCATGCTTAATCCTGCTACAGCTCTTGCTGCTGTTCCAGTCAGATAGGATCTCAGGTAGGTGAACTTCTCTCTCTTACACAGTGCGTCATTCTCATGAATAGCCGTTTCATACTGGGACCAGAATTCTTACCACTGGCTTACTTCTATCACCAGCTTTGGCAGTTTAACAGTCTGTCTGCTTTCTGATCTTACTGAGCCAGAAATTGCATCACTCATCCGCTCATTCTGTTGTTTCAAAATGTGTTGGAGCTTCTAAAGAAACGACGATTACGACTGCTTCTCATTCAAGGCGATCATATTTACTGATTTAAACATATAAACACTGTTACAAGCAAGAAAACAACAAAGGCAACATAAAAGACAAAGAGGAAAAGCCTAGATCCATTACCTAGCAACCAGAAGATTCTTTTGTAGCAACTTAACGTCTAAACGTTACACTGTTGGAACACAACACAACACATTTCTATTTCAAAATAAAAGCATTTGTAACCTACTACTATTATTATTAATCTATTGTCAGAGAAAAATATTTACAACACTGTGTGTTGTAAATATTTTTTTGGGGTAGATAGATAGAGATCTGCTTCACCGGAGATCAAGATCGGGGACCACCCGTCTGTGTCCATCGGGAACAAAACTAAATGTGTATACACTGAGGCTAAACGTCTACCTTCACGTGTACAACACTGAAAATTTATGTAAGACCAGAAGACCTGTATGCTGCTGAAGTTGTTTTTGTATGTTTATTGAGTGTCCTGTTTGTTTGAATTTATACAGTGGGTGCTCATCAGTCCAAAACAGGGGGGTGAAACAAATTCACACACAAAATTGACACACACATCAAATAAACAAGACGACACACCACACTCTAAACGACCTGATGCAGAGCTACACGGTGCAGACGATTTGCAGCCACAATATCTACAGAGCATGTTCTCCTCGAGAACACCAGCTGGTGTAGTTGGTCGTCTAAAAGGTTGGAAATATGTGTGTCCATTCACCACTCTTATGCAGGATTGGACACACGGAGAATGGCCTATGGTTGGGTCATTTGAAAAAGATAAATTGAGAGTGGCTAAAGCAAACATGGACCCCGCCGTGGGTAATGCTGTGTGGAGTTATCCATATATGAAAGAATGTGTACAGGTGTGGATGAGTGTGGCAAACCAGAGAAATAGAACAGATGTGTGTAAGGAAGAGAAAATTTCAGATGAACTGAGAGTTGCAATTGAGGAAGTGGCTGATCGTGTGAATGCATCTCTGATGCCTGGACTAGAAGTGAGTTTACAAACAAAAGCGGCTGAAATGACACGAATAAAACAAAAACATGTTGATGATGTGAAAGCGTGTGCGAAAGCAATGTTCTATGGATGGGTGAAAAGACAGTCTAAACAACCAGTTTCTCCTCAAGATTTTCAGAAAATGTTGAGTGAATGTGGAATGACTGAACTGGAACGAGCTGTTGTTAATTGCCCGAAAGTGGGGGTCTCCACAGAGCTCCCACAACGTGTCGTAAAGAACGATGATGATTTGATTTTGCATGCTGCTGCAATGATTCAACTAAAAAGAGACAGAGAACAGGCATTAGCAGACAGGTCAGCAGAGGCACACACTAGAGCAGGCACTCACACCAGTGAAGATACACACAGACAAGATAAGAAGAAAAACAAAACACAGGCTACACACAGCTTCGCAGCTAGCACAGACATTGAAACAGAGCAACCAGACACATACCTCGTTGACTCTAAACAGTCAATGGAACACAAACTTGTGACAAAGTGTAAACGCAAAAAGGAAACATACATCACATGATAGTACAACTGACTCAGAAGATTAAACATATGACACAGACGAAGACTTTGAGCCGACTGACTCCAAAAAGACTGAGAAAGAAGCCAGACCAAGGGGGGTGGAATTTAACACAGACATAGACATGTCTAGGCGTACACGATCACAGCTGAAAGCAACAAGCAGAAAAGGGAAAGATGTAGCACGAGGACGCGGACGAGGCTCTAGAGCACATTTAAGCGCCCCTAAAATAATGCTAGGTGATACACCTATCTGTAAACCAAGGACCCCAAGTGAAATTTTGGATATGATCCACAAAGCCCCCAATCCAATCACACAACCTGGACCTTACGTGGCATGGTTAAAATGAGTATGTTGCACATACGATTGTTTGATTGTTTGTGCTGGTCGGTGTGTACATTCCACCGCAGGCATGCGTAACGGAGGCGTTACATCACCTCGCCGACCAGATTACAGACGTAGAGAAAACACACCCGGACTCTCTGCTAATCATTCTCGGGGATTTTAACAGAGCAAATCTCAAACTCAAAATATAGACAGCACGTGACGTGTCCCACCAGGGACATGAACACTTTGGACCACTGCTACACCACAATAATCTCAGCCCAACACCAATTCATCATACGCGCAAGCCATGTTCCAGGTCACGTGAACACGATAGCCAATTCTGTCTCGTTTTTCTTTCCAGAAATTCGGATCCTTAGCTCCAGACTCGGATCCTCTTCCAACTTTGGTCCCACCGTTTTCAGCCACCACCTTCAATTAAGACCCCAGCTCCGCCACCCCGCGTCAGCGTCGCAAGAATCCATCTTAAACAACCTTTCACCCACTGCACTTTCTTCATACTACACCGGTTAGAACTGCTTTAAAGCTTTCATGCATCCCTTCATCTGCCTTTCCCCGCATTAGACGTTGCCTTATTTACTAGTTTACAACACACACCTATTCTATTCAAGAAATCAAAATTGTCATCCAAGTCTACATCAGTGGCATCAGTTTCCTCATCGAACCGATCACCTGAGTTCCTTGCCCTACCATTTCCATTCTCACGCCAGCATGTTAATCAAAGGCTTACGCAAGGCACAACAGGTTACATGTCCCCTCCTATTGATTCTACTCTTGAAGCCATGTTTCGCCTTGCTTCCTTGGGTTCCTGCAATGTTCTGAATTTACAGCTTCCTCATTCTCGTGCGATCATTCGAACCATGCAAGATATGTGAATGCCCGACTAGCCCTCTATGCGCGCCCTCTTGATCCTTTATTCACCACCGAATTAATTCAATTCAATTTTATTTAAATAGCGTCAATAACAACACAAATCGTCTCAAGACGCTTTACAAAAACCCGGCCTGAAACCCCGAGAGCAAGCCTGAAGGCAACGGTGGCAAGGAAGAACTCCCTTTTAACAGGAAGAAACCTCGAGCAGAACCCAGCTCATATGGAGGGACCCATCTGCCTAAGGCCAGCCGGGTACAGACAGAAGAAAGAGAGAAGAGAACAGCAAGATAAACATACATCTGTCATAGATACAGATCTCTTTGCAGGAACCAGGGGGTCAAGGAACCGACACCTCCAGAGATATGCCCCCACCCTGAATCTCTCTCCCTGGGATCCTACGTCCAGTCGTCCAAGGATCATCATCAGCCACAACTCAATTCTCTTTTCCTTCCCCTCGATCCCTCGAACCGTCGACCCCTCGATCCCTCGAACCATCGACCCTCGACCCTTCCATTCGATCTCCTATCTTTCCCTTCGCTTTAACCTTGTCAAATAAACTTCTTTGAACATCAAGAGGTGTGGTCTTGTTAGTGAATAACATAGTGATTCCTCCTGCTGCTGTAGTTCCTGACACAGTTTCCATTTTGACGTCATTGCCATGTAATTCCACGCACTACACAGTCATTGATTTGTGCTCAGCTTTTTTCTCGATTCCCTTGCATCCAGATGGCCAGTATCTGTTTGCTTTCACGTTCAAAGACAGGCAGTATACATGGAAGCGGTTACCTCAGGGTTTTGTTTCGAGCCCCACAGTGTATGCGGCGGCGGTGAAAAGAGATCTAGATGACCTCACGCTGCCAGGAGGCTCTACACTTTTGCAGTATGCTGATGATCTTCTCGTTGCCTCACCGTCTGAGGAGGCATGTCACACTGACTCCATTTTGCTTTTGAAAAGACTTGCTGTGTGTGGACACCGGGCCTCTTTGGCTAAAGTGCAGTTTTGTAAACCTGAAGTGACATATTTGGGTCACATTTTGAGAAATGGAGAAAGACTTTTGTCACCTGAGCGTGTTAAGCTGTTGAGAAATATGTCTCCTCCCACCACAAAGAAAAAGATGCTTTCTTTCCTAGGCATGACGAACTACTGCAGGCACTGGATTTTTGAGTATGCATCTCTGGACTCTGGAGCTGCTACACTACACACTGCACCCACATCTGTTCAGTGGACTGATGAAATGCTACACGCCTTTGAAAGCCTGAAACAGGCCCTCATCACTGCTCCAGCTTTGGGTTTGCCCGACTATCAGCAACCTTTCCACCTCCACTTGAACGAAAATGATGGCTACAGCCACCCTCGTGCAAAGGCATGGTTCCCACTATCGCCCCGTTGCATATTACTCATGTCGCTTGGACACTGTTGTCCGTGGTATGCCTGCCTGCCTTAGATCAGTGGCTGCTGTTGCAGCAATGATTGACAAATCTGCCCCCATTGTACTGGCTCATGACTGCGTTGTCTTTGCACCACATGCTGTTGTATCTATTTTGACCACTTCTGCAACACAACACTGCACGTCGTTCTGGCTATGAAGCTATCATCCTTGCAAGCACAAACATCACTCTGCGACGCTCACCACCCTTAAATCCCGCTACATTTCTTCCAGCGATTGACGATGTTTTTGATCATGATTGTAACGCTGCGATAAGCGAATGTACCTCCCCCAGATCAGATTTGCTACAGGCACCGATTCCAAATTCTGACCTTGTCCTCTACACTGACGGCTCGGCTAGTCGGCCATCTGATAATGTTCATTTAGCCGGCTACGCTGTCGTTACTGATTTTGATGTTCTGGAAGCTAACGCGTTACCACAGAAGACGTCCGCACAAGCTGCTGAATTGTTCGCGCTCACGAGAGCTTGCGTACTTGCAGCCGGGAAAGTGGCCACGGTTTACACAGATTCTAGATATGCTTTTGGTGTCGCTCATGATTTTGGCCAAATTTGGAAAATGTGTGGGTTTGTAACGTCTTCTGGTAAACCATTGCAACATCACACGTTGATAAATGATGTGATTTTGCCTCCCTCTAAACTCGCGATTGTAAAATGCGCTGCACACACTAACGGTAATGATCCTGTTTCATGAGGAACCCCGACAAGCTGCACTTTCCTCTTCCTCTTTGGTTCACCAATGTGTTTCCACCCAACCTTGTGACCCCATCACACTACCTTTCGTTAATGACGTTGTGGCCCTGCAAGGCCAGACCGATGAAAGAGAACGTAGTCTTTGGTTAGCTAAAGGTTGTTCTATTGATAAGGAGTCTAGCTTGTGGCTCCACCCTGATGGTCGACCGGTTTGCCCTCGTGCTCTCTTACATGTGCTTGCGCGTGTTGTACACGGCCCAGCGCATGTAGGGAGAGGGGTGAATAATGATGTAATTTGCTCACAGTGGTTCGCTCCAGGTATCACGCAGGTATCTCAAGCACTTGTAGATGGTTGTATGATATGCCAACAGAACAGAAAAATGAACAGCGCTGTGAGACATGACCATTTAGAACCTCCATCAGGCCCTTTTGTAAATATGCAAATAGACTTTATACATATGCCAAAATGTCAGGGTTACAAACATTTGCTAGTGATCACTGACCGTTTTTCTAAATGGGTAGAATGCTATCCAACACGAAAAGAAGATGCGAGAACTGTTGTGAAATGTTTGCTGAAAGAACTGATTCCAAGATTCGGAGTGCCACGAGCAATTGACAGTGACAGAGGTCCAGCATTTGTCTCAAAAATCACACAGGCTCTCTCAAAAGCTCAAAGCTCTTGGGTTCACTTGGCAATTACATGTTCCGTATCATCCACAAAGTTCAGGTCAGGTAGAAAGAATGAATTCGACCATTAAAGACAGACTGACAAAAACAATGATGGCGACAGGTTTGAAATGGCCTGACGCACAGCAATTGGTGTTGTACTCCATCAGGAGTGCACCAAATGCAACAACAGGACTAAGTCCACATGAAGTATTGATGGGCCGACCCATGTCCACAGGTGTAAGTCCTCCCTTAACACCAAACAAAACCACTCTGATTTGGACAGATGAGTAGATGTTTGACTATGTGAAGAAACTAACTGAAATCTTACGACAGTATCACTTACAGGTGGCAGACAGACTCCCGAGACCTTCGGATGAGCCCATTCACCCTTTCAAAGAGGGGGATTTGTACTAATAAAATCTTTGGAAAAGGTGTCTTTGTCTCCTAGGTGGAAGGGTCCATATCAGGTGTTGCTGTGGACAAGAACAGCTCTGAAAGTCGAAGGCAAACCAGAATGGGTGCATGCGACAAGGTGCAGATTCGCCCCAAAGGCCGAGGTCGAGGGGGCGGCTCACTCTGGTTCGTGATCGGAGGAGCTCTTCTCTTTGTTTTCCTCGGGGGATCCCTTTTGCTTTGGTTACAGATGGAGAACCATCAGAGTAAGGTGAAAGGTCATCCAAACTCCAACGACGTTGATTTCGAGCTGCCTAAGAGGGGAAGCTCTCAGCAGAGAGATCCTGCGGACATTACAGTGATCTCATGTGGTGAGAATGAACTGATGAACCCTCCAGCACTTCACATTAACATGAGTGTGAAGAAATATGATGCTGAGACGTCCACAGATCACACAGAAAGAAAGACTGTTGCTCATCCTCGATCCAGACGATCTCCAGCTTCTGTTGTTTTTGAATGCCCAATTGATAGATGTGTTTTTGGTGATTGCTACATTGCTAAACTTGCAGTCCATTTCACAGGGAAAGCCTTTTGGTACTTGCAGAATAAGAAAGTTATCAAAATGAATTTACTTATTTGATACACTACATATACTATATTCTCATTTAATTACACTTAAGTTCAAATCACATAGTAATTATAAAGTAAAAGAGTAGTTCAAATTATTTATACTTTCTTCGCATTAGAATATCCTTCCAATCGTTACGTGTGTTGTTATTGTTGTTTGAAGTCCTCATCACTCATTGAGGTAATAAATCATTGATGCATATGTCTGCTTGACATATGAGGAGAAGTTGAAGATGAAAGAGAAGGATTCCATACCACCATCCATCGTATGTGCTAGTAACCTCTCCATGGTGGTGGCCCTCTACTGTGCGCTCAGCACATGGGTTGAAGATCATTCCTCCTGTCAACTGTTATTACTATTACATTATTATGATTGCTTTGTCTTGTTTACTGTAATTCCACTTTGAAAGTTTCATATTTACCTTCATACGTTTAGTCTGATACTGATTGCCTATAATTGTCACATTGAATTGTTACGTAATCTTCATGTATTACTGTTATTGATTCATGTGTTGTACCAAGTGATTACACACCCTTATGACATCATCTGGATGAGACTAGACTTTGGGTTTTCCTCTAACACTTAGGTGTTTCAGGGGTTCTTTATCCCATTGAGGGTTTGCCTCCAGCGGTCCTTGTTGACAGGAAGGTGGGATTCATGGATCACATGTTAGATAAGCTGACATGCTATATAAGAGGGGTGTGAGTTTCACCTTTAGCCCTTCGTGCTGCAAACGCCCCAGCACCACACCCAACCTCTCCAGATGTTGCTCAATGGTAGAGGGGAAACCCACTATGTCATTGAAGTACAGCAGCAAGGACTGGCACTGCTGGTCACCAAAAATCCGCTGCATCAATCGCTGGAAGGTGCCGGGAGTTCATGCAGTTCCACTCAAAAAGGCCAAAGGGGGTACAAAAGGCCGTCTTGGAACGGTCAGCCTCTGCCGCAGGGACCTTATTGTACCCACTAGCCAGGTCCATGGTGGAGAACCAATGGGCACCGGTTAGGGCATCTAAAGACTCGTCGATGCGGGGCAATGGGAAGGCATCCTTTCTGGTTTTGCTATTCAGGAGCCTATAATCCACGCACATACGAAGACTACCGTCCTTCTTCTTGACCAGCACAATTGGAGAGGCATATGGGCTGCTGCTCTCCCTAATGACCTGAGTCCCCAGTAGTTGATTAATGTGATCTTTAACAACCTCATACTCAGATGGAGGAATTCTGTGATACCGTTGCCACACAGGGACATCATCTAAGAGAGGGATCTCGTGAGAAATCAGGTCAGTACACCCTAGGTCCCCATCATGAGCTGAAAAGATGGAACGATACTGGCCAAGAAGAGCCCTCACCTTATCCTGTGCTCCCGTGGGCAAATGACCCAACTCCAAAGCTGCTATCTGCTCCTGTACTGGTGGGGAAACGGACTGAGAAGCCACTGTAGCCACCACAGGTGGCACCTCAGTGACACCAGCAGGCAAACTCACCACCCGTACCTCCTCTACGGTCCCAATAACAGCATGGGGGTAAAGCAGCACATCTGAAGACCCTACATTCACGATGGGAATGTAGGCTGTGCCCCGTACCACCAATACCAGGGCAGGAGATGCCAGCAGCCCAGCGGGCAGGCCAGAGTTCAGGGACTCAAAGAGCACAGTAGTGCCAGAGTGCTGCTCCGGGCATGTGGCCGCGACAATCTTCATCATGCCACCCGGGATGCGGCAAACCTTTGTACCTCGTAGCTTGACTTTCCCTGCTCCCCGACCAGCTATAACACTGGCTTCATGGCACTTTCCGAGGGCCTGCGCCCCTCTACTTCTTGGCCTTAGGGGCCTCAGCTACCGCTGGCAGGTCGAACAAAGCTAAGCCATGCTGCCCAAAGAGTTCCCTGTAGCACCTGCGGATAACATTCATCCCTAAAGTACCGGGAACCTGCGAAGATGCACCACCAGGCGGGTCCTTGACCACCAGGATCCCACAGGCTGGCAACAACTTCCCACAAAGCTCTACATCAAGCTCTAAGTAGCCGATGTAAGGGATGGCCAAGCCATTGGCTGCTTTGAGCTGCAGCCAGTGACAAGATTTAAGCCGATCTTGGCCCCAGGGCTCAAACTGCTGACGGAAAAGAGACTCGGTAATAGTTGACACCATAGACCCGGTATCTACTAAACAAGAGACCGCAACCCCTCCTATCCTCACACCGAAATGAGGTCAAGATGACATGAGCTTGGACACTTCTATTTTTGAACTTTCACTTTCTATATTGAATTTGGATCATGTAAAACCTGATTAATCATTTAACGTGTTCCTCTACTCTGTGGATTCATATTAAATTCTGTTCAGATGTGGTTTGGTCACGGCCTCCATAATTCTAACATTTTTTTTGCTCAGCTCCTCAGTCATGGTAAAATCCTACATCACTAAAGTTGAATTTGTTGAGGTTTTCACTGGCAAAGAGTGTGACGTGACTAAGATACGTTACTGAATACAAACTCACCTGTGGCTGGCATGCAACGCCATGCTGCATCTGCTGAGGCAGTTGCAGTGAGATCTGCTCCCTGTCTCTGTTCTGATGGCTGACCTGTTTGCTGCGCTGCACCTGCAGTTGCAGCCTTAGTATAGCAATCTGCTGGAAGAAAAAGTAACTTCAGCAAAGGACAGCTCACCATGGAGTCATGGAGGACAGGGTTCTGTCAGCATGTGAATATAACTTTTTGCCTCAGGGGAATTTTTCTCCCATATAACCACTAGCCTAGAATGTGAAAATAATTTAACTGACCTGAAATATTCACCGTCTGGTTAAACATTTAACCATGAGAATAACATAATTGTTATGTAAATTATTGTTTTTAGGATAACTAAAATGTATTATTTCTCTTATGTGTCCAGCAACATTAATATAGCAATACTTTGTGCTCCCATAAAGATTAACTTGACTTAAATATTTTTGCAGGCCAGTATACCGCTTACAATCAGTCTGATGAGGAAACAGGTTATGTCAATGGGTTTCCTACATATGGCCCAGCATCAGTCTAAAAATAGGATACTCTTCAGTTGTACTATACAAAGGGGTGGTCTTCACTGCTGATCTTGTAATCCTGGCAACACAGTCAACAAAGAAGCTTGTTCCTTTCACAGATGTCCTCCCACACATGTAATCGCAGAGGATAGAGAACTTGAATGCAGTTGACTATATTCACAGAGTAACTGCAGCAGAGTGATTGTACAGGCCAAGGCCCGGGGGTTGTCTGTAAAGAAATTAACTTAAAAATGTTCATAGCGGGACTAGTTGTAGTGTATGGGACCATGGTTACATTTACCCTTGATTTATTCTCTATTTAAATCTGATTCTAACAATCACATTTTTATAAAATAAAAAAACTGTGAGCCAGAAAATTGATAGTAACAGTAAAATTCTATGTTTAGGTCTCCAGATGTGGAATTTAAATGATCATTTTGAACTAAACAACAGATGCAATACTGACTGACAAAACCTGTGTTGTTATAACCTTTCTGTAATTCTCTTGTCATCCTTCTCTTTGTGGCTGACAGCTGATCGCCAGTGGATGTTTCAGGCTCTGGTTCCAGGTAATGCCGATCTCCAACATAAATGTTTTTTTATAAATATTTCAAGTCTATGTAAGGCTCTCGCTCTTCTTGTCGTCACTGCTTTCAGTTTGAACCACACACAATCTCTCTTCTAACCAACTTTGTTAACTTTAGCGTTTTAACCTTGGCTTCTCAGTCTCCCTCTGCTTCCCCTTCTCTCTCCTGCAAGTCGTGTCACGTGTTTAGTTACTCCTCTGCCTCCTTAAATGGTAATGATATAAATGTAGTTTATTCATAGCATTGGAGGCGAAGCTCCGCACAGTTGAAAACCAACAGCAGCTAGCCAGGGCCCTGTAGCCGGTGCGGACCAACCAAGAGTAGCCCCTGTTAGCATAGCTCCTGTTAGCTGTCCCCCGACAGCTCCCGAGCAGCCGGGAAACCAGGGCGGCTGGGTGACGGTACAAAGGAAGCATAGTCCCACTCGGCCCGTGGATCACCACCAACCCCTTCACATCTCCAACCGATTTTCCCCACTCAGCGACACGCCCTCGGAGAAACCAACTCTGGTGACTGGCGACTCTATTTTGCGGAACGTGAAGACAGAGAATCCAGCGACCATAGTTAAATGCATTCTAGACACCAAATCTTACCTTCAACTGCTGGCTAAGGCTAAGGTTAAATATGGTAAAATTGTTAACGACACCCGGTTACGTCAATCGGAGGTCACAAAACTTAATGTGGAATCGAATCGGTGTGTAAGTTTGCAAAAACTATGTCGGACTCCGTAGTTTTCTCTGGTCCCCTGCCCAACCTGACCAATGATGACATGTTTAGTCGCACGTCGTCATTCCATCGCTGGTTATCTAGGTGGTGTCCAGCAAACAACGTGGCCTTCATTGACAATTGGCACACTTTCTGGGGAAAGCCTGGTCTGATTAGGCGAGATGGCATCCACCCCACTTTAGCGGGTGCTGTTCTCATCTCTAGGAATTAGAGATGCACCGATTTATCGGCTGGTGACCGGAATCGGCCGATTTTCACGTGATCGGCCATGACCGGAGACCGGCCGGTCAGTCTGACATATGCCGATTTTTTGCCGGTCAAATGCACTCGGGCGCCGCATGATTTACATCGCGCAACATCAGCATCACACGCAGGCCAGCTGACAGTCTTGCCTGGGCCCGGGACGAGATAATCTTAGATGCCCCCCCCCCGCGCTCCACTGTGACCTTCTCTCTCTTCTCTCACCTGTAGCCTTACTCTGTCCCTCCGCTCCGAGACAGCGGGCTAATCCCGCATCACTCCATCTGTCACTTCTTGACCACTATTTCAAGGACAATTAGGAAGAAAACAAATAAAAAGTGTGAACTTCCCACACCAGGAGTAGCTAATTTATATAGTTCTATTTTTATAGTGATAGCGATTATCTGTTCAAAAAATGTAAATTAATGAAAAGATACTATTCTATTAAAGAAGAGAAAATAAATCTTTGTGTGTGTTGTAAAGTGGTTAGAAAAAATGAAATTGGAATCGGCTAAAATCGGTATCGGCAGGTCAAACTCAATGAAAAATCGGAAATCGGAATCGGCCGGGAAAATTGTAATCGGTGCATCTCTACTAGGAATATGGCCGATTTTATTAACCCCCCGAAACCATGACAACCCAGAGTTCAGACCAGGAGGCGGAGTTGTAGTCTTACACACTTCTCTGCCGCTTCTCTAGGACTGTCTCACACCCTAAACTCTATAAACTCTATAGATGTTCTGTCTGCTCCCAGATTATTTAAACCAAAAAATAACAACAGAGGAGTTTCTCATATAGTCCAGGCAAACTAACTCATTTTGGAGCCAAAAATAGAAGTAATTGTAAAAGAATTTTTTTCAGCATAGATAATTTCTATGAGGTGTCCAGAACAACATACTAAAAGTCCTAAGAAATCCTAGTTGAGGAAATATGTTAATTTCTCATCAATCCGAAATGTGTGCCATAAGGCCAGGCAACAATACCCCAACGGGGCTATTTTTTTCTTTTACTCCTATCAAAATGAAACTTTACACAATGAAAGTACCCATGAAAAGTTACATTTTTTGTATTACAAGTTTCTTTGAAACTGTATTTTAATATGCAAATGAGCTATACACTAGTCGAATATAGGCGAATATAGGCTTTTTTTTATTTGTGAACAAGCCTAACCTAATGACATGATAGAAAGTCAGAATTGCCATTTTAGTCATTAGTAACGTGGTGAGATTACATTTTGGGCTGGTAGATTTACAAATGATTGTATTGGTATTGTTGGTAAGATTACGAGATAACAGGCAGATGTCATTCTTACAAACGAAACAATTCACTCTCACACAGAAGACAGATGAAAACCAGATAGACACACTTTCCAGACATTCCAGCTCTTTAAATAATTTTGCCAGACACCAAAACTGCTTCTCTTTTTGTAGTAGGCAAGTATTTCAGACCAGATGGGCCACACATCAGACTTCCACCATTTGTAAAGTAGCTTTGCAGTGTTATGAGAAGCTAGCGACAGCAATATCTAGGCTAGAAACCCAATCAGAACCTTTTAAGTTACCAATTCCTTTCTAACTAGATATTTTACTGTAGAGACATTTTGCTTAACCCTCTGGAGTCTAGAGTATAATTGGCCGTTTTTTACTACTTTTGGTTTTACCTTTATATTTCATCTTAAAAACAGTTTACCTTGACTTGTTGGGTATCATTCTTTTCAGCACAACCTCACATGTGTGATTTTTCATTCTGACATACTGTATCAACACAGTGGACCTAAAACCACACTAAAACATAAAATCCGAGTAGGAAAAACCTAGATTTTTCACCGTGAAAACCACAAACATATTTAACGAACCATTTTTATAACTTAGAATGCAAATCTAAACTGTAAATTTCAAAAGCTTATATAAAAATTTAGCAAACAACAAAGTTATTTACAACTATTTACATTGAAATACAGGAAATGCATCAGGCGTTTTTTGCACAACTATTTAGAACCATCTGTAAAACTAAGTAATATCCAATAAATAAGGTAAGTAAATAAGTTCCTCTGTGACCCTGCAGACTATACCGGCGGGGGTTATACCCCTGGCAGGTACTACCAAGCCAGGCAGTTTTCGAGTTCGAGGCCAGTCTAAAAGCAGCAGGATGATTGGATGAAGATTGGGCCGATATATTTATCATACATATGAATGGTGTTTCTGCCTATACAAATTAGGACATATTCAAAGTGTAAAGCTCATGTGCATATTCAAATTCATTTCAAAAGAAACTTGTAATACAAAAAAATTACTTTTGGGTGTATTTTGGGCATATTCGACTAGTGTATAGCTCATTTGCATATTAAAATACATTTTCAAAGAAACTTGTAATACAAAAAATTTTACTTTTCATGGGTATTTTCATTGTGTAAAGTTTCATTTTGATAGGAGTAAAGGAAAAAAATAGCCCCATTGGGGTATTGTTGCCTGGCCTTATGGCACACATTTCGGATTGATGAGAAATTAACATATTTCCTCAACTAGGATTTCTTAGGACTTTTACTATGTTGTTCTGGACACCTCATTGAAATGATCTATGCTAAAAAAATTTCTTTTACAATTAGTCTGGCGTAAAAAAAGTTAATTTTAGGTTGTATTTTGGGCATATTTGATTAGTGTATAGCTCATTTGCATATTAAAATACATTTTCAAAGAAACTTGTAATACAAAAAATGTTACTTTTCATTGGTACTTTCATTGTGAAAAGTCTCATTTTGATAGGAGTAAAGAAAAAAAATAGCCCCATTGGGATGTATTGTTACCTGG